>NC_140750.1:47135000-48335000 GCF_051527215.1 Medicago sativa
AAAAATTCACGTCAAAGTATATCCACGACAAAAATAAACTCAAAAAAGAAGAAAGGAAAATCATATAAAAATTGCTGCATGGACTACAAATAAAAACATTCGAACCATAAACATTTAAATACAAGAAAATGTGAGAACATGTCCAGACAATCGAACAACCTGACAAGCTGATACATACTCGGCCTCAAGCCCTTGAAAGAGAGCCATGCTGAAGCAAAAAGGAGAGGAGATAGAAAACAAAATTATTACTCAGGGACAAACAAAGTTGTAGATTGTTTGAGTAGATTACTACAAATGTTTCTTTTATAGTGTAAACTGCTCCTACAGCATTGAATAATATCATTAATCACCACACCTAAATAAATATAATATTATTAAAATACTTAAAATTTAATTTCTCTGCAAGGCCACGTATACAGAAAAATCTACATGTGATTTTGGCAATAAACAATTTCTATTTCCATAATGGTTTGGACATGGCAGGTTGCATTAGGAGGGGAGTCTAACATCCATTACTACAGCTCACTCAAATCAATCCTTGAGAATGGAGACTAACCCCTAGACAACACCACAATGGCACCGTAAAACACAATATATATATATATATATATATATATATATATATATATATATAGTAGGAATCTAGACAGGAACACGCGGTACACAGGGAAGCAAAACCCTCGAATAAATATAA
The DNA here is from genome assembly GCF_051527215.1 of Medicago sativa. Lineage (NCBI taxonomy): Eukaryota > Viridiplantae > Streptophyta > Magnoliopsida > Fabales > Fabaceae > Medicago > Medicago sativa. The sequence goes on from NC_140750.1 coordinate 47,135,695, forward strand.
TACACTAAAGCGTGCTAACCAAACACAGTGAAAAACGATGGTTATAGTAAAGGACAGTAAAAAAGAAGACTGCTAGGCTATCATTCATATAAGAAATAAAATTAGACTATTAGATTACATTGACAGGGGAGTGAGTGAGTTGACAACACAGTGTAAAAGATGCCGAAAACGAAAAGAAAGGGAAATCTCACATAGATAAGTAAGCATTGAGTAGACTATTATTACCTATATTTAATTACCTCCAACAGTGCAATATTGCCTGCGACCTGAACAAACGCCCTGCAGACACGCCTGCCCATCAATCCGCAAGACAAATTGCCACATACAGACTGTTTCTTTTTAATTTTTATATTTAATTATCTTATATTCTCTCCGGTCACTATTATAAGCAAAACACTACTTTTTAAGTTCATTGAATGAGTGATGTATGTGATCAATAATATAGACCACATACATCATTCATTCAATAAACCTAAAAAGCAGTTTTTTGCTTGTAATAGTGACCGGATGGGGTAAGTTCCCAGACCATCTGAAAATTTTGAATAATTCAACAAACATTAAAAAAGAACTATAAAAAAATTTCTTCGAAGATGTAAAAGTTATTCATAGTCCATCCGGTCACATTCACAAACAAAAAACAACATTTTAAGTTCATTGAATAATTCCTTCAAAAAAAAAAAACAAGTTCATTGAATAATTAAAATATCTGGTCACATTTGCAAATCAAATACATTAGCTATTCAATCAACTTAGAAAGTTGTGTTTGCTTCTATAAAAATTTCTTTCAAAGTTATCAATAGATTATTAAGAGATTATCAATAATCATATCCCAAAAAAAAATTTAATTAATACAACGAAGATGTTTTTTTGTCTTTGAATAGGACGACGAAGACATTAATTTATTCTCTATTCAATCACATTTATAAGTAAAATAAAACTTTTTACGTACATTGAATAATTAACGTATCTTAATAATACAATACAATATAATAGAAAATAGGTGACCAATAATAATGTCATCACAATAAAGATTAACCCACAAATCCTACCCAAATAACGAACGCACGAATCATACCCAAACAACGAAAATTCGAAAACAAGGTTAAAAGCAACAATACAATACAAAAGTACAGCTCAATTAAATATCTTATAAACGTGACACCTACACACAGGAGAGTTAATCTGAAACTTGAAACGAACAACATCGTCCACCCCAATGTTGTTGATTGAGCAAAATTCCTTCAATGGACAAGTAAACTTAAGCAGCGACAAATCTCCTGTGTCAAGAGGAAGAGCGTATTCCTTCAAGCCATTATCACCACAAATAATGAGATATTGGAAATCAAAATCACCAAGAAAGGTCTGTAGTTTACTATCCATTTTCTACAAAAAACAATAACAGAAATATATTAATAAACAAACATAGAGCCTGGATAACATCGGAAAAAAGGAACCAGCCTAAAAATATGATAGGAATAGAACATACCAAATCCATTTTGTGGAAATTTGTTCGAGTTAGTTGAACATCAAAGCAAAATGTTTCAAAAGGATTACCACTTCGACTGTGGAAGGAAGGAACTTCTTCGGTAGATGTAAGCTTACCGAAAGATCTCATGCCAAATAAGTTTTTACCAAAATACGAAAATTCAACAACAACATCATCCTGAAAACAGTAAAATTCCTTCAGTTCATTCCATCCACTGCATATAAGAGGATTATCGTAGTCCATGTTGAGGCCAATTTTATGGGAACAACCCTTGTCTTTAATGACATACCAATCACATTTCAATTCATTGTAATACTTAACCACAAAACCTGGATCCACCTCTGCATACGACTGCAGCAGAACAACAAAAAAATTCACGTCAAAGTATATCCACGACAAAAATAAACTCAAAAAAGAAGAAAGGAAAATCATATAAAAATTGCTGCATGGACTACAAATAAAAACATTCGAACCATAAACATTTAAATACAAGAAAATGTGAGAACATGTCCAGACAATCGAACAACCTGACAAGCTGATACATACTCGGCCTCAAGCCCTTGAAAGAGAGCCATGCTGAAGCAAAAAGGAGAGGAGATAGAAAACAAAATTATTACTCAGGGACAAACAAAGTTGTAGATTGTTTGAGTAGATTACTACAAATGTTTCTTTTATAGTGTAAACTGCTCCTACAGCATTGAATAATATCATTAATCACCACACCTAAATAAATATAATATTATTAAAATACTTAAAATTTAATTTCTCTGCAAGGCCACGTATACAGAAAAATCTACATGTGATTTTGGCAATAAACAATTTCTATTTCCATAATGGTTTGGACATGGCAGGTTGCATTAGGAGGGGAGTCTAACATCCATTACTACAGCTCACTCAAATCAATCCTTGAGAATGGAGACTAACCCCTAGACAACACCACAATGGCACCGTAAAACACAATATATATATATATATATATATATATATATATATATATATATATATATATATATATATATATATATATATATATATATAGTAGGAATCTAGACAGGAACACGCGGTACACAGGGAAGCAAAACCCTCGAATAAATATAATACACTAAAGCGTGCTAACCAAACACAGTGAAAAACGATGGTTATAGTAAAGGACAGTAAAAAAGAAGACTGCTAGGCTATCATTCATATAAGAAATAAAATTAGACTATTAGATTACATTGACAGGGGAGTGAGTGAGTTGACAACACAGTGTAAAAGATGCCGAAAACGAAAAGAAAGGGAAATCTCACATAGATAAGTAAGCATTGAGTAGACTATTATTACCTATATTTAATTACCTCCAACAGTGCAATATTGCCTGCGACCTGAACAAACGCCCTGCAGACACGCCTGCCCATCAATCCGCAAGACAAATTGCCACATACAGACTGTTTCTTTTTAATTTTTATATTTAATTATCTTATATTCTCTCCGGTCACTATTATAAGCAAAACACTACTTTTTAAGTTCATTGAATGAGTGATGTATGTGATCAATAATATAGACCACATACATCATTCATTCAATAAACCTAAAAAGCAGTTTTTTGCTTGTAATAGTGACCGGATGGGGTAAGTTCCCAGACCATCTGAAAATTTTGAATAATTCAACAAACATTAAAAAAGAACTATAAAAAAATTTCTTCGAAGATGTAAAAGTTATTCATAGTCCATCCGGTCACATTCACAAACAAAAAACAACATTTTAAGTTCATTGAATAATTCCTTCAAAAAAAAAAAACAAGTTCATTGAATAATTAAAATATCTGGTCACATTTGCAAATCAAATACATTAGCTATTCAATCAACTTAGAAAGTTGTGTTTGCTTCTATAAAAATTTCTTTCAAAGTTATCAATAGATTATTAAGAGATTATCAATAATCATATCCCAAAAAAAAATTTAATTAATACAACGAAGATGTTTTTTTGTCTTTGAATAGGACGACGAAGACATTAATTTATTCTCTATTCAATCACATTTATAAGTAAAATAAAACTTTTTACGTACATTGAATAATTAACGTATCTTAATAATACAATACAATATAATAGAAAATAGGTGACCAATAATAATGTCATCACAATAAAGATTAACCCACAAATCCTACCCAAATAACGAACGCACGAATCATACCCAAACAACGAAAATTCGAAAACAAGGTTAAAAGCAACAATACAATACAAAAGTACAGCTCAATTAAATATCTTATAAACGTGACACCTACACACAGGAGAGTTAATCTGAAACTTGAAACGAACAACATCGTCCACCCCAATGTTGTTGATTGAGCAAAATTCCTTCAATGGACAAGTAAACTTAAGCAGCGACAAATCTCCTGTGTCAAGAGGAAGAGCGTATTCCTTCAAGCCATTATCACCACAAATAATGAGATATTGGAAATCAAAATCACCAAGAAAGGTCTGTAGTTTACTATCCATTTTCTACAAAAAACAATAACAGAAATATATTAATAAACAAACATAGAGCCTGGATAACATCGGAAAAAAGGAACCAGCCTAAAAATATGATAGGAATAGAACATACCAAATCCATTTTGTGGAAATTTGTTCGAGTTAGTTGAACATCAAAGCAAAATGTTTCAAAAGGATTACCACTTCGACTGTGGAAGGAAGGAACTTCTTCGGTAGATGTAAGCTTACCGAAAGATCTCATGCCAAATAAGTTTTTACCAAAATACGAAAATTCAACAACAACATCATCCTGAAAACAGTAAAATTCCTTCAGTTCATTCCATCCACTGCATATAAGAGGATTATCGTAGTCCATGTTGAGGCCAATTTTATGGGAACAACCCTTGTCTTTAATGACATACCAATCACATTTCAATTCATTGTAATACTTAACCACAAAACCTGGATCCACCTCTGCATACGACTGCAGCAGAACAACAAAAAAATTCACGTCAAAGTATATCCACGACAAAAATAAACTCAAAAAAGAAGAAAGGAAAATCATATAAAAATTGCTGCATGGACTACAAATAAAAACATTCGAACCATAAACATTTAAATACAAGAAAATGTGAGAACATGTCCAGACAATCGAACAACCTGACAAGCTGATACATACTCGGCCTCAAGCCCTTGAAAGAGAGCCATGCTGAAGCAAAAAGGAGAGGAGATAGAAAACAAAATTATTACTCAGGGACAAACAAAGTTGTAGATTGTTTGAGTAGATTACTACAAATGTTTCTTTTATAGTGTAAACTGCTCCTACAGCATTGAATAATATCATTAATCACCACACCTAAATAAATATAATATTATTAAAATACTTAAAATTTAATTTCTCTGCAAGGCCACGTATACAGAAAAATCTACATGTGATTTTGGCAATAAACAATTTCTATTTCCATAATGGTTTGGACATGGCAGGTTGCATTAGGAGGGGAGTCTAACATCCATTACTACAGCTCACTCAAATCAATCCTTGAGAATGGAGACTAACCCCTAGACAACACCACAATGGCACCGTAAAACACAATATATATATATATATATATATATATATATATATATATATATATATATATATATATATATATATATATATAGTAGGAATCTAGACAGGAACACGCGGTACACAGGGAAGCAAAACCCTCGAATAAATATAATACACTAAAGCGTGCTAACCAAACACAGTGAAAAACGATGGTTATAGTAAAGGACAGTAAAAAAGAAGACTGCTAGGCTATCATTCATATAAGAAATAAAATTAGACTATTAGATTACATTGACAGGGGAGTGAGTGAGTTGACAACACAGTGTAAAAGATGCCGAAAACGAAAAGAAAGGGAAATCTCACATAGATAAGTAAGCATTGAGTAGACTATTATTACCTATATTTAATTACCTCCAACAGTGCAATATTGCCTGCGACCTGAACAAACGCCCTGCAGACACGCCTGCCCATCAATCCGCAAGACAAATTGCCACATACAGACTGTTTCTTTTTAATTTTTATATTTAATTATCTTATATTCTCTCCGGTCACTATTATAAGCAAAACACTACTTTTTAAGTTCATTGAATGAGTGATGTATGTGATCAATAATATAGACCACATACATCATTCATTCAATAAACCTAAAAAGCAGTTTTTTGCTTGTAATAGTGACCGGATGGGGTAAGTTCCCAGACCATCTGAAAATTTTGAATAATTCAACAAACATTAAAAAAGAACTATAAAAAAATTTCTTCGAAGATGTAAAAGTTATTCATAGTCCATCCGGTCACATTCACAAACAAAAAACAACATTTTAAGTTCATTGAATAATTCCTTCAAAAAAAAAAAACAAGTTCATTGAATAATTAAAATATCTGGTCACATTTGCAAATCAAATACATTAGCTATTCAATCAACTTAGAAAGTTGTGTTTGCTTCTATAAAAATTTCTTTCAAAGTTATCAATAGATTATTAAGAGATTATCAATAATCATATCCCAAAAAAAAATTTAATTAATACAACGAAGATGTTTTTTTGTCTTTGAATAGGACGACGAAGACATTAATTTATTCTCTATTCAATCACATTTATAAGTAAAATAAAACTTTTTACGTACATTGAATAATTAACGTATCTTAATAATACAATACAATATAATAGAAAATAGGTGACCAATAATAATGTCATCACAATAAAGATTAACCCACAAATCCTACCCAAATAACGAACGCACGAATCATACCCAAACAACGAAAATTCGAAAACAAGGTTAAAAGCAACAATACAATACAAAAGTACAGCTCAATTAAATATCTTATAAACGTGACACCTACACACAGGAGAGTTAATCTGAAACTTGAAACGAACAACATCGTCCACCCCAATGTTGTTGATTGAGCAAAATTCCTTCAATGGACAAGTAAACTTAAGCAGCGACAAATCTCCTGTGTCAAGAGGAAGAGCGTATTCCTTCAAGCCATTATCACCACAAATAATGAGATATTGGAAATCAAAATCACCAAGAAAGGTCTGTAGTTTACTATCCATTTTCTACAAAAAACAATAACAGAAATATATTAATAAACAAACATAGAGCCTGGATAACATCGGAAAAAAGGAACCAGCCTAAAAATATGATAGGAATAGAACATACCAAATCCATTTTGTGGAAATTTGTTCGAGTTAGTTGAACATCAAAGCAAAATGTTTCAAAAGGATTACCACTTCGACTGTGGAAGGAAGGAACTTCTTCGGTAGATGTAAGCTTACCGAAAGATCTCATGCCAAATAAGTTTTTACCAAAATACGAAAATTCAACAACAACATCATCCTGAAAACAGTAAAATTCCTTCAGTTCATTCCATCCACTGCATATAAGAGGATTATCGTAGTCCATGTTGAGGCCAATTTTATGGGAACAACCCTTGTCTTTAATGACATACCAATCACATTTCAATTCATTGTAATACTTAACCACAAAACCTGGATCCACCTCTGCATACGACTGCAGCAGAACAACAAAAAAATTCACGTCAAAGTATATCCACGACAAAAATAAACTCAAAAAAGAAGAAAGGAAAATCATATAAAAATTGCTGCATGGACTACAAATAAAAACATTCGAACCATAAACATTTAAATACAAGAAAATGTGAGAACATGTCCAGACAATCGAACAACCTGACAAGCTGATACATACTCGGCCTCAAGCCCTTGAAAGAGAGCCATGCTGAAGCAAAAAGGAGAGGAGATAGAAAACAAAATTATTACTCAGGGACAAACAAAGTTGTAGATTGTTTGAGTAGATTACTACAAATGTTTCTTTTATAGTGTAAACTGCTCCTACAGCATTGAATAATATCATTAATCACCACACCTAAATAAATATAATATTATTAAAATACTTAAAATTTAATTTCTCTGCAAGGCCACGTATACAGAAAAATCTACATGTGATTTTGGCAATAAACAATTTCTATTTCCATAATGGTTTGGACATGGCAGGTTGCATTAGGAGGGGAGTCTAACATCCATTACTACAGCTCACTCAAATCAATCCTTGAGAATGGAGACTAACCCCTAGACAACACCACAATGGCACCGTAAAACACAATATATATATATATATATATATATATATATATATATATATATATATATATATATATATATATATATATATATATATATATATAGTAGGAATCTAGACAGGAACACGCGGTACACAGGGAAGCAAAACCCTCGAATAAATATAATACACTAAAGCGTGCTAACCAAACACAGTGAAAAACGATGGTTATAGTAAAGGACAGTAAAAAAGAAGACTGCTAGGCTATCATTCATATAAGAAATAAAATTAGACTATTAGATTACAATGACAGGGGAGTGAATGAGTTGACAACACAGTGTAAAAGATGCCGAAAACGAAAAGAAAGGGAAATCTCACATAGATAAGTAAGCATTGAGTAGACTATTATTACCTATATTTAATTACCTCCAACAGTGCAATATTGCCTGCGACCTGAACAAACGCCCTGCAGACACGCCTGCCCATCAATCCGCAAGACAAATTGCCACATACAGACTGTTTCTTTTTAATTTTTATATTTAATTATCTTATATTCTCTCCGGTCACTATTATAAGCAAAACACTACTTTTTAAGTTCATTGAATGAGTGATGTATGTGATCAATAATATAGACCACATACATCATTCATTCAATAAACCTAAAAAGCAGTTTTTTGCTTGTAATAGTGACCGGATGGGGTAAGTTCCCAGACCATCTGAAAATTTTGAATAATTCAACAAACATTAAAAAAGAACTATAAAAAAATTTCTTCGAAGATGTAAAAGTTATTCATAGTCCATCCGGTCACATTCACAAACAAAAAACAACATTTTAAGTTCATTGAATAATTCCTTCAAAAAAAAAAAAAACAAGTTCATTGAATAATTAAAATATCTGGTCACATTTGCAAATCAAATACATTAGCTATTCAATCAACTTAGAAAGTTGTGTTTGCTTCTATAAAAATTTCTTTCAAAGTTATCAATAGATTATTAAGAGATTATCAATAATCATATCCCAAAAAAAAATTTAATTAATACAACGAAGATGTTTTTTTGTCTTTGAATAGGACGACGAAGACATTAATTTATTCTCTATTCAATCACATTTATAAGTAAAATAAAACTTTTTACGTACATTGAATAATTAACGTATCTTAATAATACAATACAATATAATAGAAAATAGGTGACCAATAATAATGTCATCACAATAAAGATTAACCCACAAATCCTACCCAAATAACGAACGCACGAATCATACCCAAACAACGAAAATTCGAAAACAAGGTTAAAAGCAACAATACAATACAAAAGTACAGCTCAATTAAATATCTTATAAACGTGACACCTACACACAGGAGAGTTAATCTGAAACTTGAAACGAACAACATCGTCCACCCCAATGTTGTTGATTGAGCAAAATTCCTTCAATGGACAAGTAAACTTAAGCAGCGACAAATCTCCTGTGTCAAGAGGAAGAGCGTATTCCTTCAAGCCATTATCACCACAAATAATGAGATATTGGAAATCAAAATCACCAAGAAAGGTCTGTAGTTTACTATCCATTTTCTACAAAAAACAATAACAGAAATATATTAATAAACAAACATAGAGCCTGGATAACATCGGAAAAAAGGAACCAGCCTAAAAATATGATAGGAATAGAACATACCAAATCCATTTTGTGGAAATTTGTTCGAGTTAGTTGAACATCAAAGCAAAATGTTTCAAAAGGATTACCACTTCGACTGTGGAAGGAAGGAACTTCTTCGGTAGATGTAAGCTTACCGAAAGATCTCATGCCAAATAAGTTTTTACCAAAATACGAAAATTCAACAACAACATCATCCTGAAAACAGTAAAATTCCTTCAGTTCATTCCATCCACTGCATATAAGAGGATTATCGTAGTCCATGTTGAGGCCAATTTTATGGGAACAACCCTTGTCTTTAATGACATACCAATCACATTTCAATTCATTGTAATACTTAACCACAAAACCTGGATCCACCTCTGCATACGACTGCAGCAGAACAACAAAAAAATTCACGTTAAAGTATATCCACGGCAAAAATAAACTCAAAAAACAAGAAAGGAAAATCATATAAAAACTGTTGCATGGACTACAAATAAAAACATTCGAACCACAAACATTTAAATACAAGAAAATGTGAGAACCTGTCCAGACAATCGAACAACCTGACAAGCTGATACATACTCGGCCTCAAGCCCTTGAAAGAGAGTCATGCTGAAGCAAAAAGGAGAGGAGATAGAAAACAAAATTATTACTCAGGGACAAACAAAGTTGTAGATTGTTTGAGTAGATTACTACAAATGTTTCTTTTATAGTGTAAACTGCTCCTATAGCATTGAATAATATCATTAATCACTACACCTAAATAAATATAATATTATTAAAATACTTAAAATTTAATTTCTCTGCAAGGCCACGTATACAGAAAAATCTACATGTGATTTTGGCAATAAACAATTTCTATTTCCATAATGGTTTGGACATGGCAGGTTGCATTAGGAGGGGAGTCTAACATCCATTACTACAGCTCACTCAAATCAATCCTTGAGAATGGAGACTAACCCCTAGACAACACCACAATGGCCCCGTAAAACACAATATATATATATATATATATATATATATATATATATATATATATATATATATATATATATATATATATATATATAGTAGGAAGCTAGACAGGAACACGCGGTACAACCCTCGAATAAATATAATACAGTAAAAAAACATATGCATAAATAATAATTATAATTGATTCATACAACCCAAATAATTAGCCTCTTTATCTTAAATTACAAAACTAAATTAACTTCACCAGTTCAGACACATCTAGGTTCACATAACATACCACAAAAAAACTAAGCGAACCACATGTAGTGCAACTAAGTGCTATATGAAACTAAAATCTTCTGAAAGACCTCGGGGTACACAATGTTTTTTGTCACGGACGACAAACGACCATCATCATCGCTAATCAAAATTTTCATCCCACTCCTGCTCTGGACACGAGATACCGCAACATAAAGTTGTCCATGAGAAAAAACAGGCCTAGGCAAGTATAATCCAACATGTGACAATGTTTGTCCATGACTTTTATTCATGGTCATGGCAAAACACAAACTCAATGGAAATTGTCGCCTCTGAAAAATAATCGAACAGCTTGAATCAGATGGTATCAAATTCATTCTTTGTATGAATGCTTTCTCTCCAGAATGAGCACCTGAAATAACTTGTGCGCCAATGACATGTCTACCAAGATGAAAAATTGTTAGTCGAGCCCCGTTACATAATCCGGATGAGATGTCAATATTCCTCAAAAGCATAACAGGAACACCTAACTTGAAACAAAGCCTATGATTTGGCATCCCAGAACACTTGATGTCATTCAAAAACTCAGTAGTTAACCACCTTCGATCGACATCAACATCCACATCGGACTGACACACAGAATCACAACTAAGGTACTCCTTCTTGTCCCCTGGTATCAGAGACATAACATAATCATTTACCCTATCAACAACTTCCAAAGTCCAATCTTGACATATTCTGTAACAAATCTGGATATATAACGCTAACAATATCCCCAATGTGATCGGAGGAATTCTGCATGACTATGTCCTGCGGAATTTTGACATCTGCTTGACCATCATCAGATTCACCAATACTACCATCACCAATCTTCAAAATCCAATCAGCAAATTGCCTAATTGCTTCGACGTCACCGGTGCCACCATTAACACTCAATCTCATGTTTGCAGTTAATCTCAACACATTACAGTTTTGCCAAAGTTTAGATGAATTCATCGTTGCATGAGCGATATCAGCACGATTACCCTTGGAACAACGGGCAATATTTGACGAAAATCGCCCCCAAACACAACTGTCTTCCCACCAAAAATAGGCATCAAGACCTCCTCATCACCGTCACCACAATCCGGCGTCATGATATCCTGCAGAGTCTTATCGAACGCCTCAAAGGCCAACTTGTTCATCATTGGAGCCTCATCCCATATCATCAATGCTGCACCACGTAACAAATCAGCCTTATGACCCACCTAAGGAATCTTACAGCATGACTCTTCATCTAGCCTCATTGGAATAGAAAACTGAGAATGCGCAGTCCTGTCACCAGGAAGCAAAAGAGCCGCAATACCACTGGAGGCAACATTAAGGACAATCCTTCCTTCGCTGCGAAAACGATAAGACAGAGCCTTCCATAAGTAAATCTTACCAGTACCTCCATATCCGTCAACAAAAAACATCTTGCCAAGATCATTATCAACAGAATCCATATTTCGGTTATACGCATTCAATTGTACAGAATTCAGATTTCTAAAATGTACACCATGCAAATTTGACATCTCATCCTTATCATAGGATAATTGATGAGTCATAGATAGTCTAATTTAATGCTTTATTTAGTTTAGTTTTAAATAAGATTTGATTTAATTATATTGCATTTTATTTCCTTTTAGAATATTTTACTTTAAATTGTCTTTTATTTTATTTTAGGAACGAATATATGGTGGAAGGTGTCTTGGAGCAAAAGAAAGAGGACTGGAGCAAATACAGTGCGAAAATACGAAGATACGGAACAAAAATATGTTCCCACCAAGTCAGAAGCTTGGCACGGCCAGTGCCAACATGTGGCACGGCCGTGCCACCACCAGAAGCCCCTTTTGCTGCTTTTTCTTCGGGCCCAAGTTACCCTGTTGCAGCTTTACTGTTTTACCCTTTTAGTTGCTTAGTTTCTAAGTCGATTGTAAAGCTATAAATAGAGTAGCTCTCCACCATAAACATTCACCTTTTACTTTGTTTATTTCAAGTATTATTTCAATAAAAAGTCTTTATTTCCTTTTTACTTTCGTTGCAATTTATTTTACTGTTTATCTATCTTCTTCCCCCATGTCTACGATGAACATGAGTGAGTAGACTTCTTCGTCTTTGGATTATTGGGGAGTCTAATGACTCAATCCTAAACAAAACAAACCTAAACCCTAATTTCTATGTAACACTAATTTCTAATCTAGATTCACCGTCTTAACGTGGATTAACAATTATCAAACTGTGGAAGCGAAAGCGGAGGGTTTGATAATCGTTAATCCATCATCCCAAACATCAATTCATAAAGCGAGAGCGGAGTCTTGATGTTGGAACAAGTGAATCTAGACAATAATTGCAAAACAGTGAAATAGTCTTTGCAATTATTGAGACAAATAGTAGTTTCAATCCTCTATGCATCTTCTAGTAATCATGTCAGCGAAATAGGCTTGGTTGCTAGAAGTAAACGCCCACCGGACTTTCATCAGAAAGGTGAGGGGCTAAGGGAAACTGGTCTTTAGAAATTAGTGTGTAAACCATGAAATTAGATGTTTAGGTCTTGTCTAGTGAAGGATTCGTCATTATGATGAACCAATGATCCCGAGGCCCTTTATTATTATTGTTTTTATCTTCAGCAATAAAACTCCCTTTTTCTAACTTTCTCTCCTCTTATCATTCACTAAAAGTTAATTAAGTTGAACAACTCCCTTGCGGAACGATACTCTTACTTACTACTATTACTTCGATAGGCCGTGCACTTGCGGTTTGACCCTATCAAGTTTTTGGCGCCATTGCCGGGGAGTTAACTAATTTAATTAGCTTTTTCTTTGTGATTAGAATTCTTTCTTCTTTCTCTTTTCTTTTTATTTTTAACTTTTTATTTTTCTGTTATCGTTAACTTCTTGGGTTCTCAACCTTTTATGCGAAGAACTAGAAATCAAGCGGTATTCATACCCGAGATCGAAAGGTTCTTACATAGAAGAAGGAGAGCAGCACAAAATAACACCGCCATGGCCAATCGCACTCTCAAAGAGTATGCAACGCCGTCTACGGCTGAGCCACAAGCTATTATTGTGTACCAAACGGTTGAGGATGACAATTTTGAAATTAAGCCTGCCCTACTTAACTTGGTGCAGCAAAACCAATTCTCGGGATCCCCCACTGAGGATCCCAATCTTCACATCTCTGTTTTCCTACGAATTAGTGGAACCATGAAGGAGAACCAAGAAGACGTAAGACTTCATCTCTTTCCCTTTTCCTTAAGGGATAGAGCTAGCGCTTGGTTCCATTCCCTCGAAGTCGGTTCCATTACTTCATGGGATCAGATGAGGCAAGCATTCCTTGCCCGTTTCTTTCCACCATCTAAAACCGCTAAACTTAGAGACCAAATTACGCGGTTCAACCAAAAAGATGGGGAATCTCTCTATGATGCGTGGGAGCGTTTCAAAGAAATGCTAAGACTTTGTCCCCACCATGGCCTAGAGAAGTGGCTTATAGTCCACACTTTTTATAATGGCTTGTCTTATACCACTAAGATGTCTGTTGATGCAGCTGCAGGTGGAGCACTTATGAACAAGAACTACACGGAGGCGTACGCCTTGATTGAAGACATGGCTCAAAATCATTACAAATGGACCGACGAGAGAGCCACCACTAGTTCTTCATCCTCCAAAAAGGAGGCAGGTATGTACGAAGTCTCTAACTATGACCACCTTGCTTCTAAAATTGATACACTAACTGAAAAACTTGAAAAACTCAATGTTAGTGCTATCAATTCTGCTTCTACTCCTTCTTGTGAAATATGTGGTATAACTGGTCATGCTGGTGTTGATTGCCAACTAGGTAGTGCTATTAATGGTGTTGAGCAAATGAATTATGCTCAATACAACCAAGGGATGCGACAAAATCAAAATTTTTATAAAAACCAAAATCCCTATGGACAAGTAGCACCACCTGGTTATGCAAACAACCAAAGATTCACTCAGAAATCCAATTTGGAAATTTTGTTGGAAAACTCTATTGCCAACTAAACCAAACAACTTCAAGAACTTAAAAACCAAACTGGATTTCTGAATGATTCTCTTTCCAAGCTCAATACCAAGGTTGATTCTATTGCTACTCACTCTAAAATGCTTGAAACTCAAATCGCTCAAATAGCCCAACAAGTGGCTACCTCTTCCCAAACACCGGGAATCTTCCCTGGTCAAACCGAAGCCAATCCCAAAGCCCAAGTTAATGTCATATCTTTTGGGGGTAGTAAGTTAGGCGAAACTTTTGCTAAGGTTAAAAACATTGGGAAAGAAAATGTCAAGCCCTTAGGTGATAAAGTTGTGATAGAAGAAGCAAAACCACTTGAAGAAAACAAAACTCCATCCCCCTTAAATCCTGAAAAGCTTAAACTAGAGGGTAAGTTTGAAAAATTTGTTAACATACTTAGGAAGATTTGCATAAAACTTCCCTTGGCTGAAGCTTTGTCTAGGATGCCTCTATATGCCAAGTTTTTAAAGGAAATTTTTTCAAAGAAAAGGGCTATAGAGCATAATGAGACAATAGCCTTGGCTAAGGAAACTAGTGCAATCATCCAAGAAGCACCCCCTAAGCTTAGAGATCCAGGTAGCTTTGCCATACCGTGTGAAATTGGGAATGAAACCATAAACAAAGCCTTATGTGACTTAGGAGCTAGTGTTAGTTTGCTGCCTTTGTCTCTTCTTAAAAGGATAGGGATAGGAGAGTTGAAACCTACCGAAATGGAATTAAAGTTAGCTGACCGTTCTACCATGAAACTTGTAGGATTTGTCGAGGACATACCTATTAAGATAGAGGGGATATACATCCCCACTGATTTTGTAGTCGTTGACATTGAAGAGGACGATGACGTCCCTATAATCCTAGGTAGACCTTTCCTCGCATCTGCGGGAGCTCTAATTGATGTTAAACTTGGTAGGATAGTCTTTCAAGTGAGTGATCAAATGGTAGGATACGAGTTGGAAAATGTTATGAAGGGTCCCGCTCTTTACTCTTGTTGCATGTTTAACGATCATATTGTGAAAGAACGTTTTATAGCGTCATCTACACAATATGATATCTTTGATCCATTATAAGGACTCTTTCTAACCGTCAAGCTAATGACATTAAAAGAGCGCTTCATGGGAGGCAACCCACGCATTTAATCGCTTTTGTTTTGTTTTTCTTTGTTTTAAGTTGTTTTGTAGGTAATTGTCCAAGTGTGATTCGAAAAAAATCGAGAAATTGAAAAATTCTGAAGCCCCCAAGACCAGAAAGGTGGCACGGCCCGTGCTAGGCTTGGCACGGCCGTGCCAAGTTTTTGAAGAAAAAAATGAAGATGGAAGTCAGAAAGATGGCACGGCCCGTGCCAATAGGTGGCACGGCCGTGCCCGACCTCTACACCCCATATATCCACAAATTTTTCTTTCTTCTTCCTCATTCACAAACAACAACCCTCTTTCATCTTTCAAACTTCTCTCTAAACCTCCATAACCTTCAAACCTTCAAACCACCATATCTCCCTCAAATCTTAACCAAATCACTCAATTCTTTCACTAATCAACCACAAACTTTATCCAAAACAAAAACCACCAATCAAAAACATCTTTCATCCATCCAAACTCATAATTCACCAAAACCCTAATCTTTCAAAACCTAACCCAAACACCACAAAACCTTAACCAATCTCCATATCCAAACCAACAAACCTTCCTTAAACATCAACCCCAACCCTAAACCAATCCTTTCCACCAAAAATCTTCTCACACCTTAAACCTTCAAAACCAATTCCAACAAGGGTCAATGGCTTCAAGAAGAAGTGGTAAAGAACCAGCAAGCTCTCAAGGAGGACCTCCCCCAAAGAAGCAAGCCCAAGTGAAGAATCATGGGATCCAGTTCAAAAACAACAAGCAAAGGGACAGGTATAAAAATCTAATCTCTAAACACTTGCATCCTTCTCGTTATCCTGATCCCAATACTTTGGATGTGCTAGAGCTTTTTGATGTTGTTTCTAGGCTGATAGGAAAGTTAGGATGGACTGATTTGCTGAAACCTATGCGGGGTTATGAAAATTTCACTTATGAATCCTTGAGCTCAATAGATTTTACCAAAGATAAGTTGGATTATGATAACCCTAACCATAGAGTTGTTTTCCGGTTAATGAATATTGATTATGACATGTCACTTCAGCACTTTTGTGAGGCCTTAGGTTTTGCAAATGAAGGATATATTCATGATCATTGGGATCCTAGTCTAAAACCGGCTAACTATGACCCAGCTGCCTTTTGGAAACAAATCATCGGTCTTAACAAATACGTCCCTAGGGCGAACAAAGCTAGCAACATTCACAACCCCGTACTTAGGTACCTTCAGAGGGTAATGGCTTGCACTATTTGGGGTAGAACCGAGCTAGGAAACACTAGAACCGATGAGTTGTTCATGTTATTGGCAATGCTCTACAACCACCCCGTCAATACTTGTTTTTATTTGATTGATCACCTAGACTTTGTCGGTACTAGACCGGCCGATAGAGGAGACATAGTGGTGGGTGGCATCATTACATATATAGCTAGGTGTTTTGGAGTGGGTGAAGATGAGGGGATCAAACCAATTGAGGGAAACAATAGGCTTAACATAGAAACCCTTATTGCTATGAATTTCATCAAACATCGTCCACCCCTTCATTACCAACTTAAGCTAAATGTACCAATCATGTTTTTATTGTCTAACCCATCTCGGACTACCACCGAGGTGGAAGAAAATTGGTTGTATGTTAATGATGTGCAGGTTCTTGGTGAGCAAGATGATGATGAGGGAGAAGGTGCTAACTTGCACCATGATGAAGGAGACGGTGCTAACTTGCACCAAGAGGGGCACCATGGCCATGAAGCCGGTGAGCTTAATGAAAATCAAAGATGGACATGGATTCACAATGAAATCGAGAGGATGAGCACCGAGCAACAAAGGCAAGGTGTTGAGATCTCCGGCCTTCGCAATGACGTTCAAAGGGGCAACCGTGTCAATGATGAAAATAATGAGATGCTCCGTCGGATGATGCAACACCTCCAACTTCAAGGTCCTCCTTATGGACCTCAATAACATGTGAGCTTTCCTCTTCCTCTCTTCCCTTCTTCTCTCTCTACTACTCTTCTTCTACTCCTTCTTTCTTCTTCTTCTACTTCTTCTCTTTTAATTTCTTTTTCTTTGAATCATTGAGGACAATGCTTCCCCTAAGTGTGGGGGGGCCTAATAAAGTGTCTAGAGTCGTAGTGTTCCCAAACTCCCTTGAACTTTATTCTTTTGTTTTGTTTTTATAGCAAGAGGCATGATTAGTAGCTTGTTTTTAATGCAAAATATGGCATAAAATTTTTTGTTTTGTCTCTTCTTTAAAGGTTGTTTCTTGTACATGAAAGTAGTTTCTTGTGTTTCTTATGTTCTTGCTATACCCATATCATGTTTTATTGTGAAATTCTCCAATGAGAAAAGCACTCGGTTGCAATCCTTGAGCAAATGTATGAATAGGTATTTTAAGGAACACGTTCTAGCTTTAGTGTTAACTTAGACCCTTTAAAGTCTTAAGAGTAAAAGTAGTATAAGTTTGTGTGGGAAATTAATCAATTGTGCCTTATTGTTATATTCTTTAATTGTTAAAGTTAAATGGGGCGGGAGAATGGCACCAACATGTGGGGGAAAGGACAATCCCTAACTTCCTAATTGTGGTGGTGACTCCCTAATTTGAACCTAAAGTGAAACAAATTCATCAATGCTAGGGGGAAAGGACAATTACATCCAAAAAGACTTCCTACGCGGAGATGAAACAAATAATAATTTTGCAGCACTGCTTAGGGTGATTTTGAATCTAGGGGGAAAGGACAATTACATCCGAGAAGACTTCCTACGAGGATAGATAGCCCCTAAGCATCTGCAGCCCCTTGTGCTTAATTGTTAATCTAATCTAATTTTAACTTAAATTCCCATCACTCTTATATGAAATGAAGAAAGGACTTTTCTCGATTACTTTAGCACTAAGGATAGAACCTATTCCTCATAATATATGTCTTATACAGGAGCAAGAAAAGGGTTGGACTGCACACACACACTCACTTGAGACTTGATGTTGGGTAGAATAGGTTCATGAGAAGTATTTGAAATTGTAATTAGTGTACTTGAAGAAAAGCCTTTCTTTTGAGACATGTGTTCTTAATATTGCCATAATAATCTTTTGTGCTGCTATGTCTGTTGCCTTTTGCTTGAGGACAAGCAAAGATTCAAGTGTGGGGGAGTTTGATGAGTCATAGATAGTCTAATTTAATGCTTTATTTAGTTTAGTTTTAAATAAGATTTGATTTAATTATATTGCATTTTATTTCCTTTTAGAATATTTTACTTTAAATTGTCTTTTATTTTATTTTAGGAACGAATATATGGTGGAAGGTGTCTTGAAGCAAAAGAAAGAGGACTGGAGCAAATACAGTGCGAAAATACGAAGATACGGAACAAAAATATGTTCCCACCAAGTCAGAAGCTTGGCACGGCCAGTGCCAACATGTGGCACGGCCGTGCCACCTCCAGAAGCCCCTTTTGCTGCTTTTTCTTCGGGCACAAGTTACCCTGTTGCAGCTTTACTGTTTTACCCTTTTAGTTGCTTAGTTTCTAAGTCGATTGTAAAGCTATAAATAGAGTAGCTCTCCACCATAAACATTCACCTTTTACTTTGTTTATTTCAAGTATTATTTCAATAAAAAGTCTTTATTTACTTTTTACTTTCGTTGCAATTTATTGTACTATTTATCTCTCTTCTTCCCCCATGTCTAGGATGAACATGAGTGAGTAGACTTCTTCGTCTTGGGATTATTGGGGAGTCTAATGACTCAATCCTAAACAAAACAAACCTAAACCCTAATTTCTATGTAACACTAATTTCTAATCTAGATTCACCGTCTTAACGTGGATTAACAATTATCAAACTGTGGAAGCGAAAGCGGAGGGTTTGATAATCGTTAATCCATCATCCCAAACATCAATTCATAAAGCGAGAGCGGAGTCTTGATGTTGGAACAAGTGAATCTAGACAATAATTGCAAAACAGTGAAATAGTCTTTGCAATTATTGAGACAAATAGTAGTTTCAATCCTCTATGCATCTTCTAGTAATCATGTCAGCGAAATAGGCTTGGTTGCTAGAAGTAAACTCTCACCGGACTTTCATCGGAAAGGTGAGGGGCTAAGGGAAACCAGTCTTTAGAAATTAGTGTGTAAACCATGAAATTAGATGTTTAGGTCTTGTCTAGTGAAGGATTCGTCATTATGATGAACCAATGATCCCGAGGCCCTTTATTATTATTGTTTTTATCTTCAGCAATAAAACTCCATTTTTCTAACTTTCTCTCCTCTAATCATTCACTAAAAGTTAATTAAGTTGAACAACTCCCTAGCGGAACGATACTTTTACTTACTACTATTACTTCGATAGGCCGTGCACTTGCGGTTTGGCCCTATCAATAATTCATTAAGAAGAATCACATTTTCAAAAATAGCAGCATCAGATCCAGGAATCTTCGGCATGAAATCATAATCAGACAATTTTTTCTCATTCAAACGCAACAACTTGTAAATTTCGACCAAAGTCAATATCTTCAAATTCTCCGGGGAAATAATCAATTCTGATTAAAATAATTAATTTTAAATAATCAGGAAGCATTAAAAAAATTATAAAATCAAATAACCAAATAAAACAAACAACGCTTACGAGGTTTTTTCAAAGCAAGATGTCTCTGGTATTGAATCCCGTCAGACAGTCTCCCAAGTTTGTTCCCACACCCTGAGAGGATCACCCATTGAATTAGACAACAAACACCTTACAAAGCTCCAACATATGGTTGAGCCAGAACCCAGCAACGCTATCTCATTGATACCATCTATGAACTCCCTATCATCAGCTAATAAACCCAAGGCAGCACAAGCATCATGGAACGTAAGATACGGATGATCCCCAACCCTTTTAATATCCTCGTAACTTGTACATCCAACCTGAACATTCAACAACAGCCTGAGATAATACAGCTCACAGGTGCTCGGAGGAATAAAAGTCAACCTTCCAATCGACTCACCCCTCTGACAAGGCCTCCATTCATGCAAATCAACATGATAAACAAAAGAAAAAGGAAACTGCATGTAAGTTAACGAACGACCATGTTCAAATATCTTATTTGCCTCCATCCATGCAAGAAACATGGTATTTCTCCCGATAGCCCTGTCATGAACACTATCCAATTTCTCTTTATCATTGAACACAACAGACTGTTGGCCATCAAGATGAAAGGTCAAACGTTGAACTGGTGGCCATCCATCAATTCATAAAGCGAACGCGGAGCTTTGATATCCGAACAAGTGAATTTAGACAAGGTTTGCGAAACATGAGAATAGTCTAGCTAACCTTGGGACACATAAAGTTTCGATCTTCAAGGGTCCCAAAGGCGATCACCCATGAGAATAGGTGTGGTTGTTGGAGGGATACACTCACTGACTTCGAGAGGAGCTGTGATATGCTAAAGAGAAACTTGTCCTTAGTAATTAAGATTAACGTATAATTATAAGTTTAAGGCTTGCTTGTGAAAAGATTCGTTATTATGATGAACCAATGATCCCGAGGCTTTTTAATATTATTGTTATTTACTTTCAAAAACTGCACTCTCCAACTTCTTATTTATTTCTCCTCTAATCACTTTCTAAAAGTTAATTAGATTGACCAACTCCCTAGCGGAACGATACTCTACTTACTACTATTACTTCGATAGGCCGTGCACTTGCGGTTTGGCCCTATCATCATGAACACTATCCAATTTCTCTTTATCATTGAACACAACAGACTGTTGGCCATCAAGATGAAAGGTCAAACGTTGAACTGGTGGCCATCCATGATGAATATCAAATCCATAGATCCGCCATATAGACTCTGAAGGTGATAAGTACCGACAATCATAATACTGCTTTATCTCATCAATACAATCATGACTACCAAGACGAAACATAGCAGTCACCCGGTCAACACCCTTATTTATATACTTGAAAAGGTACTTAATGCAGTTTCCCTTATTGCAAAACTCAATATTCACATGAGCTTGGTACTTCATTATCAAAACAGGATTGTACGGAACAACGCTTCGATTATCCAACTCTATTCCTTTCTTTTTAACAACTGCACCGGTATCCCTACGTTTATATATTGGGTATCCATTTTCATCAAAATACGTCTTCGATGAAAACTTCTTTGGGTAAAACTTAGAGCAAATCTCATTTTTCATGCAAGGACAGCCCTTCATCCTATCACCACAAGGACCATGAACCATGAAATTAGTAACAATAGAATAAAGTTTAGGAAACAAGTTCTTATCTGGCAACTCTGCACATATAACCGAATCAATCATCGAAGGTGGTGTCAATTTATTCGCAGCATATCCAACCACAACAAGATATGTGCGTGTGGCAAACCACGCTTCTGAAACTCTATAGTGTAAGTACCTAACAATAAGGACATAAGTAAATCCTAACAACACCCCAAACAAGAAACATAATAACAATATAAATACAAATGAACACGAACCAACCTGCAATAACCTTCCCAAAGAAAACACCAGTTTTAAAATCATTCATCATTTCATCCAACTTCAACCTAAAAACTCTACAGCTGATATCCGGTCTATAAGGCGCAGAATTTCCAGACTTTGCCAAGTGGCGCTCAATCTCCAACCACTTTGGATTACAGGTAACCGTCAAAAATAAATCTGGATATCCACACCTTTTGCAAATCGCCATGGCATCCTGACAATTGTCAAACATGTACCTCCTACCGCCAGTGAAAGAAGAAGGCAAGACTATACGAGAACCAATAGAAGACCCCTCGACATCCCCACGATCAATAGCTTCTTCAATACCTCTTAAGAAATTAGATCGTATAGTACCTTGATTCTGCCTAACAAATGAAAGCCTCTGATTCTCAATCATTGAATACAAGCCAACATCAAATTGTTGAAAATGCTTCTTCCCATCAAATAGAATAGAAGTCTCTTCCACCCTCTCCTGTAACCTATAGGTAATGAATTCCCTCAACGTCACACGCACACGTTTCTTTACACTTCTAGAAGAGGTATGTCTTTGCAAAGGAATATTTTCATCATACTGATCCTCACCATAAGGAAATAATAATGGATACTGAAGAGGAATATATTTCTTGTGAGTTTCATGGATTCTCCTCAAACCTTCACCCCTATCGTGAACAACAATATCCCTACCCTCCTCTGAACTATAAAAATCACCAACAATCAAAGCAGCAACCTCGTCAACACCTGGCATGTTATAAGTTCTAGCATCGTAATTCTTATTACGAAACAAACGCAACCTAACAGGAACACCCTGATTGGTCTGTATAAAATCCTTGGCCATGCGAAATGACTTCACTAACTCATTACATTGATCAAGCATCCTACCCAAATCCAAAACCAACGATGGATCCAAAGAATCACCGGAAGAGGTACCACTGGGAAAATAAAAACACCAGGTTTAATAAATAACATTAGTGATATGGTAAACACAAAAAGCAGGAAGAAACCACAGGGCACACCGTAATGTACGAAAAAAATGAAATAATAATACAGTAAAAACACCAAAGAATCGATAAAATAATTCAAAATTAGATATAAAATGAGCAGAAAAACTTCCTAAAAGACAATAAAAACAGAAAAACTGGAAAAGGCAAAGCCATCATTAACATGCAAGATAATAATAAATACAAGTCAAACACGAACAAACAATTAAAATATAAAAAACTATAAAATCAGAAACAACAAACCTTAAGTGTGACAAACGATTAGAAACCTCATTCTCAGTGTCATAAATATAAAGTTGAGCAAACTTTGGCCTTCCTCTCCATCGGCAGGCAACAAACTTCCAATACAATGATAATTTTGTCTAGCCATCACAAAATGCGGTGGACCACGTCCAATTTGCATATTAGACCGCACATCACCCCCAAGAGACGTGAACGAAAACATATTGTTGTAAAGCCTCATATGAGAAAAAAAATTCATGCTTCTAGGATCAACACTCGCGAACAAATCTAAAAGTAACTGTGGAGGTGTTTCCATCAAAGAAAGAGAAACATTGCCTTTCATGCAACAAATAGATACATCGGGAGAAACATAGGTATCCCCCTTTGAAGATCGTTCTCCAAACCACACCAAAGCACCACAAGACTTGCAAACAGTTGTCATATCCCCAACATCCAAAACTTCTAAACAAAACATAACAACGGTTAAAAACCGCATTCAAGAAAACTAAACGCAACAGCAACAACAAAAAACTTGAAACAGGATATATTCACCGTTGTTTTCAGCATTGTAAAATATTCCAAATAGCTGAGGATCAAATCGAACATGCGATAAGATGTACGGATCATTATGAGCAGTAAGAACTAAGGAAAAAAACAATTTATATTAAAACAACTGAATAATAAGCATAAACCACAACAAAAAAATTACAAAACACGAAGGTTCAGTGATCAAAGAGTAAATAAAAAGACAAAAAAAAAATTGAAACCTATTTGAAGGCGAGTGTATGGATAACAAGAACCGACAAACTCACCACCACTAACAGCGTCTCCCCCAACAGTCCTCACTGACAAACGACATTAAATAAATCACAAAAAATCAAATTCAGAAAATACTATAGAGCATTCAAAATAAGCCAAAAAAAAACCGAAAGATTGACAATTGAACATAAAATATACAAAACTTACACCCACGCCTGACTCTCCGAGCATCAGTATGGGGAGGAACCAGCTCAGCAACCTCTATAAAATAAAAAACAATGACTTGTTCAATTAAAATTTAAAATCACACAATAAAATGATAATTCTTCAACATGAAAGGCAAACGTGTTGAAAAACCCATTTCAAATGAACAGAAAAAAAACAGTGGAAGATATGATATATCAAACCGTTGTATCCATCCAAAGTACGCTTCCTCTTCAAACGCAATTTCTCGATACGTTTGGTACTTCTAATTTTAGAGTAAGCCCTACGTACTTCAACTTGAACATGGTCCATGAATACGATAGAAACCCAAACATGTATAACCCAGTAAAGAATGCAACACAACACACTAAACTGATAGAAGTGAACCACTTATACTTATACATATTTTTTACATGGGATGTTAGATAGAGCATATCGTTTGGCACATATCTCAACATATAGCCACCTAGCTCTACAAATATAGAACATAACCTACTATGAAATAAGACAGCAAACTATCCTATCAACCAACGCACGAATGAACTCACCCTTTCATGATTAAAAATCACATTAGAATGGCCCAGCTACACGAAAACATAATTCCTTTCAAAACCATAGTTCAGGGATATAAAAACATATAAAATTTCAATAAACAACCAACCACACAAACAAATTTAGCATTGAAGGACAATGAGAACAAGCTTTGTGCGAGGGTTTTTGCATTGAAGTGGGGAAATAAATTGATTTTGGGATAAATTATTTTGGTTTTGATTGAGAGTGGGCGGGGATTGTTTAACAGAACGAAAAGGAAAACATGGGTGGGTTTGAAACATGGTGTTCCATGGTGATGGGGAAAGAAAAATGAAGGGGGATAGTTCTAGAGAGAAATAAAGGTTGGGTGGATAGAAAGCGGAGGATGTCCAACGAAAATAAAAAAAAAAATTAAGGAATGTTTGGGTGTATCAAACTTAACTGAGAATAAAAAAATACAATTGGTGGAATCAATTACAGGTTGCTTATTTTATTCAGTATTGGAGAAAATAAAAAAAAAATTAAGGTATGTTTAGGTGTATCAAACTTAAGTGAGAATAAAAAAATATAATTGGTGGAATCAATTACAGGTTGCTTATTTTATTCAGTATTGTAGTAAAATTGGTTCAAATTGCTTAGTGGTTGCATGGGTGTAATGTGGCAATTTGGAGCCACAAAAAATAGCTTAAGGAACCAAAATTAGTTCTCCCATTGGAGATGCTCTTAGTACGCCGTCGCAAATTTTTTTTTCCTTATAAGGTAGATTTAACAATTATGATACAACTGTTTCTTGGATTTTAAACTAATTTTTACTACTTAGTTCGACAAGTACTGACATAACTCATTACCCAACTCAATGAAACTTCATTAATTTGCATCCATCAAAGCACTCAATTTAAGTTGGTAGATTGCCTTAGCTTCTTTGTCAATAAATTAAATATTTTCCTATTTAATAAAAGAAACCAAAATCATCGCACAATTCATCCACGATAAATCTAAAATAAACCAGTTTTCAAAAATCAAACCAAAAAATCTAAAAGAAAAGGGATCAGAAGGGAAAACGAATTTCAGTCATAAAAGACTAAAGCCACGCATCCTCTAACTCAGGACACACACAGTGGAGCAATAGACAAACTCATTCCAACCAAAAAACCAATTTCACAAGACCGAAATCAAACGACTACAGAGCAACAGCCAATATATACATCAATATCTTCTTCGATCTATTATAGCGGTGGTACATATAACAAGATAACCAAAAACATGCCCAATAGAAAAAACCGAAGATTACAGATGACCAAGGACAATCGAACACATCCAACGTAGATTGTATCTAGAAGAACAGGACGAAGATTAAATAAAATGTTACAACACACACGAGAAAAAAAAATTCCTCAAAACACCAATAGCCAAACGAAGCCTCCATCAACCAACAAAAAAAGGCACAACGAACAGGACTCTAAGGCACTTCAACCGAAATACAGGCTTCTCCTGCCAGCCAAAATACCAGAGTTCAGAAGAGGGGCAAAGTTGCAGCGCAGTGGTTAAACATCCTCGTCATCAACGTACAAGCAATCATCAACACCATCCAAAGTAGAAACTTCACCAATTTCAAGCGGAGACCAGGGGAAAAACATGGGTCAGAAAAAGGCAATGCTTGCAAGGAAACAAAAAACATGGCAACAGTAAACACACCCATGAGAAAAACACGATACACAACGGTATACAACAACAATCAAAAATCAACAGAACAATACCTTAGATGGAGTGTAATTGAAACCAAGAGAAATTATGTCATCCATTGAAACACTAGATAAAAATATATGTTCTCCATCATAAACCCGACAGCTAGACCCCTGTTGATGGGAAGGGACTCGCACCTTAAAAGCAACATCATCCTTAGAAGGCAAC
The DNA here is from genome assembly GCF_051527215.1 of Medicago sativa. Lineage (NCBI taxonomy): Eukaryota > Viridiplantae > Streptophyta > Magnoliopsida > Fabales > Fabaceae > Medicago > Medicago sativa. The sequence goes on from NC_140750.1 coordinate 47,162,355, forward strand.
AAAAGGTAAGGATTTTTGTGAACCTTGATCCTCTTCAAAGCAAAAGAACAAAAAACGTCATAATAATAGGAAAAATCCAGACAGAACGAAACAACAACAAAGGAGAGGAATCCCAACCTTCGAACCATCAACAACATGACCGGGCAACCTCACAACCATGTTAGACACAGCATCCTCGAACAAAAAAAAAATAGCAACCCCAGTTCCATCGTCAACAACAACCCTTCCCTTCACCCTAACCCAAATAAACAACAAAAAAGATAAACAACACGATAAAAAAAATTGAGCCACACAACGGAACAACACATAAAAGACAACAAAACATACTTTGGGACAACATCAAATATCCTGAGACAACATTGATAACAGTAGTATGATCCATCGAAGAGATGCATAACCCGTCCACACTTACAAACAGGAAACCACCATGCCTCACTTTCAAGATCCTGAACAATCTTTCCAACCACAAGGAAAACACCAGTCTCCACACATGTACTCAACTAAAACAAAGTTTTCCTTGGATATTTCCTAACCACATCAGCACCACTCGAATATCCTCCCATGTAATTTTTTCCCCAACTAAAATCCTTGTTATTGCCACCATTACAAGATAACCTAAACAAACAACGATCACAATAAGACAAAAAAAATAGACCAAGGCACAACAAAAGACCCACAAAGAATTTCAGGGATGAAAACGAAAAGAAAATACCTGACTTTCATCTGACCAAACTCCGCTACTGCAGGATTTAAAAAAATCCGGCTCACACCATCAACAAGCCGCAAAGTACGAATCTCTAAGGTAAATAAATCAAGCATGAAACAATCAAGAATCAACTATTAAACAAAACAAAACCATTAAACAAATGAACAAAGGCAATTACCATCACTATTTGAGACACGAACGAACTGCAAGATAACTATGGGCAGTCCCTCCCAAGCAGAACGAAGCAACCCTTGAAATTCATCAGCGTGCAGCCTAAAAAGAACACACCGAAACTTGTAGCTATTTTAAATGGAACAAGACACAAAAAATAAGCAAAATAGAACCACACAAGACCAAGTCAAAGAACAAAAAACAAAAAACAAGGACCTTTCATCAACCAAATCAACAAGAACCATTTTAGTCATGACTCCATCCAGATCTATATTTTCCCCCGCGGATACGCCAACCACGAGACCGCAAACATCTATAATTTTAATAGTTTTAATTAAGCAAAGCCCAAACAAAGCACACAAAAAAATGTCTAAAAAAACATGACATACAAGCGACACTTACCAATCAAATAAGGGTATTGACCACTAATGCTGGAAATATCATGACCAGAAGCAATAGATAAACCATAGGTGGGTATGGAAAACCCAATAGCAGGACAGACAACAGTTCTTAAATCGAAGAGCAATTTATAACGATGGGAAGTGCACAACAGTGATCCAACGTTAGGCAACATAGAGAAAAAAGACATCTGATACACCTCGCCTTCAACCAAGATATCCCTAAACAAAGACACCAACCTCCTCAAAACTGTTGCCTGAATTTGATCCCCCTAACCATGGAAATCACATTCGATCAAATAAAATCTATAACCAAACACAAAAGCAAACAAATATCCAAGAACAAATGATGATTCAAAAAAGCACAGTCAGGAGAACTTACAAATTCATCAACCAAAATAATTTCAAGGGAAGAAACGTCATCAGAAACACCATGACCAGTCACCTCCTAGATCCTGACAACCCTTACCCGGAGCTTCCAATCAAACCTCCCAGACCTAATAGCAGAAACACAGTCAAGCGACGACGTCCCATTCAAAGACAAAGACATCACTGAAGAATGAAGAGGGTATAAGAAACCCAACAACCAACACACACAAAAAAACTCAGAGATAATTTAGATATGGTCTTAGAGCATATATATAAATACTTTAATACATCATTATAGACTATTTTATTATAGATTATTTTAACCAAACTCATGGTACTTTATTATATCCAAGACATGTAATATAACACCACCACGTCCAGACAAAAGAGACCTTTAATTTCTATAAAAAAGAAAAAGGGGAATTAGTAACTGTAGTCCCTGAATAGGAAATGAGTAGTCACTTTAGTCCCTGAATGCAGAGAAATTGCAAAATAGTCCCTGAATGTAAACTTTGTTGGTCAGTTTCAGGGACTAAATGTTGGAGTAAGCCCTAATAGCCAATCTATATTGATTGGGTTTGGCTTTGTATCATGATATTGATATAAATATATATTGTGAAAATATAAATTATAAGGCGTTTCTTTGTTGATTTTGTTTTGTTTCAAAATAATAAAGTCCCTAGAATAGTTAGTCCGTTTAATGGAACATTAAATATAACTTAATTGTGAGACCCCGTTAAACATAAGGAAACTATTCTAAAAGTATCCGTAGTCAAGCTTTATTGAGAAGTGAGATATCATTAAAGCATAGAGACTATTATGTGGGTAGACTGATGATCACATCTCACAAATCATGGATAAAGAGTTATCAAGTCTTCACATAGATATAAATATTAGGAGTAATATTTATATTGGATTGATCCGTTGTGAGAATACTACATAGTAAGTTATGCAATTGTCATAAGATATTCTCACAATGATAATAGTGTATATCGCTCTTAGACCTGAAACCACTATGATCCCTAGATGTGGACTCAAGTGCTTTGTTGCCATTCTAACGTTGTCTGTAAAAGGATAACCATAACGTTGGTTGATGGGTACTTGATGAAGCATGCTGAGGGACATGAGTGTCCTAGATGGGATTTGTCCCTCCTCAAAAACAGGAGATATATCTTTAGGCCTCTTGATGAAATATGACTGTAAAACTGCATGGCCATGCCGAACTAAGTCAATATAAGATATTGGACTTATTCGTTATTCAGTATATTTCGGAATCAAGAAATATAAACATTGATCTATACAAGGGTGACAATATCTATGCCTTGGGATAAATAAAGATATCGAGACAAAGGAGTAATTGTACACATATGTATTATCATGGAAAGGTTTCGTCAGATCACTTGACATTCTTGTCACTTGGGTAGCAATGATGTGTTGCTAGATACCGCTCATTGTTTATAATATTAAATATTAGATTTAATATTATTGCCAACGTAACTAGAACCTATAGGGTCACACACAAAGAACAGTCAAAAGGGAAATATATAACTATGACTTATATAAGTGGTGCATTTAGTAAATAGCGCTAATTAGTTACCAAAATTACTAAACTCGTTGTTGGGCTTACTGAAGCCCAATAGTGACTTCTGACTTGCAAAGCACACTAGAAGTTCTATAAATAGAACTCTAGTGCTGAAGTTTTTGGTTACAGGTTTTGGAGCAACCCTTTCTTCTCTGCACTTCTGATCCCTTGGCTAGCACCGAGTTTTGGAGGAGCAATGTTCGTGTGGACTAACTAGAGGCATCACTGCTTTGCTTTGCTCGTGATCAGAAGCAATTCTACTACAAAGGTTCTGCTCTTCAAGAGATAAACACATGAATCCTTAAATTGTTTAAGCACGTGTTTGATTTGTGATTAATGATTTAATCAAGATCCGTTTCAATGGGATTTCTTCCGCAAAGAGGCTTAAAATTTTGAAAAACCCCTCTTAAAATCCCTTCAGTGGTATCAGAGCTTTTGGTTCTGATTAAATCGTTGAATTCAAATCCGTTTGATGCATAATAAAGTTTATATGGTGATATATTCGTAGCTACGTGCATCTGTCAAATTATTTTGAATTACTTGATTCTTAATATCATGTCTGATGGTTTTATCGTTCAAATAGATATTACTATATTATGTGTTTCCGAATCATTGAGTTAAAAGTTGGACTCAAATCAGTCATGTGATGTTCTGAAAATATATATCCAATTACTCTAGACCAAATCTCAGCAAGTTGTTGCCTTCATAATTCAAAACGTTTGAATTTGTGAATTGATTCGGTATACATATTTCTTTTGAATTGATTGTTTATTATTTGAATAAATAGAATTGTGACGTATACGACGATAGCCGAATGGAAATTGCTTACATGAATGTCACTGTGTTTCTGATTAGTCCATTGAGACTTGTTTTCAAATCTGGTTGTTAAGTCAGAAACTGTTTCAAAATATTGGTTAAAATCTTTGTTTTAAAAAAGAAAAAAAATATATATTATCCATATGCCAATGTGTGTATCGGATTTTTCCTTTTTGTTGAACTAATATCCCTTTTATTTTGGTGACATATTTTGTTTTTAATTTGAATTTGAATTGAATTAATAAAATTGATATTTATGTCACCAAATAAGGATATGTTTCAATAATGATTTAGCCTTTTGATGACCAGATTTGAATTATAAGAAACGATCGGATATTGACTTTAAATAAAATATTTGTCATCAATGCTTTTAGAAGCTGATTAATTCCCTTCCGGGTATTACGTGCTGATATTTTGTAACAATTGGTTTTACCTAATCTCTTTTTTTTTTTTGACAGAAAATAACTATCTCATTTCATTAATAAGAACATCTTGAATACAATCAGGTAATATAGTGAAATCTTGGATACTAGCATACAACGTGGCCGCCCTAGCAAGTCTATGAGCAACCTCATTTGCTTGTCTCCTAATAAACTCTACCCTTGAGTTTGTGAAAAAAGATGAGAATGTAGACCTACATTCTCTAATGATAGCTCCTAAATCAGATACATCATTTCTAGTGCCATAAAAGCTATCTACTACCCTCTTAGAGTCAAGCTCGAAAATAACATTATTTAAATTCTGCTCTTTTGCCCATCTGATAGCATATAAAAGACCAATGGCTTCTCCCTCAGACACCTCTAAAAGTGGCGATGACCACCTGGTTCTGGCTTTCACTAACCTCCCTCGATCATCCCTGATGCATATCCCTATGCCTACCCGGTTACTTTCTTTGAAGAAAGCAGCATCTACATTGCATTTGAAATGACCTTCGTCTGGCTTGCTCCAAACCGTGTTGTCAATACGCTGTTGCTGTACACCCGCTCTATTGCGGCTATCTTGCGCGTTTTGCCAACCCGTAAGAAGATTAAGGCCTCTGTCACGAACTGCTGCAGTAGTCAAGACTTCATTCCTCCAGATATAGTCATTTCTCTGTTTCCAAATAGACCACATAACGCAAGCCCAACTAACTCGTTGACTCGAGTCTAGCTCCCGCAGTATCTCAAACATGGTGACCCCAAAGCTGAGATTTAATTGAGCCTTTTGCTGAATTTTGCTCCACAACCCTAATTGCTGCCAACACTGCACACTCTTTGTGCAACCAAAAAATAGATGCATACTATCCTCATCCTCATTCTCGCATAAAGCACAAGTTTTTGTACAATTTACCCCTCTGTCTTGAAGCCGGACTCTTGTAGGAAGAGCATTCCTGCAGGACCTCCAGAGGAAAGTTTTCACCTTAGGAGGCACCTTAAGATTCCAGAGGAGCCCCCAATTTCCATCACAACGGTGAGTACTCAAGTCCACATGTTGACTGAGACTGATACGATATCCACTTCTAACGGAATAGATACCATTTGTCTCTGACTTCCACACTCTTCTATCGTGCTGATTAGATTCGAAGATAGGAGTATTAAGGATGCGATTAGTATCTTCGTTGCTAGCAAGGTTCCTCAATAAACCAATATTCCAGAATCGAGTGTGAGATATGAAAAGATCTGAAACAGTAAGCTCTTTGAATTCTTCTGGCAGACTTTCTGGCTTCTGTAAAACACCACTATCCACTAGCCATCGTTGGTCCCATACACAAATATCAGTACCTGAACCAATGCTCCATTTGTAACCTGCACTAACAACACTTTTAGCCCCCCAAATGCTGCGCCAAACGTAGCTTGGATTATGACCAACCTTTGAGTCCAAGAAATCACACTTGTTAAAGTATTTTGCTTTGAACAATCTAGTGACAATGTTATGCGGTTCCGTCATGAATTTCCAAGCTTGCTTACCAAGCATAGCCTCATTAAAAGCGCGGAGGTTTTTAAAACCAAGACCTCCTTCCTTTTTGTGAATGCTAAGTCTTTCCCATGACATCCAGTTGATTCCTTTGGTGTTCCTTTTGTTATGGCCCCACCAGAATGAGTTCAACATTTTCTCTATATCAACAATAATGGATTTAGGGATAGCAAAGATACTCATGATATACGAAGGTATTGACTGCAAGACCGATTTGATTAGTGTTTCTCGACCGGCTTGTGACAAACATTTGCTGCTCCATGAGTTTATCTTCCTCCACACTCTATCCTTCACAAATTTGAAAGTAGAGGTGCGACTTCTTCCAACCATAGAAGGAACCCCAAGGTATTTGCCTATTCCCATAACCTGTTGAACTTCTAAGATTTGGGAAATAGAGGCCTTGACCGCATCATCCACATTCTTGCTGTAGAAAACTTCAGACTTCTGAAAGTTTATAGACTGGCCAGAAGCACTTTCATACATTTGTAATATATTTTTCATACCCTGAGCTTGACTACTTTTAGCTTTAAAGAACAGGAAACAGTCATCCGCAAACAAAAGATGGGATATGATTGGTGCATTCTTGCAAATCTTTGCTCCACTTATGGCTCCACTTCCTTCCGCTTGACGAATAAGTGATGAAAGCCCTTCCGCACAAATGATGAAAAGGTAAGGTGACAACGGGTCTCCTTGCCTGAGACCACGACCTGGAACAATTGGACCAATCTTCTCACCATTTAATATAACAGAGTAGTCAACAGACTCCACGCACATCATAATCCACTCTGACCATTTCGAACAGAAACCCATCTTCCCCATTATGCTCCTCAGATAGTCCCAATCGATTCTATCATAAGCCTTGCTGATGTCTAATTTCAAAGCCACATCCCCTTCATTACCTTTAGTCTTGCATTGCATGTAATGAACTATCTCAATAGCAGCTAAAGCATTATCCAAAATCGACCTTCCGGGCACAAAGGCAGACTGATTCTCAGATATACATTTAGAGAGCACTACCTTTAATCTGTTAGCAAGAACCTTTGCCACTATCTTGTAAAGCACATTACACAAAGCAATCGGTCTCCAATCTTTCATAGATGATTGGGTATCTCCTTTAGGAATAAGAGTGATGTTGGTAGAATTTAAGGTTGGAGGGAAAGAACCATTTTCTAACCAAAAACATGCAGCCTCAAAAATATCTGTACCGCAACTGCTCCAAAAACTTTTAAAGAAACCTGGATTAAAGCCATCCGGTCCTGGACACTTATCATTCCCCATAGAGAAAGCAGCCTCTTTAAACTCTTCAACAGAAAACGGCCGTGTGAGAATATCATTATCTTAGGTTGAAATAGACTGTGGAACTGCATTAATAACTCTGACCCTATCTCCATCCTTTCGCTGAAACAATTCAAGGAAATACTCCTTAGCTATACCTTTCATACCTTCTATAGAAGTGCACTTAACCCCATTTGCATCCTCAAGTTGGGTAATTTTGTTAACTGCTCGCCGAGAGGTTGCTGAAGCATGGAAAAACTTGGTGTTAAGGTCTCCTTCTCGGTACCAATGCGTCTTCGCCCGTTGTTTCCAAAAAACATCATCTTTAACAAGCAAAGTGTCGAGTCTTCGCCTCAGAGCATTAAAATAATTGATGTTTGAGGAACACACCTGATTTCGAACTCTTTCAAGTTTCTTCCTGCAATTTTCAATTTCTTTCCTTATTGGTTGACAATTATCCTTGCTCCACTGTTGAAGGTCGACCGTGCAATTCTCTAACTTATGCATGATCGGCGTGTGGCCATACCCCTCCCATTTCTGAGTCACATAAGGACCAAACTCAGGTTCAATTAACCAAGCATTTTCAAACCGAAACTGCCTGTTTCGATTGGTCATAGGTGCTTTAGGCATTGTTTCTAGCAAAAGCGGGTAGTGATCTGAAGCTGTAGTAGTAAGACATTCTAACCTGCCTGTTGGGAAGATATCAAACCACCTGTCAGTAGCAAGAGCCCTATCCAATTTTTCCTCCACTGCCCTTACCGTACCCAAACTTTTGAACCACGTGAACTCATAGCCTTCCATATGGATATCAATCAATCCTGCGTCAGATACAGCTGCACGAAAACCATTGATTAACCAAGTAGGTCTATCTGTTCTTCCTTTCTTTTCTGAAACATGAAGAATGTCGTTGAAATCTCCTATAACACACCACGGCAATGATGATAATCTTGCTAAATTTCTTAGGAAGTTCCAAGAAGCTCTACGCCTACCTCCCTCCGGAAAGCCATAGAAACCTGTTAATCTCCACGTTCCTTTCTGATTATCTTTAACTTCAAGATCCACATGATTTTGTGAGTAATTTGTGATGTTACAATTAATAGAGTTCCTCCAAAGAATAGCTATACCCCCTCCTCTACCTTCTCGATCAACACAAAAGCAAGAATCAAGGCTCAAGATATATTTTAACTCCTCAATTTTATTAGAAAGACAAAGATTCTCAAAAAGTATTATTACATCCGGCTTATACGTCCGGTTCAGGTATTTGAGATTAGGAATTGTACTCGGGCTACCGACACCCCGACAATTCCATGCAATACAACTCATTTCTTCTGGCAGGCCTGATCATCAGGACCCGCCATTTCATTAGCATCAAAGAGAGGATTAACATGAATAGTGCTTGATGCGCCACTGTTCAGGGTAGATTCTGTAACATCCCGCTCGTTAGTTAATGGAAATATTTTATGATATGTCAGCTTAATACGAGTTAAGTATCAGAGACGGATGTAGCACGCTTGAGGCAAGGGCAATTTGGTAATTGCGCGGGAAAGGATATTTATTTGGAAAGGCACCAAAATATCTTATTTTCCAATCTTCTTTCTCTCTCTTATGCCAAAGACTTTCTTCTCTCCTTCCCTCTTCTCTCTCACGCCCCCTTTCTTCTTCTTTTCATCAATCTTTTGCAAATCTTCTTCCTCAATTAGCAAGGCTCTAATCCTTGTCCTTTCAAGATAACATGGTCATGTGGAAGCTTGGTTTGGCTTAGGGTTTGGAAGATTGGTTGAATTAATAAGTTAGGGTTTTGGTGAGGAAGCTTTGGGTTGGAACAAAATGATCAAGCAAGGATCATGAAGCTTTATATTGCAAGGAAACAAAGAGAAAGATGGAAGAAGTGGGATTGATGAGCTTAAGCCATGGTTTTGTGTTGAATCAAGAGCTAGGGAGTTGTCATGCTTGAGCTTGGAGCTTGGAGCTGTTATGAGAAACAGGCTAGGTGAGTTCCATAGATAGAATACCCACCTTTGGGTTTGTTTAATCTTGTGAGGAATAATGATTTATGTTAGTTTGGTTTTTATGAAACTTTAGTACCCCAAGCCAATCCTAGTTGATTATATGTTAAAAATTGCCATGAGTTAAGTTTAAATGATGCTATACATGTTGTTGTATGAGTTTGATGCATTACAGGGTCGAATTGGACGAGTTTTGGGTCGAAAATGGCGAAAACCCGTAGCCGAAAACACCGAAAACGCAACAATCGCAGCGCTGCGCCTGTACAAGGGCGCTACGCGCCCACACACAGGGAGCCAGCGCTAGGCGCCAGGCGCCGTAGCGATCGTTTCGAAGTGTTCTTTCACTGTTTTCACTTATTTTTCTACTGGAACAAGTTTGGCTTTATCAAATCATAGAATTTATAAACGGCTTGAAACTTGGGTTTATGGCATTTTCGGTCTCTAGTAATTAATGAAACTTTGCACGCATCGTCAATTGATCCTTGCATCATTAATCATGGCAATCTTAGCATGTATTACAAGGATGGCTCAAGAGAGTTTTAGCCGAATTATTCGGGTAGCAAGGAACTAGGCATGGGATGAAAGTAGAGCCTTGACATAGCTTGTCAAGAACTAGAATAGTTAGAAGAGAATAGAATGCTAGACATGAGTAGTATGTTTGAATAGACGCGAAGTGATATAGAATATTATCTTCGCATAAGAGCTAAGTGTCATACGAGTATGGCAAAACGTGAATTGATTAGATATCTCTTCACATAGAAGGTTAAGCAATCACATAGTTTACCTCTAGTCGGATCGTATAGACATCCGGGGTAAAAGAGATAGCTAGTATAGATTTAATACTCATGCATATATTTAGACCAAGACTTTTAAGTTAAGGTGCCATGTCTCTTGTGTCCACACTAGGTTGGTTCAAGAGGTTTCCATTAGGTGAAACGGGGTTAGCCGTAAGGAACCCGCATGTCACTTAGTAAGCAAGAGGTAGTGTCGTGTCTCTTGTGTCCACACTAGGTTGGTTCAAGAGGTTTCCATTAGGTGAAACGGGGTTAGCCGTAAGGATCCCGCACGTCACTGCAGGAGTGCCGTTGGTTATACCTTAGATAGGTTTCCATCGGATAGATAGGGAATGCGCTCGGGGTTACTCCACTCGGGGCTTTCCGTAAAATGAACTCAGATAATGTTTGATTGTTAAACGCTAACTTTATGAATGAATCTGACTGTGCATATTTATTAGATATATTATGTCATGTCATAGAGCCTTGACGTAGATCGTCAAGAATTAGTAGAGCCTTGACGTAGATCGTCAAGAATAGTAGAACATAGATGTAGATCGTAGAAACTAGTATGATAGCAAGATAAGATACGTTGTTAGAAACATCGTATTATGCATTAGAGCAAATAGAGAAAGATATGCCGATGACGGTCTTAGGTTTCCCCTAACCGTCCGGTTTAGAATTGTGTCATGATTATAGTATGTTTAGGCCTTGATACGTAGAGCGTATTCTTGGCATCGCGGTTTTAGATTCCCCTCGACCGCCATGACACATATAGGAAGTGAAGCCTATAAAAGTGAGATAAGACTATGACGGCCCTAGTATGCACGACCGTCTAAGTATGCAAGTCCCCACACACGTATAATCAACCGTCAGGTTGTATTTTAGACATGTGGTGACCGTAGGTTTCCCCTGAGGTTGCCTATGGCCTAGGATTTAGGGGAACTCACTGAGACATTATGTCTCATCCCAATCCTTATTTGTTTCAGATAAACAGGTTGGATTAGCAAGCTAGTAGCTGAATGGATGTTACGACAAGTGTTCGTTCGTACCCGCTGCAGGACGAGATGGTTAATCAAAGATGCATTCATAATATCTTTAGAAAAGATGAGTTGTATTATTATGTACGAACACATTTGGTTGTATATATATTCATTCGTAGTTGTTTTGTTGTAAAATTTTAATGTATCCAATACTAAATTTAACGCACGTGCTAGACATTCTAGATACGTCTAGTATGGGTGTTACATTTGGTATCAGAGCAGGTCGATTCAGATCGTGCCTTGGGTCATTAAGTTACAACAAAGGTAGTGGGACCATTGAGTTCCAGGTAAATGTTCTAGTTGTTGTTGTTAGTTGAGCTTGATCAACTCAATTTAGTAATCGACGATTAGAATGGATGCCTGAGAGCTGAATAGGACCCTGGAGGGACGAAGTATGTGAAAAAGATGCACCGGAAAGTGTGAACTTAGAAGCAAGAACTCAGAATGAGTATTAGTAAGAAGTTAATCGTGCCAGTAGGTGGTCGGTGAACTAAGCAAGTAGAAGTATGAATCCTCCGGGAATGTAAGGAAATGTTAAGAAAGGATGTTTAGACAGCGTTGGGTAAGTTGTTGTTGATACTTCATATACCCGTAAGTGAAGAATATGGAAATATTTTAGTAGGACCTGAAGCTTCAGTAAGGGTCGTAGTTAGTACGGAATTGTACTCCAGAACGTAAGCGCAAGGCTACAAGATAGATAGCAGTCGACGTAGGTTGACGGGATTAGTAGACTCAGGATTAGCGTTATGTTATTGAGATTATGGACTTGAATGTTCAAAGTGAACAAGGTTCTAGTGTTCGGGAAGCTACGTTAAGCGGTAACGCAGGGAAGTAAGCTACTCGTAGTAGAAAAGGATTCAGTGAAAGTTTTATGTTATCTGGAATGAGGCATTAATTTCTAAAGTGCCAAGAATTGTATCGAATTAGGTTGATGCTTGCCATGCATATGTAGTAGGATATTTTAGATGTTGGGAATGACTGATGTGCATTGATTTACTTGAGAAATAAAAATTTATGCAAAGTATGTTTTGAAAAATTGAGTTGAAGAAACTCATCAATAGCGAACCCGGAGCGAAATTTTTCAGTTCGTCTCTAGGGAATGCAGTGACTATTGGAGAGTTGTCTTCACCATCTTTTATGCAATGAGAAATTGTTTTTTTTATATATCGAGTGACGAATGCATATCACCTCCTAAAGTTTTCAAAAGAGAAAAAGGCATGGGCAACCATTGACGAAAATCGATCCGGTTTAACGTGACTTTGGAAGTTAATGTGTCAAGAAATAAGAATGAGTTTGGACCAAGAGTTTAGAGGCACCAATATCTAGAATGGAAGTCACAGATGTGAAGGCATAAAGTTAGGAGTTAAAGTGATGCAGAGTCATATGAAATCACGAGGATTTTGGATTTCGCAGAGTTAAGAGTACCCCTCGAATCTATGTTTTGCTTGATGAACTTGCGAAGGCTCGTTAGGATGCTAAGTTGTAAAGTTTACATGATTTTAGAAAGACATACGCATATGGGTGATTGAAGTTGATATTTTTTGAAATTCAAAATGAAATTTTGTAGGTACCGGTTTGTTACGACTCGTGTAGTTTGGGCTAAACTCACTAGGACTAAGATTTGATGACACATACGTGTTATCAACTCGTCTTGGGATTTTAGAGTAACGATTGGGACCTAGATTCAGTATATGTTTTATATATAGTTGTAAATCATCAACGTCAATGACCCGTGTGCTAATTTACGAAATTTTCTTAGACAGAAAAATTAACGAGCAAACATAGGAAGGATTAAGCAAAACATAGTATGCGAGAGACGAAGCTACAATGTTAGATGCATAAGGAAGTATGTCCGAGTGCAAGATGAGTCTACCATGGGATGTTGTGAGAGCGTTTCGTGGAATAGTAGTTATGTAATAGCAGAGATGTGCTCCTTGAGTTAAGTTGCTCAAGAATAAGAGTAAGCATGACATTGATATGTCCAGAGGTAAGTTTCCTTGAGATTCAATCTTACCAACAAAGAGTAGAGCGAGGTTGCAGAGTAGCATGCAACATAGAAGTATTGAGCAGAGTTCAAGCAGACATTAATGTAATAATAGAAGAAGAATAAAGTTTATTCGTCTCGACGGATCAGAGTAATGGTTGATGGCAACCGATGGGAATAAGAGTAGCGCAACGGAAGTTAATTAATTAATTAAGTTGCGAACAGTAGCCATGGAACATGGAATTTTGCAGTAAGAATCTTTGTGAAAAAAAAATGTTCGAAATAGAGATACCATTTCAGTGAGAAGTATTATGTGGAAAGCGAGGAGTTCTCGTTATGTTAAGTAAGTATAGATGCTTATGCAGCCAGTAATGATTAAAGTAAAAGTTTAAAGAAAGCATCTTCACTCAGGTAAGATGAGAAAGACTAGAGTTAACACAAATGAATTAATCGAGTTGCGTTTTGGTGATGTCTAATTCGTAGAAGAGCTGTTGGTTAGTCAGAAAGAGTATATGCTATGTTAATGGCGTACGATTGATGAGTTATGCCTGACGAAGTACATACCCTCTTATACCATGCTTGTTAAATGATAACGATACCTTCTAGAATGGTGTCAAGCCATGATTTTATAACTTTTAAGGATAAGATTGGTATTGAGGAACTTGGGAACGATGTTTATTTTAAAAACATGAAATTTCACATTGTTAAAACTGATGAGATACGTCGTAAGCGGGTAAGCTCACTTAAGACGTACAGACTTCAGAACCAGCTTATTAGAGACAAGTGTGAAGGAGAGTCATAAAACCTTTTTTTTCAGATATAGAGACTCGTCCTGTGGTTCTGTAGTACTAGTATAGACTCAGTTTTAAAATGATATTTTCTAGTCATGCATCTATTCGTTCCAGGAACCTATGTACCAAAGTTTAGAAACTCTTAGAAACAAAAGCTAGAATGAGTATCGTTATTAAATAACAAGCAATGGCGCTAGAAAGTATGCCAATACTAGAAGATAGAATTTTATGAATGACAAAACCCATGTGATACTCATGTCGTACGAGATGCACAGATTTGTGCTTAGAATGTCCAATGCAAGTGTAAATGGACTTAGTAGAAAGTTTTAAGAGCGTGCAAACCTCAAGATTGGTTAATAGATTTTCAGGTGAATCGGTGTATATGGTTTCACTTCTTCATACCAAGTTAGACAAGTTACCCCTGGATTCGGGTGCAAGAAGACTGTGAGAGATAGAAAGGTTTCTTAAGACTTCGAAAAGAGAAAATAGATTTGCTGAATCATCAAGATGAGTAGCATCATTAAGAATCATAAATCGCAATGTGCGGTAAAACAGATTAGGTATGCATGATAAGATGTATACATGGAAGATGTGTTAGATACAAGTAAGCACTGCAGGGCAACCTGGATATCAGTAGAACCCCAGTTTAAAGGAAAATCCTGAGTGATTTAGATAGAGAAAAGTTACTTAGATGCAGAGTTCCTGCTAAGCAGAGAAGAGATAGATCCGAGACAAGCAATCCTCATGTAACAAAAGTTAGTTTTAATCACTATGTTCTCAGACAGTTCTGTGATTTTGATAAAGATAGTAAGATTGAAGAGACCATATTCAATCATATGCAGAATAAGAAAGAGGAAGAATTACATGTATTGATAAGGAAAGTATGCTTCGAAACTCTTCGGAGTGATGCTGATCAGATTTGGTATAACTGAAACCAAAGAAGGCAGGTTCTAGTTGCAGCGATTGGTAGTCGATCTCTAAATTTCGAGGACGAAATTTCTTTAAGGGGGGTAGAGTGTAACATCCCGCTCGTTAGTTAATGGAAATATTTTATGATATGTCAGCTTAATACGAGTTAAGTATCAGAGACGGATGTAGCACGCTTGAGGCAAGGGCAATTTGGTAATTGCGCGGGAAAGGATATTTATTTGGAAAGGCACCAAAATATCTTATTTTCCAATCTTCTTTCTCTCTCTTATGCCAAAGACTTTCTTCTCTCCTTCCCTCTTCTCTCTCACGCCCCCTTTCTTCTTCTTTTCATCAATCTTTTGCAAATCTTCTTCCTCAATTAGCAAGGCTCTAATCCTTGTCCTTTCAAGATAACATGGTCATGTGGAAGCTTGGTTTGGCTTAGGGTTTGGAAGATTGGTTGAATTAATAAGTTAGGGTTTTGGTGAGGAAGCTTTGGGTTGGAACAAAATGATCAAGCAAGGATCATGAAGCTTTATATTGCAAGGAAACAAAGAGAAAGATGGAAGAAGTGGGATTGATGAGCTTAAGCCATGGTTTTGTGTTGAATCAAGAGCTAGGGAGTTGTCATGCTTGAGCTTGGAGCTTGGAGCTGTTATGAGAAACAGGCTAGGTGAGTTCCATAGATAGAATACCCACCTTTGGGTTTGTTTAATCTTGTGAGGAATAATGATTTATGTTAGTTTGGTTTTTATGAAACTTTAGTACCCCAAGCCAATCCTAGTTGATTATATGTTAAAAATTGCCATGAGTTAAGTTTAAATGATGCTATACATGTTGTTGTATGAGTTTGATGCATTACAGGGTCGAATTGGACGAGTTTTGGGTCGAAAATGGCGAAAACCCGTAGCCGAAAACACCGAAAACGCAACAATCGCAGCGCTGCACCTGTACAAGGGCGCTAGGCGCCCACACACAGGGAGCCAGCGCTAGGCGCCCCAACCCTGGCGCCAGGCGCCCCAGACAGGACAACCTCCGCGTTGTTCTGCGTTCGGGTGCTTGGGGGCAGTCGTGTGTGGGTCCGTAGCGATCGTTTCGAAGTGTTCTTTCACTGTTTTCACTTATTTTTCTACTGGAACAAGTTTGGCTTTATCAAATCATAGAATTTATAAACGGCTTGAAACTTGGGTTTATGGCATTTTCGGTCTCTAGTAATTAATGAAACTTTGCACGCATCGTCAATTGATCCTTGCATCATTAATCATGGCAATCTTAGCATGTATTACAAGGATGGCTCAAGAGAGTTTTAGCCGAATTATTCGGGTAGCAAGGAACTAGGCATGGGATGAAAGTAGAGCCTTGACATAGCTTGTCAAGAACTAGAATAGTTAGAAGAGAATAGAATGCTAGACATGAGTAGTATGTTTGAATAGACGCGAAGTGATATATAATATTATCTTCGCATAAGAGCTAAGTGTCATACGAGTATGGCAAGACGTGAATTGATTAGATATCTCTTCACATAGAAGGTTAAGCAATCACATATTTTGCCTCTAGTCAGATCGTATAGACATCCGGGGTAAAAGAGATAGCTAGTATAGATTTAATACTCATGCATATATTTAGACCAAGACTTTTAAGTTAAGGTGCCATGTCTCTTGTGTCCACACTAGGTTGGTTCAAGAGGTTTCCATTAGGTGAAACGGGGTTAGCCGTAAGGAACCCGCATGTCACTTAGTAAGCAAGAGGTAGTGTCGTGTCTCTTGTGTCCACACTAGGTTGGTTCAAGAGGTTTCCATTAGGTGAAACGGGGTTAGCCGTAAGGATCCCGCACGTCACTGCAGGAGTGTCGTTGGTTATACCTTAGATAGGTTTCCATCGGATAGATAGGGAATGCGCTCGGGGTTACTCCACTCGGGGCTTTCCGTAAAATGAACTCAGATAATGTTTGATTGTTAAACGCTAACTTTATGAATGAATCTGACTGTGCATATTTATTAGATATATTATGTCATGTCATAGAGCCTTGACGTAGATCGTCAAGAATTAGTAGAGCCTTGACGTAGATCGTCAAGAATAGTAGAACATAGACGTAGATCGTAGAAACTAGTATGATAGCAAGATAAGATACGTTTTTAGAAACATCGTATTATGCATTAGAGCAAATAGAGAAAGATATGCCGATGACGGTCTTAGGTTTCCCCTAACCGTCCGGTTTAGAATTGTGTCATGATTATAGTATGTTTAGGCCTTGATACGTAGAGCGTATTCTTGGCATCGCGGTTTTAGATTCCCCTCGACCGCCATGACACATATAGGAAGTGAAGCCTATAACAGTGAGATAAGACTATGACGGCCCTAGTATGCACGACCGTCTAAGTATGCAAGTCCCCACACACGTATAATCAACCGTCAGGTTGTATTTTAGACACGTGGTGACCGTAGGTTTCCCCTGAGGTTGCCTATAGCCTAGGATTTAGGGGAACTCACTGAGACATTATGTCTCATCCCAATCCTTATTTGTTTCAGATAAACAGGTTGGATTAGCAAGCTAGTAGATGAATGGATGTTACGACAAGTGTTCGTTCGTACCCGCTGCAGGACGAGATGGTTAATCAAGGATGCATTCATAATATCTTTAGAAAAGATGAGTTGTATTATTATGTACGAACACATTTGGTTGTATATATATTCATTCGTAGATGTTTTGTTGTAAAATTTTAATGTATCCAATACTAAATTTAACGCACGTGCTAGACATTCTAGATACGTCTAGTATGGGTGTTACAGATTCAGTTGCATTCTCCACTTGCTTCTCGTTGTTATGTTTCACTTCCTCCAAAAATTCAGTTCTCGACCTCTTTTCAGGCCCCTCCTTATCCCCACCTGGGTTACTGATCCGCTGGTAGGACCCACGAGCACTGGCCATGAAAGAATCTGGCTGTATTGGATTGCGTGTCAGAGTGAGAGCCTTTTGTTGACTTGCTTTGTTAGCTGCCATTTTATCTTTCCTCAAACCTTTGGTGCGGCCCGCATTGTTTGTTTTTTCATTCACTAAAGAACCAGCTGCAGACATAAACTCTATAGGCATTAAAATAGGAGACATAGCTAAAGCTTGAGAAGTAATTGCCTTGTTTACCAAAAGCTGGCCATGTGGGCCCCTCCCACCAACTCCTAAATTCTTTTTGCTCACTTGAAAAGCTGATGACTCTACAAAAGCCATACCACCACGTGCTTGAGAATTTGAGACCGGCCCCACCATGCTGTCAGACTCTTCATTCAAGTTTTTCTCAAAATAAGCTTTACCTAATCTCTATTATATATATTTGCACTATTTTATTTTGATAGTACATGGCATCCTTATATTGAAAGGTGCATTTAATGTTTTGTGTAATTGATACATATTATGTGATTTGTGCAAGACTTGTGTAATTAACATGATTATGCAAGTTGACTAAAAGGCTTATAATGACAAAAAAATAAATGGAATATTTTATTCAAATTATTTTTGCTATTTAATGTGTTACTAATTTCATTACTAAATTAATGGCATAATTGATGTGACTTACTTGCTTCTTTTTTCCTATAAATATTGTTTGTCCGTCTCAAACATCTTCACATCATTTAGAATTCATACTAAAATTTTAAAATTATTCTCAAAATCTCTCTTTTATTTTATTGAAACACTTTTCTTCTTAACATATTTTTTTCATCACTCTAATTTCAAAAATTGATTCAATTTATGATATTACTCCACTACATGTTGTATATATCCATGTATTTTGTTCAAATTCACATATTCATCCTATGATACCCTCGAGTTCTAACGGCTTATGACAAGATATGTACCAATTACATGTTGGTACATAATTCTTAATTATCATCCAATCAAATTGTAATCAACACATCATCATATTAAGTTAGCCAGTCTTGAGTTTTTTTTCTTATATATAGTCAATTTGTCTTTCATCATTTGTATATGCATCTTCCTTTCGTACAAATTGTTTATAATATCATTTATTTGAAATGCAAATATTTCTACCTCCTGACCAATTCAATTTTATTGATTTCATTATTATCAAATTGATTTAGGCACCTTTTTTTTTCCTTCCGAATTTTGATTCTCTTTTATAGGTTTAGCTGTTGGCTCTGTTAATTTTAGGGTTTTCATCCCATATATATTTACACCTTTTGAAAAAGTTTGCTTCACGTTTTAATGAATTTCATTATTTTTCTATTAATTTGAAGCGACATAATTGAAAGACGTTTTGAATCAGATTTCTTCATTCCAAAACTATTTTTTTTGCCACTATTAATAATGAGAGATATGTGAAAGGCATGTCAATGTTTTGTTCTTCCAACATTGAAGTTGTGCATATAAAAGAGAATTCTTTCTTAAAAAAAAAAACAGAGAATTCTCAAGTATTTTTGGGTAACATATTAGTTGATAGTTCTCAAGATATTATATTTTTATCTTACATTTTTGTGGTGCAAACTATTCATGTATGTTGTAGAACAAGACCGACCCCTGCGAAAATGTAGAAAATTTATTTTAGTTATTTTTTTTTCAATGAATTTTATCTAAACCTCACTATTTTCTTTATTATTTTCATTTGCTCCTATTCAAAAGAACTGATTTAATTTATTAAGTTTTTTCGTTTCTATTGTCAATCACTCATTTTCACTAAACATGGCGTTGATATATATTATTTCACATAAATTATTTTAACATCAAATCTCATCCATTCATTTCATTTGATAAATTAGTTCACATGCATCAAATAATCTTTATCACCTAATCAAGCATTCCATTTTTATCTCCCCATATTTATTTATTTCTGCCATCAACACATACTCAAACTTCTTTGTTAATTTTTTTACAAATTGCATGATAAAACACATACTTATGGTTGTTTGAGTCACTCATCAACATCGATAATATTTATTTGCCTTTATTTCATACCCATATTTTTTTATTTATTTTAAAATTCTATTAAAAAAAAGACAACAATCTCGGCTAAACTATCAATATCCCTATCCGTATCCTTATCTACATCTACAATCTACATCTACATCTACAATATAAACAAGTGAAACCATTTTCATTCAAAAGTACATGTGGCATGTTATAGTCTCATTCTAATTAATGTCAGGCTAATTAATGCTAGAAAAATTCAAATTTCCATTACATGCTTAGCACCTGGTATTTCAGTCTCAACACATACTTCCATATACTGCCTCTATTTTAAGAAATCATTCGATTTATTATTATGATCAAAATGATATCTAGAAATTTAGTTGCCTGATATCAAATCAAACAAGAAACTGCCCATAAAAAAATCAAACAAGAAACTATCAACTGCCAATTAATGAAATTAAATTCAAATTATTCAACACTTATAACAGTCCTAAAAAAGAATGTTGACAATTGGTCTAATTCAAGACTATCGTTGAATTGTTTCTCACCTATTAAAATCAAATTAAAACCAAAATAAAATAGTGAAAGGTAATGATTCTTTTTGTCACAAAAAGGAAATAAAATAGCTCAGATCTTTATCTCCCATCCTATTCTCATCACTATTACTATTTTTCAAAAATGGTTTTGCGAACGGTAAGAAGATCAAGAACACCTTTAGTTCCTACAATTTCATCAAATGTTATTGTTGATTGCATCAGACTGTTCCCCTTCATCATGGTTTGTGACCATGGTTTATGATTTTATTGCTAATAGTTGGATTTTTAGCTGTACAGGAGAAAATAAGAGGGAGAATGTTAGTTATCAAATAATTTGTTGAGAAATTGATTTTGAAGCTGAAGAACGGCATAAACGAAAGGGATCTTTAATCTTCTCTCATGATTTATATTTTGTTCCAATTCTCTCATGATTTATATTTTGTTCCAAATAATTGTCTACTATATATCATTTTTGAAAATGCTTCATTTGAGACATTATTTTCATCATATAACAATATGATCTTATTCATTAAATTTCTTTTGCTATTAATGTAACATATTTATTTTCCCATATATTTGTTTGCGGATGACCATATTGCTACTCAATGTTCCTCAAATTTACAAAGAACTTATCGGATTTATAACTAAAGTATATCTCAGTTTAATCGACTTTAATTCCTTCCAGTTTGGTTGTGTTTCTTCTAATTGGGAGGAAAGTCAACATTATTGAAATTTCTTTTATCGGTTTTGTTTACAATGTGTTCATTATTTTGCAGAGACCTTTATAATATTGAGAACAAAGTAGTTTCCTATCTATATATTCAGTTCAAGGTCGCGCATCCTATATTAACTTCAGGGCCAAACTTTAGTTTTTTTGGTAATTTGTCATTTACTCATTTTATACCACGAATCATATGTAATAAGTGTGTATTTTAGTCTTTTTAAGGCTTTTGTTTATTTTTCTTCTTTGTGTTGTTTGGATTAGTGTTAAATTATAAGAATTTTGAATTTGGGTTTCATTTTTCTTTGTTGCAGCTTCTCTTCTGAATTCTTAAGTTTCTTTTTTGACATATTCTAGATTCTTACGTTGCAAAAGTTTTTCTGAATTTTATTACTATGATTATTTTTGAATTTTACTAAAAAAAAAAAATCTAAATTTTTATTGCAACTTTATTTCTGAATTATGTGTTCTCACGGAATTTCATATATTTTATTTTTAGTATTAAATAAATACAAACATTTGAAGAAAAAAAATTCCTCTTTTATTTTTTTTGAGGGAATTCCTCTTTTATTTAAATGCAGTTTTGGTCGAACCAAACCGTACACCATCGATTCAGTTTGGTTCGTTTTCACTTTTAAAAAATGATAAAACCCAAACCTCATTTGACTTTGAAGAGCATGTAAATGGTAATTTAAAAAAATCATTATAACAATCAATATTTTGAATAAAACACGTTTACTCAATAATATAAGTATTGTACTACCTCTCATACAAACAAAGTTGTAAAGAGTGTATATACACATTAATCAAAATATATCTATTTTAAAAGGGGCACTAGCCAACAAATGTGTATTTTTTTTTATGTTAATTTTAAACCGAACCTCCACTAGATAGAACTAGAAAATTAGGTGTAGAACATATACAGTGGCTAGACCTATGGGTTTTTAGATGCAATATTGCACATGTTAAAGCAACTGAAAGTAATAACTTCTTATTGAAAACAACTATTATTTATTAAAAAAACTACACATTTAATATAAAATGCACAACAATTATTTATTACTAAGACCCATTTAATATTTTTTGAAGTGTTGAGTTTGAGAGATTTTTTGTTTTTTTAGTTGAATGGGGTTCAATTATGAACCAGCTGCATCACTTTATAAATGCATAAATAAAAGGAAACAAGAACAAAAGGAGTTGGGGATGGACCAAATCCTTCTCAATAAAGCTAAGCAAAAAGTTGAGGGGCAAACACCAAACCAAGAAAAAAGTAAATAACAAGAAAATAAAAAGTAAAGAAAACCAAAAGAAAAATAAAAGGAACGAACTAAGAGAAAGTCCTTGAGTTATTCTGGTAACATATATACTCCTAGAGTTTTAAAGATTAAATCTTAGGGTTAATTATGTTTCTAGTCCCTATAAAATAGCGACCTTGTAAGTTTAGTCCCTACTTAATTTTAATAGCATTTTTAGTCCCTATAAAAAAAAATTACTTATAATTTTAGTCCCTGCTAAAACAAAGTTTGATTAATTATCCTTAAACTCTTAAATTTTTGAACGATTTTTTTGAGACAAGATTAGAACACTATGAAATGTTCGTTTACTAAAATTTAGAATTTTCTGACATGAAATGAATTAAATATGAATTTTTTAAAACGACAAAAGTTAAAGATAAAAAGTAATAAAATCTGGATGTAGAAATCAAATTTTGCGATAATTTTTTGCGGACAAACTTTTAGTAATGTTCTAAACATGTCTGCAAAAAATTGTTCAAAAATTTAAGAGTTTAAGCATAAATTAAACAAATTTGAATTGAGTAGGGACTAATACTCAGTGCAGAAAAACAAAATTAGGGACTAAAAATGCTATTAAAATTAAGTAGGGACTAAACTTACAAGGTCGCTATTTTATAGGGACTAGAAACATAATTAACCCTAAATCTTATTAAGTATTAATTATAAGAGCAAGTGACATGTACATAGAGACTCATTTAAGCAACCAAAAGGAGAGGTCCATTGTGGATGCTCTAACAATCGATTAACTTATTGATGAAAATTTTTGGTCGAAAATAATACAAAATAAATGCTTGCTGAAATTATCAATTTTTAAATATTATTGTTATTATTATTATATTATTATTAATAATAATAAATATTGATTTTTAATGTTTATTAGATATACTAATTAAATGTATCAGTTAAGTTTGGTAACTAATTTTATATTTGATATTTTTTCGAGTTATCATGAAATTGGTATAAAGCTTACATCACCGCTTAGCAGTGACTAATCTTAGTTGGAAAACCTGTGGGATACATAAGACGAGTTCTCTCATCTCAGCCTAATATTTTCCATACACATGAGGCATAAATTGAACTGCTATCCACATACTTACGAGGCTCTAATCTATTATCAATTTGACCATTTTTTCCTAGGGTCATAGCTTACATGTTAATTCCAGGTGTTCGTACAACCGGTTCATCCTTCAATATTCCATTGAAAATCAATGAAGCATTGATGCATGGATTTGAAAAGAAAATACGAGACCTTAAAATTGATATGAAGGCAGCAGAGAGAATCAAACACGAGACCTTAAAAAGTAGTCACAGGCCAAAACAAGTGGGTTAGATCAAACTTATTCATTGTGTTCCCTTATTGACTTTGTTTATCCAAATAATTTGGAAAATATATAGATCTCCAAAAAAATCAAGAGCGAGGGATACTTGCTCAAACTTTGGATCCATTTGAGCACTTTAACAATATTATTCTATCGTTGTTTCCAGAAAACGAGAAGGAAAATATTAGCTTTGATTTGGTTTGTCAATCTGACCAAAATAAAAAGCTACAAAGCAAATGGTATTCAATTGAGTTCTTGAATGATATTAACAGTTGCATATTTCAAACCACAAATTAAGATTTAAAGTTGGATGTCCAATAATATTGATGAGGAACATATACCAAGGTATTGTGTTTCAAAATGAGAAACCCCACATCTTCATCCAAAACCTTAAGGCAATATGTATATTACTCATCTCATTTATATGTTCATAAATATCAAATCTTGCTGGCAATATAGAATTTTTACTCACACATGACAAATTAGCATTTCTCCCTTAAACGTGAGACTCTCTATGTCTATGATATGATGAAATAGTCAAATAAGGCCAGAGGCACAACATGGTAAAAAAGGTGGCTTGGTGGTGGTTTCATAGAGATGTGTTTTTTTTTTCTCATTTATTTTATGAGAAGAGAGAAATTAAATTAGAAAAATTATTCGAACTAGAAAGACATGACAAGGAAAACGAGTGAGTTGTGGGTAGTTTTATGAGTTAGTTGTGGGTAGTTGGAGTAATTATTCTACCAAAAATATTAGACTCATTAAAAATGTCACATCAATTTAAAATGTACAATAAACATGTATTTTTCAACTCAGCATAACACATAAACGTTTTTCCTTTGTCATATCCCACTAAAGACTAAAAGTGAAGGAACTTAAAATAATAGAGGTTAAATAAAAAAAAGTTATCGCCTTGACAAATAAAAATTGCATGAAAGCGAACGACTTCCAAAATATAATATTTAACATAAAAAAATTAAACAAATGACATTCAAAAGCTAACAAAACAAATCATCATAATTTCGGGACTGCAAGTGTAACCTACATTGGGTTGTATCTTTGCATTAGGCTAAAAGAAACTAGACAAATGATATCGACACCACAATTTCTCCCAAATTATTTAGGCACACGTTTGTGAGTCATCTCACTTATATCTTATTCAATATCTACTATTCCTTTTATGTACAACATGATCAAAAAGGTAGATTAATGGTAATTTACTAAAAGTGTGTTTTTGTTCCTTTATTTCATGAGAAGAGATCAAAGAAATTAGAAGATGAAAAATAAATTTGAGATTGAGAGAACTGATACCGGTTAAAAAAAATAAGAATTGTGTATTTAGTCCATGAGGTTATAAAGAACGAAGTAAGTTGCAAGTGATTTTATGAAATTGTTGAAGGAGTTGAAGATTTTTGTGTAATTAATTTACCAAAAAGTTAGATTGCGTTAAAAAAACTAATTTACCAAAAAGTTAGATTCGGGTAAAAAAACGCAACAACATATAAAGAATTTACTAAGCACATATTTTGTTAACTCAGCATAACACTTAAGTGTTTATCTATGGTTAAATTCCACCAAAGATCAAAGGACAAGGAATTTAATATCTTAGAGATTGATTAAAAAATATTGCATGAAAGTGAACAACACCCAAAAACATAAATTTGATATAAATATTTAATAATTGGCATCCCAAAACTAACGAAACCGTTTATCGTAATGTTGATAGTTCTAAGAGTGTCTACAGTAGGTTGGACTATCACATTAGGCTAAGTGAAACCACACAATTGTGATTGACATCACATCATTATCCAAAACCTTAAGGCATTAGGTGTATTGGTCATCTTACTTATATGTTTCTCAACGTCTACTTTGGCATCCAATAATGTGGTACTTTAAGTCACAATTTACACATGAACATATATCTCTAAAGTGTGAGACTCAATGCGTCTGTAATTTGTTGATAGTCAAATAAGGTTAGGCGAAGGCACAACATGGTTAAAAAAAATGGATTAATGGTGTTTTTGTGGAGGGAAGTTTGTGTTCCCATCTTTCATGAAACGAGAGAAATAAATTTAGCAACAATAAAATTAAATTAGAATATGAAAAGAAATTTGAACATGAAAGAAATGATAAGGGAAAAAATAGTGTGTGTTTTGTCCATGGAGGTATCGGAAATATAGCGAGTTACTGACAATTTTATGGGTCAGTTAAAAAGTGTTGGAAATTTAAGAGTAAATATTTCACCAAAAAATAGACTCGGTTAAAAAAAAGCCACATCTTTATAAAATGTTTAATAATCATGTACTTTTTCAATTCAGCATAACACATTTGTATTTTTCCATTCGCATGTTCGTTCACCCAAAGACCAAATATGGAGGTATTTGATATAATATTGATTGGATAAAAAAATTGTATGAAAGCAAATGACATCCAAAAACTTATACTTGATATAAAAAGTTAAACAAATGAAATTCAAAAACTAAAAAAAAAAAAAATTAATGTTTAGAGTTCTGAGGGAGTCTACAATGGGTTGGACCATCACATTTGACTATGAGAAACTCCACAAGTGATATTGACAGCACATCTTCGCGTAAAATCTTAAGACATTAGGTATATTGTTCTTCTCGCTTATACGTTACTCAATGTATATTATTGCACACAAGTTTAACTCACTATAATGTTTAGAGTTCTGAGGGAGTCTACAATGGGTTGGACCATCACATTTGACTATGAGAAACTCCACAAGTGAGATTGACATCACATCTTTGCGTAAAATCTTAAGACATTAGGTATATTGTTCTTCTTGCTTATATGTTACTCAATGTATATTATTGCACACAAGTTTAACTCACATATGAAACATAAACATCTCTCCTTTACGTGTGAGACTATTATGTATGTGATCTGGTGAGATATCACATAAGGTCAGGGACACGACATGGTAAAAAAAAGTGGGTTGGCAGCAGTTTCATAGAGGGGTGTTTATTTCTTTCTTTCATGAGAAGAGATAAAGTAAATTATAAAAGAAAAGAAGATTAAAAATGAATTTGAACTTGCTAGAAATGAAAAGAGAAAAAAAATAAGGAGTGTGCGTTTTATTCGTGAGAGCATAGGAAACATAATGAATTGCTGGTGATTTTATGGATTTGTTGAAGAAGTTGAATATTACTGGGCAATTATGCTACCAAAATATTAGATTTATTGAAAATATGTACATCTATTTAAAACGTCTAACGAATATGTATTTCGTCAACTCATCATACATATACATTTTTCCATTGCAAGATCCCATGAAATACCATAAGTGAAGGAATTTGAAATGGCAAAGGTTATTTTTTTTTTTGCATGAAAGCTAATCACATTCAAAAACTAAAATTTAAGATGAAAAATTAAACAAATGACACTCAAAAAACAATGAAACAAATCATCACATTAGGCTAGGATCCTACAATGGATTGTATTATCACATTAAGCTAAGATCAATCACAGAAGTGAGATTCACATCCTATCTTCTTTCAAAGTCTTAAGGCATTATGTATATGAGTCATTTCACTTATATGTTTCTCACATCTACTCTTGCATACAATACGGAATTTTAACTCACACTTGAGACATTAACATCTCTCCATTAAGTGTTAGGATCTTTGTGTCTGTAGTCCACCACCAAGAACAACTCTCGATCCCCCACAACGTCGAACCCGGATGTGATACCACCGTTGGGCTTTCTGTGGGAGCCTACGTTGATGTAGATCGACAATTTGGATAAAGAGAAACCACACAAGTGATAATGATACAACCAAAACTCCATCTAAAATTTTAAGTAACACCTGATACATCACAATATTCCCTCCATCAAATATAACGACATTCTAGCCCGTGCTTGGCACGGGTGTCCATGCTAGTATTAGCCGAATTAGTTACTATGAATGAGGTCATGGGTGCATTTGAATTATTCCTTATGTTTTATGATAGGCATTCATTTCGTTTACGTATCTGTTAATAAAAGATAATAATAAAAGTGTTTATTATTATTATTTATTAAATAATTTTAAATTAATGGTATATGGTTATGACCTTATTTTTTGGCATTGATTTAGCTTATTTAAATATGGCCTGCGTGTCGTGGTTTATTTTATTTAAATACGACCTGCGTGTCGTGGTTTATTTTAATTATTTTATTTAAGTGTTAAATAATGTAAATGCTCAAGTTGAAGAGAAGACAACAGCAAAAGATGATTTCGATGGAGAAACTTTTGAAGCTTGCTCGTGGGTCAAGGAATTGTAATAAAGTAGTTTATTTAATTCTTACGTGTTAGGAGGTCATAACCATACTACCTAATTTATTATTTTATGTATGTGATGCATGAAATGTATGTTTAGTTAGCGTATGTATGAGATGTATGCTTAACATGTTTTAGATGTATGTTAGCATGTATGTTTTAAATGTTTTATATACTTGCTTTCTATGAGCATGAATGTCATGCATCTTTAAAGACGCGTGTATGAGATACACATGTCAATGAGATTAAACTAAATAAAAATCCTTCAAATAGAATATGAAGTAAATTGTTTTCAAAAGTATAACACACTTCAAGACTAATATCGAAATGTGTAGGTTTTGCCTCCGCGAAGTTCACTTTCTATACTAGTAAGTTGTGGTGCGGTAATTCTAGTTACCGTTTGTTATTTTTTGGATCTAACTTAACTAGATTATTTTAATAAGATTAATATATATATATATATATATATATATATATATATATATTTACTTCAAATGAAATATTAAGTTTAATCCTTTCCAAAAGTTTAACACCCTTCAAGACTAATATCGAATATGTGGGTTTTGCCTCCGTGAAGCGCATATTTTATACTAGTAAGTTGCGGTGCGGTAATCCAATTTACCCAAGTGTTATTCTTTTGGGTTTAACTTAACTAAATTAATTTTAATAAGATTAAAATAAATTTAGAAGCAATGTTTGGGAACATCTATATGATAGATTAGAGTAAGGAGTTATTCACTCAAATGATTTGAAAGTTGTATGAGATACAATTGGAAGGAGTTCTTACCTAAATAACTGAGTTTTGAGTACAGCCCCCGTTGACTTAAAGCAAGGTGAAATATGGATTTCAACCCACTAGAAAATCTTCCAATGAGATTTTCCGATTCAAATGTTGAAGGTCATTTGATTTGAGTAAAATAGTGGGAGCATATTTAATTAAAGACCTAATTAATTATGTTTTTAAATCATGATACATTTATTTTATTTATTTTATGTATTTAGAATTTCTTCGGCATATACATTTTTATTATACTATTAAATGTTCTTATGAAGAACAAAATCTTCAGAAAGGAGTTTCTGAATTGGTACAAAATTAAGAATTGTTCTTAAGAATAAGAAAAACTGTATAATTTTGAGCAACCATTTCCTAGCAGCTTTCTATATCTAAATTCGAAAAGAATGCTTGCCAGAAGCATCAGGTCGATTGAGTGGATATAAGATATCCCATAGTTGTAACGACAACGGATAATGATATGATCATTAACCTCAATGTTATAACTGCAAGATAAGATAAAGAGTTTCAACCTATCAAGTAGATGGAAATGGATAAGAATAAAATTCAAACTTTGTTTCTCTACATTGGAAGGTTAAACATGGTTGCTAAATAGGGAAGCAATTATTTCAAAAATTGAAAAACAAAATTGCTCGTAATTTTGAAAGAGTCAAAATAAGAAAGAAGTAAGACTTCTTATTTACCCATATAGTTATATAAAGTTAAATTTCTGCTTCTGCATCATAAGTATATGATACTTGATGATTGATCTTATATTTGTTGAAATATAGAGTTTTAAAGAAGTGGAACATTAACTATAAGTGAAGTCCACCTACGTCTAGAACGGAACAAATAGTTTCATTGACTATAAGAGCTTATGCTTGGACTTAAACTTAACTTGATATGGAACCAAATAATTGCTATTAAATTCCATATAATATAGAAGCATTATGTCCTAAATCTTGTATTGGCAAGAGAAGGATTGTGTAGTTGAATAAAAGACAAATTTTGTCCTATTATCCGAATAATGCTTTCTATACAAGTTCGTTAATCAAATAATGGAATTGAGTTCCATGATCTTGATAAGCTGATCTATAACATATGTGAAAAGGGATCAAATGAAATTTGAACCTTTTGTATATCATTGGCATTACTGTTTAGTACAAACAGGTGTGATTCACATTTCCGAATCCATGGATATGGACTATTGGACTCATTTGATTTTATGTCATTTGAAGGATGTGAGCCCCATCTTTCAAAATAGATTAGTATACCGGTCACCAACAAAGGTGAAAGGACACGTAATTTATTTGAGTTTATATACATATGAGATGTATATGGAGAACTAAACATATTTGCTAGACATTGTTTCTATTACTTCATCTAACATTACTAAATCATTTAGTAAATAAGCAAAGTGTATTTGACACGATTCAAGAAAACTTTGAAATTGTTCAAATATTTTAACAATGAAGTAAAAGGAATAAGTTTGAAAAGTAT
Source organism: Medicago sativa (assembly GCF_051527215.1). Lineage (NCBI taxonomy): Eukaryota > Viridiplantae > Streptophyta > Magnoliopsida > Fabales > Fabaceae > Medicago > Medicago sativa. The sequence goes on from NC_140750.1 coordinate 47,192,472, forward strand.
AAAGACTCTACGAGTAAGTTGGGATGGTAAATGCTTGATTAATGAGTATAATGATTATTTATATCGCTTCATGTTTGACATGACTCGATCTAAAACAGTTTGATTATAACTCAAAGACTCTTGAAATTAATTAAATTACAGTTATTCTTCACCCACAACAAGTTCTAATTGAGTAATCATAAAGGCACCATATTAGATATGGAGGTAAGAGTACCTATTTTTGACTTTATGATAATTTGAGGTTATATGGTCTATTAGATAAACTAAATTTCAAATTAGATGAATGTATAATTGTGGAAATATCCTTAGGAAACTAAAGGATACTATTTCTACATCTTCTTCTTTGACAAAATTTGTTTGTCGCTAGAACTGGAGTATTCCTTTTCAAGGAGTATGTCTCTACAGGACCCAGTGGGAGTGATGTAGAACTTGAATTAAGTCAAGTACCACAAAATACATGTTTCTCTAATAATGGAACATGAACTGATTCAACAAACGGTTGTTGGTAAATCGCTAGTTCGAGTAGCACATGATCTAGACGAGTCTGATATGTCATAACACTAGGATGAGAAACATGATTTTGTCATGACTCAACAAGGTGATATGATGCTCATGGAAGATGAGCACCTGACTTACTAGAAGGTCGCAAATGGCCTGATTTTGAAAAGTGGCTAGATGCTATGGGATCTTATAAAGAATCCATGTACACAAACCATCTACGGATATTGGTTATATCATCCAAATGAGTATGACTCATAAGATGAATGTGAGTTTTCTTATAGAAAACTGACATGGATGGTATTATGAATACCTTTAAGATGTGATTGATTGTAAAAGGTTTCATGCAACTCGTGATGCAAATCATGACGAAACTATTACATCATCGTAATGCTTAAATCTAACGATCCTTATTGTCATTTTTGTATAATACGAATTCTAGGAGATGGATAACGACGTTGCATTCTTTAATTAGAATGACCTTAATCCAAAGGATGCTAGAAAGGTACATGTATTACAAAATTCATTTATGAATTAGAGAAAACTTCTCGAAGTTGAACTTTTATTTTATTAATGAAGTTTTATGAAAACTTTTATCAATAAAGAAATCTTGTGCACATAAGGAGATTAGTGGGAGCATTGAAATTAGTTTGGTGGAGTATGTGGATGACATACTAGTCACCAAAATAATTTATCTACACATGTAAGACATGGTTAGAAAATTATTTTCGATATGTACCAAAATTGATTATAGTGTTCGACACTAGAATACCTTCAAGAATATCCTTGGATGTCTTAAAGGACTATGGATTGTTTCTTGAACACAGATGAAAGAAACATTGTAAATGAGTTACAATGATGTTGACTTTCATATCGGTGTATAGTATATCCAGGTCGTAATTTGGAATAAATGTTATGCTAGGATATCAACTATGAAATTTGTAAAAGTACAAGCTTCAGATAGTTGTTATTTCTATTGAAGATGTCAAATATATATGATTTAGATTGCTTAGTTCATAACTAAGGGAAAACAAGTGTTTCTTGCGTTGCGAATTCCATTGATCTCGTCTGAGATGAAATTGGTTTAAATCTTGCGAGCAGTGAAAACTTGATCTCACCAATAATCCAAATATATACTTTGACACTTCAATTTTTTTCGATAGAAAATCGGAAGTGTAAATTGAAAGAAGTATAACCTACCAACATAGGAAAGAGTTCCTTATCTTCTCGTAGAGTATCTTGCCCATAGTGTGCTTGATGCTAACACTTGACCAATAGATATTGAGTTAATATTTGATTGGCTTTTAGTGCTAGTGGGAGATTGTTGGAGTAAGCCCTAATAGCCAATCTATATTGATTGGGTTTGGCTTTGTATCATGATATTGATATAAATATATATTGTGAAAATATAAATTATAAGGCGTTTCTTTATTGATTTTGTTTTGTTTCAAAATAATAAAGTCCCTAGAATAGTTAGTCCGTTTAATGGAACATTAAGTATAACTTAATTGTGAGACCCCGTTAAACATAAGGAAACTATTCTAAAAGTATCCGTAGTCAAGCTTTATTGAGAAGTGGGATATCATTAAAGCATAGAGACTATTATGTGGGTAGACTGATGATCACATCTCACAGATCATGGATAAAGAGTTATCAAGTCTTCACATAGATATACATATTAGGAGTAATATTTATATTGGATTGACCCGCCGTGAGAATACTACATAGTAAGTTATGCAATTGTCATAAGATATTCTCACAATGATAATAGTGTATATCACTCTTAGACCTGAAACCACTATGATCCCTAGATGTGGACTCAAGTGCTTTGTTGCCATTCTAACGTTGTCTGTAAAAGGATAACCATAACGTTGGTTGATGGGTACTTGATGAAGCATGCTGAGGGACATGAGTGTCCTAGATGGGATTTGTCCCTCCTCATAAACAGGAGATATATCTTTAGGCCTCTTGATGAAATATGACTGTAAAACTGCATGGCCATGCCGAACTAAGTCAATATAAGATATTGGACTTATTCGTTATTCAGTATATTTCGGAATCAAGAAATATAAACATTGATCTATACAAGGGTGACAATATCTATGTCTTGGGATCAATAAAGATATCGACACAAAGGAGTAATTGTACACATAAGTATTATCATGGAAAGGTTTCGTCAGATCACTTGACATTTTTGTCACTTGGGTAGCAATGATGTGTTGCTAGATACCGCTCATTGTTTATAATATTAAATATTAGATTTAATATTATTGCCAACGTGACTAGAACCTATAGGGTCACACACAAAGAACAGTCAAAAGGGAAATATATAAGTATGACTTATATAAGGGGTGCATTTAGTAAATAGCGCTAATTAGTTAGCAAAATTACTAAACTCGTTGTTGGGTATACTGAAGCCCAATAGTGACTTCTGACTTGCAGAGCACACTAGAAGTTCTATAAATAGAACTCTAGTGCTGAAGTTTTTGGTTACAGGTTTTGGAGCAACCCTTTCTTCTCTGCACTTCTGATCCCTTGGCTAGCACCAAGTTTTGGAGGAGCACTGTTCGTGTGGACTAACTAGAGGCATCACTGCTTTGCTTTGCCCGTGATCAGAAACAATTCTACTACAAAGGTTCTGCTCTTCAAGAGGTAAACACATGAATCCTTAAATTGTTTAAGCACGTGTTTGATTTGTGATTAATGATTTAATCAAGATCCATTTCAATGGGATTTCTTCCGCAAAGAGGCTTAAAATTTTGAAAAACCCCTCTTAGAATCCCTCCACTAAAGTGACTAACGGAGTCTACATTCAGGGACTAAATTGACTAACGAGTCTGCATTCAGGGACTAAATTGACTAAAAGAGTCTACATTCAGGGACTATTTTGCAATTTATCTGCATTCAAGGACTAAATTGACGACTACTTTCCTATTCAGGGACTAAAGTGACTAATTCCCCAAGGAAAAAACAACATTCCCTGGATCCCACTTTAACTGATTTTATTTTTATTTAACATATAAAAAAAATGTGAAAGTGAAGAGGTGGAAAAAATAGTTTTGGGTCTCTTATTAAATATTGGTACATTATTTCTTATTATATCTGCAAAGTAGAACAAATTGAACTCAAATCAGGAAAAGGTGTATTTTTATGGCAGAGGAAAAGTTGTATTAATTAGAGTTGTAATTGGAAAAAAAAATTAAATTATCAATGCATTACAAAGTGAAACACATCGAATTTTTTGGTATCAGATATTTTTGCAATTAGCTCAATCATCTTGGAACGGAGGGAGTAGAAAAAAATAAAAATACTTCTTTAGGGTTGAATTGCAATGATTTTGATGCGTTCAATGCATCGACAAAAATCAAATCTAAACATTATACAAGATGTCTCTTTAATTTTTTCTTTTTTATCAAAACAACGTAACTCTACAATATCAATTAAACATTTGCCACATGTCAACACAACTACCCACTTATATATTAGAAACTTTTAAATTTAACCACTCTACTAATTACAATTTCAAAGGATAACATAGTAAATCATATAAAAAATACAATAGAAATACATGGGTTATCCAAGCAATGGACCAGAGGAAAAACAGGACATACTCTAAAATTAATGAAATGTAAACCACGCAAAATACTCTGGCACTCAGACAATATAAACTATGGAACATAGAGTAGCATGACAATTTGCCACACCTCCTATAAAAACTACCGCCTAACACACCTTGAAAAGAGAAGAAAATCTAAGACAAATCGACTCGAACAAACAACACCTCGAAACCAACGCCTTATTTTTTTAGAAAACCATTGAATTATAAAATACTCAGCAAGGTACTTCCAGGGAAATAAGAAAATAAAATATCTAAATAACCAAAGAATCCATCCTCATTAACTCTACAAAAAAAAAACCAAAAAGAAACGGTATTAGGTGTAAAATCATCCAAACTGATTTATGAAAATGAAAATTACTCATGTTCATCTAAACCCGTAAAGAACTGTTCCAAAGGATACGAAGCCGAAAGTCACAACACAAACGTACCAAAAGAAATAAAACCTAAGAAAAATAATAATCCAAATTGACAAATCATCCCACTACAAAGGGAAAATAACCAAAAATTTACCGCATCAACAACAAGAAAAATAAAACTCAATATCAATAACAATAAGATTAATATGATTAGAACAATTCAACTTCATTAACAATAGACAGGTTACACGAGAGCAATAACCAAGCTCAATCACCATACATACGAAAAAACACACAACCACGACGCTGACATCCAAGGAACAACAAACATGCCAATAGAATAGGAACCAGACATAAGAGACACTGGAATATCCTATTCCAACAAGTCTATAAACAAAATGGCATGTATGAGATATAACATGCTAACCCAGCAACGCAGGGTACAAAACAGAACAACTAAAACATACAAAAAAATCAAAGCATCTTCTACTCCAACCATAGCTAAGGAGAGCCAGACTTAAACACCTTGGGCCTCTTCAAATCATCAGATCCAACTAAGTCAACAGTAAATTCAAACAACTTCCTCTTTGCAGAACCAACAGAAACAGCGCATTCAACAACCTCGTTGCAAGCAAGAGCCAGTTCACCAGCTCCCTTTCCAAGCTTTATTCCTTCCTTAAACGACTGAACAGAGACATTAGCCAAACCATTGATACTGGTGACCTCAGGAAAGGATGGCTACACAATTAAAAAAAAACAAACTAAAATCAAGACTGTGAAAAGTACAAAACTACGACCTAAATAACGCGAAAAACAAACAACGCAAACAAAAACAAAGGAACACTAACAAAAACAACAGTCCCATAACAAAAAGCGGTAAATCTAATGTATTTACCTTATCCAAAAGACACGGATAAAACTTCTGAAAAAACAAGTCCACAACACTAGGGTCACGGTTCAGCTCCAACACACGGAAGCATGTAGAACCATTCCCACCAAGACTCCGATCCCTTTCAACCTTAAAAAGAACAACATCACCGACCTTCAGATCGAATTCATCGGGATACAAGGAGGAAGCCCCATCCTATTAACAAAGCCAGAAAACAATCAAAACATCGGAATCAACACCATTGAAAAAACAAAAAAGCAGAGGGAGGCAGACCACAATTACTTATTCGTTTAAATTAATCTTTCCTGAACCCTGCGACCAAAGCTCTGTTCCAATAGGTTTTGAAAAATAGATTACCAAGATATCTCAGGTAGGCCATAAAAGTAGGCATGTTTGTATATATTTATCTCTATCTTGAAAAGACATATACAATACGTTGTTCATTAACAAAAAAACATGCTTAGTTTATAAGTATTTTATAGTGAACAAAATTCCCAACAAACAATCGATAAAAATTTCAATATCTTTGAGCAGGAAAACAAAGTAAACCTGAAAACATATCTGCTACAAACACAATGAAGACAAACCTCGCATATAAAAGCAAACAAACTAAAATACCAAGTAAAATAAACGAGATGATTTACCATGCTAGACAAAACATCACAAGCCTGAGAAGTCAGCTGCCGAACCAGCCCATCAAACAAGACAAAAACTGCCACGCCAGTGTCATCACCAACATTAAGCTTTACACGATACCTAAATGACACGACACAAGCAAGTAAAAAAATGCACACATCCAGCGAGAAAAAAGCACCAGGATCCATGCCAACTTAACCATCATATACAAAAAACATACCTTGGAAGCACCTTGAGACCATTGTCAGGAAACCACATGTCTACCCCCCTCCTCAACACCCTCGAACGAAGCAGGGACCACAAAAACACCACAATCCAACCCCTCCACCAAACCACACAAGTTCTTCACCAGACAGGTCCCAACAAACCCATCAACATCTCTTAAGCTTTTGCATAAAGGATTTGTTATTCGAGTGTTCATCCATGACTGAAAGAGATAGACACAACAAAGAAACAAGCAAACAATCGGTTACAGCATCCAAAAATAAATGACCCAAAAAAAAATAAAGAGAACAAAACTAACCAGCGGTAGTTCAAAGACTTAGTGACTAAGAAGATGGCAGAATCTCAACCTAGGTAAAATTTAAACTTAAACAAAAGACAGATAAAAAAACAGAGAATAGAAGGTGTATATATAGAGAAAAGAGCCTACCAAAATTTGCTAACAAACCCAAATATTCAAATTAAAATGTGGAGGGAATATGTGAGGCTAAGAGCAATGAAAATCAAATCAAAGGTATGCTACACCTATACAAGTATCATCATCATGAGATGAGACAAACCATACGTGTATCATGGTAAAAAAGGCTAACTGCTATATTGTTGCATAGGCACACAGTCAAGAAGCTAATAAAGAAAATAAAATCAATTAACAAAATATAAATCAATTATTACATCTAAAGGGTATACAGGCGGCAGAAATTAGACTTGACATGCCAGAGAACTGTAAGCCACCCACCGCCATACAATAAAAAGATTCAAACAATTTTTGCAAAGTACATGACCCACGGAGACACACCCACCAATACAACCATGAAGTAATTAATTTATTGAATTAAAACATAATTTTTTGTTGTGAATACAACCAAAATAATTGATAACTAATATTATTAATTCGCGGCAACTCGAGTGTTTTAGGCGATCAAAACATACCTTCAAAAATACAATAGATCTCAACAACCATCCCCTGATAGCATCTTCTACACAACCTATCTCTCTCACTGGATCTAAGTAACGTTCAAGAAAAATACCACAACTACCAAGCATAATGAAAGAGATAGAGGGTGTAGAAGGCAGCAATCCAAGGAAATTTGGGAAGAGAGATACGACACCCAGCACATCAAAGAACCCAAACGAAGACGAGGACATGCTTGATGAAAAGGAAAGAGAGAGGAAGAAAGAGCGATGGGCTCGAACCAGTACAAATGCCCAATTTATAGCCACATCAAAGTCCAACTGTTCTAAGTCCATTTGTAATATTAAACAATAATTAATAATAATTTTCAAACATTGAATAAAACAACACTTGAAAGCAATGGCCCCAAATGACCACACATTTAAATAACAAAGAACTGACAAATGACATGTGACAATACACAGCAAGCTTGGGCAACACGTACCAAATTAATCAATTAAATGATTAAATGGATTAAAACTAACCAAACTATAGCACCGGACAATACAAGTCTAAGTTCTTTAAAAAAATAAAAAAAATACAAGTCTAAGTAACAAAAACCACAAAACCCATAACGTTATTTTATTAAAACTAAACAGCTCATGTAACACAATATCCAATAAAACCATCCGTCGTGAAAAAGAAGAAAGAAAACAAAGAACCAAGCATAAGCTATAAAGAATAAACCTGTAAATCCAATTTAATCAAAAACAAAACAAAAAAATAAATAAACAAAAGAGACCAAAAGGGGAAAAAATTACACTAAACATAAATTCATTAGAACATATTATAACCATGAGTTCATTACATACCACTACCCCTGATCCACAAGGGGGCCAAAAAGCAAAAAAGAAATAAACACCAAAAGGGTCCGTCTAGACATTGACTTCACAGAGTAGGACCAATAAACCATAAACCATTAATACATACTAGAAACAAAAGCAACATCCAAATCCAATACATCACATTTCCAAAATAACTAAAAACACTCTAAAACTAAGTCAAGGCTTCTCAGTCTTAACAACCTTAAAGGGCATGTTAACCTTCGCATCTCCCAACTCCTCAAAGACCTCTGAAGGGTTCCTCTTAACTGAACTCTTTGTCGCAGCAGACTTCCTAAGGCGTTTAGAACTCACAAATGGAGCAGAAAAACCATTGTCGTCAGAATTCACAGTATCCTGGTTCTGCTGGACAACCACAGATGCATCATCAGGATTTTTAGAGACCTTCTCAACACTCTTAGCATCCAAAGAAACAATCCCAGGCTCCAATGAAGAAGGCTTCACAACCCCAGCAGCAGGCTCCCCAGCTGAACCATCCAGAGCAGAGGAAGAAAGGCGAGAATCAATTGAAGTAGTCCCACCAAAATCAACCCTAACAGGATGCACAACAATAAAAAGCAACTTATTAAAACCCTGCAAGAGAGCAGCAATTGCAACAATCCAAAGAATACGAAGAAAACCAATCAATTGTTTGCCTGCCAAATTGAATACAACATTATTCCACCCCATGAACAATAAAGAAAATGAATCAAGGAAATAAAAATGTCATGCACAAATAACTCCTCAAAGGGTATATCGAGCATGGTTTAGTAAAAACCCAATGCACCAAAACGCTAATCAGCCATAAGAGAACATGCATTGGCCATTGAACATAAAAGTAAGTCAAGGCTTCTTAGTCATAACAACCTTAAAGGGCATCTCAAACTTCGCATCCCCAAACTCCTCAATGACCTCTGAAAGGTTCCTCTTAACTGAACTCTTTGTCGTAGCAGACTTCCTAAGGCGTTTAGAACACACAAATGGAGCAGAAAAACCCTTGCCATCAGAATCCACAGCATCCTGGTTCTACTGGACAACCACAGATGCAGCATCAGGAGTTTTAGAGACCTTCTCAACACTCTTAGCATCTAAAGAAACAATCCCAGGCTCCATTGAAGAAGGCTTCGCAACCCCAGCAGCAGGCTCCCCGGCTGAACCATCCAGAGCAGAGGAAGAAAGGCGAGAATCAAGAGAAGTAGTCCCACCAAAATCAACCCTAACATGCTGCACAAAAATATAAAACAACTTATTAAAACCTTGCAAGAGAGCAGCAATTGTAACAATCCAAAGAACACAAAGAAAACCAAACAATTGTTTGCCTGCCAAATTGAATACAACACTATTCCACCCCATGAACAATAAAGAAAATGAAGCAAGGAAATAAAAATGTCATGCACAAATAACTCCTCAAAGGGTATATCGAGCATGCTTTAGTAAAAACCCAACGCACCAAAACGCTAATCAGCTATAAGAGAACATACATTGGCCATTGAACCTAGGCTCTCCACACCAAAAAAAAATCGGAAACCAACAGCAACAGAAAAAAGATGACACAAAATAAATAAATAAATAAGACGAAACACAAGAAATACATCCATTCCTACAAAAAACGACCAGATATAAAAAAAAAAGCAGACCTCCGGCGGAGTACACGTTCCAATTTCCTTTTCATAAGCCTTTACAATAGACTCATCACCACAAACTCTTTTAACCTTAAAGAGCCATCCAACTTAAAATTTCCAGAAACCCTCTTCTCAACCTTAAACAGCAACTTCTTGCCAACAAGAGCATCAAACTCATTTGGATAGCTAACCCCATTCTCAGCCTAACAGAAAGAAAAAACAGAGAAGAACGCCAGAAAATAATCTCCACATGTCAAAAGACATTCAAAAATAAAAGAAACATAGATTAAAACAAACAACCTTGGAATCAAACAGAACAAATACAGCATCCTCACGGCCATCACTAACATTAACATCAACCTTGAACCTACAAACGAAACAAAAGCCACACTGAGATAACCAAAAAATGGACAACCCTGATATCAAACAACAAAAACAATAAATGAGAAATGCAAGACACCTTGGTGTAATCTGGTAGACATGCCTGTCACAATCATTGCAATAATAGGAACCAGAGTCGGGACAGACCTTCCTGTTACACTTATAACAAGTAGAATAACAAAAGTCACCACCCTCAACAGGGCCCAGCACAGAAGCACACACAACAAAAATCCCCTCCTCTCTACCATGCTTTAGATCATAGACTGGTTTTTTTGGAAACAGCCGAAGGAAATCATCCTCCTTAGAAATCTTTGCTCAAGGCTGAATAACATCCACTGGACAAGTTGACTCAATACCATGGACAACAATCCTAAATCAAAACACAGGAAGACACTAATTAAGCATGCTGAAACACCTTTCAAAACAAAGGTCACAACAAACCAAATCAGAACAAATATAGTATATCCAACCCATTCTTGAATTCGACGGCCTCGGGAATATCGGGATTGACCATTATCCTGGTGGTATTCAGAACATTCTGAATGGAAGCATTCTCTGAGACAGGCAGACCACATCAGCAAATAAAATGTCAGAACCGACAACATGAGACGCAAAAAGCACATTCAATAGATAACCACATCTAAAGTCCAACAGCAAAAATAAAATCAAAAAATATAAAAATACCTCTGAAAATTTTAATCTTAGCAAACTGAACCACCAAGACTGGCATTCCCTCCCCAGAGGTCTCCATGAACTTTTTGAGCTGGTCCACATACTCACCAAACAGAGCACATTCCACCTTTCCACTAAAAAACAAAAAGACAAAGCATACTTGAAACATAACACAGAAAAAGAAACGGAAAAGAACAAAGAGACAAAGATACAAACAGCGAAAAAAAGCAATCAGAAACGAACCTGTCATCAGTAATCTCAACAACCATCATCTTTGACATCTTCCCCTCCCTCACATACTCTCTCTCGGGGGACATCCCACTGAGCAAACCAATGACATCTAAACACAACAAAACACAGAAGGAAGAAATGAAATTCAAAATTAAAATTAAACTTAAAAGGGAAAGAAAAAAAACCACAGCCCAGGCAAACAAACATAGCAATCCAAAATGGAGACTCCTCCCTGAAAGCCTTGATATCAGACCACTTCTTAGGAGATAACCCAGTGACAGAGATGGAGGTACATTCCATGGGTTGTACCTTGGCCTTTATCAGAAACATAAGCTTGAACTCATGAGACGTTGTCCTGTACGACCCAGAACTCGGCACAACACCAAAGAAGGTCATCTTATACACCTGACCCTCAAAAAAATTTCCTTCAAAACGATACAACAAAGGTCTGCGAATGGAAGCATGAATCTTGACACCCTAGAAACACCAACAGAAATTAGGGAAGAAGAAAAACAGTAAACAAACAAAGAGAATTCACAACAACAAGAGAAGATAAAAAGGAAAAAGGAAAACAGACCTTGTCATCGACCAAAACCATCTCAATGGAATTTGTTTGCCCAGGACTAAGAAAAGCAGGAACCTTCCAAAGTCTTACAACCCTAACCTTGATCCTCCATTCTTCCCTTCAGGCTTGATGTCAGACAAGGAATCAAACACGGGATCCATCTCTCAAGTGCTTAACCTCTCAATCTTAGATTCAAGGAAATATGTGGGAGGACAGGAAAAAACGGTGAACAATTATACATTGTTTGATGCATATTTATACGAAAACGAAAAACACCTATCCCTATTGAAAAGAAAAAGCGATGATGCAAATTGACGCAGCTACAACGAAACGCAAAAGGCTATGGGGCCAAACCTACCCACAATGTGCAGCAAGGCTACGACTGATGTAGACGGCCAAAGACGCCTCCGATAAAAAATCCCCAATTATCGATAACCCTACCTCCCAAGACAAATAAAAAAACATAAATACACTCAGTAAACAAGAACGAATACAAAGGCCAAGAAAAATCCAGGCGAGTCACATCCATCACACCCGTATCCCACGCAGCACTAAAAATTGATCGTACAAGAGCGTCTAGCACCCCGAAACAGTACCCACAAAACCACTCCACTCAAATCAGCCCTAATTGCTCAACGTAAGCATGTCATTACCTAGATTAACCTAACCAAAACCCACACTAAGCGGGCCACTCCCTACTCAAATTATTTCCAAAAAAAAAAAATAAACGAAAAATCTGAGATAATGCAATTGAAGGTGAACAGTTCCAGACCAATAGTTGGATAGACAAGTGTTTTGATTTCTCATTTTGTTTCGAATATGTTTGAGTGAATTATCTACAACTTTTCAATTTCTTAGTTTATAGACTATGATAATTAGGCAAGGGATAATTTTAATTTCACACCTATGAAGCTTAAAAATATAGAACATGCTTCATGTCAATGGTTATTTTTATTTTATTATGCACATAAATTTTATTGAAAAAGTTCTTTAACTTATAATTATCATATCTATTTTCCTTTATTTTTGCTAAATTCTAGAAGAATTCAACAACAAATTATCCATGAAGAATAGTTAAATGAAGATATTTTATGATATAGTTTCCGAAGAACTAATTTTACCTTTTAATATTAAAGCATCCTCGAAGGTTTGCTCAAATAATGAATTTATCTTAACCATTCTTTATGAATATTGGTGGTGTAATTTTTGAAGAACTAATAACTTAATATCAAGTATCCATGAAGGATTAAAGAAGTAAAAAACAATAAAATTGTGAATTCCATGGTCATTGTTGATAGAGATTCGTGGTATAATTCCTGAAAAACTATACTTCTAGAACATAATGAAGTCTATAAGTTCTATTTGATCTTGGATTAATTTAACAGAAAGAAAAATTAAGACTAAAACATCCCTGAAGGATACCAATCAAATTTTTATCATTGTTTATGAAAGTTTGAGATATATATAGTTCTTGAAGAACTAAATATTTAATATCAAGCATCCTCGAAGGATAGCAAAAATCATGATCTTACTTGGTGTTGATAGATTTATGGTTGAAAATAAGATCTATTTTTATCTTTAAAAAACAAAAAGGAAGGTATTGAAAAGTTACACATTAAAAATATAATGTAGTTCTCGAATAATTAATTTGTTATTTTAAGGATCCCTGAAGGATCGCTCAAATAAAGAAGTCTTTTGATAATTGTTTATGAAGATTTGGAATATAGCTCCTGGAGAACTAAAATTTAATATTAAATAATCCTTGAAGGATTGCAAAATTGTGATTTTACTTGCTTATTGTTCATAGAGATTTGTGGAGTTCTTTACCACAATTCAAATATATAAGATCTATTTGATCTTATTATAAGTTGAACACAATAAAATTTGAATATGCTCCTGAAGTAGCAAAATCGAGAAAATAATATTGAGAATTGATATAGTACAGATTATCATTTATATGATACATACGAAGATGGTAAAAGTTTATTATGACTTATGATCACTATGATTTTTGCTACTAATGAGTTCTCAGAAGGCATATAAATTAAGAGGTATTGTCATCTATGTCATCTCTTTGCACATTCAACACTTATAAATTGTGCTCCACATAATTTCTTTTTTAATGAAATAGTAAATATTATAATTGTGAATTTCCCAATATTTTTCTTTTTAATAGATTAAGATGTAAGAACAATATTATGTTTAATTGAAAATCTTTTTTAGTTGTCAAAATAAATATAAAATGAAATTTGATATTTCTACTTTTGAAACAATTAAGATTTACAAACTACATTGTTTTGAAATGAGTTTCTTGTTAGTTGACAGAATAACTAAAATTAGATTTGTATTTATTTGTATTATTGATTCCTTCTAAAAAGTATGCATAAACTATTTTGAGGTTTTGAGCAAGTATTTCTCCTAGAACTTGGATTCACTAAGGACCACAATAACTTTATGTATATTTTGTTGGATATTGTTTGCAAATGAAAGATTCCTTATGCAAAAGACTATAAAAAATGTCTAGATTGGTGATGCAAATAAATTGATTTTATTATTACATTTGGCAGTATAAAAATTATTGAAGGCTCCAGAAGAGCCAATATATGGAGGAATAAAATCACACAATGAGAATGCATTATATTCCTCTAGTTCTCGTATAAATTTATTACGTTTTTGAAGAAAGAAAATAAAATGTTAAATATCTCTATATTATGAGATATACTCTGGAGAAAATAAGTGTAGTGAAAAAAAAATTATCTCTGATTTATACTACACTTATATTAGTGCAATGGAAGCATATATTATTGTAAATCTGAAGTTTACATATTATTAGTGCAATAGAAACACATATTATTGTAAACCAGAAGTTTACAAATCGTTGGCAAGACCGGTTGGGTTATCCCGGATCTATTATGATGCAGAAACTAATTTGAAGGTCAACAATTTGACTAAGAGTTTATTTTCTGAACTTTTTAGAAAGCATTTGATAAGTATCATTCGTCAGTTGAAATTAACATTGAACAGCTGATAGCATATGCTCATAAAAATGGACTTGAAGATCCATTCTTTAGACGTCTAAAGTTAATTGTATGATTGATACTTATGAGACCATGCCTTATAAACTCTAGTTTGGTTATGAGACCATATCTTATAAACTCTTTTGGAATCAATAATCTTGTATGTTGAGATATTGATTTGCATCAAGCCAACACATTATTATATAAGTTCTCCTTTTTAATCTATCATTGGTTTTGGGTTAACAACCTAATATTTCTCATCAAAGTGGATTTTGGATGTGTTGTGTGTAACACCCCGTTTTCCCAACATAAAAATTTCATCATAAATCAGAGTAATTAAATCACAAACGGAATGTCACATACTTCTTTTAAAACATAAAATGGATAATAATACTTATCTCTCGAATTCAACATCAAAATCTAAAATCATGCAGCGGAAAATAGTTCAGCATACTAAAGTCTTGGCACGCAGGCCTTATCAAAATCTCGTAAATTAGTTCAATACTTATTCGTGAAAAGTTCATAAGACACGTAAGGAATAGATAAGAAAGCAAGCCCCATCCCGTTACGTATCAGAGCACCTAGACACAAGTGAGGAGTCCTCTCACGAACACTTCTAATCTTTATTACCTGCACATTAGCCACGGTCGAGGCAACATATACGCAGAAGGGGTGAGATTTCTCATGTTCTAATAAATAATAGAATAATGCCACATAATAAAAATACTAACACCTCACATATATAAAACAAATCACATAAATAGACTCTAATTTAATAAAAATAATTAAATAAAAGGAGGGCGTTACAACTCTCCCCAACTTAAAAGAATTTCGCCCTCGAAATTCAAAGCACAAGAGAAAATAAATTTAATCATTACTTCTTCAAACAAAACACAAAAACCACATCAAGTTAGTCAGTTAAACATGATCACATAAAAACAAAACTACTAACTAGAAAACATGACGACACGACACAACGACTCATCTACTTGGCCGGACGGACCGACCTGCTCTGATACCAATTGTAACACCCCGTTTTCCCAACATAAAAATTTCATCATAAATCAGAGTAATTAAATCACAAACGGAATGTCACATACTTCTTTTAAAACATAAAATGGATAATAATACTTATCTCTCGAATTCAACATCAAAATCTAAAATCATGCAGCGGAAAATAGTTCAGCATACTAAAGTCTTGGCACGCAGGCCTTATCAAAATCTCGTAAATTAGTTCAATACTTATTCGTGAAAAGTTCATAAGACACGTAAGGAATAGATAAGAAAGCAAGCCCCATCCCGTTACGTATCAGAGCACCTAGACACAAGTGAGGAGTCCTCTCACGAACACTTCTAATCTTTATTACCTGCACATTAGCCACGGTCGAGGCAACATATACGCAGAAGGGGTGAGATTTCTCATGTTCTAATAAATAATAGAATAATGCCACATAATAAAAATACTAACACCTCACATATATAAAACAAATCACATAAATAGACTCTAATTTAATAAAAATAATTAAATAAAAGGAGGGCGTTACATTGTGTATATCACAATTGCTCCAAAATAATGCACTAAGATAAATCTTGAAATAATATTGGGAAAATATATTTTATATGAATCTCCATCTATCAATAATTATGCTGAGCCAACTTATTTATTGTCCAGTAGGCTGATTATCAATTGAAGGATTAGTTTTTCCCAATATTACGGGGAGATAATAAGCAGCTGAAAATGTGAACCTGAAGTTCAAATAAATTATTTGAAAGAAAATATTATTGTCTCGTCTTGATCGTCAAGATATAACTCATTTTCAAAGTTAAATAAATAAAATATTAGCTGCTAATGCTCCAAATGAAATAGATGTCCTTGTCGGATAATCTAATATGCAAATGAGTCTCAACTATGCCTGAAGCATGGTAAATCAATCGGTTCCAAATATAAAAGCCTCGAATAAGAAAAGGAGCTTAAAGAAATGATAACCCAAACGAGGATATAGAAACTCTAAAAGAGTTTTATGACATAATTGATTTTTTCAGTTCCACAAGAACTGATCAGGTACTTGAAATTTATGAAATATTAATAAATTATGTCATGAATGAAAAATCTCAATGGAATGAGATGGAACCGAAATGAAGTCAACGTCGACGTGTTTTTGCATATGATATAACACTATATGTGATAAGTAATAATGAGGATCACGAATTCAAGTCTATTAAAGATTATAGAAAAAGAAAATATCTGCAGATGGAAAGAGACAATTCCAATGAAATCAAACTCGCTTTGTAAAACTGAATTTTTTGGACCTGTAGTCCGCACACTCGAAGATGTGAAGTTAATTAGATATGTATGATTTTTCGCGCGAAAAGGGAATTAGAATGGTAAAATACATACATATAGAGTTTGATATGTTCACACTTAAGTGTATGTCTACCATTTATTTTTAAGAGACATATATTCTTTAAAGACATATTCACCTGAAGTGAATTCAAGAACTTTTTCATTAAGTTCAGTAGCAAATGAAGGCTCAAATTATATGAAAGAAATGTTACAATTTATTTATATGACTCACTTGATAGTGATATATGAAACTCCCTGAAGGATTTCATTTGTGTAATACATACTATCAAAATTATTGAAAATATGATATCATTTGTCCATTTTAAGGATTTGGAAATGAATTTGTTATAATCAATTTTATGATAATGGTATAAAATATTATTAGAAATCCTGAAGAGATTCTAAAATTTGTTATTGTTTAAATGTTGATATGCACAAATCTAATTGGTTATGTACTAGAATTACTGTGATGTCACTTGATGTGAGTAAAGATCATGCCCTCAAGAAAATTATGAACAACTTGAATTGGTCATGTGATGACACTAATGTATTTTGCTTATTATATATATTGTGGTATTTTAGTTTTGTCAATACAGATATTGAAGCAAAGTCAAGCATACAATTTGTACCTTAGAGAAAGAACAATATCACCCAATTGTTTGAGAATGCTAACATCACATCAAGGAAGTGGATAATGCTCTTTATTAAAGATTATGATTTTATACATACAAGAAACTTGCAGTTTTCTAAATTTTAAAAGGAGGTTCTTTCAAACAACTCAATATGAAGATATCTCAAGGGCCTCTAATTTTGAGAAGAGTATGGAGATAGATCATATCTTCCTACAGAGTCACCGCCGAGTAAAGATTTTGAGTAACTAGTATGAAAGATCATTTAAACTTCTTCGTTGTCTTTATGAGGGGGAGACAAAAATGTGTTCTGCACTCTTTTTCCCTTAATCATGGTTTTATCCCACTGGGTTTTCCAGGTAAGGTTTTTAATGAGGCAGATTAGGACACAAAAGGATGTTGTACTCTTTTTCCTTCACTAGAATTTTTTTCCCATGGGGAGTGTTATGAATATATCTATTAGTGGATGTCCAACCATTACCCTTCCACATGCTTGTAACTCTCACTAATAAGTGGGTTGTAATGTGATCATTCATGTACATATATGCTTGTAACTCTCACTAGTAAGTGGGTTGTAATGTGATCATTCATGTACCTATATGTGTCCTAGAAATAGGACCTACATTACAATGTAATGACACACTTGTGAAGAGAATAGTACAAATATTTTGTTCTTTTTCTTCTTTGATCTTGTGCTTTTAGTTTATTTTATAACAAAAATAAAATAATAAACATAAATCAATCATCAAATAATTTGAGAATACAAACAATATTCTCACAATGACTAAAAACCTGTAACTATTGAAAAATTCACTAATTTATATTACAATTAAATATAGTTTTTTAACCTAAAAAAGATGCATAAAAAAATATTAGGGTTGATGTCTAATAAGAGAGGAGAAATTAAACCTTTTTAAAAGTATCACATAGACACGGTCCTAACATCAGAGTGATTTAAGTTTAGATTTTAAAGATGGGAAATGTTAACCGGGACAGTGGTTAAGGACTCAAATGGGGTAATATTTTGCATTAAAAGTTATGTAGTCAATGCATTAAAAATTTAAAAAGTTTTCTTTTTGGCCTAAAATTTCCTCTTTTGGCTTCCTTAACCAGTGCCCCGTTAGCATGACCCTTTAAAGATAAATAGATAATAACCAAACTAAGGGTTACATTCAGTAAACCTTGTTGGTTCGTTGCATCTATTTCTATTTACTTCTTTTACTATCTTATTTTTATTTTTCTTAGTTGAATTTTGTCCCCCCAAATTTTTGTGTTTTTTTCTCTCTTATTTTAATTTTAATTTTAATTTTAGTTTATCCAAAACATAATACATGCGCACGGCGTGTACTCATTTTTAGGTGGTGTTTCATGTCCACACTAACCAATAAATTTATCATGTATTCAATTATTTCTTTTTCGTGACAGTATCATGTTGTATTCAATTCTTGTGAATGGAGACCTTACAGTATATGTCATGGCTTAAATCTATTATACAGAAGAAAAAGAAGGTGTAATCCCAAACGTGGGCCATAAATGATCTCTTAACAAGTCAATAGCATTTTTCAACTTGTGAGTCATAAACTCAAAATTATGAGGGCATACACGTTCCCCATTCTTTGACTTGTGGTCCAATAACTATAACGAGCGTGGACATTATCTTGTCATAAAATTTTGAAAGCGAATGTTCCTTCTTTAATTAATATATACTCCATTTTTTTTACATTAAAAGCTTAGGTAAATTGAGATTCACCGGGATCATCCACCAAGAGAGAACCTTGTATCAACAGCAGATGTTAAATCACGACATGAGTCACTTTGTTTAGTAATTGAATCAACCTTCATTGTCGTATAATCCATTTTACTAGCGGAAATATGCATATATTAATCCAAATTTAGGCCATCTCCATCGTTTTTTACCAGAGTCTTCTTTAAACATAATCATAATTTATTTATTTGGGTTTTACGTGTTGAAGAAGAATGACCTGAAACAAAGAAGATGGTGGAACACGTTCTAGGAGGAGCTGTGTGATTGTGTCGATAAAGACAAAAAACGAAAGGAGAGAATAAATTTAAAAAATGGGGAAAACATGTAGATCTCTCTTCTAACTCATTTCTTACAATAGTTAACTATTCTCACTTATTCGTCTCTCCTATATATATATATATATATATATATGGGTTTTGCTAGAAGACACTTTCATAGAAGGTGTTTTTTAGCAAGTTATTCTATGAGCATTTGCTAAAAGACACCAACTAATTTTTATGAAGGTGTCTTTTAGCAAAGTTATAACTAAAAAGTGGAAATCACACCTTGAGGTGTGGGTTGCTAAAAGACACCTTCATGGGTGGCTTATAGCAAAACCCTATATATATATATATATATATATATATATATATATATATATATATATATATATGGGGTTTGCTAGAACACACCCACTAATTTTTATGTGGGAGTGTTTTAGCAAAGCTACACCTTAGGGTGTAATTAACCACTTTTTAGTTATTTACTTGCGAAAACACTCCCACATAAAAACTAGTGGGTGTGTTCTAGCAAATGCCGAACACACCCACTTGTTATTGTTAGAAGGTGTGTTATAGCAACATACACCTTAGGGTGTATTTAACCACTTTTTAGTTATTTACTTGCTAAAACACTCCCACATAAAAATTAGTGGGTGTGTTCTAGCAAACCCCTATATATATATATAGATGTGAATTTGCACCCTAATCAACATTTTCTGTTTTTATAATGTGTGTAATCACTTATTCGTATCTCAAGAGTGGATCTCGAGAGTATTACAGATCATTTCATTTAGTTTATTCATTCTGCTGGTGGATTGAAAGTTTGGCGCTCTTTTCTTCAGCTCATTTGGCTACTTTGTGTTTGGATTGTGTGGAATGAGCGCAATGGTAGATTATTTACAAATTTAGAAAATACCACTTCAACGTTACTAGAAAAAGTAAAGTATTTATCGTTATGGTGACTTAAAACTAATAAGGCCAATTTTGTTTATTGCTCTCAGTTGTGGTGGTCGAACCCGTTTAGGTGCTTGGGTATCGACTAACCTTTTTGTGTATTCATGGATTGACAACCTTGTAATTTTTTGTGGTCTTCTTGGTACACCTTGTGTTAAGGAGACCACCTTGTCAATATAATTCATTTTTATTGTTCAAAAGAAAACTGAATGGTCAAAGTAACAATATTCATCAAAGAACAAAACAGTTTTTATGGTACATTCAAAAATCTGAATATATTAGTACATTTGATCTTTAAATTAAAAGGAAAATAAGTTTTTTTTTTTAAAAATATCATTTAAATTTGTTGATGACATGCTGTCATTACGTAATTTTTTTAGGACTTATTTGACATTTTGATAGAGTTCTGAGGCAACATGAGGTATCCAGGGCTGTGAAAAGCAGAAAATCTGGAAGTCCAGGAAACAAGGAATCATGTCACGATTTTATGTGGCGTGATGCGATTTTACAGAAGGATCTCGAAGGAATCTAGGGTTAAGCATGAAATCGTGGCGTGATTTGCATAGCCGTGACTCGATTTTTAACACAGTAAAATTTTTCTATTTAAGCTGAAGCCAGTTCCAGAAACAAGGGTGACGATTTGGAGAGCCAAACGTGCGATTTTGAGACCTGAAGACTACTGAGGGGGCGATTTCATCATCTCTTTATAAGTTCATGTATGTTTTAATTCTTTCATTGATTATGCTATTTGTAAACTCAATTATGAGTGGCTAAATCTCTTAGAGATTAGGTCTGAGATGATTCTGATGTAACCCTAATTTAAAAATGCTGCTGTGAAACACTATTTATTGTGAATATCAATCTAGTTTTATTCAATTCAATTGTTCTTAATGCTTTTTATATATTGATCACATATAAACATGATTTCGTGAGAATGAATGACTACTAACCATAATAGCTTTCAACTTAGACCTAATTGAATTGTTCAAATAAACAGGGCTAGTCTAGGAATGGATAATCGTTTATTTGTGATATTAGGTTAACGTTCTTAAAACCTTCAAAGAATATTAGATCATCTAAAGAATTAAGGACTGTAATCTGAGAAGAGGGTCCTAAGTCAAGGGATTGATTAGGGCTATTTTAGTTAACCATCATAAAACTAGAGAAATATTCATAGGAAATAGGTGTATTGTATCAATTAGGGGAACTCAGAGGATTCGAAAAACCTAGTCTCAACTCTCTCTATATTTTCGAAACAAATCTTTATTTTCTGTCATTAAATTTTATGCAATCAAACCAAATCTAATGCCTAGGCCAAACTAAAATAAACGTTACACATCCTATTTCACAACGTTATTGTTTACTTGAGATTAACACGGTCCTCGTGGAAACGAACTTTATTATATTACTTCGATAGTTTTTAGTACACTTGCTAAAATTCTATCATTTGTAATAACTAAATCTCATTTATCAAAAGTGTCAGCGAAATTAAATTAATTTTTTTTTTGAATTTTTATTACTCATGAAAGTGTATATTGATTACTTTTTACAATAAAATGTAAAATATTTAATTTAATTATTAGAGACAATGAAATGATTTTTTTTCTTATCAAATGATATTTTGTAAAATATAAAAGTCAATAGCTAGCGTTTTATTTCATAAAATTGATTGTTAATTTATTGATTTAGGAGGCAAGTGTATTGTACACTTCAATTTGTGAGTGTATCGTAGAAGCTCCCAAGAACAAATTTAGCAACCTAAATGTACAGCAAATCCACAATCAAAGCAAATAACAAAGATAAAAAGAGTAGATGGAAAACACACTAAGATTATCTGATTCAACCCAAATTGACATACATTTAAGGGGGGAGGGGGGGAGAGAGAGAGAGAGAGAGAGAGAGAGAGAGAGAGAGAGAGAGAGAGAGAGAGAGAGAGAGAGAGAGAGAGAGAGAGAGAGAGAGAGAGAGAGAGAGAGAGAGAGAGAGAGAGAGAGAGAGAGAGAGCAACTCTTCAATCCACTTTCAATGAATCTTTACATGAGATACAAAGAACTTACAAGAAATTAGTTTCAACAATAAACCTTAATTTATAACCCTTTGTGATCCTTCTTTCAACCCCAAGAAGACCTCTCAAGAAGACAAAAGAGAAGGTTTGAATCCTTCCTCTTATGAAATCTTTATATCCAATGTGTTTAAAATGTGTTTGCCAACTCTAATTTTTCACACAAAATCTTTCAACTCATAACCCTTAAGATTCTCTCTAAATCCCCTCTTTGGGTGATTCTAAACAATGGAGTAAAAAAAGCAATTTATTGAAAATTTATATATAGACTAAACTATCCTTGTTTTCAAGTTAATATTTCACTAAAATTCTCCACCTCGACTTCAAAACAGTGATGATCAAATGTCAATTTATCCATCAAATACTTCACTACTCTCTCCAATGCTACTGGGTATTCTTAGCATTATCTCTTAAGACAAATGATGAGTATTCTTAACACTTCATCTTCAGGCTCATGATGAGCATTCTTAGCACGACCTCTCAAAAATGATGTTAAGTATTCTTAGCACCAACTCTCTTAGCTGAGCTTGAGTATTATTGCTACCACTACTATAAGATGTGGTTTATTATTATTCACAACCACTTCAAGGCCTTCCATGAGTATTTAACGAGTCTTAAGGCCTAAATCTGAAAGCAATGAGTTATCACCCGAGAAGTGACAAGAAAGGCCAAAAGGAATTACCCTTGGTCAGGGGCATATAGACCCGTTAATGAAGAAACAGGAAAGTCCAGAAGAACTTATCTTCAACAAAAGGCATAATGACCCTCCAAGGAAAAGGATGTCCAAAAAGACAAGGGTCTTACCCTCGAGGAATACGGACAAAACAGGGAGAAGTGACACAGTCGGCACCCAACAAACTACACGGATTATTGTGTTTATGCTGCTAATGTTTATGCCTTTTGCTTGAGGACAAGCAAAGATTCAAGTATCGGGGAGTTTGATAAGTCGATAATTTACTGTTTTTAAATGTTTATTTTGTTAAGGTTTTATTAAGATTTTATTGTTTTTTGTTACGTTTTAGAACTTTAGTGCTTCAAATTGTTTGTTATTTAATTTCAGGAACAAATATGGTGAAAGATTGAATCTTGGAGCAAAAGAAAGGGTTTTTGAGCATGGTTAAGGAATGGAAGGATCTAGAGCATGATCGGAGCTGATTGAGGCCAAAAATATGAAGATCCTGTGCAAAAATATCAGGCATGGTCGTGCCTCCAAAGTTGTGAAAATGTGCATAAACCAGAGAGACTGGCACGGCCGTGCGCGATGCCAATCCTCCTTTTTGCTATTTTGCTTCAAAGACTTGGCACTTGGGAAGATTTAGTGTGATTTTATTGTCTGATTTGGTGCAAATTTATTATCCGATTTGATGCATATTAATGTGTTGATTTGGTACATATTTGTGTGCTGATTTGGTACATATTTATGTGCTGATTTGGTGCATATTTTATATGCCGATTTAGGACAAATCTATGTCCCGATTTACTGCAATTTTATGTTGTTCCTTTAACTATAAATAGATGAGCCATCAGACTTGTATAATCACCTTGGTTCTTAGGAATTTTTTGTGACAGCTATTTCTATTAATCAAAGTCATCATCTTTTGTTCTTGAGAATTCTAAGTGACAATTATTTCTTTGAATAAAAGTTCTTCTTTATTTTCTTGTTATTTACTTTTATGTTCTTCTTCTTCTTCTACTCTATGTTTACAATGAACATGAGTGAGTAGACTTCTTTGTCTTTGGATTGTTGGATGAATTTAATGACCTAATCCCTATCAAACCAAGCCTAGAACCCTAATCTTATGTAAATCTATTTTCTAATCTATTTCATCGTTTTCTAATGAAATAACAAGTATTAATCGAAGGATCGAAAGGTGAAGTTCAATATTTGTTATTTCATCATCACAAATATCAAGCGAAGGATCCAAAGATGAATTTTGATATTGGAACAAATGAAATTAGACAAGGATTACGAAACATGAGAATAGTCTAGTAAACCTTGAGACCTTAAAGTTTCGTTCTTAAAGTGTTTCAATAGCAATCAACCATGAGAATATGCGTGGTTGCAATTGAAATACATTCATTGAGACCGAAAGGAGATATGAAAAGCCAAAGAGAAACTTTAAAGGTGAGAAAAACACAAGAATGGGGGGTTGAATTGTGTTAGCTTTTTCTTCGTTTTCTCCTAAGCTGAAACTCACTGGCCAGAAGCAAATAGAGGCTGCTTCTGAAGTGATGTTCAGAACTAACTTGCAGCGGATAAAAACAGAGAGAGGGAGAGAAGAAAGACGCAAAGCAATTATACAGGTTCCTTCCACAAACCAGAAGTAGTCATGTCCCCCTTGCACTTCCAAGGAGAGTTCACTATAATGTAATATCTGATTACAACTGCTCACTGCTACAACTAGCAAGAGACTTCAAATTGCTCAAGCACAACTGCAAGAGACTTCCTATGCTCCTGAACACAATCAAGAGACTTCTAATGCTCAAGCACAACTGCAAGAGACTTCTAATCAAACAGAATTACAAAGAAAAACGTTTGAGGATGAACACTTGATATACAATCAGTGGTGTTCACAATACAAATCAGATACAAACTCTTAAGACTCTAGAATTTCTAAGATATGAACTTTGAAACAGAAATTCTAAGTGAACTTTGAATGCAGAACAATTTCAGCATAGTTTTGGCACTTGTATATTGTTGTTAAGTCTGATGTTATTCATTACCAATCTCTAAGTCTTCACTCCTTTATATAGAGGTGTGAAAGAGACGTTGTGAAATTGCCAGCACATCAAAAAGAGTCGTTTGAAGCTTTGATCAATCACCAATGATCTTTTGCCTGATATGGCAGTTGTCCTATGAAGGATTAATTTCAAATCCATTCCCATTGTGAAGGAATATTGTTTCAGGCAGAGCTGTATTTGAGAGTTGTTTTCTTGTCTTGTAGCAGGGACACATCAGATTAGTGGAGGTAGTGGTTGTACACTTCGTACAATTGTACTTTGTCAACGCTTTTTGAAGATAAGCATCAAATGCCTTCAAATCCTCTCCAATTGACCGTTGCTTTACAATTCCAGTCTTCTGCAATGCTTAGACGAGTTTAAAATCCATTGAGCAGCCCTTGAAGCTTTAAGTCTTGCATCTCTTGATGAACTTCAGCTTCTGGTGATCTTCAGCTTGTGATGAGATGCTTCTGATGAACTTGAGCTTCTGATGACGTCATCACTTCAGGAGCACATTGTCTTCAGGAGCACTTTTGACTTCAGGAGCACTTCTCTTCAGACGCTTTAAGCTTCCATTTTGTTGATTTCTTAGCTCTCTTTTGTCCATTCAGAACCTATTTGAGATGTCAAATTTTGTCTATGGTCCTATACACTTGAACAAATATTAGCTTATCCAATTGACAATTTTTAATACCTTGTTATCATCAAAACTATCAAAGGCTCTTTGTTAAACACATTTTGTTCCAACAATCTTCCCCTTTTTGATGATGACAAACAATAGTATTTAAAATGTGCAATTGTTGTTAATCCAATTAACAAGTTGACTGTAAGGGTTTGAGGTTTGTAAGCTCCCCCTGAGTCTAATAGTACTTAAGGTGAGGTTTGTAAGCTCCCTCTGAGTTATATCCAAGTTAATTAAATTCATCATTTAAAAGTGCAATAACACTCAGAATATTCTGACATTAAATAGACTAAGAGATAAGAAGTTGGTCCTATTAATTTAAAATGATTAAAAATTAAATTAATGGGGCTCAGAGCCTATAAATACTATACATACTACTCCCCCTTTTGTCATCAACAAAAAGTTTAAAAACTAAAGACAAAAAAAAAGAAGTAAGAAAAAAAGATAGTGAGAAAATATTCTATAATCAGAGCATGAACCTCATAACTATATCAGAGCATACATGCAAATATATATATATATATATATATATATATATATATATATATATATATATATATATCAGAGCATAAATACGAGGAGTATATCAAAGCAAAATAATTGATCAGAAGTAAGAAATTTGTTCAGAAGCAAAAACTTAAGTCAGAAGCATAATAAATTCCAAAAGATCCTAATCAAGAAAATATCAACTAAGACTAAACAAGCTAAATGGTGTGTGCAACTAAGGGTTGGCTTGTTTGTTTAGCGTTTCCATCATCTGTTGCAGCATCAAGTTGGTCTTCTCTTGTTGTAGCTTCATCTCAGCCTTGAATTCTTCATTGCTATTAATCAGATTCTCCTCTCTAACTCTAGCTTCCTCAAGCTTAGCTTCAGTAGTTGACTTATATTCCAGCAAGAGTAGCTTTTGTTCCAGAAGCTCTTTCTTCAGCTTTCTGTTCTCAGATTCTAAAGCAGCATTCCTTTGCACTAAATCCAGACTGCCAGATGTTGATTTGAAGTTGACATTCTTCAAGAAACTTAAGTCCAGGTCCTTAGGATGTACACCAGATGGAATGAAGTCTGTAACCTCTCTTCCTTTCAAACTAGGAGGACTCTGCACCCAAGTTCTGAGAATCTTGACTCTTTGCAGGTTGTCATCTACTTCTTTTAACCAGTCCTGAAGCTTCTGTTAAGCTGAGTCTTGTATATCTAGACAGGTTCTCTGGAGAGCAGACAAGACAAAATCAACTCTATCTTTCAGTCTGTTCCATTGCTTCTCATAGCTCTCTCTGTGAACCAAGTCATTCATGGCTTGAATGAGTTTTACCAGCTTCTGACCTATATCCTCACACACATCCTGTAACAAAGCAGAATCTAGGAAAATGGTTGGTTGTGTGGGTATTTTTGTAGGTTTTGGAGGGGCATTAGGTACAATGGCTAGATGAGATGATGAGGGTTGGTTGCTTATGGAGTTTGGTGTTTGAGTGTTGTTTGTTGAGGGTTGATCAGAAACTGACTTTTCAATCATAGTTGATGATTGTTCAATCTCATCATCAGGAGCGTCTAATGTGGTCATGAAGTCAGGTTCACTGACGATTTCAGGGATGGAAGGAGTTAAGATTTGTCCAGGAACATATTGTTCAAGAACAATATATTCAGGTATGATTTGTTCAAGAACAGTTGTAGATACCTATTTAGGGCTAGTTGTTGTGGTCATTTGTTGGTTAGGTGACTGATGTTGGGGGCTTTCTGAAGCAATATCCATAGAAACTACTTCAGAGGCTTTCTCTGAGTTTTTTCTAACCTCTGGTAGTTCAACAAAGTAGTGACTAACCAGATTGTCTAAGACAGTTGTTTCTTGGGTTTGGTTGCTTGAAGGAGATTGAGATGATGATGACTCAATAGTTACAGTGGGATCAACTATATTGAGTGGTTTGATAATTTGTGGGTGAGATGATGATGAGGCAGGATGATGGGATGACTCAGAACCTATGTGTTCATCTATGAACTCTGCATCAGCAGGAACAACATTTAGAGGTTGAATCATTGGTGGTTTCAATGGATTATTAACAGAAAATCTATTATAGAAGTCTGCTTTCCTTTGAGACAAGCCAATAATCCTTTCATCAATATCTGATCTAATAGGTTCATGAGGTGTGTTGTCAGCAGGCTTTTTGTGGGTTTTGGTTGATGATGAAAGGCCTTTTTGTGTGGATGGGTAAAGTTTGCCTAATGGTACATTGTCTATGTTAGTTGATGATGATGATGAGGTGGATTGGGAGGATGATGATTGGGTTGAGTCAGATTTTACTTCTATTACAGTATGAGATTGTGAAGACTCAGGAATACCTTTATGAGCTTCTGAAGCAGGAGCATCTGGCTCAGCAGTACTGTCCTCTGGACACTTTCTCCAGCTTTTACTATCATCAGCATATTCCCAGCTTCTGAAGTTGCTAGTTCTTGCACAGCTTCAGTAGCCTTGACAACTTCTTGAGCAACATCACCAGCATCTTCCCTTGCTATGCTTGATGCAGGGACTTCTATACCTTTAGCCAGTTCCCTGATCTTGGCTAGACTGGCAGCATCAGCAGCCTTTTTCTTCTTAACCTCTCTAGTGACCAACTCAGTTGCAGCTTCAACACCTTCTTCCTCTTCAGTCACATAAGTTGACTCCTTCAACTTCCTGATTGGTTGCTTTCTTTTCTTCTTCTGAACTAGAGGCTGTTCAGGAGCAGCTTGAGTTGAAGCAGCAACAACCTTGCCACTTCTGGTTCTTCTGTTAAGGACCACCTCAGTGTTCAAGTCCTGAACCTCTTCTTCAATGGTTGGCAAGCTAGGACCACCAATCTTTAGTTTTCCAGAGACTTTCTCCTTCTTAGCCTTCTTGGAAGGTTGCTCCTCTTTCAAGTACTTTTCTTTGGAGGTCTCCTTCCTCTTTGACTTTCTGCTCTTGGCTACTGGCAGAGCACCACCATACATTTCCTCAGGCACATCTTTCAGCATGATGACTTGACCATATGTTTTGAAGTGGTATGTGATGAAGTGCATCTGAACATCAATGGGGTCCTTCTTGCAGATGGGAGGAAAATCTTCCATCAGATTTGACTTAGCTTTGGACTCGCTGATATCAGTGCTGAGCTTCTTGTAGGCATCCCTAAGAATCAAAGACATGCTCCTGAGAGTCTTTCCATTGATCACCTTCCCAGTCTCAGTTTCAAGTTGCTTGTCAGTGAAGAAATTGACAGCACTGAGAGCTTTCAGAATCCCTCCCTGATGAAGGATTTTTGATATCAGTCTCCCATAAGGAACCCAGCACCTATTTTTCAGTTGGCTTTCCCTTAGTTCCTTGATCATATGCTTGAATTTGTACTTGGGCACATTGACTTTTTCCTGGTTGATGAAGTGGTGAAGGAAAACTCTATGTCCCAGTGAAGGTTGATCACTGCCACCACCTTTTGGTAGCAGATTCTCATTCTGTATCTTCAGAAGCAGTTTCTTTTCCATGCTCAGATCAGCATACTTCCCTGACGCCTTGGAGTTGAATAAGGACATGTTGATAATGTCATTCCAAGGACTTGTCTTGGGATCAGGTATCTCTAATCCTGAGTATTTACCAGAAGCATCTCTTCTGAGAACAGATGTTATTGCCCATTCTGAGATAAATACTGAAATTCCCATTATGCTTGATCTAATCTCTGTGCATCTGAACGGTTCCAGCCTCATTTCCTCTCTAGTCTTCCCTTTCAAGGTAGGGTCAATCAGAATCTTCTCTTTTTCTTCAATCTTTGAAGCAGCTTTATCATACACAGAGGCTCTTACCTAGAAGTGCCTTACTAGAGTTTTGTATGTTGGTCCATTCAACATATCAAAATATGGCATTAGCCCTTGTGCTTGGTAGTAACCTCTGATATCACACCCATGAAAAGCGAGAGAGTTGAAGTCAACTGGATTCTCTGTTTGAATCCTTAACTCCCATTCTTCTAAGGACACAGTCCTTCCTTTAATCTCGTAAGTAGGAGCATCTTGTGAAGTTGATTCTGGAACTTCTTGTTGCATGTTTGATGATGATTCTGGAATGGAACTTGAACTTGATGATGCCATTGATGATGATGAAGATTTTAGGGTTCTAGGTTTTAAGTTGCAGAGGATGCGCTTTACTTCGCAGAGAACGGTTGAAAGAAGAAAGTGTTTGTTGTGAAGTGAGTAGTGTGTGAATTGTCTAAGTGTTTTTAGTAAAACGATTGCAATTCAGTAAAGGGGACAAACAAACTCAACATTAATGACATAGGGGGCATGTGATAGTATTTTCAAAGCTATAATCATCATTGCCCTCTTACGTTATACAACCGTACACATATGCCACGTCAGAAGTTTTCAGAGTAACTGCAAAGTTAGTGGGCTAGGTGTCACCAAAAAGTAATTTCCAACGTTTCCACTAACTCTGCTTTTTTAGAAGCACAAAACCCAGCTTCTGGACTTCAGATGCTGACGTCATCTTCTGATGGACCATAGCTTCTGGACAGACTTCAGGACCTAAATTCCTATTCAGGAGCAAGCAAATTTTACTCAGACACAAAGTGCATGTTCAAATTTTTCTTTATAAAATCAAATCTTTCCACAGTTAAAGGCTTAGTAAATATATCAGCCCATTGATGCTTAGTATCAATGAATTGTATATCTAAAATTCCTTTTTGAACATAGTCTCTAATAAAGTGGTGTTTGATTTCAATATGCTTAGCTCTTGAATGTAGAATTGGATTCTTTGACATACAAATAGCAGCAATATTATCACAATAAATGGGAATACTGTTAGCATTAATCTGATAATCTTCCAACTGATTTTTCGTCCAAAGTAGTTGTGTAGAACAACTTGCAACTGAGATGTATTTTGTTTCTGCTGTAGACATAGCAATAGTTGCTTGTCTTTTGCTAGCCCAGGATATCAGATTATCACCCAGAAATTGACAATTGCCACTGGTTGACTTTCTTTCAATCCTATCACCAGCATAATCAGCATCACAAAATCCAACCAACTGATAATCTAAGGATTTCCTATAGATGAGTCCAAGATTAGTTGTTCCTTTCAGATACCTGAAGATTCTCTTAACAGCAGTTAAATGAGATTCTCTAGGATCTGATTGGAATCTTGCACACAAGCATACACTGAATAAAATACCTGGCCTAGATGCAGTGAGGTATAACAAAGAACCAATCATACCTCTGCACAGCTTCTGGTATACTTTTGTTCTAGTATCTTCTTTGCTTAAGGTGCAGGTTGGATGCATTGGAGTGTTCATCACTTTACAATCTTCAAGCTTGAACTTCTTCAGAAGCTCCTTAGTGTATTTTGTTTGATGAACATACACTTCATCTTTGCTTTGATTGATTTGAATTCCAAGGAAGAACTTCAGCTCTCCCATCATGCTCATTTCAAATTCATCCTGCATTAACATAGAAAATTCCTTGCAAAGAGATGCATTAGTAGAACCAAATATTATATCATCAACATATATCTGAACAACAAGAATGTCTTTCTCAAGAGTCCTTCTGAAGAGTGTTGTGTCAACTTGGCCTCTTTTGAAATCATTTTTGATCAAGAAATTACTTAGTCTATCATACCAAGCTCTGGGAGCTTGTTTCAAGCCATATAGCGATTTCTTAAGTTTGTAAACATGGTCAGGATGCTTAAGATCCTCAAAACCAGGAGGTTGCTTGACAAACACTTCTTCTTCAATAACTCCATTAAGAAAAGCACTTTTGACATCCATTTGATATAATATTATGCCATGATTAACTGCATAGGATAGAAGTAACCTGATTGCTTCCAATCTTGCAACTGGAGCAAATGTTTCAGTATAATCAATGCCTTCTTGTTGATTGTAACCTTGTGCAACAAGTCTTGCTTTGTTTCTGACTACTTCACCTTGTTCATTCAACTTGTTTTTGAATACCCATTTTGTTCCAATAATGTTCTTATGTTGAGGTTTGGGTACCAGATCCCACACACCATTTCTTTGAAACTGATTAAGCTCTTCTTGCATAGCTAGTATCCATCCATCATCTGAAAGTGCTTCATCAACTGTAGCAGGTTCAATCACTGATAACAATCTTATCATTGATTCTTCTTGTCTGAAGTATGATCTAGTTCTTCTAGGACTCTCTTTGTTTCCAATGATTTAATCCTCAGGATGTGAAGACTTGTACTTGAAGGTATTCTTGGATTGATCAGCTTGCTGAGATCCATCTTGAGCTTCATCAGAAGCAACTTCATCTTGTGCTTTTGAGGTGGGTTCAGCTTCTGGACTGTCTTCAGATTCAGCTATCTGATCAGGTTCTGGAGTATCTTCAGGAACCTGTATCTCTGCAACACTTTCATCTTGCTCTGGAGTTTTACTTCCAGGCTCTTTGTCATCAAATTTAACGTGCATTGATTCTTCAACACAAAGTGTTTTTGAATTATACACTATGTATGCCTTTGACCTTTCAGAGTAACCTAAGAAGATTCCTCTTTGGGACTTGGCATCACATTTCTTTAGGTAGAGCTTGTTATTTAGAATGTAACATGTACATCCAAATTGATGAAAGTAAGAGATATTGGGTCTTCTTCCCTTAAAGAGTTCATATGTTGTTTTCTCCAAGATAGGTCTGATACAGATTCTATTTTGGATATAACATGATGTATTCACTGCTTCTGCCCAGAAATGTTTAGCCAAATTGTTTTCATGAATCATGGTTCTAGCCATTTCTTGTAAAGTTCTATTCTTTCTCTCTACAACCCCATTTTGTTGTGGAGTTCTAGGAGAAGAGAATTCATGGATAATTCCAAGTTTTTCGCAAAAGTTTTCAAATGGCTCATTTTCAAATTCTCCACCATGATCACTTCTTACATTTAAAATCTTCATTTCTTTTTCAGACTGTATTTGAGTGCAGAAGTTACTGAATACATCATAAGAATTATCCTTGCTTTTCAGAAATTTTACCCAAGTCCATCTGCTGTAATCATCAACAATAACTAATCCATATTTACTTCCATATAAGGATGCAATGCTGACTGGTCCAAATAAGTCAATATGGAGTAATTCTAAGGGTCTGGAGGTTGAGACAATGTCTTTTGTTTTAAAAGATGATTTCACAATCTTCCCCTTCTGGCATGCACCACAAAGTGCATCTGAATGACAGTCAATGTCTGGTAGGCCTTTGACAAGTTGTAATTTACTAAGCTTGGAGATTAATCTCCAATTAGCATGCCCCAACCTTCTATGCCACATCCATTTCTTATCATTTACTGACAGAAGACAAATCACCTTCTGGTCAACCAGTTCAGAGAAGTTAATTTTACAGACATTCTCCATCCTCTTTCCCTTGAATACTATGGATTTGTTTTCTTTGTTGATTACTGTGCAGTTGGTCTTTTCAAACATTACATCATAACCATTGTCACAAAACTGACTGATACTCAATAGGTTATTTTCAATACCATCTACCAAACACACATTATTAATTGAGATAGAGGAGTTACCAATAGTTCATGTATCAATGATCTTGCCAGACTGGTTGCCTCCAAACTTCACACTTCCTCCTTCTTTCATTGTGAGGGTTGTAACACCCTATTTCTATTAAGCGGTAAAACGCGCGAATACATCAGAATATTCTAGAAATAGATGCTACGTCTCCGAATAAACCACAAATATACATGCATAAAGATCATGTTACATAACATAGCAGCGTACATACTTAAAAATCATAAAACATCTCCAGATCTCAAATAAAATACAATTGTATTCTCCAAATCTCAAATAACAAATAACATCTCAACTCCAAAATACATGGTCCAAAAATAAAGACCAACATGCAAGAACTACCCTAGATCAGAGCCCTAATCTAGACACTTGCATATAAAAGAGGAACTCCACTCCTCGGCATCATCAAGCAAACAACTAAGCATCCTGCACGCCGTCTACCCGTCCATACAGAAAGGTAGGCGGTCCACCACTGACCACTGAGGGTTAGCATTACATCATCATAATCCATAAAAGATTTAAGGAAGAACATTGGAAATGAAAGATATATTCAAGAATACAAAATAACAAATCATACATGTATTCACAGTATTCATGATTCTCATACCATTCAAACCATTCCATACAATTATTCCAAGTTCATATCAACAAGTGTATCATACACGTATCACAACCTCACCTTGTCAAATCAACAATTAACAATTCAATCCGCAAGTACAATTAGCAATAATCAACCATCAAACACATCTTAATTGCAATTCAATCCACCAACAGTTTATGCAATGTCTCTAGACTCATCTAGATGCATGTGGTACCAAAACACCTCAAGGTCGTCACCTTTGATGCAACAAAAACATCGTAATCACCTCCATTGGATATAAAATCCACCACCATCAGTCATGTATGCATGAACATATGACTCAACTACAAATGCATATGTTCACACAAACAATAATCACCTCACCATCACCAATACTTGTATATATGCAATCATTAACAATTCGCCATTACATATCATATATACAATCACCAACCACATCCAAAAATCACACAACATATAGTTGTCACATAATTACAACACCAATCATCTCCACATAACATATAATAACTTTCCATAAAGGATTCACAATCAATTGATTCTCAAAAGTCATCTTTAGTCAAGTTCGTCTCTCAAAATCACAACATTAAATTAATTGAACATTTGAGTCAAAACCAAGTAAACAAGCTCAATTGCCTATGCCTTGTATTCTCACAATTCACATATGTGTGCAGTAGAGGGTACATAAGCATTTCATCGGCCAAATACGACGAATTCACGAAAAACCCAAAGTTCGTCTCATTTTATCACTTTTCACAAAATTTTCCATTTTCAAAGCAAAACAAGTTCAAACTTGATGTAACCAATCACAACCATTTTTAGAAATCATATAAACATTATACAACTCTAGTCCCACTTCAATTTCCGGAGAAAACGGGTTTTTGGAAAAATCGACGTTTGGACCGTTTTTACAAAAGTTAGACGATTTTCATAAATTCAAGTCCAAACCAATTCAAATCATGTTCCAGTAGGATTAAAGGTGTAAACAGAGGTTAATTATGTCCAAAGAAACATTTTAGAAGTATCGGATTGGCCCCCAAGTGCTCGAAAACAAAAATAAAAAATTGCTGAACTGGGGCTAGGACGCGAACGAGTCCTCTGCACGCTTTAGCGTCCTAGTTCTAGAACTCCTGGAACAGCACGCTTTTGGGACGCTTCTGGGACGCTGATGGGATGCTTAAGCGTCCTAAGCACGTGAAAGCGTCCTACATCAGATTCCCAGAACTCAGTTACGGGTTCTAACCCAAATTCATCCCAAAATCCCATTTTCAATCCCCCAATTCGCCCAAACCAGTTCCAAAAAGTGTTTATAGGTCAAAATAGGTTCAATACACTTAAACACATACAAGTTTTGGAATTAAAACCTCAACATAACCAAATTCACCAATTTCTCAATTCATTCTCAACTTTCAATAACAATATCAAATCTCATCATTAATTCACCAATCTTGATACCCAAAGTACCAATTCAACAACAACATATTCTAAATCAATAACAACAACTAATGAGTACAAATTCATGCACAATTCAACATCACAACATCAATTCTCATCAAACTTGCTCAAGAACACAAAACACCAACAACTATACATTTGAACATGTTAATTCACATACTAACATGCAATTATCACAAAAATCATGCTCTCAAACAAAACATCAACAATTATGCACGAATTTTACAACAATTAGGTTCAATTCATCAATTTAACAAAAATGGGTAAAGAGAAAAAAAAAAAGATGAATTATGGTTGAAACTTAACCCTCTTACCTTAATTCTCCACAATCACTAGCTAGTGCCTCACTTTAGCTCCAACCCTTGATTCTCTAGCCTCTTCTAGCTCTCTCTCTCTAGTTCCTCCTCTTCAAAACCCTTTTTCTCCTCTTGAGCTTCCTCTCTAACTCTCTCTAATTGTGAAATGAAATGAAATGAAATGTTTGTAAGACCCCAATTTCACTACCAACTAGTGTTTATATAATCTCTACTCAATTGGGCTCAACTCTCAATGTTTTAATGGGCCTAACCCATTTCTATTCTAACCCAAAATGTTACTACTCACTTAACGGTAAAATACAACGCTAACGGTCACTTAACGGTAACTAAATAATTACCCCACTCTCCAACACTTAGTAAAATAAAACCCTCACTAAGCACTAAAAATAACTTCCGGCAAAATTACAAAATTACCCCTGCTCTCGAAATGACCAAAATGCCTCTAAGTCCAAAATGACTAAAATACCCCTCTAACACCAAATTCTACGAATCCCAACCAAAAATACACACAGAGGCAAATAATCACATAAGAGCACATATAACACACATAAATAAATAAATAAATAAATAAAATAAACCTAGCGAAAAATCGGACTGTTACAACTCTCCCCCACTAAAAAGAATTTTCGCCCTCGAAAATTACCTGAAGGAAACAACTCCGGATACGAAACCTTCATCCTACTCTCCGATTCCCAAGTGGCACTCTCACCCGTCGGTCCAACCCAAATCACTTTAACCAAAACTATCTCCTTGCCACGCAGACGCTTCACTTCACGATCCTCAATCCTAACTGGCCAAGTCTCAACAGTCAAATTATCTCTAACTTCCGAATCATCCACTTGAATCACATGAGACGCATCATATACATATTTCCGCAACTGAGACACATGAAACACATCATGAAGATTCGATAAAGATGGCGGCAACGCAATCCGATACGCTACAACCCCAACCTTCTCAACAATCTCAAACGGTCCAACAAAACGAGGAGTTAACTTCCGACACTTCCACGCACGTCCAACACCAGTTACAGGATTCACTCTCAAAAACACATGATCACCAACCTGAAACTCAATATACTTCCTCCTCTTATCATGATAACTCTTCTGTCTACTCTGAGATGCTTTCATCTTCTCTTGAATCATCTTAACCTTTTTCGTAGTTTCTTGCACCACTTCCGGTCCTAACTGATGGAAAATCGAAAGATATCATACACAGCGGAAGAAGAAGAAGAAGAAGAAGAATTTCGATTTTCTTTCCTTGGATCATTACGAATTTGACATGAATCAGTGATACGATTGTTACCTCGATAGTTTCTGTTCTGAATCACGATCACAGCTAAGCAAAGCAGCAAAGCCTCTAGTAAGTCCACACGAACAGTGCTCCTCCAAAACTCGGTGCTAGCCAATGAATTGGAAGTGCAGAGAAGAAAGGGGTTGCTTCAAAACGTGTAACCTAAAACTTCAGCACCAGAGTTCTATTTATAGAACTTCTAGTGTGCTCTGCAAGTCATAAGCCACTATTGGGCTTCAGTAAGCCCAACAACGAGTTTAGTAATTTTGCTAACTAATTAGCGTTATTTACTAAACGCACCCCTTATATAAGTCATACTTATATATTTCTCTTTTGACCGTTCTTTGTGTGTGACCCTATAGGTTCTAGTCACGTTGGCAATAATATTAAATCTAATATTTAATATTATAAACAATGAGCGGTATCTAGCAACACATCATTGCTACCCAAGTGACAAGAATGTCAAGTGATATGACGAAACCTTTCCATGATAACACTCATGTGTATATTTACTCCTTTGTCTCGATATCTTCATTGATCCCAAGGCATAGTTATTGTCACCCTTGTATAGATCAATATTTATATTTCTTGATTCCAAAATATACTGAATAACGAATAAGTCCAATATCTTATATTGACTTAGTTCGGCATGGCCATGCAATTTTACAGTCATATTTCATCAAGAGGCCTAAAGATATATCTCCTGTTTATGAGGAGGGACAAATCCCATCTAGGACACTCATGTCCCTCAGCATGATTCATCAAGTACCCATCAACCAACGTTATGGTTATCCTTTTACAGACAACGTTAGAATGGCAACAAAGCACTTGAGTCCACATCTAGGGATCATAGTGGTTTCAGGTCTAAGAGCGATATACATTATTATCATTGTGAGAATATCTTATGACATTTTCATAACATACTATGTAGTATTCTCACGGTGGGTCAATCCAGTATAAATATTACCCCTAATATTTATACCTATGTATAGACTTAATATCTCAATATCAATGACCCATGAGATGCGGTCATCAGTCTACATACATAATAGTCTTTATGCTTTATTATTATCCCAATTCATATTAAAGCTTGACTATGGATATGTTTAAGAATAGCGTTCTTTACGTAATGTAATCTCATGATTAAGTCACACTTAATATTCCATTACATGAACTATCTATTCTAGGGACTTTATTATTTTGAAACATAACAAAATCAATAAAGAAATGCCTTATTATTATATATATTCACAATATATATTTATATCAATATCATGATACAAAGCCAAACCCAATCAATATTGATTGGATATTAGGGCTTACTCCAACAATCTCCCACTAGCACTAAAAGCCAATCAAATATTAACTCAATATATATTGATCAAGTGTTAGCATCAAGCACACCCTGGGCATGATACTATTCTAGTAGATAAGGAACTCTTTCCTATGTTGGTAGGTTACACTTCTTTCAATTTCCACTTTCGATCTTCCATCGAAAAGAAATTGAAGTGTCAAAGTATACATTTGGATTATTGGTGAGATCAAGTATTCATTGCTCGCAAGATTAAACCAATTTCACCTCAGACGGGATCAATGGAATCCGCAACGCAAGAGACACATGGTTTCGCTCAGTTATGAGCTAAACAATCCAAATCATATATATTTGACATCTGTAATAGAAACAACAACTATTTGAAGCTTGTACTTTTACAAATTTCATAGTTGATATCCAAGCATAGCATTTATTCCAAATTGCGATTTGGATATACTGTACACCGATATTAAAGTCAGCATCATTGTAACTTCTTTACAATGTTCCTTTAATCCGTGTTCAAGAAACAATCCTTAGTCCTTTAAGACATCCATGGATATTCTTGAAAGTATTCTAGTGTCAAACTACAATCAATTTTGGTACATATTGAAAATAATTTTCTAACCATGTCTCACATGTGTAGATAAATTGTTTTGGTGACTAGTATGTCATCCACATACTCCACCAAACTAATATCAATGCTCCCACTATTCTCCTTGTGTGCACAAGATTTTTATAGATTTTTATTAATCAAAGTTTTTCATAAAACTTCACTAATAAAACAAATAATTCAACTTCAAGAAGCTTGCTCCAATTCATACATGAATTTTGTAATATATATACCTTTCTAGCATCCTTTGGATTAACGAAACCCTACATATATGTCAAATACATATACAAGGTCATTCTAATTAAAGAATGCAACATCGTTGTCCATCTCCTAGAATTTGCATTATACAATAATGACAAGTGGGATCGTTAGATTTAAGCATTATGATGATGTAATAGTTTCGTCATGACTTGCATCACGAGTTGCATGAAACCTTCTACAATCAATCACATCTTAAAGGTATTCATAATACCATCCATGTCAGTTTTCTAAAAGAAAAATCACATTCCAATATCCATATATGGTTTGTGTACATAGATTCTTTATAAGATCCCATGGCATATAGTCACTTCTCAAAGTTCAAGCCATTTAGATCTTGTGCTACTCAAACTGATGATTTAACAACAACCGTTTGTTGAATCAACTCGTGTTCCATTCTTAGAGAGATGTGTATTTTGTGTTACTTGACTTAATTCAAGTTCTACATCACTCCCACTGGCTCCTGTAGAGACATACTCCTTGAAAAGGAATACTCCAGTTCTAGCGACAAACAAATTTTGTCAAAGAAGAAGATGTAAAAAAATAATATCCTTTAGTTTCCTAAGGATAGTTACACAATTATACATTCATTAAATTCGAAGTTTAGTTTATCTAATAAACCATATAACCTGAAATTATCATAAAGTCAAAACTAGGTACTCTTACCTCCATGTCTAATATGGTGTCTTTATGATTACTTAATTGGAACTTTGTTGTGGGTGAAGAATAACTGTAATTTAATTAATTTCAAGAGTCATTGAGTTAATCAAACTATTTTAGATCGAGTCATGTCAAACATGAAGCGATATAAATAATCATTATACTCATTAATCAAGCATTTACCATCACGACTTACTCGTATAGTCTTTATACTTTTCAAACTTATTCCTTTTACTTCATTGTTAAAATCTTTGAACAATTTCAAAGTTTTATTGAATCGTGTCAAATACACTTTGCTTATCTACTAAATGATTTAGTAATGTTAGATGAAGTATAGAAACAATATCTAGCAAATATGTTTAGTTCTCCATATACATCTCATATGTATATCAATTCAAATTAATTATGTGTCCTTTCACCTTTGTTGGTGACCGGTGCATTAATCTATTTTGAAAGGTGGGGCTCACGTCCTTCAAATGATATAAAATCAAATGAGTCCAATAGTCCATATCCATGGATTTTGGAAATGTGAATCACACTTGTTTGTACTAAACAGTGATGCCAATGATATACAAAAGGTTCAAATCTCATTTGATCCTTTTCTCATATGTTATAGACTAGCTTATCAAGATCATGGAACTCAAATCCATTACTTGATTAGCACATTGTATAGAAAACATTATTAGGACAATAGGACAATATTTGTCTATCATTCAACTACATAATCCTTCTCTTGTCAATACAAGATTTATGATTTAATGTTTCTATTTTATATGGAATTTAATAACAATTATTTGGTTCCATATCAAGTTAAGTTTAAGTCCAAGCATAAGCTCTTATAGTCAATGAAACAATTTGTTCCATTCCAGACGTAGGTGAACTTCACTTATAGTTAATGTTCTGCTTCTTTAAAACTTTCTATATTTCAACAAATATGAGATTAATCATCAAATATCATATACTTATGATGCAGAAGTAGAAATTTAACTTTCTATAACTATATGGGTAGATAAGAAGTCTTACTTCTATCTTATATTTTGACCCTTTCAAAACTACGAGCAATTTTTGTTTTTCAACTTTTAAAATAATTGCTTCCCCTTTTTGCAACCGTGTTTAACCTTTCAAAGGTAGAAAAACAGAATTTGAATTTTATTCTTATCCATGTACATCTACTTGATAGGCTTAAACTATTCATCTTATAACATTGAGGTTGAATGATCATATCATTCTCCATCGTCGTTACCACTATGAGATATCCTATATCTACTCATTTGACCCAATGCTTCTGATAAGCGTTGTTTTTCAAATATAGACATAGAAAGTTGCTAGGAAATAACTGCTCGAGAATATACAGTTTTTCTCATTCTTAAGAACAATTCTTAAATTTTGTACCAATTCAGAAACTCTTTTCTGAAAATTTTGTTCTTCATAAGAACTTTTAACAGTATAATAAAATTTATATGCTAAAGAAATTCTAAATACAGAAAATAAATAAATGTATCATGATTTAAAACATATTTAAATAGGTCTTTAATTAAATACGCTCCCACTATTTTACTCAAATCAAATGACCTTCAAAACACTTGATTCGGAAAATCCCGTTGGAAGATTTTCTAGTGGGTTGAAATCCATATTTCACCTTGCTTTAAGTCAACGGGGGCTGTACTCAAAACTCAGTTATTTAGGTAGGAACTCCTTCCAATTGTATCTCATACAACTTTCAAATCATTTGAGTGAATAACTCCTTACTCTAATCTATCATATAGATGTTCCCAAACATTGCTTCTAAATTTATTTTAATCTTATTAAAATTAATTTAGTTAAGTTAAACCCAAAAGAATAACACTTGGGTAAATTGGATTACCGCACCGCAACTTACTAGTATAGAAAGTGCACCTCGCGGAGGCGAAACCTACACATTTCGATATTAGTCTTGAAGGGTGTTAAACTTTTGGAAAGCATTAAACTTAATATTTTGAATTGAAGGATTTTTATTAAGTTTGATCTCACCTCACCACGGCTTATATATCATATATATTCGCACTCCAATCATAACATGCATAACGATTATACAATAATAAAAGTGACATGATTATGGCCATCCTAACGCTATGACTCTCTCAAGCCAATGAGAGAATCTAAACTAATCCTAGAAACGACCTTGCTTCTCCAAGCTTGACCTCCAGGACTATCCTAACGTCATGAGCCCTATTACTTCTTTGTATTCTATTTACATTACATATGAAAGAAAACTCGTTTTACATACGAGGGAGTGGATGAGAAGAGAATGTACAATAGAGATATAAGAGAGAGGCACGACACGCAGGCCGTATTTCAAAATCCAAAAGAAATAAAATAAAAGGACTAAGGCCATAATCATTCACATGATAATAATAACAAACATACTTTTATTATTATTAATTATACCTTATAATTAAATAAATTAAATT
The DNA here is from genome assembly GCF_051527215.1 of Medicago sativa. Classification (NCBI taxonomy): domain Eukaryota; kingdom Viridiplantae; phylum Streptophyta; class Magnoliopsida; order Fabales; family Fabaceae; genus Medicago; species Medicago sativa. The sequence continues at coordinate 47,234,822 of NC_140750.1, forward strand.
AAAATTTGACATATGATCACACTACGCAGATTAGCTGGGGGTTTAATTGAGTACCAAAATATATTATATTGAGTACAAAAATATATTATATTAAGTACAAAAATATCTCATATTATGTACCAAAATATATTTTATTGAGTACCAAAATATATTTCAGATGAAGTACTAAAATATATTAGATTGCATACCAAAATATCTCAGATTGTGTTCCAAAATATTCTAGATTGCGTATTTCGCATCAACACTTGACACGTTTATGAACACCCAAATCGTTTCGGCAAATATTATGATCAAATCCAAAAGATCATATATGATATTGAAACTCTTTCAAATCATGATTCTTTTAAATTATAAACAAATCAAGTTAAAGTCATGCAAATCGATTAAATAATTTCAAAAGATCATATATGACATTGAAACTATTTCAAATCATGATCTTTTAAATTAACTATCAATTTAGGATCGTTTATTACCTTTCAAACAACTTTTGAAAAACAATCAAAAGGTAGAATTTTTATTTACTTAATTATAGTAATATTGACACTCAATAATTATTATAATTAAATCTGCTTTATTTAGGCAATCAATTTGTTTCCAAAACAAAATACTGGGCTAAAATTAAGCAAATATTTTATTACCAAATTCAAAAATCAAATCATATCTGATATTGAAACTCTTTCAAAATCATGATCTTTTAAATTTACTACCTTTCTCCAAATAAATAAATTAATTAAACATAAATATTTTCAAGGATTGTTTGTTTAGCATGAACAACCGGATCTATGATGCTTCACCAGATTCGGATATTGAAGCTCACTCTCACGAATTGTTCAAATTCACAACAATCTCTTTGAAAACAATTGATCGAATGATACAACCATAATAATACAACGCTTGTATAGTTAGGTATCCTAATACAACAATCAAACATCAATAGTTTTAACAATTGTTTGTTCAGTATGGACAACCGGATCTTTGATGCTTCACCAGAATCGGTATTCGAAGCTCAATCTCACGAGTTGACTACAAATTCACAATCAATTATATAAAACCTATTGAACGAATGATATCATCAATATATCACATATAATGATGTTGTATTAAAATCATATATCACATATATGATATTGATCAATCAATTTTAATTAATATTTAAATTTAAATAATAAAATATTAACACTTAATATTCTATTTTATTAACGGATTTGCATTCCAAATTAATTCCTTATAGAATATCAAAATATTAGCAAATCAAATATTTGCGAAAATATTATTATCTCTTAAAACAATTTTAAAAGATAATCTAATTTTATTTGTTTCCAATCATGTTCCCGTCGATATGTATAATCGATATGTCGATACTTCACCAGAAACGGTTTCTGAAACATCAAACAAATCGAAAAGCCATGCACAGAAAACATGATACGATGCCAATTTTAATTCTCTATATTATTTAATTCCGATTCAAAATGTTTAATCATATTAAAACATAAAGCAGTAACAAAGCAATCTGATTCATGGTTTCGTAATTGGCTCTGATACCACTGATGGAAAATCGAAAGATATCATACACAGCGGAAGAAGAAGAAGAAGAAGAAGAATTTCGATTTTCTTTCCTTGGATCATTACGAATTTGACATGAATCAGTGATACGATTGTTACCTCGATAGTTTCTGTTCTGAATCACGATCACAGCTAAGCAAAGCAGCAAAGCCTCTAGTAAGTCCACACGAACAGTGCTCCTCCAAAACTCGGTGCTAGCCAATGAATTGGAAGTGCAGAGAAGAAAGGGGTTGCTTCAAAACGTGTAACCTAAAACTTCAGCACCAGAGTTCTATTTATAGAACTTCTAGTGTGCTCTGCAAGTCATAAGCCACTATTGGGCTTCAGTAAGCCCAACAACGAGTTTAGTAATTTTGCTAACTAATTAGCGTTATTTACTAAACGCACCCCTTATATAAGTCATACTTATATATTTCTCTTTTGACCGTTCTTTGTGTGTGACCCTATAGGTTCTAGTCACGTTGGCAATAATATTAAATCTAATATTTAATATTATAAACAATGAGCGGTATCTAGCAACACATCATTGCTACCCAAGTGACAAGAATGTCAAGTGATCTGACGAAACCTTTCCATGATAACACTCATGTGTATATTTACTCCTTTGTCTCGATATCTTCATTGATCCCAAGGCATAGTTATTGTCACCCTTGTATAGATCAATATTTATATTTCTTGATTCCAAAATATACTGAATAACGAATAAGTCCAATATCTTATATTGACTTAGTTCGGCATGGCCATGCAATTTTACAGTCATATTTCATCAAGAGGCCTAAAGATATATCTCCTGTTTATGAGGAGGGACAAATCCCATCTAGGACACTCATGTCCCTCAGCATGATTCATCAAGTACCCATCAACCAACGTTATGGTTATCCTTTTACAGACAACGTTAGAATGGCAACAAAGCACTTGAGTCCACATCTAGGGATCATAGTGGTTTCAGGTCTAAGAGCGATATACATTATTATCATTGTGAGAATATCTTATGACATTTTCATAACATACTATGTAGTATTCTCACGGTGGGTCAATCCAGTATAAATATTACCCCTAATATTTATACCTATGTATAGACTTAATATCTCAATATCAATGACCCATGAGATGCGGTCATCAGTCTACATACATAATAGTCTTTATGCTTTATTATTATCCCAATTCATATTAAAGCTTGACTATGGATATGTTTAAGAATAGCGTTCTTTACGTAATGTAATCTCATGATTAAGTCACACTTAATATTCCATTACATGAACTATCTATTCTAGGGACTTTATTATTTTGAAACATAACAAAATCAATAAAGAAATGCCTTATTATTATATATATTCACAATATATATTTATATCAATATCATGATACAAAGCCAAACCCAATCAATATTGATTGGATATTAGGGCTTACTCCAACACTAACAAGGCACCCTCACCTGACTCATACAAACACAACGGAGTTCTACACCTCTGACCATACAAAGCCTCAAACGGTGCCATCCCGATACTAGAATGAAAACTGTTGTTGTAAGTGAACTCAATCAACGGTAAACATTCAATCCAACTGACACCTTGCTCCAACACACAAGCTCTCAACAGATCTTCCAAACTCTGAATAGTCCTCTCCGTCTGACCATCAGTCTGAGGATGATAAGCAAAACTCAATCTCAACTTAGTTCCCAAAGCATCTTGCAAACTTTCCCAAAACTTAGAAGTAAACCTCGGATCCCGATCCGACACAATACTAGAAGGAACACCATGCAATCTAACAATCTGCTCAATGTAGATCTCAACCAACTTAGCCACAGACATACCAGTCTTAATAGGAACAAAATGTGCCGACTTTGTCAACCGATCAACAATTACCCAAATGGAGTCAAAACCCTTAACAGTCTCCGGCAACGCTCCAACAAAGTCCATCGATATACTATCCCACTTCCACTCTGGCACAAACAACGCTTGCATCAAACCCGACGGTTTCTGATGTTCAATCTTAGACTTCTGACAAACCAAACAAGCATACACAAACTCTGCAATATCCTTCTTCATTCCAGGCCACCAAAACAACTTCTTCAAATCCTGATACATCTTAGTCGCTCCTGGATGAATACTCAAACTACTTCTGTGACCTTCTTCCAAAATTTGCTTCTTAAGCTCAAGTACACTTGGCACACAAACACGATCACGAAACATCAAAACACCGTTCTCATCCAATCTAAAGTCTCCACCTTTGCCTTGATTAACTAACACCACTCGATCTACAAGTTCCAAATCTTCCTTCTGACCATTCTTGATCTCCTCCAGAATATTACTTGTCAGCTTCAACATTCCCAACCTCACACCATCCGGTGTTAACTCACTAACCAAACTCAAGTCTCTAAACTGCTCAATCAACTCCAACTCTTTCACCATCAAAGCAGACATATGCAACGACTTTCTACTCAAAGCATCAGCAACAACATTGGCCTTTCCAGGATGATAGCTCAACTGGAAGTCAAAATCCTTAAGATACTCCAACCATCTCCTCTGCCTCATATTCAACTCCTTCTGGTCAAACAAGTACTTCAAACTCTTGTGATCACTGAACACCTCAAACTTAGAACCATACAGATAATGCCTCCAAATCTTCAACACATACACAACGGCCGCTAATTCCAAGTCATGAGTCGGATAATTCTTCTCCTGCGCTTTCAACTGCCTCGAAGCATAAGCCACAACCTGACGATTCCGCATAAGCACACCACCGAGACCCATCTTAGAAGCATCACAGAATACTCATAGTGTCCATACCTTGTTTTGAACGCAGTCTTGGATATATCTTCCGCCTTCACTCTAATCTGATGATATCCTGATCTCAAATCAATCTTGCTAAACACTTCCGCACCGACCAACTGATCCATCAAATCATCAATCCTCGGAAGCGGATACCGATTCTTGATTGTCACCTTGTTCAACTGCCGATAATCCACACACAACCTCATGCTTCCATCTTTCTTCTTAACCAACAACACAGGAGCTCCCCACGGAGAAACACTCGGCCCGATAAACTGTTTCTCGAGCAACTCTTCCAACTGTTTCTTCAACTCACCCAATTCTGATGCAGACATCCGATAAGGCGCAATCGAAATAGGACTCGTTCCAGGCACCAAGTCAATTGCAAACTCAACCTCTCTCTCCGGTGGTAACTCGGTAATGTCGTCCGAAAAAACTTCTGGAAACTCTTGCACTACCGGCAAATCACCAACTTCTTTCTCACTACTCTCCTTCAAGGAAGCAAACATCATGAACACACAAGCTTCGCCATCCAAAGACTTCTTCACTTGCTCCGCGGTCAAGAACCTTCTACCTTCCTCAACTACTGGCTTAGAAAACGTTACACTCTTGGTCAAACAATTAATGTTAACACCAAAAGTCAACATCCAATCCATACCAAAAATAACGTCCATATGCTTCAACGGAAGACACACAAGATCCAACTCAAAATCAACAGGAACCTTAACACAAACCACAACCAACTGAGCCTCCGCAACCAAAGATACCTTCCCTTGCCAGACCCAACAAACCTGAAACCACCTGCTACTCCCCCGCTACGCTCAAACTCACCTGAAAGAACGGAACAACACAACAAGTACCGACAGTACTTCCGTACATGTCGCATACAAACAGGAAATTCAACGGGTTTAGGTCTGGACAAGACCGACCACGACTCTGATACAAACTTGTAACACCCTATTTCTATTAAGCGGTAAAACGCGCGAATACATCAGAATATTCTAGAAATAGATGCTACGTCTCCGAATAAACCACAAATATACATGCATAAAGATCATGTTACACAACATAGCAGCGTACATACTTAAAAATCATAAAACATCTCCAGATCTCAAATAAAATACAATTGTATTCTCCAAATCTCAAATAACAAATAACATCTCAACTCCAAAATACATGGTCCAAAAATAAAGACCAACATGCAAGAACTACCCTAGATCAGAGCCCTAATCTAGACACTTGCATATAAAAGAGGAACTCCACTCCTCGGCATCATCAAGCAAACAACTAAGCATCCTGCACGCCGTCTACCCGTCCATACAGAAAGGTAGGCGGTCCACCACTGACCACTGAGGGTTAGCATTACATCATCATAATCCATAAAAGATTTAAGCAAGAACATTGGAAATGAAAGATATATTCAAGAATACAAAATAACAAATCATACATGTATTCACAGTATTTATGATTCTCATACCATTCAAACCATTCCATACAATTATTCCAAGTTCATATCAACAAGTGTATCATACACGTATCACAACCTCACCTTGTCAAATCAACAATTAACAATTCAATCCGCAAGTACAATTAGCAATAATCAACCATCAAACACATCTTAATTGCAATTCAATCCACCAACAGTTTATGCAATGTCTCTAGACTCATCTAGATGCATGTGGTACCAAAACACCTCAAGGTCGTCACCTTTGATGCAACAAAAACATCGTAATCACCTCCATTGGATATAAAATCCACCACCATCAGTCATGTATGCATGAACATATGACTCAACTACAAATGCATATGTTCACACAAACAATAATCACCTCACCATCACCAATACTTGTATATATGCAATCATTAACAATTCGCCATTACATATCATATATACAATCACCAACCACATCCAAAAATCACACAACATATAGTTGTCACATAATTACAACACCAATCATCTCCACATAACATATAATAACTTTCCATAAAGGATTCACAATCAATTGATTCTCAAAAGTCATCTTTAGTCAAGTTCGTCTCTCAAAATCACAACATTAAATTAATTGAACATTTGAGTCAAAACCAAGTAAACAAGCTCAATTGCCTATGCCTTGTATTCTCACAATTCACATATGTGTGCAGTAGAGGGTACATAAGCATTTCATCGGCCAAATACGACGAATTCACGAAAAACCCAAAGTTCGTCTCATTTTATCACTTTTCACAAAATTTTCCATTTTCAAAGCAAAACAAGTTCAAACTTGATGTAACCAATCACAACCATTTTTAGAAATCATATAAACATTATACAACTCTAGTCCCACTTCAATTTCCGGAGAAAACGGGTTTTTGGAAAAATCGACGTTTGGACCGTTTTTACAAAAGTTAGACGATTTTCATAAATTCAAGTCCAAACCAATTCAAATCATGTTCCAGTAGGATTAAAGGTGTAAACAGAGGTTAATTATGTCCAAAGAAACATTTTAGAAGTATCGGATTGGCCCCCAAGTGCTCGAAAACAAAAATCAAAAATTGCTGAACTGGGGCTAGGACGCGAACGCGTCCTCTGCACGCTTTAGCGTCCTAGTTCTAGAACTCCTGGAACAGCACACTTTTGGGATGCTTCTGGGACGCTGATGGGATGCTTAAGCGTCCTAAGCACGCGAAAGCGTCCTACATCAGATTCCCAGAACTCAGTTACGGGTTCTAACCCAAATTCATCCCAAAATCCCATTTTCAATCCCCCAATTCGCCCAAACCAGTTCCAAAAAGTGTTTATAGGTCAAAATAGGTTCAATACACTTAAACACAAACAAGTTTTGGAATTAAAACCTCAACATAACCAAATTCACCAATTTCTCAATTCATTCTCAACTTTCAATAACAATATCAAATCTCATCATTAATTCACCAATCTTGATACCCAAAGTACCAATTCAACAACAACATATTCTAAATCAATAACAACAACTAATGAGTACAAATTCATGCACAATTCAACATCACAACATCAATTCTCATCAAACTTGCTCAAGAACACAAAACACCAACAACTATACATTTGAACATGTTAATTCACATACTAACATGCAATTATCACAAAAATCATGCTCTCAAACAAAACATCAACAATTATGCACGAATTTTACAACAATTAGGTTCAATTCATCAATTTAACAAAAATGGGTAAAGAGAAAAAAAAAAGATGAATTATGGTTGAAACCTAACCCTCTTACCTTAATTCTCCACAATCACTAGCTAGTGCCTCACTTTAGCTCCAACCCTTGATTCTCTAGCCTCTTCTAGCTCTCTCTCTCTAGTTCCTCCTCTTCAAAACCCTTTTTCTCCTCTTGAGCTTCCTCTCTAACTCTCTCTAATTGTGAAATGAAATGAAATGAAATGTTTGTAAGACCCCAATTTCACTACCAACTAGTGTTTATATAATCTCTACTCAATTGGGCTCAACTCTCAATGTTTTAATGGGCCTAACCCATTTCTATTCTAACCCAAAATGTTACTACTCACTTAACGGTAAAATACAACGCTAACGGTCACTTAACGGTAACTAAATAATTACCCCACTCTCCAACACTTAGTAAAATAAAACCCTCACTAAGCACTAAAAATAACTTCCGGCAAAATTACAAAATTACCCCTGCTCTCGAAATGACCAAAATGCCCCTAAGTCCAAAATGACTAAAATACCCCTCTAACACCAAATTCTACGAATCCCAACCAAAAATACACACAGAGGCAAATAATCACATAAGAGCACATATAACACACATAAATAAATAAATAAATAAATAAAATAAACCTAGCGAAAAATCGGACTGTTACAACTCTCCCCCACTAAAAAGAATTTTCGCCCTCGAAAATTACCTGAAGGAAACAACTCCGGATACGAAACCTTCATCCTACTCTCCGATTCCCAAGTGGCACTCTCACCCGTCGGTCCAACCCAAATCACTTTAACCAAAACTATCTCCTTGCCACGCAGACGCTTCACTTCACGATCCTCAATCCTAACTGGCCAAGTCTCAACAGTCAAATTATCTCTAACTTCCAAATCATCCACTTGAATCACATGAGACGCATCATATACATATTTCCGCAACTGAGACACATGAAACACATCATGAAGATTCGATAAAGATGGCGGCAACGCAATCCGATACGCTACAACCCCAACCTTCTCAACAATCTCAAACGGTCCAACAAAACGAGGAGTTAACTTCCGACACTTCAACGCACGTCCAACACCAGTTACAGGATTCACTCTCAAAAACACATGATCACCAACCTGAAACTCAATATACTTCCTCCTCTTATCATGATAACTCTTCTGTCTACTCTGAGATGCTTTCATCTTCTCTTGAATCATCTTAACCTTTTTCGTAGTTTCTTGCACCACTTCCGGTCCTAACAAGGCACCCTCACCTGACTCATACAAACACAACGGAGTTCTACACCTCCGACCATACAAAGCCTCAAACGGTGCCATCCCGATACTAGAATGAAAACTGTTGTTGTAAGTGAACTCAATCAACGGTAAACATTCAATCCAACTGACACCTTGCTCCAACACACAAGCTCTCAACAGATCTTCCAAACTCTGAATAGTCCTCTCCGTCTGACCATCAGTCTGAGGATGATAAGCAAAACTCAATCTCAACTTAGTTCCCAAATCATCTTGCAAACTTTCCCAAAACTTAGAAGTAAACCTCGGATCCCGATCCGACACAATACTAGAAGGAACACCATGCAATCTAACAATCTGCTCAATGTAGATCTCAACCAACTTAGCCACAGACATACCAGTCTTAATAGGAACAAAATGTGCCGACTTTGTCAACCGATCAACAATTACCCAAATGGAGTCAAAACCCTTAACAGTCTCCGGCAACGCTCCAACAAAGTCCATCGATATACTATCCCACTTCCACTCTGGCACAAACAACGCTTGCATCAAACCCGACGGTTTCTGATGTTCAATCTTAGACTTCTGACAAACCAAACAAGCATACACAAACTCTGCAATATCCTTCTTCATTCCAGGCCACCAAAACAACTTCTTCAAATCCTGATACATCTTAGTCTCTCCTGGATGAATACTCAAACTACTTCTGTGACCTTCTTCCAAAATTTGCTTCTTAAGCTCAAGTACACTTGGCACACAAACACGATCACGAAACATCAAAACACCGTTCTCATCCAATCTAAAGTCTCCACCTTTGCCTTGATTAACTAACACCACTCGATCTACAAGTTCCAAATCTTCCTTCTGACCATTCTTGATCTCCTCCAGAATATTACTTGTCAGCTTCAACATTCCCAACCTCACACCATCCGGTGTTAACTCACTAACCAAACTCAAGTCTCTAAACTGCTCAATCAACTCCAACTCTTTCACCATCAAAGCAGACATATGCAACGACTTTCTACTCAAAGCATCAGCAACAACATTGGCCTTTCCAGGATGATAGCTCAACTGGAAGTCAAAATCCTTAAGATACTCCAACCATCTCCTCTGCCTCATATTCAACTCCTTCTGGTCAAACAAGTACTTCAAACTCTTGTGATCACTGAACACCTCAAACTTAGAACCATACAGATAATGCCTCCAAATCTTCAACACATACACAACGGCCGCTAATTCCAAGTCATGAGTCGGATAATTCTTCTCCTGCACTTTCAACTGCCTCGAAGCATAAGCCACAACCTGACGATTCCGCATAAGCACACCACCAAGACCCATCTTAGAAGCATCACAGAATACTCATAGTGTCCATACCTTGTTTTGAACGCAGTCTTGGATATATCTTCCGCCTTCACTCTAATCTGATGATATCCTGATCTCAAATCAATCTTGCTAAACACTTCCGCACCGACCAACTGATCCATCAAATCATCAATCCTCGGAAGCGGATACCGATTCTTGATTGTCACCTTGTTCAACTGCCGATAATCCACACACAACCTCATGCTTCCATCTTTCTTCTTAACCAACAACACAGGAGCTCCCCACGGAGAAACACTCGGCCCGATAAACTGTTTCTCGAGCAACTCTTCCAACTGTTTCTTCAACTCACCCAATTCTGATGCAGACATCCGATAAGGCGCAATCGAAATAGGACTCGTTCCAGGCACCAAGTCAATTGCAAACTCAACCTCTCTCTCCGGTGGTAACTCGGTAATGTCGTCCGAAAAAACTTCTGGAAACTCTTACACTACCGGCAAATCACCAACTTCTTTCTCACTACTCTCCTTCAAGGAAGCAAACATCATGAACACACAAGCTTCGCCATCCAAAGACTTCTTCACTTGCTCCGCGGTCAAGAACCTTCTACCTTCCTCAACTACTGGCTTAGAAAACGTTACACTCTTGGTCAAACAATTAATGTTAACACCAAAAGTCAACATCCAATCCATACCAAAAATAACGTCCATATGCTTCAACGGAAGACACACAAGATCCAACTCAAAATCAACAGGAACCTTAACACAAACCACAACCAACTGAGCCTCCGCAGCCAAAGATACCTTCCCTTGCCAGACCCAACAAACCTGAAACCACCTGCTACTCCCCCGCTACGCTCAAACTCACCTGAAAGAACGGAACAACACAACAAGTACCGACAGTACTTCCGTACATGTCGCATACAAACAGGAAATTCAACGGGTTTAGGTCTGGACAAGACCGACCACGGCTCTGATACAAACTTGTAACACCCTATTTCTATTAAGCGGTAAAACGCGCGAATACATCAGAATATTCTAGAAATAGATGCTACGTCTCCGAATAAACCACAAATATACATGCATAAAGATCATGTTACACAACATAGCAGCATACATACTTAAAAATCATAAAACATCTCCAGATCTCAAATAAAATACAATTGTATTCTCCAAATCTCAAATAACAAATAACATCTCAACTCCAAAATACATGGTCCAAAAATAAAGACCAACATGCAAGAACTACCCTAGATCAGAGCCCTAATCTAGACACTTGCATATAAAAGAGGAACTCCACTCCTCGGCATCATCAAGCAAACAACTAAGCATCCTGCACGCCGTCTACCCGTCCATACAGAAAGGTAGGCGGTCCACCACTGACCACTGAGGGTTAGCATTACATCATCATAATCCATAAAAGATTTAAGCAAGAACATTGGAAATGAAAGATATATTCAAGAATACAAAATAACAAATCATACATGTATTCACAGTATTTATGATTCTCATACCATTCAAACCATTCCATACAATTATTCCAAGTTCATATCAACAAGTGTATCATACACGTATCACAACCTCACCTTGTCAAATCAACAATTAACAATTCAATCTGCAAGTACAATTAGCAATAATCAACCATCAAACACATCTTAATTGCAATTCAATCCACCAACAGTTTATGCAATGTCTCTAGACTCATCTAGATGCATGTGGTACCAAAACACCTCAAGGTCGTCACCTTTGATGCAACAAAAACATCGTAATCACCTCCATTGGATATAAAATCCACCACCATCAGTCATGTATGCATGAACATATGACTCAACTACAAATGCATATGTTCACACAAACAATAATCACCTCACCATCACCAATACTTGTATATATGCAATCATTAACAATTCGCCATTACATATCATATATACAGTCACCAACCACATCCAAAAATCACACAACATATAGTTGTCACATAATTACAACACCAATCATCTCCACATAACATATAATAACTTTCCATAAAGGATTCACAATCAATTGATTCTCAAAAGTCATCTTTAGTCAAGTTCGTCTCTCAAAATCACAACATTAAATTAATTGAACATTTGAGTCAAAACCAAGTAAACAAGCTCAATTGCCTATGCCTTGTATTCTCACAATTCACATATGTGTGCAGTAGAGGGTACATAAGCATTTCATCGGCCAAATACGACGAATTCACGAAAAACCCAAAGTTCGTCTCATTTTATCACTTTTCACAAAATTTTCCATTTTCAAAGCAAAACAAGTTCAAACTTGATGTAACCAATCACAACCATTTTTAGAAATCATATAAACATTATACAACTCTAGTCCCACTTCAATTTCCGGAGAAAACGGGTTTTTGGAAAAATCGACGTTTGGACCGTTTTTACAAAAGTTAGACGATTTTCATAAATTCAAGTCCAAACCAATTCAAATCATGTTCCAGTAGGATTAAAGGTGTAAACAGAGGTTAATTATGTCCAAAGAAACATTTTAGAAGTATCGGATTGGCCCCCAAGTGCTCGAAAACAAAAATCAAAAATTGCTGAACTGGGGCTAGGACGCGAACGCGTCCTCTGCACGCTTTAGCGTCCTAGTTCTAGAACTCCTGGAACAGCACACTTTTGGGATGCTTCTGGGACGCTGATGGGATGCTTAAGCGTCCTAAGCACGCGAAAGCGTCCTACATCAGATTCCCAGAACTCAGTTACGGGTTCTAACCCAAATTCATCCCAAAATCCCATTTTCAATCCCCCAATTCGCCCAAACCAGTTCCAAAAAGTGTTTATAGGTCAAAATAGGTTCAATACACTTAAACACATACAAGTTTTGGAATTAAAACCTCAACATAACCAAATTCACCAATTTCTCAATTCATTCTCAACTTTCAATAACAATATCAAATCTCATCATTAATTCACCAATCTTGATACCCAAAGTACCAATTCAACAACAACATATTCTAAATCAATAACAACAACTAATGAGTACAAATTCATGCACAATTCAACATCACAACATCAATTCTCATCAAACTTGCTCAAGAACACAAAACACCAACAACTATACATTTGAACATGTTAATTCACATACTAACATGCAATTATCACAAAAATCATGCTCTCAAACAAAACATCAACAATTATGCACGAATTTTACAACAATTAGGTTCAATTCATCAATTTAACAAAAATGGGTAAAGAGAAAAAAAAAAGATGAATTATGGTTGAAACCTAACCCTCTTACCTTAATTCTCCACAATCACTAGCTAGTGCCTCACTTTAGCTCCAACCCTTGATTCTCTAGCCTCTTCTAGCTCTCTCTCTCTAGTTCCTCCTCTTCAAAACCCTTTTTCTCCTCTTGAGCTTCCTCTCTAACTCTCTCTAATTGTGAAATGAAATGAAATGAAATGTTTGTAAGACCCCAATTTCACTACCAACTAGTGTTTATATAATCTCTACTCAATTGGGCTCAACTCTCAATGTTTTAATGGGCCTAACCCATTTCTATTCTAACCCAAAATGTTACTACTCACTTAACGGTAAAATACAACGCTAACGGTCACTTAACGGTAACTAAATAATTACCCCACTCTCCAACACTTAGTAAAATAAAACCCTCACTAAGCATTAAAAATAACTTCCGGCAAAATTACAAAATTACCCCTGCTCTCGAAATGACCAAAATGCCCCTAAGTCCAAAATGACTAAAATACCCCTCTAACACCAAATTCTACGAATCCCAACCAAAAATACACACAGAGGCAAATAATCACATAAGAGCACATATAACACACATAAATAAATAAATAAATAAATAAAATAAACCTAGCGAAAAATCGGACTGTTACAACTCTCCCCCACTAAAAAGAATTTTCGCCCTCGAAAATTACCTGAAGGAAACAACTCCGGATACGAAACCTTCATCCTACTCTCCGATTCCCAAGTGGCACTCTCACCCGTCGGTCCAACCCAAATCACTTTAACCAAAACTATCTCCTTGCCACGCAGACGCTTCACTTCACGATCCTCAATCCTAACTGGCCAAGTCTCAACAGTCAAATTATCTCTAACTTCCAAATCATCCACTTGAATCACATGAGACGCATCATATACATATTTCCGCAACTGAGACACATGAAACACATCATGAAGATTCGATAAAGATGGCGGCAACGCAATCCGATACGCTACAACCCCAACCTTCTCAACAATCTCAAACGGTCCAACAAAACGAGGAGTTAACTTCCGACACTTCAACGCACGTCCAACACCAGTTACAGGATTCACTCTCAAAAACACATGATCACCAACCTGAAACTCAATATACTTCCTCCTCTTATCATGATAACTCTTCTGTCTATTCTGAGATGCTTTCATCTTCTCTTGAATCATCTTAACCTTTTTCGTAGTTTCTTGCACCACTTCCGGTCCTAACAAGGCACCCTCACCTGACTCATACAAACACAACGGAGTTCTACACCTCCGACCATACAAAGCCTCAAACGGTGCCATCCCGATACTAGAATGAAAACTGTTGTTGTAAGTGAACTCAATCAACGGTAAACATTCAATCCAACTGACACCTTGCTCCAACACACAAACAGATCTTCCAAACTCTGAATAGTCCTCTCCGTCTGACCATCAGTCTGAGGATGATAAGCAAAACTCAATCTCAACTTAGTTCCCAAAGCATCTTGCAAACTTTCCCAAAACTTAGAAGTAAACCTCGGATCCCGATCCGACACAATACTAGAAGGAACACCATGCAATCTAACAATCTGCTCAATGTAGATCTCAACCAACTTAGCCACAGACATACCAGTCTTAATAGGAACAAAATGTGCCGACTTTGTCAACCGATCAACAATTACCCAAATGGAGTCAAAACCCTTAACAGTCTCCGGCAACGCTCCAACAAAGTCCATCGATATACTATCCCACTTCCACTCTGGCACAAACAACGCTTGCATCAAACCCGACGGTTTCTGATGTTCAATCTTAGACTTCTGATAAACCAAACAAGCATACACAAACTCTGCAATATCCTTCTTCATTCCAGGCCACCAAAACAACTTCTTCAAATCCTGATACATCTTAGTCTCTCCTGGATGAATACTCAAACTACTTCTGTGACCTTCTTCCAAAATTTGCTTCTTAAGCTCAAGTACACTTGGCACACAAACACGATCACGAAACATCAAAACACCGTTCTCATCCAATCTAAAGTCTCCACCTTTGCCTTGATTAACTAACACCACTCGATCTACAAGTTCCAAATCTTCCTTCTGACCATTCTTGATCTCCTCCAGAATATTACTTGTCAGCTTCAACATTCCCAACCTCACACCATCCGGTGTTAACTCACTAACCAAACTCAAGTCTCTAAACTGCTCAATCAACTCCAACTCTTTCACCATCAAAGCAGACATATGCAACGACTTTCTACTCAAAGCATCAGCAACAACATTGGCCTTTCCAGGATGATAACTCAACTGGAAGTCAAAATCCTTAAGATACTCCAACCATCTCCTCTGCCTCATATTCAACTCCTTCTGGTCAAACAAGTACTTCAAACTCTTGTGATCACTGAACACCTCAAACTTAGAACCATACAGATAATGCCTCCAAATCTTCAACACATACACAACGGCCGCTAATTCCAAGTCATGAGTCGGATAATTCTTCTCCTGCACTTTCAACTGCCTCGAAGCATAAGCCACAACCTGACGATTCCGCATAAGCACACCACCAAGACCCATCTTAGAAGCATCACAGAATACTCATAGTGTCCATACCTTGTTTTGAACGCAGTCTTGGATATATCTTCCGCCTTCACTCTAATCTGATGATATCCTGATCTCAAATCAATCTTGCTAAACACTTCCGCACCGACCAACTGATCCATCAAATCATCAATCCTCGGAAGCGGATACCGATTCTTGATTGTCACCTTGTTCAACTGCCGATAATCCACACACAACCTCATGCTTCCATCTTTCTTCTTAACCAACAACACAGGAGCTCCCCACGGAGAAACACTCGGCCCGATAAACTGTTTCTCGAGCAACTCTTCCAACTGTTTCTTCAACTCACCCAATTCTGATGCAGACATCCGATAAGGCGCAATCGAAATAGGACTCGTTCCAGGCACCAAGTCAATTGCAAACTCAACCTCTCTCTCCGGTGGTAACTCGGTAATGTCGTCCGAAAAAACTTCTGGAAACTCTTGCACTACCGGCAAATCACCAACTTCTTTCTCACTACTCTCCTTCAAGGAAGCAAACATCATGAACACACAAGCTTCGCCATCCAAAGACTTCTTCACTTGCTCCGCGGTCAAGAACCTTCTACCTTCCTCAACTACTGGCTTAGAAAACGTTACACTCTTGGTCAAACAATTAATGTTAACACCAAAAGTCAACATCCAATCCATACCAAAAATAACGTCCATATGCTTCAACGGAAGACACACAAGATCCAACTCAAAATCAACAGGAACCTTAACACAAACCACAACCAACTGAGCCTCCGCAGCCAAAGATACCTTCCCTTGCCAGACCCAACAAACCTGAAACCACCTGCTACTCCCCCGCTACGCTCAAACTCACCTGAAAGAACGGAACAACACAACAAGTACCGACAGTACTTCCGTACATGTCGCATACAAACAGGAAATTCAACGGGTTTAGGTCTGGACAAGACCGACCACGGCTCTGATACAAACTTGTAACACCCTATTTCTATTAAGCGGTAAAACGCGCGAATACATCAGAATATTCTAGAAATAGATGCTACGTCTCTGAATAAACCACAAATATACATGCATAAAGATCATGTTACACAACATAGCAGCGTACATACTTAAAAATCATAAAACATCTCCAGATCTCAAATAAAATACAATTGTATTCTCCAAATCTCAAATAACAAATAACATCTCAACTCCAAAATACATGGTCCAAAAATAAAGACCAACATGCAAGAACTACCCTAGATCAGAGCCCTAATCTAGACACTTGCATATAAAAGAGGAACTCCACTCCTCGGCATCATCAAGCAAACAACTAAGCATCCTGCACGCCGTCTACCCGTCCATACAGAAAGGTAGGCGGTCCACCACTGACCACTGAGGGTTAGCATTACATCATCATAATCCATAAAAGATTTAAGCAAGAACATTGAAAATGAAAGATATATTCAAGAATACAAAATAACAAATCATACATGTATTCACAGTATTTATGATTCTCATACCATTCAAACCATTCCATACAATTATTCCAAGTTCATATCAACAAGTGTATCATACACGTATCACAACCTCACCTTGTCAAATCAACAATTAACAATTCAATCCGCAAGTACAATTAGCAATAATCAACCATCAAACACATCTTAATTGCAATTCAATCCACCAACAGTTTATGCAATGTCTCTAGACTCATCTAGATGCATGTGGTACCAAAACACCTCAAGGTCGTCACCTTTGATGCAACAAAAACATCGTAATCACCTCCATTGGATATAAAATCCACCACCATCAGTCATGTATGCATGAACATATGACTCAACTACAAATGCATATGTTCACACAAACAATAATCACCTCACCATCACCAATACTTGTATATATGCAATCATTAACAATTCGCCATTACATATCATATATACAATCACCAACCACATCCAAAAATCACACAACATATAGTTGTCACATAATTACAACACCAATCATCTCCACATAACATATAATAACTTTCCATAAAGGATTCACAATCAATTGATTCTCAAAAGTCATCTTTAGTCAAGTTCGTCTATCAAAATCACAACATTAAATTAATTGAACATTTGAGTCAAAACCAAGTAAACAAGCTCAATTGCCTATGCCTTGTATTCTCACAATTCACATATGTGTGCAGTAGAGGGTACATAAGCATTTCATCAGCCAAATACGACGAATTCACGAAAAACCCAAAGTTCGTCTCATTTTATCACTTTTCACAAAATTTTCCATTTTCAAAGCAAAACAAGTTCAAACTTGATGTAACCAATCACAACCATTTTTAGAAATCATATAAACATTATACAACTCTAGTCCCACTTCAATTTCCAGAGAAAACGGGTTTTTGGAAAAATCGACGTTTGGACCGTTTTTACAAAAGTTAGACGATTTTCATAAATTCAAGTCCAAACCAATTCAAATCATGTTCCAGTAGGATTAAAGGTGTAAACAGAGGTTAATTATGTCCAAAGAAACATTTTAGAAGTATCGGATTGGCCCCCAAGTGCTCGAAAACAAAAATCAAAAATTGCTGAACTGGGGCTAGGACGCGAACGCGTCCTCTGCACGCTTTAGCGTCCTAGTTCCAGAACTCCTGGAACAGCACGCTTTTGGGACGCTTCCCGGACGCTGATGGGATGCTTAAGCGTCCTAAGCACGCGAAAGCGTCCTACATCAGATTCCCAGAACTCAGTTACGAGTTCTAACCCAAATTCATCCCAAAATCCCATTTTCAATCCCCCAATTCCCCCAAACCAGTTCCAAAAAGTGTTTATAGGTCAAAATAGGTTCAATACACTTAAACACATACAAGTTTTGGAATTAAAACCTCAACATAACCAAATTCACCAATTTCTCAATTCATTCTCAACTTTCAATAACAATATCAAATCTCATCATTAAATCACCAATCTTGATACCCAAAGTACCAATTCAACAACAACATATTCTAAATCAATAACAACAACTAATGAGTACAAATTCATGCACAATTCAACATCACAACATCAATTCTCATCAAACTTGCTCAAGAACACAAAACACCAAAAACTATACATTTGAACATGTTAATTCACATACTAACATGCAATTATCACAAAAATTATGCTCTCAAACAAAACATCAACAATTATGCACGAATTTTACAACAATTAGGTTCAATTCATCAATTTAACAAAAATGGGTAAAGAGAAAAAAAAAAGATGAATTATGGTTGAAACCTAACCCTCTTACCTTAATTCTCCACAATCACTAGCTAGTGCCTCACTTTAGCTCCAACCCTTGATTCTCTAGCCTCTTCTAGCTCTCTCTCTAGTTCCTCCTCTTCAAAACCCTTTTTCTCCTCTTGAGCTTCCTCTCTAACTCTCTCTAATTGTGAAATGAAATGAAATGAAATGTTTGTAAACCCCAATTTCACTACCAACTAGTGTTTATATAATCTCTACTCAATTGGGCTCAACTCTCAATGTTTTAATGGGCCTAACCCATTTCTATTCTAACCCAAAATGTTACTACTCACTTAACGGTAAAATACAACGCTAACGGTCACTTAACAGTAACTAAATAATTACCCCACTCTCCAACACTTAGTAAAATAAAACCCTCACTAAGCACTAAAAATAACTTCCGGCAAAATTACAAAATTACCCCTGCTCTCGAAATGACCAAAATGCCCCTAAGTCCAAAATGACTAAAATACCCCTCTAACACCAAATTCTACGAATCCCAACCAAAAATACACACAGAGGCAAATAATCACATAAGAGCACATATAACACACATAAATAAATAAATAAATAAAATAAACCTAGCGAAAAATCGGACTGTTACAAGGGTGAGGAACATAGACTTCTCTCCTGTCATATGCCTTGAGCAACCGCTGTCTAGGTACCATGATTTTTGCTTTTCCTTTGCTCTTAGACATATCTGCAGTATTGACATTTTCATATTTAGGTACCCGTTGTTTTATGGGTCCTTTCATGTTAGTACTAGAAGTTTTACTCTTCATTTCTTGTACCTTGTGCTGTAAGTTTGGTAGCTTCTGGTTAACCATTACCTTAGGTTTAACACCCTTTGGTTTTGATTCCCTAGGAGCAGTAACTCTCTTCTTCTGAAACTTAGACTTCAGGACCTCAGATGCAGGTTTCATCAGACTCTAAGGAACAGGTTCTGATCTCTTCAGAATCCTGATCTTTGAAGTCTTAGAATCAGAGTTTATCATTGCCTTTGGCTTAGAGTTCTTTGGCTTTGAAGTAATCTTAGCCTTAGAGCTAGAAGCTTCAGGTTCTGATTGAACAACAGTTTCCAACTTAGCACCTTCAGGTACAAAGAAGGTTTTCAATCCTTCCTTGATGCATTCACAACATGCTTTGAGACTGATTTCATTAGGTTTCCCTCCTGAAAATCCAATCCCTTTGCCATTGTTTTTGTAAATGTTGTAAATCATTGAAGCAACTTTGCTTCTTTCAATACCAGATATAATAAAATCCTTAAGATTAATTTTGTGCTTGCTTAAAGATTTTCCATTACACTTTTCTTGCAGCTTCTGACAAAGATACTTGAGCTTCTCTTCATAAGTTTTACTAATGAAGTCAAAGCCTCTAAGTCCTTCTTCAGAAGCTTTCAGATCCAATAGAGTTGATTCTTGTTGTTTCATTAACTCAACATATCTTTCTTTTAAATCTTTCAACTCATTGGTTCTCAGTTCAAAATGTGTAAGGAGTTCTTTAAGAGACTCAATAAGTTCTTCTCTGGGAATTTTAGAATATACCTCATTTTCATCTTCAGAGTCTGAGTCAGGATCTGCTTCTGAAGTCTCAGTAGCCACTAACCCCATAGCTACCTTAGCATCTTCTTCAGCTTCTTCCTTTTCAGACCCAGATTCACTATCCAAATCTTCCTAGGTTGCCATTAAACTCTTCTTAATCTGCTTCCTGAATTTCCTTATGTTGAAACTTAATTTCTTTGACTTCTCCTTTGATTTCTCCTTCTGAAGATCAGGGCAATCAGCAATGAAATGTCCAGGCTTCTTACAGTTGAAGCATCCCTTCTGATCTTCTTTCTTGGAGCTCTTGTAGCCACCTCTCTTACTCAGAAACTTCCTGTTCTTCCTTGCCAGATACTCAAGCTTGTTGGAAAGCATAGCCATCTTCTCAGTAGGATCTTCATCAGAGTCTCCATCAGGTGACTCATCTTCAGATTCAATAACTTTAAGAGCTTTTGATGACTTCCCTTTGGATGGTAGAGTAATATATTTACTCTTCTTAGCAGGCTCATGTTCATTAAGACTAATCTCATGAACTTTGAGAGAGCTGACAAGATCTTCAACACTTAAAATGTTTAAATCTTTAGCTTCCTCAACAGCAGTAACCTTTGGTCTCCATCTAGCAGGCAAGCTTCTTAGTATCTTGCTAACATGATCAGAAGCAACATAACTCTTCTTCAGTATTTGTAGTCCAGAGACTAGGGTTTGAAACCTTGAGTACATCTCCTCAATAGTTTCATCATCCTTCATCTTGAACAACTCATACTGATGAACAAGCATAAGAGCTTTTGCTTCTTTGACTTTCTAGCTGCCTTCATAGTTAGAACAAAGAGAAGCAAACATTGCTTTAGCAGTGGATTTGTCACTCATCTTCATATACTCTGATTTAGGTATAGCAGTGACAAGTGCTCCTCTGATAATATGATGCTTCTTGTAAAGTTTCTTCAGAGCAGGAGTGTGTTTCTTTTTGTCAACAACAGCTCCTTCTTCATCAAGAACCAAGTCACCAACACCATCTTCAAGTATGTCCCATAGTTCTTCATCTAAACCCATGCCATAGCTATAGAAGTTGGTTTTCCACCAAGAAAATTCTTCAGGATCTCCATTGAACTTAGGAATCTTTCCAAAGTTAGACTTCTTGTTGTCACCATAATCAAATGGAACAGCATTGTTGTGTGCAGGTCCAGCATTGTTGGGATCACCAGACATGTTTTTCTCAGATCTTTTTCTGTTACACTGTTAAGTGTTAAGACAACAGACCAAATCTCTATATACCAATTGAAGGTGAGAAAAACACAAGAAGGGGGGTTGAATTGTGTTAAATTTTTCTTCATTTTCTCCTAAGCTGAAACTCACTGGCCAGAAGCAAATAGAGACTACTTCTGAAGTGATGTTCAGAACTAACTTGCAGCGGATAAAAAAAAAGAGAGGGAGAGAAGAAAGACACAAAGCAATTATACAGGTTCCATCCACAAACCGGAAGTAGTCTTATCCCCCTTGCACTTCCAAGGAGAGTTCACTATAATGTAATATCTGATTACAACTGCTCACTGCTACAACTAGCAAGAGACTTCAAATTGCTCAAGCACAACTGCAAGAGACTTCCTATGCTCCTGAACACAATCAAGAGACTTCTAATCAAACAAAATTACAAAGAAAAACATTTGAGGATGAACACTTGATATACAATCAGTGGTGTTCACAATACAAATCAGATACAGACTCTTAAGACTCTAGAATTTCTAAGATATGAACTTTGAAACAGAAATTCTAAGTGAACTTTGAATGCAGAACAATTTCAGCTGAGTTTTGGCACTTGTAAATTATTGTTAAGTCTAATGTTATGCATTACCAGTCTCTGAGTCTTCACTCCTTTATACAGAGGTGTGAAAGAGACGTTGTGAAATTGCCAGCACATCAAAATGAGTCGTTTGAAGCTTTGATCAATCACCAATGATCTTTTGCCTGATATGGTAGTTGTCCTATGAAGGATCAATTTCAAATCCATTCCCATTGTGAAGGAACATTGTTGCAGGCAGAGCTGTATTTCAGAGCTGTTTTCTTGTTTAGTAGCAGGGACACAGCAGAGTAGTGGAGGTAATGGTTGTAGACTTTGTACAATTGTACTTTGTCAATGTAACGCCCCATTTTCCATAACGTTAGAAAATGGTGTTACGTCTTAATACTTAAGTGTCTAACGCGAATTAAGTTCATAAAACTTACTTTTACTAGTAAATTAATTTGGTTACTAAAAATTTAATTTAAATAAATATCTTTCTTGCATTTTTTTTTTAAATAAAAGTCTTAGCTCTTGATCGTAAAACATAAAAATAAATAAAACACAAGGATATAAAATATGCATCAATATATTCTACACGACGTTAATTATCTTGCCCTTAGGCTTACATACTCAGGCTTGTCAGGGTTAGTTAGATATTTTACAAACACCTGCAAGTTAAAGTACGTCATATTTAAGTCAAACTAATTAAACATAATGAGAGATAACTAGTTTTTCGATTCCTATGGTTGTCCTACTTATTCCTGTGCATATCAGTGTTTGGGACACCATATCCAATTCCCAAACTGCATCTCCTATTTCCTCCAGACACTCAATCCTTCGGTTCCCCGAGTGACTCAATGACTTCCCCGACATTATCTGCAAATTGTAAGGGTGAAATACTCGCACACAAGGTTAACTAAATGCTTAATAATATTACATGATGATATATAATATTTTATAGTTACATATAATGTTTTTCAAATAAAGAAATATATAACAAAATTATACATGTAATTTCTTTCACTATTAAATCCTACAAAAATTTAAATAACCACATAGAAATTAAATAATCACAAGAAAATATAAATCGATTGAGAACACAAAAATTTATGGCAATCACGCACATCAAAGTTAGTCAAAAACAAAGATCACTTAACACTTTATCATAATCAATACAAAGTTTATAGTTTTGACTTGTTAGTAGCATCTTGGTTAAACCTACTCCATGGAGACCTCTATTATGAGTGTAAGGCCGTCTCAACTGCCATAACATGATTGTTTGCAATGAGTAGATATATAATCTCTACTCCAACCATTCTGGCCCGATCGCTGCACCTTATTATAGATAGTCCTGCACAGTCAGGTATCACTGCGTCGGGTATTATGATTTCCTCCAGTTAGAGAAGCTATCACTAACTATTGGTAGGAGTTCAAAACGCCTGTGATCCCCAGAAGGTCTGTAGTCGACCCAACTGAACCTATCCTCAGTCTTATATACGTTATCGTATTATAAGAAACAACCTGTATTACTCTTTACAAAAATTATTATTTTTGTAAATCTTCAACACAACTGTTTTCATCAACAATCAACTTAACAATTTAATTGTCAAAAGTCATAAATGTACCTTAAGAGAAATTTCTTCAAATAAAATTAATAATAATAACTGTGAGTTAGTTATAAGATAAATAAATTAAGAAAAATATATTATATATACTTACAATACCACGTTTAACTGATTACTTATCATATATATATGTATGCATAATATTTAGAATGTTTTCTAGAATTTCTTCTTTCTACTTACTGTCCATTTCAATAAATAATATAAATAATCAAATTTGCTCATTAATAATATATATTTAAAACAGATTAATACTACAATTAAATACACAAATTTTCTTAATTTCATGTGATAATATACATATATATCTTGGGCGTTCTCTAAAGTATATCCCCTTACCTTTCAGCTTTTCAAAACTTGAGTAATCACCTTCTTCAACACCTAATTACTCATCAAAATAATTATCTCTTAACTAACTATCATTGAAATAAACACTAAAATTATTAAATGCTAAAAGTTAAGGTAATTTTAATAATTATAGAGTTGACCATAAATTTGGAACGTAACAACATTAACATTAAAAAAATTCTAGAGACAATTTTCCAATAGCTATAATGAACTAGTTTAATCAATTTTTACTAGTTTTAATCCAATCTTCCAGAAATAATTATGAGTTATCAAAACTTTTAAAAATAACTTCTAATACCTACTATTTTATTTTTATAGTTTCTAGTGTCTAATTTATAAACAAAAACATCAACGGTAGATTATTTCATTTATCTATATCAATAGATACAACTTAATTAAATCTACATAATTAATATAATCAAGTGTTTAAACTCCTAAATTTAATAAATAATTTCTTGTTACTAATAAAAAAATGACTATTCCCTTTTAATCAGCTCTATCACTAAATATGGCTAAGTTAAAATATAACTCATTTCATTTTATTTTATTTGTGAAGATCAAGTGAGATTTATAGTTTTGGTTCTCTAAGGCATAATATTAATTTCAACAAAAGTTTATTGAAAGACCAAACTATTTTCTAGTGGTTAGCTAAGTTACAAGAAAGAACTTTTTGGACAAAATAATACAAACAAAACAAAGGAATAAAAGAACTAGTTTGTTTTTGGATTATTAAACAAAGTAGTTTAAAAAAATAAAAGAGAACTAAGAATCACACCTTTGTTTTAGTTCTGCTTCTGCTATTGCTATGCAGGTTTGTGATTTTACAAAGAGTGCAAGTGCCTATTTATAGGAAAACAAGTGAAAGGTTTTGTGGTGCAAAGAGTGCCACGTTTTCTTGCTAAATGAATGTAAGGAATATACTTATGTTTATACGTCTGTAACATTCATGCATAGTGCCACGCCATTCACCAAATGAATAAGCCACGTTACTGATTCTTATCAATATACTGTACATTCTTATCCAATATTGTTTTTTAAAAAATCATAAATAATATAATTAATCATATAATTCAATCATATATATTTTTCTGGTTTCAAAAATATATTTATTTATTTATTTCGGTAATAAAATTTATACAGTCGAGCAAATCACTGTCCGAAATTTGGTAGAATTTTAAGCCGAAATTTTTAACATAACCTGTTATAATATTATAGTACTAATATATAACATTATTTTTCCTAAATTCACTCTCTAGAAAAGAATTTAATTATCAGTTAATTCAGAGTAAAATACCGCAAAAACACACTAAATAATGCATAAACAAATAGGGTGTCACATTACTAACCCACTTAAAAAAAAATTCGTCCTCGAAATTGTATACCTCGAAATAAATATGGATATTGCAATCTCATATTATCCTCTAACTCCCACGTTGAATCTCCGGTTACTTGATCCCATAAAACTTTGACCAAGAAAATATGCTTCCCTCTTAGTTGTTTGACTCTTCTATCTTCGATCCTTACAGGAGACGTCTCGTATGACAAGTTCTCTTTTAACGGGACTTCATCGGGTTCAATTATGTGAGATGGATCAGGGACATACTTCCTTAATTGTGAAACATGCAACACATTGTGAATATTTGAAAGAAAAGGAGGTAAAGCAATTTGATAGGCTACTGGACCAATGCGACGAATAATTTGGTATGGCCCAATGAATTTTGGAGTGAGTTTTCTGGCCTTAATAGCTCTACCTACCCCAGTCGTTGATGTCACTCTCAAAAATACATGTTCTCCTTCCTGAAATTCAAGAGGTCTTCTTCTCCGATCAGAATAGCTTTTCTGTCTGCTTTGTGCAACCTTCATCTTCTCGCGAATTTGTTTAACTTTCTCAGTTGTCTGTTGAACAATTTCTGGTCCAAACATGATGCTCTCTCCATCTTGATACCAACACAACGGTGTCTGACATCTTCTCCCATACAAAGCTTCATAAGGTGCCATTCCTATGCTTGAGTGGTAACTATTATTGTATGTAAACTCGATCAATGGTAGTAAATTGTCCCAACTCCCTCTATTGTCTAGAACACATGCTCTCAACAAGTCTTCTAGAGATTGAATTATTCTTTCAGTTTGTCCATCCGTCTGAGGGTGATATGCTGAACTTAATCTTAATTTTGTCCCCAATGCTTTTTGTAAACTCTGCCAAAAGTGAGATGTAAATTTTGGATCTCGGTCTGAAACAATACTTGAAGGTACCCCATGTAATCTGATGATTTCCTTGATATAAATCTCAGTTAACTTGTCCACATTGTAGTTAATATTCACTGGTAAGAAATGTGCTGATTTGGTTAGTCTGTCTACGATAACCCAAATTGAATCAAAATTATGTCTGGTTCTCGGTAATCCCACAACAAAATCCATCGAAATACTCTCCCACTTCCATTCTGGAATGTCCAACGATTGAAGCATACCGGCTGGTCTTTGATGTTCCACTTTTGCTTTTTGGCATGTTAGACAAGAAGCAACATACTCCGCCACTTGCTTTTTCATTCCGGGCCACCAAAACTTTAGCTTCAAATCTTGGTACATTTTGGTTGCTCCTGGATGAATACTCAATGTACTCTTATGTGCTTCGTCTAAAATTAGTTTCCTCATTTCTAAATTATTTGGGACACAAACTCTCCCATTGCATCTCAAAATCCCATCAGTTCCCAAACTGAATTCTGCTGCTCTTTCTTCTCCTATCAATTTTCTTTTCTCTTGCAAATGCTCATCACTTTCTTGTTGTTGGCGAATATCTTCCATGAGTCCACTTGACACTTTGATCATTCCTAAGAAAATCTTTCCATCTGACAATTTCACATCAAGATTCAAATCTCGAAAATTTTCTATCAATTCTAGCTCTTTCGCCATCATTGCAGAAATGTGAATTGCCTTCCGACTCAATGCGTCAGCTACAACGTTTGCTTTTCCGGGATGATAAAGTAAAGTAAAATCATAATCTTTGAGAAATTCAATCCAGCGTCTCTGCCTCATGTTAAGCTCCTTTTGATCGAAAAGATACTTCAAACTTTTATGGTCACTAAAGACTTCAAATTTAGATCCATACAAATGATGTCTCCAAATTTTCAAGGCAAATACCACTGCAGCTAGCTCCAAATCATGTGTAGGGTAGTTCCTCTCGTGAGTCTTCAATTGTCTTGAGGCGTAGGCTACGACTCGCTTTTGTTGCATAAGTACACAACCTAACCCTTGATGTGAAGCATCACAGTACACTTCATATGGTTCATCTGGTTGTGGTAAAACTAACACAGGTGATGTTGTCAAAAGTCTCTTCATTGTTTGAAAACTTTCTTCGCATTCTTTGGTCCATACAAATGGTTGATTCTTTCTTGTAAGTTGAGTTAATGGTGCAACTATCTTTGAGAATCCTTCAATAAACCTTCGATAATATCCAGCTAAACCAACAAAACTACGAATCTCGGTCACCGTTCGTGGTTGTTCCCATGAAAGTACCGTCTCCACTTTTGCAGGGTCCACAGCTATACCATCCTTTGTAATCACGTGCCCCAAGAACTTAACCTCCTCAAGCCAAAATTCGAATTTTGACATTTTCGCATACAACTTCTTATCGTGTAAGATTTGCAAAACTTGACGCAAATGCTCTTTATGCTCCTCGTAGCTCTTAGAATATATGAGAATGTCATCGATAAAAACTACGACAAACTTATCGAGGAATGGATTAAAAATCTGGTTCATGTAGTCCATGAAGATAGCAGGTGCATTCGTCACCCCAAAAGGCATCACAAGATATTCATAATGTCCATAGCGAGTTCGAAATGCAGTTTTGGGTACATCTCCAGTTTTTACTCTGATTTGGTGATATCCCGTCCTCAGATCTATCTTTGAGAAGACAACAGCTCCACGAAGTTGGTCCATCAAATCATCAATTCGTGGTAATGGATACTTGTTCTTGATTGTCACCTTGTTCAGTTGGCGATAGTCCACACAAAGTCTTGAGCCTCCATCCTTTTTCTTCACTAACAGTACTGGAGCTCCCCAAGGTGATACGCTTGGTCTAATGAACTGTTTTGACAACAGATCTTCAAGTTGGGTTTTTAATTCCGCCAGTTCA
Organism: Medicago sativa; assembly: GCF_051527215.1. Classification (NCBI taxonomy): domain Eukaryota; kingdom Viridiplantae; phylum Streptophyta; class Magnoliopsida; order Fabales; family Fabaceae; genus Medicago; species Medicago sativa. The sequence goes on from NC_140750.1 coordinate 47,263,350, forward strand.
GTAGGTGACATTCTATATGGTGCGATGGAGATCGGACCTAATCCAGGGATTAGATCGATCGAAAACTCGATATCCCTTACCGGGGGTAAACCAAGAACGTCTTCTGGAAATACTTCCGGAAAATCATTCACTATTGGGACTTGGTTCAAAACGTTTTCTCTCGCAACTTCTATAGAAGATAATAACATGTACCCTTGAGCTCCTTCTTTTGAAGAAGTTATATCATGATTAGCAGATATAAGCTCAGAATTCCCGGAATCAGGAAACACTATAGTTTTACGTGCACAATCTAAAAAGATATGGTTGAAAGATAACCAATCCATGCCTAAAATCACATCTAATTGTGTTAAAGGCAAACATATCAAGTCAACAAGAAATTTCCTATTGTGGATGACAAGAGGACATTTTAAACAAATAGCATTTGCAACTATGGGTTTAGCAGTTGCAGTAGAAATGATTAAATCAAAAGGCAGTGGTGTTATAAACAAACTCAATTGTTTCACACGATCTATTGAGATAAAAGAATGAGTTGATCCAGAATCGAATAGTACAGTTAAGAGATTACCCGTCATATCGCAACTACCTTGTATAAGATCTTTAGATTGAGAAGCCTCAACACCACTTAGAGTATAAACCCTTCCTTTCTCCTTTGGCCTTGTAGCTCTCACATTGCCCACCACAGGTTCAACTTTTTGGTTCCTGCATTCCCTGGCCATGTGTCCTATATCTCCACATTTGAAACACTTTATTCCTGTTTCGGGACAAGTGTTAGCCAAATGATCTTGTTTTCCACATTTGTAGCACCTTCAAACGAGTTCTTGATTCTGGTTTTGGTTTGATCCATTTCCAATGGCTGATGTAACTGGACGATAGGGTCGCTGATTCTGATTATTACTCACAGTTCGAGAGTAAGGCTTTTTATACGGTTGCTTTCCTTTATGGTTCCACCCTTAAGTTGGATATTTAGACCTAGATGGTCCACCCACACTTCCTCGATTGATTCCACCTTCCTTCATTGCTTCTATCTTCCTACATTTTTCTACAAGTGGTTGGAATTGACGAATTTCTAGTGGCAAGACAGATTCTTTGATGTTATGCTTCAGTCCACCTTCAAATCGTTCACATAGCCAATCTTCATACATCTGGTCCTGAAAGAAACGAAAATATTTTGCCAACGACTCAAACGTGCTGCATATTCTCCAATCGTCATTCCTCCTTGTTTCAGGGTCAGAAATTCTTGTTCCTTTGCAGTCCTAGCACTTCTAGGAAAATACTTGTCGAGAAATTTCGTACGAAATATTTCCCAAGTAATATCTTGATTGTTAGCTTCAATCATCTTGCGAGTTCCTTTCCACCAGTATTCGGCATCTCCCAATAGTAAGTAAGATGCATATGTTACCTTTACTTCATCAGGACACCTCAACACAACGAATATCTTTTCTATCTCTTGGAGCCATAAGTCAGCTTTCTCTGGTTCAGTTTCTCCAAGAAATTGTGGAGGATCGTGACGTCTGAAATCTACCAATCCTTTATTTTCAGCATTTCTTTCTTCCCTTTGTTGCTTTCGAATGTCCCTTTCAGCCTTTGCAGCAGTTTGTTCTGCAATGGTTGCTGCCATTTCTGCCATAGCTTGAATAGCTCTTCCCATACCTCCTTCGGTATTGCTTGCCTCTCCATTTTCGGCTTCTATATGATTATTTCTACGAGTCATTGGGTTCCTAAAAGTCATAATTGGTTAGAACCTAATTATTAACTAATATAATAATCTATACAAAGTTAGTACAAACAAACGTAATTAGTACAGACATCCTCTAACGTTCCCGAAAGAATCATCCGTGCTCTGATACCACTAATGTAACGCCCCATTTTCCATAACGTTAGAAAATGGTGTTACGTCTTAATACTTAAGTGTCTAACGCGAATTAAGTTCATAAAACTTACTTTTACTAGTAAATTAATTTGGTTACTAAAAATTTAATTTAAATAAATATCTTTCTTGCATTTTTTTTTTAAATAAAAGTCTTAGCTCTTGATCGTAAAACATAAAAATAAATAAAACACAAGGATATAAAATATGCATCAATATATTCTACACGACGTTAATTATCTTGCCCTTAGGCTTACATACTCAGGCTTGTCAGGGTTAGTTAGATATTTTACAAACACCTGCAAGTTAAAGTACGTCATATTTAAGTCAAACTAATTAAACATAATGAGAGATAACTAGTTTTTCGATTCCTATGGTTGTCCTACTTATTCCTGTGCATATCAGTGTTTGGGACACCATATCCAATTCCCAAACTGCATCTCCTATTTCCTCCAGACACTCAATCCTTCGGTTCCCCGAGTGACTCAATGACTTCCCCGACATTATCTGCAAATTGTAAGGGTGAAATACTCGCACACAAGGTTAACTAAATGCTTAATAATATTACATGATGATATATAATATTTTATAGTTACATATAATGTTTTTCAAATAAAGAAATATATAACAAAATTATACATGTAATTTCTTTCACTATTAAATCCTACAAAAATTTAAATAACCACATAGAAATTAAATAATCACAAGAAAATATAAATCGATTGAGAACACAAAAATTTATGGCAATCACGCACATCAAAGTTAGTCAAAAACAAAGATCACTTAACACTTTATCATAATCAATACAAAGTTTATAGTTTTGACTTGTTAGTAGCATCTTGGTTAAACCTACTCCATGGAGACCTCTATTATGAGTGTAAGGCCGTCTCAACTGCCATAACATGATTGTTTGCAATGAGTAGATATATAATCTCTACTCCAACCATTCTGGCCCGATCGCTGCACCTTATTATAGATAGTCCTGCACAGTCAGGTATCACTGCGTCGGGTATTATGATTTCCTCCAGTTAGAGAAGCTATCACTAACTATTGGTAGGAGTTCAAAACGCCTGTGATCCCCAGAAGGTCTGTAGTCGACCCAACTGAACCTATCCTCAGTCTTATATACGTTATCGTATTATAAGAAACAACCTGTATTACTCTTTACAAAAATTATTATTTTTGTAAATCTTCAACACAACTGTTTTCATCAACAATCAACTTAACAATTTAATTGTCAAAAGTCATAAATGTACCTTAAGAGAAATTTCTTCAAATAAAATTAATAATAATAACTGTGAGTTAGTTATAAGATAAATAAATTAAGAAAAATATATTATATATACTTACAATACCACGTTTAACTGATTACTTATCATATATATATGTATGCATAATATTTAGAATGTTTTCTAGAATTTCTTCTTTCTACTTACTGTCCATTTCAATAAATAATATAAATAATCAAATTTGCTCATTAATAATATATATTTAAAACAGATTAATACTACAATTAAATACACAAATTTTCTTAATTTCATGTGATAATATACATATATATCTTGGGCGTTCTCTAAAGTATATCCCCTTACCTTTCAGCTTTTCAAAACTTGAGTAATCACCTTCTTCAACACCTAATTACTCATCAAAATAATTATCTCTTAACTAACTATCATTGAAATAAACACTAAAATTATTAAATGCTAAAAGTTAAGGTAATTTTAATAATTATAGAGTTGACCATAAATTTGGAACGTAACAACATTAACATTAAAAAAATTCTAGAGACAATTTTCCAATAGCTATAATGAACTAGTTTGATCAATTTTTACTAGTTTTAATCCAATCTTCCAGAAATAATTATGAGTTATCAAAACTTTTAAAAATAACTTCTAATACCTACTATTTTATTTTTATAGTTTCTAGTGTCTAATTTATAAACAAAAACATCAACGGTAGATTATTTCATTTATCTATATCAATAGATACAACTTAATTAAATCTACATAATTAATATAATCAAGTGTTTAAACTCCTAAATTTAATAAATAATTTCTTGTTACTAATAAAAAAATGACTATTCCCTTTTAATCAGCTCTATCACTAAATATGGCTAAGTTAAAATATAACTCATTTCATTTTATTTTATTTGTGAAGATCAAGTGAGATTTATAGTTTTGGTTCTCTAAGGCATAATATTAATTTCAACAAAAGTTTATTGAAAGACCAAACTATTTTCTAGTGGTTAGCTAAGTTACAAGAAAGAACTTTTTGGACAAAATAATACAAACAAAACAAAGGAATAAAAGAACTAGTTTGTTTTTGGATTATTAAACAAAGTAGTTTAAAAAAATAAAAGAGAACTAAGAATCACACCTTTGTTTTAGTTCTGCTTCTGCTATTGCTATGCAGGTTTGTGATTTTACAAAGAGTGCAAGTGCCTATTTATAGGAAAACAAGTGAAAGGTTTTGTGGTGCAAAGAGTGCCACGTTTTCTTGCTAAAGGAATGTAAGGAATATACTTATGTTTATACTTCTGTAACATTCATGCATAGTGCCACGCCATTCACCAAATGAATAAGCCACGTTACCGATTCTTATCAATATACTGTACATTCTTATCCAATATTGTTTTTTAAAAAATCATAAATAATATAATTAATCATATAATTCAATCATATATATTTTTCTGGTTTCAAAAATATATTTATTTATTTATTTCGGTAATAAAATTTATACAGTCGAGCAAATCACTGTCCGAAATTTGGTAGAATTTTAAGCCGAAATTTTTAACATAACCTGTTATAATATTATAGTACTAATATATAACATTATTTTTCCTAAATTCACTCTCTAGAAAAGAATTTAATTATCAGTTAATTCAGAGTAAAATACCGCAAAAACACACTAAATAATGCATAAACAAATAGGGTGTCACAGTCAACGCTTTATGAAGATAAGCATCCAATGCCTTCAAATCCTCTCCAATTGACCGTTGCTTTACAATTCCAGTCTTCTGCAATTCTTAGACGAGTTTAAAATCCATTGAGCAGCCCTTGAAGCTTTAAGTCTTGCATCTCTTGATGAACTTCAGCTTCTGATGAGATGCTTCTGATGAACTTCAGCTTCTGATGACGTCATCACTTCAGGAGCACATTGTCTTCAGGAGCACTTTTGACTTCAGGAGCACTTCTCTTCAGACGCTTTAAGCTTCCATTTTGTTGATTTCTTAGCTCTCTTTTGTCCATTCAGAACCTATTTGAGATGTCAAATTTTGTCTATGGTCCTATACACTTGAACAAATATTAGCTTATCCAATTGACAATTTTTAATACCTTGTTATCATCAAAACTATCAAAGGCTCTTTGTTAAACACATTTTGTTCCAACAAACTTGTCTTTAGGAAAATAGATCTAACGTAAGATTTAGGTTTAGGGTTTGGTTTGTAAAGGATTTGTTATTAAGATGAACCAATAATTCCAAGGCGCTTTTATTATTATTAATTTTCAATCAATAACAATCCCAACTTTTAACCTTTAAATTTTCAGCTAATCTGTTTAAAAGTGAATCAAATACACAACTCCCTATCGGAACGATAACTCTTTATTACTACTTCGGTAAACCGTGCACTTGCAGATTTACGACATCACATGCCAGTGATAACCATGCAATCTCCCATCCCTTTTGCAAGTGTCCTTTGATTGAAAATGAGTTCTTAGAACCAAGCCATCAGGCACTGGCCTACTCCATCAGAAAGAACGAATGTGAATCCAGTAGGGAGTTCTCCAGCCAACCATGTGCAGTCGAAGTGCGCTCAGCTTTTATGCCCAAAAGAACCTGGTGAAGGTAGAGATTGCTCTGTCAATGTTCTCACCCCCTGCAACAGAGGCATCCAACAACATCAAGAAGTAATCTGCACTTTCAACTCCAGCAGCAGACACAATGTCCAAGATGCGTCGAGTTTCCACCACATCAGGTTCAGTATCATACATGAGGCTAACCCCACGTTACATGCAGTAATTCGCATGTTCGCTCTCAACCATCATGTTAAGAAAGTTTTGTTAGTGCAGGGTTAGTTCGTCATCATTGCACCAATCTACATAATCTGGGGGTAAATCCCTAAGAACAACAGGGAGTTTGCAGATTCTTGCATGATCTTTTGAGGTTCGCAAGAAACTCAGAAGATGCTGAGTACCAAACTCAGCAACCTTCTTCGCGATGAGTATGAGTTCATCGTCATTCAACCTGTTCATGATTTTAGAAATGTGAAAGAAAATGGAGTTGAATTTGGGTTTTTTTTTTAGAAAAAAGGGAAGAAACAGAGCAGAAGTGATGAGAAAGGGAAGGAAAACCAGTTTATATAGCCTTAAAGAGGTTAGAGTAATGATGGTTAATCATCCGGCTTTGCCTGTTAATGAAGGCCACGTGGCCATTACTCTAAGGTGTGGTTTCTCGAGGAACTGAAGAGTTTAAAAGGTTCATGTATTAAAATTATATTTTAATTCTCTGACAACATGTAAATATTGAAAAACTTTCAATTTCCAGATTATTTTCTCATTGTTTTATTTGAAAAGAAACTTTTCAATTTCCCTTTATTTCGATTAGCTTCAATTGACTGTTTGTTCGATTTGCTTAGTGATGCATTACATTTTAGAAGTTTCAAAGTGTATTTAAATCACATCTGATGAAATTTGAAATAAAGCAAAACTTAGCATAAAACGGACGAGACTGCTAAGATCCAAAATATTACAATCAAAGCAAATTACTAAGAATTCGAAAGAAGACAATAAAACTGAAATACTTAAAAATTACAAAGTACAAAAAGTGCTAAATTTCAAACTCAGCCTTGAGTTTGTTAATATATGCCTTCGAATGAACCAGCTTGTTGTTAAGACAATCTCTTTCGATGGTCAGTTTGGTGACTTCAACACTGTCTTTTTAATTCGACAACTTTCTCAATGGTAAGACTCGCCTCTTTTTTTAAGCTTTTCATCCTTTGCTAAGAGAGCTTCTTTCTTCGACTCCAATTCTTGAATTGCTTTCTTATAATTGGAGATGGCATGGTTATACTCTTCGATTTTCTCCTGGACAACTGGAACTTCTTTCTTGAAGTTGTCGATCTTTTTCTTGGATTCTTCGATCCCAGCTAAGAGCTCATCTTTGCGCTTGATCTGGTCTGTAAGTTTGACTTGACCATCCTTATGCCTTCGTAGATCGACAACAATTTGATCCAAAATAGGCTCCAACTCGGCGGCAAATTTGATAAATTTATCTTTAAGAGAAGAGTTGGTAAGCCTATGAAACAGATCCTTAACCTTCGGAATGACGCTTCCATCTTGCTCAATTTTATGGAATAAATCAACGTCTAATACTTGAGTTCGATTTTCATGAAGCAAACTAGCCTTAGAGATTTCTGGATGCTCACTTGCAGTACCAACTAAAGGTTCTGTATTAGTCTTCTAAGAGAAAATGTCAAGACTCTTGACAATATCTAGAGCTCCGTATAGGTCTCGCTCTTTTAGTGCTTGAAATTCTTCTTGACCCGTCGTTGCACAGGTAGACTTTGTCATTTGAATAGGGGTCTTGGTTCCAGGGGAATCATGTCGAGATTCATTTTCAGATTCATCAACGACCTCTCTGTGACTATTCCCATCTGTCTCAATATGTTCTGAACCATCTTCGGAATTCAACCCATGAGGCATTCTATCTTTACCACCTTTGACTGGAGATGAGACTTCTTCAGTACCTCCGTCAGTAGGTTGTGGATCATCTTTAACATCTTCAGCATGTGAATCTTGAGCAGGTTCAGAGGTGTTTTTCTCTAAATCTTCATCATCTTCTTGAGGATTAGCATCATCTTCTTGAGGATTGGAGTTAACTACTATCTGATCCTCAAAAATAGTTTCAACTAGTGGTTTAAAAGTGGATGAAGGTTTTGGTTGTTTGCCAGCTTTAGCATTGCTATTTTTAGTATCTTGAAACATTATGGTTAAAATTAGTAGAGAAGTTGGTGAAATAATTCAACGAGATCTTCAAAGTCAAATGAAATTACCTTCGACACATTGTCTCCAACACAAGAATGAGCACTTGCAGGTTTGTTGTTCGTGTGTCCTCGACTCTTCTTTCTTTTGTTTTTCACAACTACCTTTTCATCAGTTGCAGTTTTGTTACCATCTGGATTTTCTTGAGAATGATCAGGAGAAGCATGCTCACTAGATGCCTTGTGTTTTTCTTAAGCATGTTTCCTTTTCTTTTCCCTCTCAACTCGAGTTCCTGAATCAACTCTTTTCTCAGCAACATCAATGGTTTTGAGTGAAGCATCAGACTAAAACAGAAAAGAAGATAAACTGGTGTTAATCTTGAAAGGAAAATACCAATGCATATAAAGGTACAAAAAGACTTACTTCGGCTTCATCTTGTTTTGTCTTCTTTAAAGAACGATCAGAAGTTTCAGCTCCTTTTCTCTTTCGATCCTATGGAAAAATCATATGATTAGTAGATAAGATAAATTGAAAAGAAGAAAAAGGAATTTAAGAGGTTAGAAAGATCATTACATCTTTCTTTCCTAGTTCTTGAGTCTTGCCCTTCTTCGAAGAAGTACTAGCCTTCGATGTTTCCTCTTTCCCAGCTCCAGTCTTTTGCCCTGATAGTAGAGGTACATCTAGAAATGAGTAGGCATAACAAGTAAGTTTTACAATAAAGTAAATGTGTGTGTTAACCTTGATCTCAAAAGAGGTTTGCAAAGATGCTTACCAACTTCTATAGGAGATGTGATGCGAATTTGGTGTAAGCCATAATGTAATCGACCTCTAAACGTGTATATGTCAAGCTTAGTCGGAGTGATTTTCTTTGCTTCCTTTTTAATAAGACTTTGTTTCATTGCCATCCAAGAACTGCATACGAACCATTTTGGATATGGTGGTCTGAATGCTATGGCTAGTTCACTAGATGGCAATGGTGGAAATTTAACTTTGAAATACAAAGCAAAAAGGTATTTGTTGGTGAAAAAAGGAGGAAATTTCGATGTTGGAATTCTTTCTAAAAGTTTTTCTTTTAGTGTTTAAGCAGCATAATAAACCGTCTGACTAAGATGCAAAGGATCATATACAGTTTTGAAGTACTTTTGGAAAGCTTGAATTTCTCGAATGTGTATACCTTTCGTTTTCTTCGTTTTTGTCTGCAGAGAATTAAAAGCAGAGTTCAGCTCAGAAAGCAAAGTGTCTAAGTTCACTTCCTTTCTTCTGTCGACGAAGTATCTTCGCCACCATTTAAAGAATGATTTAGTGCATTCATAGGAGAGTTCAAAGTGGAGAGGATTGAAGTTTGGAACTACAGTGTTGAATTTGAGAAGATAATTTTGCCATTGATGCTCAGTTTTTGGTTTCCTTATATCATCTTTAGATTTGAAAAACAGGCTAGGGCAAGTTTGAACCAAACCAAATTGCCTTGCCACTAAGTTTGGCTGATAGCCAAATGCACCGTAAGAATCTGTAGTGGTATTTGGACATGTCCTACTAGAGAGGATAGTAGGAGTCAAATAAGCTTTCCAAATGGCATTGGTTTCCTCTTGGTGTTAGACATCTTTGGTAGGGAATTCTCTAACAAACCATTCTATTCCACACGTTCTTGTCGAAAATGGAGCTAAACAGGATGTGAAAACGTCACAATCCATAAAGACTTTGAAAGCTTCAGAAAAAAGGGTTTGGCTAGTTCTAGTTTCTTTGTATCGAAACAATGCAAGACCAATCCCTTAGTAGGTCTTTTGTCATATGCTTCTTCAAAGTCTTCAGGAAGAAAGGCAATCGCAGTCAATTTCGACCTAAAAGTGGCCAGAAGCCACAATTGAAATAGCCAGATTGGGCCAGGAATAATTAAACTTTCAACTTGGTCTCTCATTTCAGCTACTCCTTCATTAAGGCATTCATACAAAAAGCCTAAGATAAGTTTGCTTAGGCAAACTTGCTTTCCTTCATGCAGTTGATAGGCTAAGGTCCTATATTATTTTGCTACCTGAATGGATCTTGTGCAAAAAACATACATAGATAACCAGTTGGTTAAAAAAGCTATGTGTTCATCATCTGAAACTTCCTTGTCATCAGGCTTGTGTTGGGCTTTGATATAGTGACCAGAAGTGACTTTGTTAAAATCAAAGGTAATGACTGACTCACAAGCGCTTGGGTTGAAAGTTTCACTAGTGGGTTTTAGGCCTGTAATGGCTGCAACATCTAGCAATGTAGGCATAAGCATGCCACATTTCAAATGTAAACTGCTGGTTGAACTATTCCATAAATGGAGCGCAGCCAATAACATATGCTTTTGGTACATATGACCTTGCCTCGACAGCTGAATAAGGTTAAAGATTCCTAAATCTTTCCAAAAATTACATTTATGTTTTTCCATCCTATCAAGCCATGCGATATAGTCTTCGACTTTATCGATCCTTGGGGTTGCCCTAAAAACCCTAATGTCTAGGTAATTAAGGTCGTAAGGTTCATCAGGATTTTTGGTAAAGATGAGAGGCGGATTTGTCTTATCATGAGGAAAGTATGCCTTAACCTCCTTGCTTTCTGTTTTATCAATAGGCCCTAAATACGCATATGGTGATTTAGAGGAAGAAATTAGTACCTGGGATTTCCAGATTTGAGCTTTTTCTTCTTTCAAATCTGGTTCTTCAGTGAACCAAGCATTTCCAGGTTGATGTTGCATGGAGAAATTTTGCAACCCTCGCTCTGGTTGAGATTGCGAAGGACTTTCGTTATTGCTCATCATGATAGAAAAATTGATGGATGATTTTCAGAAAAAAAAAAAAAAAACTTCTTTTGATGGAGATTTTAAGGGTTTGAGAGTGAAAAATGCGACGAGCTTTCACGATGGAGAAGAAGAAGAGTGTAAAGTTCAGAAAAGTGAGTTGAAAAAGTGAAGAAGAAAAGGTTTATACATTTTTATAGTCTCTGATTTTCAACAGATGTCAACATCTTAAGTTGACAGTTATTAAAAAATAAAGAAAGTGGTAGTTCCCAGATACTGGAACGTGGCCCACTAAGTATGATTTGATAACATCATAAAAAGGTTCTTCAACTACCTTTAGCTCCTGAGGTTAGTGATGTCATTTGTTTCGACTAAAAGAAATGTGTTCAACAAGGTTCAAAAACGTCCCTCTCTCTCTCTCTCTCTCTCTCTCTCTCTATATATATATATATATATATATCTGGAGATATAAACGAAAAAGACATTTTTGGAGGCAATTTGTTAGCTTGTATTTTCGACAGGCTATAATAAACGCAGTCAATAAAGTTTGACTTAGGTTTTGAAGAGAATTAATGAGTTCGATTCACTAGTCTGATCGAATTTATGGACTTAAAGGAATTTGTTGTTTTCTTGGTGATGGTTCGACAAGCAAACAAAGGTCGAAGGAAAGTTTGTGCCAGATAAATAAGCCAATCAGCGGTTACTGTCGAAGGGTGTTATTTGAAATTCAAATCAAAGTGATGTCTGTAGCCGTTTTTAGCAGTTATGTTCGAACGTTTTTGTATAGGTAGTTACTAAGTATAAATAGTAGTTTTTCATAGGGAAAATGGGTCACAATTCAATCATACAGAAAACTTACACTCAAACTATCCGCATTCAGAGAGAAACGAGTAACAAGTCACAATGTATGAATCTGTGTACCAATTTACATTTAATCAATGCAATTTACGTTTGTTTCTTTAAATTCCATTGCAATTTACTTGCTCTTTCAAGCAATTTACTTTATCTCTTTGAAGATAACTTCGACGAGTTCAACCTTTGTTGGATTTGACGGTTATATTCATATTTTGCATAACAATATCAAGAACATTCATCATTTTCTGGAAAATAACAAACACAATATGTCCCAAAGATTTACTGATTGATTTTGCAAGTAACTATTTTTAAATCAGCGGTTGTTTACCAAAAACCAAGGTAAACAATGTACACGTGAAACTCATTTAAATATTAAAAAATGGATTCTGCTGTTGTGAAAGCTCTAAATGTTGTAACTCTAAAATATCAATGTTTTTTTTGTCAAGTAACCTAAAGGCTACAGCTAGGGGTTGGCAAAAATAACCAATAAATAAACTGAATAAGTTAACCGAATTGAATCAAACTAAAATTAACTAAATCATTGCATTAGTTATTGAACTGAATTGTTATTTTAAAAACAATTCACTAACTAAACCGAACGGTTATTAAACTTGGTTAATGGTTGTGAACCGAACTGAACCATTACATCTCACTTAATCCTCACTTAATCATATCAGTTCTCACTTCTCACTATTCTGAAAATATATCACACAAAAATCATGAACCAATTCATTTCAATTTCAATCCAATTCACCTCTTCTTCTCTTATTCTCACTCAATCGAAGCTAGTTCACATGAACGGAACCGAAATGTGACCTCATTGATTTTGCGATTCTCACTCTTCTTCTTCTTCTGGACTTTTCTGCGATTCTCACTCTCACCTCTTCTACGATTCCTAAGGTATAAATTTGTTTATGGGTATGATGTTTTTTGAGTTTTGTTTTTGGGTATCATTGATTTTGATTTCTGAGTATAATTTTATTTGATTTTTGTTTTTGGGTATGATTTTGTTTGATTTTTGTTTCTGGGTATTTTTGTTTCTGTATGATGATTTTGTTTTTGGCCTTTTGGGTTAAGTTTATTGTTACAGAAATAACTTATTCATAAATAACTTATTCATAAGCACTTATATAGAATATGTTGTGCTAAGGTTGCTTATTTTTTGTTTGTCTAACTTCAGATTGATTAGTGTTTCTATATTGTTTGGACTTGTTTAATTAGGCCTTAAATTTGAATGAATTTTCTTGATGTCATTGTCTCCTTAAAATTGAACTTTAGCAGTAATTAATAAAATACTAATATTTGTAACAATCTCATCATATGTATATTTTGAGAGAACCGAAGCAAGTGGTATAATACAGATGGTGTTACTGATAAAATTCATGAAACATAAACTGTAACACCCATACCAGACGTATCTAGAAAGTCTAGCACGTGCGTTATTATTAGTACTGGATACATTAAAATTTACAACATAAATTACATACGAATGAATATTTATACAACAAATTGCGTTCGAACGTAAATAACATAAACATCTCAATCATACATATATAATTTCATCCTTAAAGTTCAAAGCATCCTGCAGTGACACGAACGCACACTTGCTGAAACATCCATCCGTCTTCAAGCTAGCATAACATCCTGCCTATCTGAAACAAATAAGGATTGGGATGAGACATAATGTCTCAGTGAGTTCCCCTAAATCCTAGGCTATAGGCAACCTCAAGGGGAAACCTACGGTCACCACGTGTCTACATTACAACCTGACGGTTGATTATACGTGTGTGGGGACTTGCATACTTAGACGGTAGTGCATACTAGAGCCGTCATAATCTTATCTCACTTGTTATAGGCTTCACTTCCTATACGTGTCATGGCGGTTGAGGGAACCTAGACCGTATTGCCAAGTATACGATCTACGTATCAAGGCCTAACCTAACATAATCATGACATAAATCTAAACCGGACGATTAGGGGAACCTAAGTTCGTCATCGGTTTCATATCCTTTACTTGCTCTATGCATATCTTGCTCTATTTCATGCCTTATACTTATCATATAGCATCTAATGCTCTTGTCCTTAACATGGTCTTGCATGGATCATTCTACATATCATAACATAATCATAAGAAACATAATCGTATTCATATCATGCATAAACGTATCTAAGTTCATTCATTGGGTTAGCGTTGAACAAACAATTATTATCTTGATTCATTTTACGGATAGTCCCGGGTGGGGTAACCCCGAGATCAATCAAATACATGACCGATGTACGTACATCGGACTCCCTCGGTGTCGTGCGGGTCCCTTGTGGCTTGAACCGTTCCCCTTAGGTCGAGAACCTCCCGTATCCCCCTGGCATGGATAACAAGAGACACGAGCACCTACGTCTTGTTTACTCAGTGACATACGGGTCCCTTATGGCTTGAATCGTTCTCATTACGAGAACCCCTTGTATCCCCCTGATGTGGATAACAAGAGACATGTCACCTAAACTTAGTAATCATAGTCTTGTCGTTCGTATAGGTTAAACCTAATCATGCATACATGTTTAGCTCGGAACCTTAATCGATCCGATTAGCGGTAAATGTTCATACTTGTACATACTTAGTCTTAGTGGAGAGATTAACTATCCTATCCACAACTTAACATACTTATATCTTATCTAACTCATGTGCGAAGAGATTATCATTCGCGTCTTATCATTCTAGGATTCTTGCTAAACATACTAGTTCTCGACTACTATGTCGAGGCTCTAGTTTATTCCCTTTCTTAATGCTTTCTACCCGAATAAACGGCTTAAACTCTCTTGTGCCTCTCTTGATGTACATGTTAAGATTACCATGATTCTTGATTCGATGATTGCTTGATGTTATGTGCAATGATTAGATGTTGTTTTGGGGTTACAAAGTCATAAAATGTTGAAGGAAAAGCTTCGGAATGCACCACGGACCCTGAACTGGGCCAACAGGCAAAAGCAAGTTGGCCAAGTCCAGAAGGCCACGTTATTAGCGCAGCTGGGGCGTAGCCCTTGCTGAAGAATTTCGCTATTAGCGTATATTTCGCTAATAGCGTGGTTCTTCGGGTCTGTGGTACAAATTTTGTTATTTTTGACCCAAAACTCATCCTAATGGTTCCTGCAATGCACCAAAACATCCAGCAACATATATATACATTATAAAACATCTTTCATAGCAATATTAACATGTACAAAGCAAGATCAAGGCAAGGGTATAAAAATCATATTTTCCCTAATCTTAACATAAATCATGCTTTGCTTGCAAATTAAGCACATAATCCCAATGGTGAGGTTCTATCTAAGAACTCACCTAGTTATAGCATCCACAAGCCTTTACATCATCCTTTCTCCAATCCAAACCCTAGTTTGTTCCTCTTGCATCAAAGCTCCAACCATTCCAATCTTGAGGTTTTCTTGCAATTTAAGGCACCACAATCCATGTTTGTTCATCATTTGCATAAAACTTGAGAACTTGAGGGAAGAAGATTGAAGAATGAGGGCGCCATCTAGAGAGAAGGAGGAGAGGAAATCTTCTCTCAAACCTAGAGAGAGAAACAAAAGGAGAAAGTGAGATATTTTGGTCCAACACCAAATAAATATCCTTTCCCAAGCAATTACCCAATTGCCCTTGCCTTAAACGTGTTTAGCTTGACTCTGGTACATAAGTCCATACTTAACTGTTAAAATTTCCATGAATCTTAGTCCTCTAATACATTTAACAGATAAAATTTCCATTAGCTGACGAGCGGGATATTACATTCTACTCCCCTTAAAAAAAAAATTGTCCTCGAAATTTAGAGATCGACTACCAATCCTCATGACAAAAATTTACCATCTATGGTCTGAGCCACACATTTTTCATTCTTACATATCAAAAAGGTTCGTCGTATCATGTCTTCATCTTGTTTCTTAACCCACATGTAACTAAACATAGTCTTCTTGATCTTAATATCACTCAACTTAGAGTTATCTTAGCTTATCATGACTTATAACTTACCTTGCTACACATAAACTTATTATCTCGGTCTCGGACCTTACCCGCTTAACATAAACCATTTCACAACGTTACCTTATCATAAACATGAACACTCAGGATTTGCCTTGTAGTGCTTACTTGCAACATAAAACATATTTCATACATACATATTATCACCCGTACCAAGGGGTAACTCATATTGCTTGACATGAAAAAGTGAAATCAACTAGCCACTTCATCTGACAATCTAATAACCAACATTGCGGTTCACATGCTCTCGAAACTTTCTAGCACATCCACTTGCACATACATCGTATACTCTTAACATACTTCCGTGTATCCTACATGATATTGACTTCATACGCACATTGTCGTTTCCATAACATGTACATACTTCCAAGTGCCATCTCTTGTTAAATGATAACGATACGTGTCTAAAATCTTTCTTGAAGAAATTTTCTTAAACTTTGGTATTTGGGTTCCTTGGAACGAATATATATATATATATATATATATATATATATATATATATATATATATATATACATAACTAAAAAAAATATTTTATCACTTCCAAAACTAAATTTGTAAAAGCACCACAGAACCACCAGACGAGTTTCTATATTTTGAAAATAAAATTTTTACAACTCGCCCAAAACTTGTCCACAACAAGTTGGTCCTGAAGTTTGTACGTCTTAAGTGAGTTTACTTACGACGTATCTTATCAGTTTCGAAAATGTATAATTCCATAAGTTTAAAATAAAAACATCGTTCCCAAATTCCATAATACCAATCTTAGCTGAAAAGTTATAAAATCATGGCTTGACATGTCTTAACAAGTATCGTTTTCACCCAACAAGTATTACACACATGAGTATGAATCTCTTTACACATCACTCGAAACTTTCTTCTCTCTTATGATAACATGCTTAACTTCGAAGATAAATTCTTCCCTTGTTCAACCGATATACATACTTGTCATACCACTTACATATCCATAGGAAATCCTTGGACCTCTTACTCTTTTCAAGTATTACTTGAACATCGCTACCTTTTTCGAATACCGGTAATCATACTCTATGCTTCAATTATTACTTGAATCACAAGAGGAAACCTTCTAACCCTAACATGTTTTCCAATATCATCATTCATGCATTCTTGACCAATTCATATATAGCAACTCTTGTACTTTTTCATCTTACTTGGGTGACAACACATACTTAAAACTTTTACCTTAGCCAATGCTATATATATAAACATCCATACTTACTTATCACATCAAGAACTCCTCACTTGTCTTATGATGTTTCTGCTAAAATTGCATTACCAACCGAACATTCTTCACGAAGCTTCATACATACTAAAACTCCCATGTTTCGTGTTTAACGATTAACTTCCATGGCGCTACTCTGATTCCCACCGGTTGGCTTAAACTAATACTCTATCCCGTTCGAGCAATTGAGACTTCAATTCATGCTTACCACTTGAATACTTACTTCTTGAACTATTCTCAAGATCTTCCATGTTGCAAACACCATCACAACCTTACACTTGTCTTGTAAATTCAAAACTCATGATATTTTATCTTATACTCATAATACTTGACTTGGGGGTAAACCTTACGTTCTTGTTGGTTGCATTTACCATACATATCACACTTGAACTTGTTTCCGAGGAAACTCGAATTCCTTTAACGACTGCTCTAACACTTGAACATATCTTTCTTAAACCTCTAGCCTGGTACCTTCATATCTTCGCATACTACATTTTGCTTGATCATACCAATGCTTGCTCGTTGATTTTTCTTTTAAAAAAAAACTTCGTAAACTAGCGCACAGGTCATTGACGTTGATAATTTTCTACTTATAAATATATTGAGTTTAGGCCCCGGCCGTTACTATAAAATCATAGAACGAGTTGATAACACATACGTGTCATAAATTCTAGATTCTAATGAGTCTAGCTCGCTCTACGAGTGTCGTAGCAAACCGGTTCCTAGAAAAATCTCGTGAATTTTCATAATGTCAACTTCAATCACCCATACGCGTAAATCTTTCTAAAATTATTTAAACTTAATGATCCAACATCATATCGAGCCCTAGCATGTCCATTAAGCAAAACATAAGTTCGAGAGATACGCCATAATTTCACATAATCCGAGAACTTTGTGATTTCTTATAACTTTGCACCGATTAAATTTCTTGCTTCATACCTCATGCATAAACATCTGTGACTTTCCTTCTAAATGCCGAAACTTTTGTACTATTGATCTTGACTCTTGACACATTAACTTCCAAAGCTACCTTAAACCGGATTGATTCCGTTAATACTTGTCCATGCATTTTCTTCCTTAGAAATCATAGGATGTGATGTGCATTCGATACTTGATGTTATAGAGAATATTTGTTATATAAAAGATTGTGAAAACAACCCCCAATAGCTACTACTGACCCTAGAGACGAAATGACAGTTTTTTGGAAAAACTGAAAATTTTCGCTCCAGGTTCGCTATTAGCGAAATCCTCTGGTGTAATTTCGCTATTAGCGAAATTTTCGCTATTGGCGTGTTTTCTTCAACTCAGTTTTCCAAAAATCATATTTTACATAAAATCTTATTTCCTCAAGTATCCCAATGCATATCATTCCTTCCAATCATCTTAAAACGATTCTATAACCTTTGCATGGCAAGCATTAACATCATTCGGTTCCATTCAAGGCACATTAGAAACTAATGTCTTGTTCATCATGTCTCTTAACATAAAATTTCCACATAAACCTTAACTTCATCTGCTATGAACGGCTTAATTCATTACGTTGTTACTTATGCAACTTCCAAACATACATATACTTAACTTCATTCATATAATGCTATTCCTGAGAGCCTGCTGACTCCGTCAAAAAAAAATGTCGACTTCTTACTATTTTGTAACCTTCTTCTGACATTCCAGAATACCATAAATCCGTTCCAACATCTCTTACCGAAACTTTCGGTCATGCCTAAATATATATATATATATATATCCAACTTCTTCACTTACGGATACATGAAGTATCTCTAGCATCTTACCGACATTGTTGGAACATCCCTTCTTAACATACCTTACATTCCTGGAGAATTCACACTTCTACTTGATTAGTTCACCGGCCACCTTTTGGCACGATCAAACTTCTTCATCACATACTTCGTTCCTCCTGAGTCCTATTCAGCTCTCAGGCATCCGTTCTAATCGTCGAATGTTAAATTGAGTTGATCAGGCTCAACTAACACCAACAAATAGAACATTTACTCGGAACCCAATGGTCCCACTACATTAGTTGTAATTTAATGACCCAAGGCACGGTCTGAATCGACCTGCTCTGATACCAATTGTAACACCCATACCAGACGTATCTAGAAAGTCTAGCACGTGCGTTATTATTAGTACTGGATACATTAAAATTTACAACATAAATTACATACGAATGAATATTTATACAACAAATTGCGTTTGAACGTAAATAACATAAACATCTCAATCATACATATATAATTTCATCCTTAAAGTTCAAAGCATCCTGTAGCGACACGAACGCACACTTGCTGAAACATCCATCCATCTTCAAGCTAGCATAACATCCTGCCTATCTGAAACAAATAAGGATTGGGATGAGACATAATGTCTCAGTGAGTTCCCCTAAATCCTAGGCTATAGGCAACCTCAAGGGGAAACCTACGGTCACCACGTGTCTACATTACAACCTGACGGTTGATTATACGTGTGTGGGGACTTGCATACTTAGACGGTAGTGCATACTAGAGCCGTCATAATCTTATCTCACTTGTTATAGGCTTCACTTCCTATACGTGTCATGGCGGTTGAGGGAACCTAGACCGTATTGCCAAGTATACGATCTACGTATCAAGGCCTAACCTAACATAATCATGACATAAATCTAAACCGGACGATTAAGGGAACCTAAGTTCGTCATCGGTTTCATATCCTTTACTTGCTCTATGCATATCTTGCTCTATTTCATGCCTTATACTTATCATATAGCATCTAATGCTCTTGTCCTTAACATGGTCTTGCATGGATCATTCTACATGTCATAACATAATCATAAGAAACATAATTGTATTCATATCATGCATAAACGTATCTAAGTTCATTCATTAGGTTAGCGTTGAACAAACAATTATTATCTTGATTCATTTTACGGATAGTCCCGGGTGGGGTAACCCCGAGATCAATCAAATACATGACCGATGTACGTACATCGGACTCCCTCGGTGTCGTGCGGGTCCCTTGCGGCTTGAACCGTTCCCCTTAGGTCGAGAACCTCCCGTATCCCCCTGGCGTGGATAACAAGAGACACGAGCACCTACGTCTTGTTTACTCAGTGACATACGGGTCCCTTACGGCTTGAATCGTTCTCATTACGAGAACCCCTTGTATCCCCCTGATGTGGATAACAAGAGACATGTCACCTACACTTAGTAATCATAGTCTTGTCGTTCGTATAGGTTAAACCTAATCATGCATACATGTTTAGCTCGGAACCTTAATCGATCCGATTAGCGGTAAATGTTCATACTTGTACATACTTAGTCTTAGTGAAGAGATTAACTATCCTATCCACAACTTAACATACTTATATCTCATCTAACTCATGTGCGAAGAGATTATCATTCGCGTCTTATCATTCTAGGATTCTTGCTAAACATACTAGTTCTCGACTACTATGTCGAGGCTCTAGTTTATTCCCTTTCTTAATGCTTTCTACCCAAATAAACGGCTTAAACTCTCTTGTGCCTCTCTTGATGTACATGTTAAGATTACCATGATTCTTGATTCGATGATTGCTTGATGTTATGTGCAATGATTAGATGTTGTTTTGGGGTTACAAAGTCATAAAATGTTGAAGGAAAAGCTTCGGAATGCACCACGGACCCTGAACTGGGCCAACAGGCCAAAGCAAGTTGGCCAAGTCCAGAAGGCCACGCTATTAGCGCAGCTGGGGCGTAGCCCTTGCTGAAGAATTTCGCTATTAGCGTATATTTCGCTAATAGCGTGGTTCTTCGGGTCTGTGGTACAAATTTTGTTATTTTTGACCCAAAACTCATCCTAATGGTTCCTGCAATGCACCAAAACATCCAGCAACATATATATACATTATAAAACATCTTTCATAGCAATATTAACATGTACAAAGCAAGATCAAGGCAAGGGTATAAAAATCATATTTTCCCTAATCTTAACATAAATCATGCTTTTCTTGCAAATTAAGCACATAATCCCAATGGTGAGGTTCTATCTAAGAACTCACCTAGTTGTAGCATCCACAAGCCTTTACATCATCCTTTCTCCAATCCAAACCCTAGTTTGTTCCTCTTGCATCAAAGCTCCAACCATTCCAATCTTGAGGTTTTCTTGCAATTTAAGGCACCACAATCCATGTTTGTTCATCATTTGCATAAAACTTGAGAACTTGAGGGAAGAAGATTGAAGAATGAGGGCGCCATCTAGAGAGAAGGAGGAGAGAAAATCTTCTCTCAAACCTAGAGAGAGAAACAAAAGGAGAAAGTGAGATATTTTGGTCCAACACCAAATAAATATCCTTTCTCGAGCAATTACCCAATTGCCCTTGCCTTAAACGTGTTTAGCTTGACTCTGGTACATAAGTCCATACTTAACTGTTAAAATTTCCATGAATCTTAGTCCTCTAATACATTTAACAGATAAAATTTTCATTAGCTGACGAGCGGGATATTACATAAACCATAACAGTAACCTTATGGATTCTTCAAATTTATAATACCAAGTTCCAACAATTATTTTTCAAGTTATCTTGTGCTTACTGCTGCTAGCCTGAAACAAGTAATCAAAAGATTATTTAATCAACGTTACAAAATAAACATAGTATTCTAGCTAGTATATAATGAAACTCTTTTTTTTTTTTTTTTTTAAAGAAGTATATAATGAAACTCATAATTTGTTCATATTATGCATATTTCTTTTCTGCCCAGTTTTCTTTGGTGCTAACAATTAAATTCGTAAAAGGACTAAAATTCAAAGAAAATTGCTGTTCACACATTAGAGAAGGCTGGGACACACATGTAAAATACGCTTTTGCCCCCTCGGCAGTTAACTGTCGAGGAATTTGAAATCCGGCTGCAGTTAACTGCCGAGGAATTACTCGGTAGTTAACTGCCGAGGAAAGCATTTATGCAGACAGCAGGTTCTGCATTAATGCTAAGCATTTCCAAGCCATTTTTCGGCCAGTTTTTACCTGTAATTTTACCAGAGCATTTCCATATGCAATTCAAATTATACAACAATGAAACTCGGTCATAAACAAGAAAAATACAATATATTTTACATATGTCCATAATTAAATCAAACCGACATTTGGTTCAAACCACACAAAAGTTTGAAATTCATCAAAACGGAACATAGTGTCCATAATCAAACAACACATTACAAGTCATTACACATCATTACACATCATTAAATTAAATCCCTACTTACATTCATTACAATTGCATATGGAACGAACATATATATATAATACATTATTTTCCACCATATTCCTAAACATAAATCCGACGTCGCTATCGTCTTTAATAAGCCAAGGCATATAGCTTGCCGTTTTCCATGCGAATTCATCTCTATCTTCTCCTAGGTCTATCATTGGCATTAGAGCAGACAAGTGACGTGTATATTGATTTTCACCAAGATGCTCAAAATAAGTGTTAAGTTGTGTCTTCAAATCATCAATAGAGTCCGTCGGTGTTATCATAACCATAACCGTCTTTTTAAACGCGCAATACCTAACACGGCCTTCAATTCTTGCAACCTCTGACATGTTTCACTTGACAAAAGCTTTAACAAAATAATCATAGATTAGAACAAAATTAAATGGAATGTAATAACGAATAAATCAAATGCGTAAACATTAATAAGCTATAAATAAGTATTGCACTAGTTTCAAGTCAATAAAAGTCATATTATCATATATATCAATATCATTTACATAATGTTACTTATATATTGGCCACAAAAAATTGGCATTACAATTTTGACCCCAAAATATACGTCGGTGTAATTTCTACCAAAAAAAAGGACTAACACCGACAAAAAAATCCCTAGTTAATTGCCAAGTGATTGGAGAAGATCAAGTGACATAAAATCTTCCTCATCTTCCGCAATAACTTCAAATTGTTGCTTTGGTTTTTCGGGAGTGTCCAACAAAATAGGCGCCGCTTTGTTTGATTCCTTTTGTGGTTTCGGCGGTTTGTTTCCACTTTCAATAGCCATGAGCTTTCGGAACAACTCATGTTGATCCAAATACTCATCTTCCCAAGTCACCGCATCTTGTTTCTTGTGATTGTGCCACTCCGTAGATGATGGAGGTAGTGGACAACCATTCCTCAAGTAAATAAGCACAAAGTGATTAGGAATTACCCCAAGGCACATGATGGGAGTTTTTTGCTTACCCGGCGGTGGTGGCCCTCTTAGTGGAAAAAAAGATTCCGAGTTACCAAGTTCAAGATTTGTCAACACAACCACACACCTTTTGTAATAATTGGCAACAATGTGCCCCATGTCCGGAAAAGTCAACCACTTATCAACAAGATGTGCACAACTTTTTGTATTTGCGGGAGGATGTAAGCCATTTAAAATGTAGTTATAACGATCCTCACCCGCAAATACTTCAACATAATCATCTCTATGATCTTTTAATTCTTGAATAAGATGTGTACGAATCATGAGATGATTTTGTTCGGTTAAGCCCATGAACTCGGCTATAGCCCGGAATCCACAATGTCCATCGCCAATAACATCCACCACTTTTTCAATAAATGGAAGCATGAAGCGTGGCATATAATCAATAGGCCTCATAACCGGGATAGCCTTAGGCTTTGGATACCGAGAAGGTGGTGGAAGTGGGGAAATTGGTGCTTTACCAAGACGAGCACCTTTTTTCCTTTTATATGATGATGTTGTTGGTGATGGTGACGGTTGACTATCCGGATTTTGGGAATCAACAACCTCCCAAGAAGAAGGGATCCGGCTAGTGGATGTAATTCTTCCTTTAGACCTCGCAATGTCCACTTTTTTCTTGGCTCCCTTGGTTGTTGCTTTTTGTGGTGGTGGAGACATCATGGTGGTTTCAGGAAATGCCAATTGCCGCAAAGCCTCCTTGACTTCAAGCTTCATTTGGAAAGGGAGTTTCTTGAGACGTTCTACAATACCCTTCAACTCATCATCCACCGAAAAACCAAGTTCATTACTTTCTTCTCCCATGCGTAACCTTTGCCAATGGTGGTGTATCTCATCCAATAAAATTGGCTTTTCTTCAAGGAGTTTAGTTGCAATTTCGCATGCACATGGTAAGCCATAAGATGTCCTTTGAACACAACCACAAATTTCCTTGTTCATGCACAATGTTTCCCTACAACGTGACTCTTCCATAGCAATGTTGTCCAAAGCATATCTAGACACATGACCACCTAAGCCGGAGTACAAAGTGACATCTTTGAATCTATGTTCCAACACGGTAACGCTCTGACCAAAGGCTGTTTGTATCGCAGTGTGTTGAAGCAACAACATGTTATGTATTTTCTCCCAACAAGTACCCAAATCACCCACACTATTGTCTAAATATTTCTTCACCAAAGCATGAGCCGATTCTACCCTATTGGTGGATCTACAACCAAGATGCAACACACGGTCTGTCCATACCCTCACTATTTTCTCCTTCACTTCATGCAAGGTGGTCATGGCATAGGCTAGGAAAGGTGGGAAATCACTACAAGCATCTTGGAACTCCACTAATGCATTTGCATATAACTCTTGAGTGGACGATTCAACCATATCTTTCCATGCCCTCATGATCTTCTTGACAACATCGCGATTACTCACCTCTTTCCCATCCTTTTTTCCCATAGGATATTTACAATCTAAGACGCACCTTTGTTTAACATTTGCTTGCACATGAAAGTAACAATTCATACCATAACTTTCCGGGAAAACAATTCCAACCGCTTTCATCAAAGACCCATCTCTGTCGGTAACAATCACCTTAGGCATATTCATCTTTGAAGTAAGAAGTTTACGCAACATTTTTAAAACCCAAACAAAGTTTTCCTCTTTCTCATGCATCAAGAATCCAAACCCAACCGAATATGTCAAATCGGTCGAAGTTACCCCAACTACCTCAAACATTGGCATCTTATACAAGTTGGTTTTGTAGGTGGAGTCCATAACCAAAACCGTTGGAAAATTGTTAAACAACTTAACGGATGTTGGATGAGCCCAAAAGATATCTTCGATTGTATTACTTTCACCATGTGTTCTTGAGTAATAAGTATAGTTGTGCTCCTCCAACTTCGAGATTAGATATTGCAACGGCTTCTTGTCACCTCTATTTGCCTTCCATATTTTTTGACGTTCATTGTACACTTGCTTCACATTTGTCATGCAATGTGGTCTTTTGTTCTTCAAGTGTATCAAAATATTTCTTGGAAGCATCTTGCTCTTGGTCAAGTCATGTACAATCTTCTTGTCATCCTCCTTTAATCTACCGGCAAGAATGTGTCCTTCTAAAGCCGGCTCCATCGCATGGTTGTGAACTCCATTAAGAATGTTCAATCCCCATTCCTTTGTTTGCGTACTTTGATATCCACTAATCATGAACAAGCACCCGCATTTTCTTGAGCCCGTTGTCGCATGCTTTGGTTTTTTTTTAGGCACTTTGTGAGCTCCACTCCTTTCACACACTAGGCGCAATATTGGATGGATCAAGCTTGATCTTTGTGTAACAATTGTAAATCCCGCCTTATTTGCTTGACACCGTACCCACCCAAGCAATTCTTCTCTATCTTGAAACTTAATGTCGTCAGAAAAAAAACCTAGCCGTGTCCACTTCGTGGGCTTGAAGTGGGACGACATCGGGGCTAACATATTTAGAAGCTTGTTCAATGTTTGGTTTGACTTCAACCTTAGGCGGCTTGACATCTCCGGAAATTTGGACAAAATTACGTTTTGTCTCTTCCGAAACATCTTCCGCGTTCTCGGTCATTACTATAATTAAACAACACATAAATATGAATTAACAACTAACTAATGCATAAACATCAATGCCATAATGAACTAAAACAAAAAAAACAAAAAAAAAACAAAGAAAATTTTTTTTTGAAAAAATGGCAGTAGCTGCCATTTTTTCGCACCAAATTTTTTCCCTAAGTGTTCCTCGGTAGTTAACTACCGAGGTTTTCCTCGGTAGTAAGGTACCGAGGTTTTCCTCGGCAGTACACTACCGAGATTCCCCATGCCAGAGTTCTACGTGACTGACGTAGATACCCATACAATAACCAAAAAATAAATCGATTAAAATGCTCAATACCTGTTTTTTTACGTCTAGAGTGTGTTGATAGCTCCTATTCTTGATGCTT
Organism: Medicago sativa; assembly: GCF_051527215.1. Taxonomy (NCBI): domain Eukaryota; kingdom Viridiplantae; phylum Streptophyta; class Magnoliopsida; order Fabales; family Fabaceae; genus Medicago; species Medicago sativa. The sequence continues at coordinate 47,289,257 of NC_140750.1, forward strand.
GAATCATTTGGATGAAGATTTGATGAAAAAAAATTATTGGATTTGGGGGGATTGGTTGAAATGGTATGGAAGTTGATGAAAATAGTGTGTAGGGGGAGCAGGTTTCCTGTTTCATCTGACGAAACATAATCCTCGGCAGTTAACTACCGAGGAATTCCTCGGTAGTTAACTGCAGCCGCATTTTGAATTCCTCGGCAGTTGCAGTTAACTGCCGAGGGGGCAAAAGCGTATTTTACATGTGTGTCCCAGCCATATGGAATGTGTGAACAGCAATTTTCAAATTCAAAATTTTGGTTTCAGTTCGGTTTGGTTCGGTTAATAGGTATGCAAATAGTTAACCGAACCATAACTTTGGTTCAGTTCGGTTAGTTCCAAACCTTAAACGGTTCGGTTCGGTTATTTCGAATCATTTCAACACTTCAGTTCAGTTCGGTTCGGTTAATATGGTTAACCGAACCATGTCCACCGCTAGCTACAGCTCACACATTTTAAATGTCAAGAAGTAAGAAGTTTATGTAATATCTTTTTATTCTTCAAAAAAGTTTATGTAATATCTTTATCAAGCGAGTTAAGCGTACGTATCATTGTTATTATAAAAATAAGGGAAAAATACACTAACCTCCCCTGAACTTTGTCTATATGTAACCCAAACCCCCTCTATTTTATCTTATGACACATACCTCCCTTGCCGTTAAGTGCTGTCAATGTGCCATTAAAAAAAATAGAAACTTTTTTTTACTCCTTTTCTCATGTAACTGCATCGCACAATACCTTTTCTTCTCGGCACTTTTTCGTTCTAACCTAAAACTTCATTAACAACACAACCAATGTTTTGATATGATTGTTATTTTGCTCACATCTTAGTCGAGAATTTTTGGGTCATATAAGATTTAACAAACAAATTGTAGAATGTAGGCAACCGTAATCAAAGTAAATTATCATAGATTGAGTTTCTCAAACAGAGTTGCTCAACAAAAAGGATTGTACCAAATAAATGGGTTTATTTTACAAAGAGCAAATAAATGGGTTTATTTTACAAAGAGCAAATAAATGGGATGTTGTTCATTTGTGTTACGTAGCTTGTGTATGAGTCGCGGCGGAATAACTAATACAGAGGTTTGGGGATACTCTTCAAAGAAAAATAGTCTCATCTATGTTATTAGAGATATATGAAATAAAGGAAAACAAAAATAAATGATAAAGATGTGAAAAGCTTTAAACAATGGCAGAAATGTGGTTCAGTGGAGAGGGAGATAGTTTCATCAATAGAAAAAAAGTGTGTTTTTTTAACAGATTTATGAAAAGGGAGGTGTTTATCTATTTCAAGAGACTTTAAAGGGAGGTCAGTGTCTATTCAAAAACTAGAGGGGATGTATATGTCATTCAATGAAACCTCAGGGGATGTTAGTGTAATTTTCCCTAAAAATAAAAATAAATAGATTCCCTTATTCCTCCCTATGAGCTGTAAAGAACAAAATAAAGAAAAGGAAAAACAATAAAACGGTAAGCATATAACAATTGGTGAAGGAGAAAGAATGAACCACAACCCTAGGATTGAAGAAAAATAAACGGGTAAGATGCAAACGGTCAAACCAGGCCAGCGCCAACCTTAGAAGAAAAGTAAATAAATAAACAAACAAACACTCCGCGTCCCATAATTTGGCCACTTTCGAACTCACTTCCCTCTTCTCTCTCTCTCTCTCTCTCTCATCAATTCATACCCTTCTTCCCCACAACCTTATACTTTATAATAAATAATATATAATGTGTGAATCAATCCATTCACATGTATTGTCGATTTAATCGTTAATCTCTCACAAAATTTCCCTTTCATTTCTCTCTTATTCCAATTTTAATTTAAAATCACTAAATTAAATCTCTCTCTTCAATCACCACCCACATTTCTGTGTCTTCTCTGCTGCCTTTGGCTTTGGCTTTGGCTTTTCAAGGTACATTCTTTTTTGCCTAACTCTCTCTTATTCAAATTCCAATGTTTTTTATTTTTAAATGGATCTCTTCTTTATTTAATTTGAATGAATGTTCTTCGTTTTCTTTGTGACATGCTTATAATTTGCATTTATGTACATTTCATATGAAATTCCTATCTGGGTTTTGATGTATACAAGAAATAAAAAGGACAAATTAAATAGATAGGGTTTAATAATTGCATAAAAGGTGTTTGAAAAAAAAAAACAAATTAAACTTTGGCTTTGTTTCAGGATTTGTTTTCATAACTTTTTCAATTTTGTTGATCTTACTTATAAAATCTGATCTAATTTTCCATATTTCTCTGTGCTATATATTAATCATAGATGTTAGTTTTAAGCAATTTTTCTAACTAGATGTATTCAAAACCTTGAACAGGGAAAAATGACAGAATCAAAACAAGATACACCCTTGTTAGCGCCATCGTCGTCGCGGATCCTTCCAGATTTCAAAAAATCAGTGAAATTGAAGTATGTGAAGCTTGGTTATCATTACCTAATCACTCATGGCATGTACCTCTTTCTTTCACCACTTGTGGTGTTAATTGCAGCTCAGTTATCAACTTTCTCCCTCAATGATATCTATGATATCTGGGAAAATCTGCAGTACAATCTCGTATCCGTTATTATTTGCTCGACTCTCCTTGTGTTTTTATCGACCTTTTACTTTATGACTCGTCCTAGGCCAGTCTACCTTGTTAATTTCTCGTGTTACAAGCCGGAAGAGTCTCGCAAATGCACTAAGAGGATATTTATGGATCACTCGAGGGCGAGTGGTTTCTTCACGGAGGAGAATCTTGATTTCCAACGAAAGATCCTTGAGAGATCTGGTCTTGGAGAAAACACTTACCTACCAGAAGCTGTTCTAAGCATTCCTCCCAATCCTTCAATGAAAGAAGCTAGGAAAGAAGCGGAGGCAGTTATGTTTGGTGCTATCGATGAGCTGTTTTCAAAGACGACGGTAAAGCCTAAAGACATTGGAATTCTGATTGTGAATTGTAGTCTTTTCTGTCCAACTCCGTCACTCTCTGCAATGATCATCAATCACTATAAGCTGAGAGGTAACATAATGAGTTACAATCTTGGTGGGATGGGATGCAGTGCTGGGATTATTTCAATTGATCTTGCTAAAGAGCTTCTCCAGGTTCATCCTAACTCGTATGCGTTGGTTGTTAGCATGGAGAACATCACGTTGAATTGGTATCCCGGGAACGATCGATCCAAGCTTGTTTCGAATTGTTTGTTCCGTATGGGAGGGGCTGCAATTCTACTTTCCAACAGGGGATCGGATAGGAGAAGATCCAAATACCAATTGGTCCACACCGTTCGCACTAACAAGGGTGCTGATGACAAGTGCTTCAGCTGCGTTACACAAGAAGAAGACGACAATGGCAAAGTTGGTGTTACTTTATCAAAAGATCTTATGGCCGTTGCAGGTGATGCCTTGAAAACAAACATTACCACGTTGGGGCCACTTGTCCTTCCAACGTCCGAACAGCTGCTGTTCTTCGGTACGTTAGTTGGAAAGAAACTCTTCAAGATGAAGATAAAGCCTTATATTCCGGATTTCAAGCTAGCTTTTGAACATTTCTGCATTCATGCCGGTGGAAGAGCTGTTTTAGATGAGCTAGAGAAAAACTTGAAGCTGTCTCCATGGCATATGGAGCCGTCAAGAATGACACTTTATCGTTTTGGAAACACCTCTAGCAGTTCGCTTTGGTACGAATTGGCTTACACGGAAGCCAAGGGAAGGATCAAGAAAGGAGATAGAACATGGCAAATAGCATTTGGTTCTGGATTCAAGTGCAACAGCGCAGTATGGAAGGCTCTAAGGACAATCAATCCTACAAAAGAGAAGAACCCTTGGATCGATGAGATCCACCAGTTTCCGGTCGATGTTCCAAGAATTTCTGCCATCTAAATGATGTAGTTTAAAATTATTATTTTTTGTATGTATCAACATTAGGTGGTAGCTGTTGAACTGGTGGAACTGGATGAGTGTAAGAGGTCTTTGCTTTGAAAGTTAGATTTGGTTAATTCTGATATAGTCAAGTTCTGGTCTTGAGGTTTGGTGTGCCGAGTTTCGCAGAAATTTATTTCCCTGTGGTAGTGATGTACGTTATTGCATCTGAAATGTAATCCATGATTTGCTTGGTAACCATTGCAGCTATGCATTACACATTCTTTCTATTGAAATGGAAGTTCCATTAATAAAAAAGTGATTTCCCACTTGATTGACAGTAGGTAGATGCCTATCAGTTGAAATTTTCCCTTGTCTCTATTTTTTTATTTTCATTTTAAAAAATAAACTCAAATTTTGTCCATGGGAAATTTGCATAGGGACACAGTAGTTACAATGAAAAATCTCTTTGTATTATAGTCCATGAGAATCAGTTGATTAATTTTTCCGTAAAAACCAATGTAAGCTGGCAATTTTATATTTCCCAGAACTATTCTTAGCATAGTCAAATCTTGTATAAATGAATGATTCTTTTTGTAGGTACATTACCTTAAAAAGAGAATGTGACAAAATTAAATAAAATACTATCTAACTTCTTTCTCTTGCCATCTTTATCAAGCAATTTCATAGGTTTTTCTTTCTTACCGGCTAGTGTTATGTTTCAATCTTGAATTGAGAGAACCTATTTATTTTTTTGGATTGGTAAACGTTAACGTGGATAGAACAAGAAAGTCTCTAATTTGAAATATAAATACTCTACCTATATTCTTATGAGCTAGTTTCTATATAATATACTAAAACACTGTCAATAGTAACCATGTGGAGGTAACCCATTATTCCAAGCATTTACTGTATAAGTGACGTCTCTTTGTGACCACTTTCTTTGGCCCAGATTTAATGTCACCCAAGTATTTTTTTTCCCTTTCTTCTTTGTGACCCTTTCAAATCTTATATTGATGAACGAGTTTTTTATAGCTACATTACTTTTGGTGCCAAAATTGAAATAGCTGTCTAGCTTTTTTTCTCCTACCATCTTTATCAAGAAAAGAAACAATTTCACATATTTTATCCTTCTCATCAGATAGTGTTACGTTGCAATGTTAAATGCTTGTCTGACTTATTTTTCTACTATCTCTTTCAAGCAAAGAACACTTTCATAGTCTTTTTCCTTCACAATGACAAGTGTTATGTTGCAATTTTGACTTGAGAGAACCTATTTTATGTGATGGGTTATAGGTAAGCTTCAACGTGGACAGAAAAAGAAAGTATTTATGAGATGGTATCGATTTCGTAGTCTTTTTCCACTTATGTATATTTCTAGCTATTGTTGGGGATTATATGTATTATTCATTCATGGACTTCTTTTGATTTATTTTTTAATTTTTTATTCTATAGACAACAAAATCATAATAGTTAACTGCCGTTACGCTCTTACACGCAGACATCAGCATTTCTAATATCAACCAGGACACATGCATCACTTCTTGAAGAATGGGGAATGCAAGCACTTTCTTGAATCATCCACAAATGCAGCAGCTTAAAAAGAAATATTACGAGTTTTTGCTCTTCAAAAATGGGAGAAAAGAGAGTGCAAATTTGTGAAGAGAGGGTGGCAGCCAAGCTATGAGAAAGAGAAGAAGATATCCTACCAAGAACTAAAACTACGTCCCCAAAAGCCAAGAAATTTTTCTTATTGGCACAAGGTAAAGAAACTTTAAAAAATGTCAATCATAGGTAGTCCTTTGTCTGTTTCCCTTGTACTGCTTACATTCAAATTTCAAACCATAAAGTTATGGTTGTCTCCTAATCTCTGCTCAAATATATCAATATCTTATTAACTCAACAAACATAAATCACTTATTCTTAAAGCTTATTAGGTCATGCAACACCTAAACCTAAAATTTTCCCTCTAAATGTGTTGCATTAATTACTAAAATTGTTAACCCTAAAATATTTCCCTTCAAAATCTTTGCCAATTTGAATTCAAATACTCCCTCCGTTTCAAAATGAGTGTCGCTTTAGGCTTTGGCACACAGATTAAGGAATGGAATAAAATGGTCAACTATCGTAGCAATTTTACTGAAATAGCCTTACTATTTTTTAATTAGGATTTTTGAGTTTAAAGAACAATGAAGTTTACCGTACGTAGCCACAAGTTTCAATGGAAGATGTATCATTATTAAACCAAAGTAAAATAGGCGTGTGGCACTTTTCCTATATGTTTTTCACGTTTTCTAAGGTAAAAAGGCAAAAGCAATTGACGGCAGCACATGTTCTAATTCTTAATTTTGTTATTTCAATGAGGGGCAAAGATGGAAAAAAATATCAAATTTACATTGAAAGTTGAAAACGACACTCATTTTGAAACAATTTTTTTTGGCTAAAGCGACACTCATTTTGAAACGGAGGGAGTAAAAAAAATGGTGTACCGTCCTCATTTTATTAACTGCATCGAAAATGTAATAGTACTTGAGATACTTTGTATTGCATTTATTTATGCTATTTTCCATAAAGGTAACATACTACTAATTAAATTTTGGAAATGAAAAAAATGGTCAAGCGGTGATTCCAATCTTACAGCCTCTCTACCTTTTAATCTTCATATTCTTCCTTTTTCTTCTCCTCATAAAACGAGTTTCCTTTGGCCATGAAACTCCACTTGCTTCTCTCTTTTAGTCAACCATTCAGAAAGCATGGAAGGTATTTGAAGGGCTTGGTTTAACATCTAGGTATTTAATTAGTTTCTGGTGTATCATCTTTATCAAATTCTATACTTTTTTTTTAATTGGATTCAACTTAGATGTAAGATTTATCTTATTTTGGTTTCGATGTCCTGCACTATGCTCATAATTTGGGATTCACTGTTATGGAAGCAATGGAGATTGAAGGACTCCATTTCTCTAACTATACATTTTGTTGAACACTGTATAATTACTTATTCTGGTCTTGAATTACTTATTCTGGTCTCAATTAAGTTGTAATTATCTCTAATTTTTCTAATTTATATCTGTCATTTTTTTAGGGTAGTGATATATACAATGACCATGCAATTAGGCATGCTGCAGAAATTACACCTTAGGTTAAATGATTAATTTTGTTTTTTTAAACTATTAGTATTCAACTTATGGAAGAAAAACTATTAATATTTTGACAAATTATATTTTCCCATAAGAAATGTATTCGCGCATATGGTATGAGTCTGTCTTTTTTAAGCTTGCACCTTAACATCCAATACAGGTTTCACCTTAACTTTATCTTCCATGAGAGTGACCTTAATGACAAGTATTTATGACTACCATAAGAAACTGGCGTTGAGTTTATTTTCAATCTAATCATGTAGATGGTTTATAACTGGTTATAGTTGTTTTATAGCAGCTTATGTATGTGGAGAAGGTTCTGGCATACCGTTGATATGATGTAAATATCACTAATTAGCTTTTACTTTAGCATATGTTTCTATTATTAATTATTGTGTATAAGTGTGGCATATTCTTTACTTCTAGCAATTACAGATTAATATGATTGACTTTTTTTTTTTTGGTAGGAATGGGATAGAAAATGTGCTCAATTGAGAACATCAATGACATCAATGGTTGTCTTTTATCCATTGTATGGGCCGTAATTCAGATGTGCTTCATGGAAAGCATATACCACATATTTGTTGTCACGTGAAACTGTTCATGTTTTAATGGTGCTAACTTGACAAAGATCATGGAAACAAATGCTATCAAATTGTGATGTTTTGAATCAATTAGGCATGACGTTTGGGATGATGAGTGACACTTTTTCTGCTACTACAACTTCCTTCCATTCCCATTGTCATATGATATGTAGGAAACAATATATCAACGTAAAGTTTTTCAATTGACTCACCATTTTCTTTATAAGCAATTGATTTACAATTAATATTACCGTAACTATTTATCCCATATTAAAGTATTTTGTAATGTATATTTTTGAAACATAAATATATTCATAACCGATGAAAATGGTGAAGTTATTACTGTAACTTCAAATGCGGTTTATAGAGAAGTATTTTATAATTTATGATAAATAATGTTGTCTACAATTCATTCTCCAAAAAGATGAATGTCTATCGTACTAGCTTTAATAGCAATACAAATTTTTCAATGACTTATTTAACATTAATAGAATTATATGATACAATTCATTGGTGTCTATTACAGTCGATAGGACCCGTGCGACGCACGGGTCAAAAGTCTAGTTATAGTAAAATATGGTGAATTACCCAACCTACCCTCAGCGAGATATTCTCTGCAGGGACTGACTAATCCGCATTTCTGTTTACTCAGATTCATTATGTTGGAGTATTATTTATCTATTTACTTAATAAAGAACAATCAATATAAAGCTATTTCCAGTATCCCACAAACTCCCTGAAATTAAAACAAACATAAAACATAACTATCCTTAACCAGCTCGTCAATTCATTATATGTCCAATACAAACTAAAACTTACAAAATTTAGTTTATACTAATCATGTATATTAGAGGGCCCAAGGTTCAAATATCATGCTAAAATGGTAAAACAATGGCAAGAAAAAGGGCGCAATTATTAGTATCATAATTCCACCCCCGCCTCTTCCTTTCCTTTGGACTTGGCCTCCTCTGCAATATGAAAACCCTCAATCCTGCGCGAAACCTCCTCCTCTGCATTTGCCTTCTCCTTTTCCAGGGTTCCATTTGGTGATAAACCCTCTGATTCATCATGAGTCAATGGCCCTGTCTGCCATATTCTGATGGTTCCATCCTCGGATCCTGATGCATACGATTCTCCTCCAGGAGAGAACCGGACACAGTGTACAGGACCATGATGTCCTTTGTTGCATGCTGCCATCACCAGATAGAACACCGTAATATTTATCAATATATACCACACAATGAATTAAACCAAACTTAAAAATCAGTTTAGTTATCAAAAGATGCCAGGTCAGAAGTGTAAAACAAATATAAATAACTTTTTTTAGTAAATGTATATATTAAAAAATAGTTGGTCCAGAACATAGGAAATATGATTTGGTCCTTATTTTGGTTTTAGATCCTATTATTACCTATATGGAATTAGTCGCTATATGTTTTGTTCTAGGGACTAAAATCAACATGATCCACAGATATTGCAAGGATTAATTCTAATAAGAACAAATATTATAAACGGACTAAAACCAAAACAACAATCAGAAGCATTTTTTTCGATTTCTCAAGGATTCATACTAACTGACTCATGCTTTGTAGGGGGGAAAAGTTGAAACTGGTGAACTTGTGTATGCTACACGGACAAATGTTATTTAAGCTTTAATTTGAACATATAAATGTAATTAAATGTTAAGTAACTTACCAATCTCATCGCCCGTATGGAAATCAAAAACATGAACCCACAAGTCTTCTCCCCCAGCAACAAACTTGTTACCAAACTTGGGCTCTAACGAAGCTGATTCCACATTGCAAGGCATGTCATAGCTCTTCACCAATCCATAGCTGAAAATCACAGGTGATGTTGTCAATCATCAAAAAGGCATAACCTTAAAAAAGAACATGGCCAACTAACTTATTGTTACTTACTGATTTGCATCCCAAAACTTGACAGTAGAACCATCAGCAGTTGTAATATAGCGACCATCCTGACTCACTTCAGCACTAGTCATAGGCGACTTGGTGTCAAGTGTCTGGACAATTTTACCAGTTCTTACATCCCATAGCCTGTGAATTATCAACAAGATTCAGTGCAATAGAGGATCCAAGCTTCATGTTTATATCAAAGTTTAGAAGTAAAAACAAGCAAGCTCATATACAAAAACGACAACAACGGCCAACTGTCAACATAGTATGGTCAAGTAAGTTATACCTGACGCCTCCCATATCAGTACATGAACTCAATATAGTCTGGTCACTATGAAGCCATGCAACACTCCTGACTGAACCAGGGGATTTATCCACTTCTTTAGGAGGTGCATCAGGCCGATTCAAATCATAAATTCGGAGAATTTTCTCTGCTCCCCCAGTGAGCAAAAGGTGGGTATCCTGCTCCCAGATATATACAAACATCAATCAATTCATATGAACAAAGGTGGGTATCCTCAGATAAAGAACAAGGCATTAACAAGGTATCCAAATTTTAACAGAATATATATTGTATATTATCACTTAATCTATGCCAGGATAAGCTTGTTTTGTAATTAAAATAGCTCATAATTAAAAGCTTGCAGATACAATTTAATAGGGAAAGCAAAGTAGAGATGAAATTGAAAATTGCAACGAGAACTTCAAAAGAGATCCCATATACTCAGTCCTTGCTCAAAGAATCAAGATTTAAGTAATAAAAAATAAAATAAAAAGCCAAAGTGACAACTACAGTACAATAGCAACTATCTGACATTCATGAACATAAAAAAGTAGATCCATAAATGAATTCAGCTATTGGTAGATGAATTCAGTTATGGTAACATGAAAATACTATAATCGCTTGGTAAATTCTAGGCATGCACACTTTAATGGTATTTATTTTCTATTTACTTACGGGAAGGACAATTTTGTGTTTTTGTCATTAGGAACGTTATCCGATCAACCAAAATGAATACCAACAAATATCAGTCATGCAAATTGTGAAAGAAACACGGGCATCAATTCTACCTCAGAAAAGGCACATGCTCTGACAATGTGCTTATGCTCAAAAGAATGTAACGCGTCACCTGTTAATGCATCCCAAACTTTGCTGCACACAAACCAACAAATATGTCATGCTAATTTATAAAACTGCAATTACTTCAATATAAAATGTGCACAGCGTGTAAAATCAAGAAAATAGTAATGTCAAATAAATCAAGAAAATAGTAATGTCAAAATAAAAGCATATCAGAGTGTGATACTAAAGGACTAATGCAGGGGAACTTCATGGCAGAATGCAATGTGTAGCGGCCACTGCAAAAAATGCTAGTGTAAAACATGATTTCACAATAATGACTAAGCAATATGGAAGGCTTTAGCAAAAAACACAAATAATTTGAAAGCATAATAATCCTAATGGGTTTAAACCATTGAAAAAATTGAATTGACTTCAAAAGATTCAGAAATCAATTCCTGTTTTAGGAATTCAATATTGAAAAGTGGACTGATTTATAAATCAAGTATGTTTTAAGAATTTTAATTTATTACATTCACTCGTGAAGTTCAAGTCCTGGAAACAGCCTCTTGTGTAAAACAGGGTAAGGCTGCGTACAATACACCAAATGGTGGGACCCCTTCCCGGACCCTGCATATGCGGGAGCTCTAGTGCACCGGGTTGCCCTTTTTTACATTCACTCATGAAGTTGTTGAATATGCACTGTAATTCGTGGATTCATGCATTTTACATGTTTCAGGTGTTAGAACTCAATACTAGTTGAGAAGTCATTTGGCTGGAATCACTGTGGGATTGGAAAATCCCAGTTATTATAAGAAATGTTTCCACCACGGCTGCGCTGTGATCCTTGATATTGCAGAAAATTGCATCAAATACACCCGGTGTGGTCACTATGCGTGGAGACATCAAAAACCTAGACACTGGGGTCACAATCACTGTTGTGGACCTTTTTTAAAACCTCACTACTTGCCTCTGAAAACATTCGTCAACACTGCCCATCCCTAACCAAGATCATCATTTTATGCAACATTGCCCTGCCACCATTAATTGAATGCTGTACTAATGGCACAAGTGAAACTTTGCTGCGATTGGTTGTTCCAGTCTGGTCCCTTTCTTCTGTCAATAATGTTATCTGTCCACCTTCCAGAAGCAATGTTGGGTGTGGGACAGTGTAGTTTGTAATTTCTATGTGTCTAGTGTGGTATGCAATTATGTTTGGGCACTACATCTCTTCATGGATTTTAAATCATGTGATCTAAAATTGTGAACATGATTATTAAACTAGTGAATCAAGTAGCAGAATACTGAGTTCATGATTGTAGATAGGCATGTTGCATTCTGTCAACACTGCAACTTATCTATTCACCTTCCAGAAGCATTATAGTGTTCTTTAGGTGCTGCAAATGACCCATGTTATGTTACAAGTGGCTGGGTGTGGGACAGGGTGGTTTGTAATTTCTGGATGTGTCCGGTGAGATTTACAATTCTGATTGGGCACAACATCTCTTGCATTTTATATTATGAAATCTTAAATTTAACTTGAGTTGTGAACATGACTATCAAACTTGTGAATCAATCAAGTAACAGAATCCTGAGTTTCTGCAGTTTTGTTTTACATTCCAACCTTGTGAACTTATGATTTGGTCAATTATGAATACGATCAAGGTTTCAAACGCAAAAGTCTACACAAACTCATGGAGCATTTTAAACTCAACTTCTAGTTTCAACTAGTTTTCTTTATATAAAGAATAACATTAAAATACATATAAATGACATATATACATAATAAAGATTCAGTAAAGAACAAAGTGAAGGGTGAAAATTAACAGTCAAAGTCTCGAGAAGGGTAAAAATAAGAACAAAGTGATTTAGATTAAATGGTGAAACTAAGAGCAGAAAATGTTAAATGGAGATTCAGATTAAATGCTGAATCCAAAAGGAAACAAAATTAGTAAGAATAAATTAAAATCTTAGTACAAAGAATAAAATGTTAAATGGGGATTCATATTAAATGGTCAAACTGACGATAAATAACAGTACAGAGAATAAAATGTTAACTGGTGTAACTAAAAAACAGTAGATTTTAAGGTTGTCAGAATTGAGATCTGTCATAAGATCGAAATGGGGTAGCAAGATCGTAAAAACATAAGATCGCAACCAAGATCGAATGATCTTATCCAATTAATTTTGCAGAACTGAAAAGGGGTAACGAGATCGTAAAACATAAAATTGCAACCAAGATTGAAAGATCCTACCAAAACAAAGATAATACTAGTATATATATGCATAGTAATACTAGAATAAGGGTATTTTCGAGGAAAAAAGTGGACGTGGTTGGGGAAAGGGGGGTATTTTTGGAGCAAAAAGAGCGGCGAGCCGCGGGGGGTTAGAAAAAAAAAATTAATATTAAAGTGTCACTTACACTATTTTTGGGCCGAGCGCCCAACCCCATTACACTAAATCGGGATTCTATGTGTGGTCTAGATTGGTCAGTGAAATTGTTAACTCGAAGATTTTGGGATTTAAATTGGAACTTTGATACTTATGGATTTTACCCAAGTTTAGACAACAAGTATGTATGCAAGTTAACTTATGAGTTTGAAAATCATGCATTATCTCAAAATGTTTCATTTTGGCGTGCATAATTATCAGGTTGGAACTTGAAAAACCTATAATGTAATGTGATGGAACAGTAGGCTAGGCCACTAGGAGGAAGGGACACAGTAGCTAGTGCATTGCAATGAAAATCCAATGAGCAAAGCAAGCACATGATGAGGAAGTGGGATCCAGTATGGAGACTCTATGATAAGATGCATGGGATTACTTGATCAATCCAAATGGTGGAAAAAGATAGTGCACCGCATATCATTTATGACGGTAAAATCCTCATATAGTATTAGGCCAACTCTTACCAATTTAAAAATTGAGTTTATAAATGACCCACAAGGACTCGTAAATTTTTTGTCATTGGTTATGAACTTCTTTTACGTATTTAAATTGGACCTTTTTGGGTTAACTTTCCTATTTATATTAGATGTGTGTGCACGCACGTGCATGAATGCGAGTGCACGTGTTGGATGTTTATCCGGTAAAGCATAAGAAAATAAACATTTTCACGGGACAAAAGCAGCACACATTTATCTATACTAAATGACATATATCCTATGCACATTGAATTAACAAATATCTCACTAAACAATCTAATTTATTGAAATCATAACACTTTGAGCTATATACAAAACTAACACGACGAATCACTAAACATACTGAAAGAAAGGAAAAAAGAGACGATAACATACGTTGAGAAATCAGCAGAAGCAGTAGCAGCGCGCAAAGCATTAGCATCCAAACAACAACTCCAAACAGCACCTTTATGCCCTTCAAATGTTCCAATCCAATCTCCAGTCTCTCCATTCCTCAGCATAGGACTAGCATCTATTCACACAAACAAAACTCACACATCACGACTTTCCACTAAAATTCCAAAATTAAATGTTATCACGTGTCGGCACTGACGACACGTGTCAGACACATTCGATCAGAAGTATCGATGCTACATATAGCTAACATCCTAAAACTGATCAGATCTATTAAATATAAAACTAAAAAAACAAATTAAAACAATCAAAATCTACAATTCTACCTTTGCTTGCGCTAATAAGAAAGAAACCATCAGGAGTAACAGGACTGTAAAAGAGATCAACAACTGGACGAGAGTGACCGTGACAAACAAGAGGTACCGTAACTTTTTTCTTTTCCATTTCTTGTAAAATCTCACAAATAATTTCTTGATTCTTTCAACTATTGATAGTATGCAACCCTAAAGGAACAACAACAACACTAACGGCGGTGTTACGAAAAGTAACACAGGTGGGAAACAAGATACACACCTCCTAACCCTCAAAGCTCTGGAAATTTTGGGTAAAAAAAAAACAAAAACAAAAACAACAAGCAAATTGGTAAAAAAGAAAGATTCAAAAACCTAAAAAAAAAAAAAAAAAAAGAGGGTAAATTAGAACGATAAAATGGTTAAAAAAGAAAAAAATGGGTAGAAGTAACACAGAGCTGGGAGAGGAAGGGCCAGGGCGCAGGGATTGGTTTGCCTTATGACCTGCTCTCTTATACTGTGACTAGTCGGACGGATGAGATGGTAATAAAACTCCTCTTACGCTGTCGTTCTGGACAATTTTTTTTTTTTTTTGGATTTTTTATCTTTTTGGATTATTTTTTTTGTGTGAAAATTCAATAACCGGTTAATCTAAGGGGTTTAATCTCGCCGTCTATTTGTGGAGATCTTTTAAAGCTGATGCATGACTTGTATGGACTTAACCTATCAAAATTGGCGTCAAGGAAATCGAACCTGAGAACTTAGAAGAGCATGCTCTAAAATCCTAAGTCGGACGCACCTGAGAACTTAGAAGAGCATGCTTGAACATCCCAAGTCAACCGTTAGGCCAACCCCGAAGGGGTTTTTTTTTTTTTTTGTGGGTGTAATTTGCGGACCTTACCAAAATTATAAAGTTATTTGAAGTATTAATCCTATAAAGTTTATACTTTAGTTGCGTGTTTGATCTATATGTTTATTTTAAGGTCTTAAACAAACGGTTTATTTGTAGCTTATGGTTCAAACATTTATTATGATAAACATTTATGCATAAGGTTGCATAAACAATGTGTATATCAAAAGTTAAACTAAAGTTAAATTGTTTTTATATATGTTATATTGTCACAAGTTGTTTACATAAGTTCTCCTAAACAATTTTACAAAGTTTCTGCTAGTAGATGATCTCAAATAAGTCAATCCAAACAAACCCTTAATTTTAAGTTGGTCTCTTACGTTTAAATGTAAATTGTAATATTTATTTATTATTTTATTAGTATTATATATTGCATTAAGGTATTGCTTTAGATATGAATCCACAAGTTTACGGTTTTATCGAGTCGTAAAAAGTTGTCGAACCACAGAGAGTTATATGATTATCAATCTCGTTTTTTAGTTGTGATTATATGAAATGATCAAGTTTATAAGTTTAATGGTTTCTTGGTTTTACATTTAGATATTATAAAAGCGTTGTGGGTTTATTGGTTCATCATAATGTCAAATCATAAACATTCCTTATTTATTTCATTATTCTATGTTAAATTCATTTTCTTAAGACAAGATTTTCATAAGTATTTCATGTTTCCTTTCAAATAGATGAATGTATCTCAATAACAATCAAACGTATTCTCATGGTTGATTATTATTGAGACCCTTTAAGTTTTAATCTTATTGTCTCAAGGTTCACAAAACTATTCTCATGTTTTGCTCACCTTGTCTATTCTCATTTGTTCTAATATCAATCTTCATCTTTCGATACTTCGATTGATATTTGATATATGACTTAAAAATGATGATATTATATTAGAAAAAGAAATTAAACAAAATAAGGTTTTAGACTTGGTTTGAATAGGATTTAGTCATTAGACTATTCCAACAATCCCAAGACTGGAAAGTCTACTCACACATGTTCATTGTAGACAAGGGATAGAAATTTAAAGACATATAATATAAAGACATTAAAGTAAAATGCTGGAAAATAAATTGCACGAATGTAAAGAACAAGAAAGTAAAGTGCAGAAAAAGAAGAACAATGTAAGCTTAGAACAATGTAACTTTGATTTCAATAATAAGCAAGTTCACAAGATTCAAAGATGATTTGCAATCTGATAATAGACCTATTTATAGCCTAAGGCCTTATACATTGAATGTGAATTACAAGCTTTAAAATGACGAAAAACAAAGTTTTGTAACAACCGAAAGTTGACAGCAGAAACACACAATCTTAAGCTCAGACCGTGCACTTTTCAACTTCCACGCCATTAAAACGCATGACCTCCTTCAGTAAGCTCTCGCTGAAACGCATGACCTCCTTCCATGCTTTTTGAAACGCATGGACCGTGCATTTCCTCCTGACTTTCTTTCTCTGATGCGCACGGTCTTGATCTTGGGACACACTAAAACGAACGATCTTGTTGTGAAAACGCACGGACCAAAATTTTCTTTCTGTTTTGCCTCCTTTTCTTCACGTCTTTTGATTTTTCTTTCTCATAATTCAACAAATATTCTCGTCTCTTTGATATTGAACCTGAAATGAAAATCATAGCGTTTGTAGTAAAATAGCTCCAAAATATGATCAAAACTATGAAACTTTATTTAATTAAAATACTTAAAATAACATAAACTATGACTTATCAGCTTGTTGGTTTTTAATCTAATAGATTACATTAGATTAATCTATATGATTACTTTTGCGTATGTTTCAATTACAATCAATCGCAGTAATGTTAATTTTTTAATATAATTGTTTTATATTTGTTTTAATATAGGGGGTAACCTTGGCGCAACTGGTAAAGTTGTTGTCATGTGACCGTAAGGTCACGGGTTCAAGTCCTGGAAACAGCCTCTTGTGTAAAAACAGGGTAAGACTGCGTACAATACACCAAATGGTGGGACCCCTTCCCGGACCCTGCATATGCGGGAGCTTCAGTGCACCGGGTTGCCCTTTTTTATATTTGCTTCAAACCTATTATTTTACCGTGTATGTGTGATATGAATATTAATACAAACATTACATGTTGCATTCTGAATATCTAAAAATCGATCCAAATAACCGTACGTATTTGGATAAGATCATATTTTTTTAGCATAGTCGTCCAAACTGAACCACATGCAAAATTTATTTTGGATCAGATGACATTTTATCTCAAAACCGCAGCACAAACACTCCTATCACCCACAATGGATTTTCTTATACATCGTGCACTGGCACCTATGATTTTATATGGGTTTGTTGAACAATTTTGTTTGCTAAACTGATTTACTTTTTTGTGGGTTTTATGATGGGGTCATGTTTCAAGGTATTTGTTGACGGAGTTGTGGGGTTGTATGAGGTTAGGTTGAAGGAGGAACAAGAAGAAGAAACACATGAGAGAAGGAGAAAGGATGTAGGAGAAGGAAAAAGAAACTTGTTTTGTTGATGTTGAATGATATATATATATATATATATATATATATATATATATATATATATGGGGTTTGCTAGAACACACCCACTAGTTTTTATGTGGGAGTGTTTTAGCAAAGCTACACCTTAGGGTGTAATTAACCACTTTTTAGTTATTTACTTGCTAAAACACTCCCACATAAAAACTAGTGGGTGCGTTCTAGCAAATGCCTATAGGATTTGCTAGAACACACCCACTTGTTTTTGTTAGAAGGTGTGTTATAGCAACATACACCTTAGGGTGTATTTAACCACTTTTTAGTTATTTACTTGCTAAAACACTCCCACATGAAAACTAGTGGGTGTGTTCTAGCAAACCCCTATATATATATATATATGAGAGAGAGAGAGAGAGAGAGAGAGAGAGAGAGAGAGAGAGAGAGAGAGAGAGAGAGAGAGAGAGAGAGAGAGAGAGAGAGAGGGATTAATAAAAGTTATTTTGAAAAAAATATGATAGAAAATAATTTATTTATTTTTTTTGAGGAAAGAAAATAATTTATTTTTAAAAAGTTGATTGTGAAGGAATCGACATTTTTATTGTTCAAAAAAAAGGAATCGACATTTTTACAAAAGAGCTTGTTGATAGAAATTAATTTTACTAAAAAAAATAGCATCGCCATTTTTGTCAAACACTTGACCATATAATGTTACTCGCTTCTAACGTTTATTACAACCATGACTGTGAAGGGATCGCTATTCGAGAGACTATACCCTCCAACTTACCATCAGAACGACATAGCTTGTGCCATTATTGTCTGATAAAAACATAATGGAAATTCACCATGTATGGTGAAAAGTAGCATGTGAATCACATTCGCAAAAGAAAAATATCACAATATTTACAATATTGTAATATTAATTATTAATAAAGATAATTTGAAAACTTTTTCATACTTTTTATTAATTTTGTAACTTTTCTAATTTCTGAGAAATAACTTAAAATAACAAGTTTGGGTGTTTGGCAAACAAGTGAAGTGTATTTAGGTCATAGTTTGTGCCATTATTGTTGGAGAAAAACATCTAACGAAACAACTAGAGGAAATGTTGTGAACATCACCTTTCTGCAGTGTTATGTATTTATTTACTTTTTTTTACATAAAATACTTGTTATTTACAAAAAGAATATAATAAAAATTATGGTAAGAAGTTTAGGCCGCTCTATGTACTCTGCAAACGAATTCCATTTCCAATTTTTAAAAGGGAGCTTAATCACTTTAGTCCCTGAATAGGAAAGAAGTCGTCATTTTAGTCCCTGAATGCAGATAAATTGCAAAATAGTCCCTGAATGGAGACTCTGTTAGCTAATTTAGTCCCTGAATGCAGACTCCGTTAGTCAATTTAGTCCCTGAATGTAGACTCCGTTAGTCACTTTAGTCCCTGAAATTGACTAACAGAGTCTACATTCAGGGACTGTTTTGCAATTTCTTTGCATTCAGGGACTAAAGTGACTACTCATTTCCCATTCAGGGATGAAAGTGGCTAATTCCCCATTTTTAAAAACATTCATTTTAACTTGTCTATAAAAAGATGCAAGCCTCTTGAAGTGAACAATAGCAATGAAAAGATGTAATGTTTATTAGAGATATAGCATTTTTAAAAAACAAAAACAATTCTTTTATATTTTCATTGTTTTTAAAAAATGCACACAATTATCAGTTATGAAATCTATTATTTAAAAAACAAAAATCTCTAAAAAGTAAATGAGGCCTTA
Organism: Medicago sativa; assembly: GCF_051527215.1. NCBI lineage: Eukaryota > Viridiplantae > Streptophyta > Magnoliopsida > Fabales > Fabaceae > Medicago > Medicago sativa. The sequence goes on from NC_140750.1 coordinate 47,308,596, forward strand.
GCATCATATGTTATAATTTAAGTGAACATTTGCATGATTTTGGAATTAAGGAATTATTCTGGTCATTCAAATGTATGAAAGTTAAAGTATGGTTACTTCGACATGCTGTATGCAAGATTGTTAAGTTTTATTTTTTATTTTTCGAAGGAAGATAAGTTAAGTTCTTATATAAATCCTTTTCTAAAGAAATTTTTTACAACTTCATATCATTAGACAATTGAAAAACCTCGTTGTCAAGGGAAAATTTGAATACATAGAGAAACATACATACATATATATATATATATATATATATATATATATATATATATATATATATATATATATGCATACGCCACATTGCATCAAAATGGTCAATTTGATTAGAATGGAGAGAAACAGGAGACAGATCAATGGCCTAAAATGTACAAGAAATGATAGATCAGAATAGGATAACTATTTTCAACGAAGACTGCTATAATCAAGTTCATATATAAAAGTTATGTATTTAAGGAATTCGAACATTGGAAGCTTATTTTGGAAAAAGAGCAAAAAGAATGTCAACTGAATTTTCATCACGGAACTACAAAGATGCATCAGGACTTAAAATATGTTCTGGTGACCCATGATGTAAATGAAGGTAAAAGAGTGTGTAATATCTTGTTTATTTCCTAGTTTATTTTGTTTAAAATCAAACATTTAGAAACCAGCAGGTATGTTACATTCCAGAGGTACAACCAAAAGACCTATGAGTTTATAAGTAGCATACATCTCTCACCTTACAAGACATGAGAGGGTGTTGAAATATAGTTTGAAAACAAGTTTATAAGTAGCATATATCTCTCAACTTACATGTCAATTTAGTGACAACTGGTGCTAGGCAACAATGGTATTTTGGCAGCAAAGAGATAGGTTGCCTTTGTTGCCCAATACCATTGTCTACGGGTACCGGATAAGCAGGATGTTTAACTGTGATGGTGTAACAACGGGGATAGAGCGATAATGGACGGTGGAGATTATCAATTACAGGTGATGACTACCGTAATTTAGAAAGAAAAAAAAAGGTCACTGAATAACAATGAAAATGAGAAAAAAGGATCCCATCATATCTTGCAAATTTCAACCCTATTTCCTTCTCAAAATAAAACCTGCACCGTTAAAGAGGATAGTAGGGTAGGGCAAACACTTCAACTCTAATCCTACAATAAGGTTTCAGGGTTGCCAAAAGAAATAACTGTTGTACAATGGAAGGACCAAAAAAAAATCAGACAACCCACAATTAAATAATCAATAAATACAAACTTCAGTAAATAATATCATAAATATATATAACAAAAAAAAAGCTACAAGCTTTGCTTGAAAGTCGGGAAAAAGTACCAATACGAGGTTTATCCAACCATCACTGAATAATGCTGAACAATATCCCTTATGAGTCACATGTCACACAACCAAATGATCGGAAGAACCAAGTATTAAAAGCAACGCCAACTGCTTTCTTCTGTAAACAAAATTGAACTAATACAACCCTTAATAACCGTACAGTTCGATAAGATTGAAAATCATGCAATAGTCCTTCCTGTTCAAAAAAGAAAATCAAAGACTAAATGAGCATATCAGCATAGCGACTTGAAATATAGTCAATGACAAGCAATGTAGAAGTGCTTAATTGTTAGGTTTTATAGTTGAGGTCCTCAGTTATCTATTGTAATATTACATATTTCCCTCAGTATTAAAAAAATGTCTTTTTTTTTTTTTTTATATAGAATATGAGCCTGTTAAAGAACATTCAAATGGAAGGATAGGATAAAGAAATTCATTGAAACTATTTAATATTATCATTCTAGAAGCATGATAGAGTTTAGAGCATACCGTGGGATACTGCTTGAAGCTCCGCGAACAAAGGAATCTAAACTATCATTCAATATAGTACTTATTTTTGAAAGGTGTAGCAAGCTTGCCCGAATGCTTTTGAATCTCACAGCCAAGCTCAACCTCCATTAAACGATGGTTTCCCTTCGAGCGACTCATTAGAAAATTAACAGTTAGGTCATCACCATCACTCACATGTGTAGGAGGATTTAAGAGGAAAACCTGTCCAATGATTAAAACATTACACTAACATTATCATACAATTGAACTAGAATGAAGGTCACAGGTTATAGGTGACTGAACAGATACATTGTCAGAATTGAAAAAGAGCCAAATTATCACAGAAAGTATGAATGTCATTAACCCTGTCTCTCATCTATAAAGGTACAAGGTTATATTCTAATAATAGAATAGAACAGCTAATTTATGGAACTCATTGAAGGTACCATCAGCTCCTTCATTAATATTCAAATTGCTCACAAAATAAAGAAACTGTATTTGACAAATAATTATAAAACAAGTCAACTAATTGATGCTGTACAAACCTGCTGACCCCAGTGTGTACAGTAATCTACACTAGGAGCGGTGGTTAACTCAATCTCATGTTCAGCTGGATCCTCACTTCGTCCCTGGTAAGCATAAACAGGAAACAATAAGATTGAAGAAATTCCATAGCTATAATGCCCATGCAAGGTCAGAGCATCTTACCCGGAAATGTACATCAAACCACCCTCCATATCCACACAGTTTTGTGTTCTCTGTGGTTATTGACAGAGAAAAGTTTGATCTAACTTCCTCTATGTCTGCCACTGTGGCAGTCAAACAGTCAATTTCCTTTACTAGACCAGCAGTTCCTATGACTTGATGTGGATGAAGATTGCTCCACAACGATGTCTACAGAAATTAAAATATGTATAAATTGGTTACATATGCAACAGAAAACACATTATGATCAGTAATGAAATCATCAAGAGAAAGTTGGATAAATCTAATTGTAGATAATACAGTCTCCTCTGATGAGATTTGGGCATGGGTAAACTAAAAACCCATTGAAGTATCATTAATGAAGGTTGACCTGTAGATAAAAGTCATAAAACTACAAATAGCGGCTGCTATGTCCCTTACAGTGGAACAAGGATAGAAATTAGGTATTCATTGCAGATTCATCAAAATCCCTTAAGCATTAGTGCTATAACGCCTCAATTTGACAACGCTCTTGATACAATTCCAAAGCCGCTTACACAGTTGCATTATTGCATAGCCACAGCAAAGTTCATGATTGCATGGAAGAAAGGGCTTTTGGATCAAGGGGATTCACTCTTGCACAATGAAAAGGCTATAAGACGGTTTCTGAACTTGGTTTATGAGTGGGTGAATGAAGTACTTCTGAATTAGGTTTTTCATGCAAGTGGCCTGACCCACCAACACATGTTGATGTTCTTGTTCTTGGGAATGCACAATTACACTTTTATACACTACAGCATGGAGCGTACGACAAACAAACCAAAATGAATTCCATGTGGGGATTAGGATTGTTCAACTCCATAGAACATGTCAATTTTGTGTCTGCACAAGCCAGCACATAATGTAGGGCTGATATACTCTCAACCATAACAAAAATTTTATGTAACTGAAACTATAAAGTACACTTAAGATGTACAAAGTATATGACTTGCCTGTAGATAGTATTTCCTCTGCTCCTCAGCAAAAGGCTTTGCCAAAGTGCTCATATCAACACCATAGAAGGCTTTTGTTTCATCGACAAAGTTGTGCCAATCGCCCATAGCTGACTGGTAATCGCCCAACTTTTGTTCTACTATCCCAGTCCTAATGGGTGCCATCCACATGCGAGCATGACTAGGATACCTACAAAATAAATATTTTTAAATCAATTGCAAATGTATCACCGAAAGCCACCAAAGTTTTGCTCATTAACAAAATGAATCTTTATATCAGAACCATCTCATTTTCATGAACCAGATACCTTCACAGTTTACCAAATCATTGATATACATGTCAGTATCTCTGTTGGTAATGTGCTGGAAATAGCATGGTAAAGCAAAACATGCCATGTTAAGTCAATGTAAAAATAGCATGGTAATGTGAAAATTGGGGTAGTTAGGGGTTTTGTGTTATGAAGGGAAGGATTCAGATTTGTTAACATTAGGTGAATAGAGCAGTGGCTCTATTATAGTGAAGGGCAAACCCTTGGAGGAGAGTTTTCTATCGTCTTGTTTCTTGTTTTCTCAAATAAAGTGTTCTTTCATTAATTTTTTTCAATTCAAGTCTCAAGTTAGAAAATAATTATTAGCTTATCGTTCACGTTCTCGTACGGTATTCTATTAACTAATGTCTGCTTGTTTTTTTAATTCACCTCAGTGTTGTTAATTGCAGAAACATGGATAGCAGAAAAAAGTGGTTTGTTCAAATTCCGTTTTACAACAGTGTTACAGTGGCTCTATATTTTGCAATGAATATTGCATCGCAGAATAATAGTGATTTGTCAATGCTATAACCACCACTTAACAATACTGATTAACCCTATTCTATTGAAAACTAAAGAACATACTCTGCTTTATGTGCAGCTTTTAGTTTAAAAGACAAACAAACGACAAGTTATAACTAAGTTCAACTTTCTTAACTAACTACTAGCCACATTTTTCATATATAGTATAGAAATAAAGTCAAATATTTAGACAAGTGACTAAAAATACGATCTCAAGAAAAGATTCAAGTAATATCTAGTTTTTCAAATGAGTGAGGAGTAGGTGCATATCAAGAAGTAGAAAACATCAATACATTTTAATTAATAAAAAAAAACCCTCTTTCGTTTCTGGGAAGAAAACAATACTTACATCACTCCTGTTGGTTTGAGCCAGCGGTCACGAGCACATATGACAGAATCAAACATAGATTCTCGCAAAAGAAAATAACCCATCCATTCAGAGATGATAACATCAACTGCAAGTCATACAGACACAAACACTTTAAGCCAATCAAAGGATACACAAAGGCACACCAACCAACATTTAACAATTCATATAAGGTTTATGCAACTGCAATTGTTGCCACAGCATCAAGGTTTTGCGTAAATCACCAAACTAGTCCTAAACCCTAAACTCTCAAATAGGTAATCAGATTATGAATATCTCAAAATATCGCCTTAATTGATGTCCAGATGCATAAGTAACCCGAAAAAACAATATTTTCTTATAATAGTGACCGGAGGAAGTATCAATTAAGTTGTTATATGTTAACCATAAATTATCAATTTGGACCCTATATTTAACCACTTAATAACAATCTAGTCCCTCACAGACTATCGTATAAACTAAAATGAGTAAAATTTGACAAAATCAAGGACCTTTTTGAAATATTCATAATTTTCAAGACTTATTTGATAGTGTCCTAGTCATGGTATTTGACGAAATAAATGGCATTATCAAATATCATAACAGAATCATGACCGAGATTTAATTCAAAACCTTACAACTTAAACTAGAAGTAATAATACACATACAAACAAACCTTTCTCAGGCAATGTAACATCCTCAACAGAACCCTCAATAACCTCAACAACCTGCTCAAGATTATTCGATTTCACAAGCGCACGAGCATGTTCCGACATCTTAGTAGCTTCAACAGCATAAACCTTCTTTGCACCTGCTTGAGCTGACCATATAGCAAGAATCCCACTTCCAGCACCAACATCCAAAACAACCTACACAAATTTCTTATCATTATTATTTCACAAATTTCATCACCCAAACCCAAACCCAGTTAAGTTAAGGATACTAACCTTATCTTTAAAGTGGTGTTTGTTTTCAAAAACAGCGTTGAAGTAAGCATCCATACGAACACGATCTGAGAGCATTTCTTTTTGGTGATAGAGAAAGGAGTAGGTGCAAAAGTAATTAGCGTAGTCGACTTCTTTGGGGACGGCGGTGCCTCGGCCACCAGCGGCGGCGTTTTCGGAAGAAGTGCCCATGGTTCTTACTCACTCAGCGGTGGAGCAACCAAGTTTATGTTTTTAGGTCAGGATTGGTTTGGCGGTAGGGTTTAGGCTCTGTACCGTTATTTATTGCTCTTTAAACACGATCTACTGTGTTTTTTCCATCACTATTTTTTACTTTTCATTTTTAATCTCAAGAAAATTATTTTAAAGAAATGTTTTTTTTTTTTTTGAATAAGTTTTAAAGAAATGTTAATTAGTGTCCGATGCACTTTTTAAAAACTTTAACCGACATATTTTTATGAAAATATATGTAATTAATGCATTGAGAGTGTAAAAGACTATTTTGGCAAATAAAATATTGAAGATTTTAAAAGACTTCGTGAGATTTTATTGATTTTGTGGGATTTTAAAAGAAAAAGAGTTGCTAGTATCAGGATTCTCAATGCAGGATTTAAATGGATTTCAAAGTATCTTATATGGAAAGATCATAATAATAGATTGTTTCATAATATCATTACTCCTATAGAGGAGCTAGTAGAAAAGGTTAAGTTCCATTCTTTTTGGTGGTTGCGTGCTAATAATGTCGCATTTGTGTATGGTTGTCAGCAGTGGCAGTCGAACCCGTTGCTTTGTTTGGGTATCGACTAATGTCTGTTTATGTTCTTGTTCCGTACATTGACAAATACTTTGTTTCTTGAACGCTTTCTTTAGCACGCCTTGTGCTAGAGGGGTGTTTGTGGTTTGTGTGAATATATTCCATTTTTGTTTCTTAAAAAAAAATGGATTTCAAAGTACTTTATGGATTTCAAATGATTCATTTGAAGCTTCAACAACATTTTGTTGAGATTATCACCTCACAGGGTGCAATAGTAGCATCATTAGATAAAACTTGCTATAGAGTTTCATTTTGTTGAATTTTAAGGGGTATGGTTGATTTGATTTACACGTTGTATTCTCATGTGGACCGGAAGGAATTCACGTAGAACTCTACTGTGATGGTTTGATGGCCACCTTGACCACATCATTCAAGTTTTGCAGTCATATTTAGAATATTATATTAATCTCTTTAAATAAAAAATAGAATTTTCAAACAAAATATGAATCTTTATGTTTTTTTTCTTCATAAATATTCATGTTTTGATAAAAATTCTATTTTTTTGCGAGAAGTTATTATAATACTGTAAATTTTTCTGCAATACTCATTCATAATTTTGAAGGGTGCACATAACTTTACTTAAAATAGTGACCAAAAGTGTGAACTGAAAACTTTTGGAGACTATAACTCGAAGAAAAAATTTAGAAGGATTAAAACGAAAAATTGTGATATTTATAAAAACCAGAAGCATATTTAACCTAATGTTTAAATATATTATATAAAACTCATTAACATTAATGTAGCGATCCTTCATAAACAAAAACATTAATGTAGTGGTCCTTATAAGTCTATATGACAACACCAAGAGTGCACTAGAGGCGGGGTGAATAGCGTTTTTTGGTTTTAGAAGAGTTTACACAAGCGTGGGTTAGAAAATGATGATGAATGTTGGGTTATGCTTTGATATAACGATATGCATAAAACAATGTAAAGAAATAAGGGTCATGCTAATGATTAAGGATACTAAAAAAGGAAAATATTACAATAAAATGAAACTTTTTTTTGACTTATTATAAATTAATTACACAATTTCAATGCATTAACTACTATACAATTTCCTTTTTATTATCATTAACCAGTGTCCCGGAGCCGGAGGCACCGGTTAGCATTTCCCAAGAAATAAAGATTCAATTATGAATGAGAAGTTCACTTTTGAATCTTATTGACAATTCAACAATCAACACACAAATTCAAATCACAAAACTAAACTATCTCAAACCAAACTTATTAACAATAAATCACATCTTTATACTAACAATTTAGAGTTTTTCTAAATGCACTATTTCAAGAATCCTCTTCTCAAAGGATGTCCACATCATCAAAATATGACTTGGCATTTGTTCCAAAAATTTCTCCTAATTTTTAATACATGTTTAATAATAATTATGATTAAAAAACCGTTTTTTATTTAAAATTAAATCGTGCATAAGATACATAGTCAGTTATAATCAAATAATTATTAATATAATTAGTGTTTCGATTAATATTTATATGATACATTAAAAATTTGGTAGGTTACAAAGTTGCAATAAATAATATAAAAACATTGTGTTTGGATTTTTGGTCCGTTAGACAACTTTTTTTGGTCCGTTACACAATTACAATAATATACTAATTAATTTTTTTAATGTTTTTTTAAAAGAAATATATTTTGAACGGTTACAAACATATAATAATATTATAATTAATAATTTGTAGGTTAATATAAAAGATATATTTTTGAGAAAATAATATTAAAGATATTAACAATGTTGATTTTAAAACATTTAAATCAATAATTAATAGAAAATAAACGTTATGATATTATTTTTGTAGATAAATAGTAACATTTTGGGGTACAATGAATTCACAATCACAACAATTTTCTTATTCATCTATTTTATGAGTTTCTGTTGCAAAAAAAAAATGTCTATAAGACACGACTTCATTTCTGATATGTCACCTAAAAAACTATCCTGGACATTGATTATGAGGGTTGTCCATGCTTGGTTGTAAGAAACTTCCATTTTCCATGAAGTTAGTTCTAATGGATCAAGAGGTATTTTCATTCATATCGTTTTAGTTTTTTGTATTTTTTTAATTTGAAATAGGAATTTTTTATCTGTTATGTAGGGTAGCCAAAATAATGCTACTATAAGAAGAACATTGATTTACAAGTTCAAGAAGCAACTTCAAGAGAGAATGATGTACACAATTTTATCATTTGATGTTGGTTCCAACAATGGTCCGTATAGAACATCACGTAACAAATACAAACTGAATTTCACAATCAATAACAAAGTCAAAATATCTAAAACTGTTTTAGTCCCTACAAACATGTATTCGTTTAGACTAACATCTGATATTTTCATTGATTCTTACGACAACAACTATTTAGTTGGTAAGTGACTACCACTTTTTTCTTATCATTTTGATTATATATATTTACCCAAATACAATAATATATTACTTATTTTTTTTGAAAATATTTTTTTAATATAATTTTTTTTTCATTGTGCTAATAGATTTATGCTTATATAAATGAATGATTCTCCAAAAAATTCAGTAGTATATTGATTAGAAATTGGGAACTATTATTATTCCGAAAACAATATATAAGTCATATTTTTTAACATCATCCTATGTCATGTTCTCATTTTTCTCCATCAAATTTGTCATACACAACAACAATATTGAGCAAAGATAACTTCGAAAGTAGGAAGTGGAATATAAATTAGTTGTAAGTCTAACTATATTGCGTTCCAAAAATAAATATACAGTAACAAAATCAAATTTCAATTAAGTCAATTGTGTACAACTGATTTTAATTACGTTTTTGAAGAAGTCAAATTAACCCACCGAAATTGTCTTGAGGAGAATTGATTCTGAGAACTTGAGAAAAGCACAATCCAGGGTCACAAACCAACACCATCAGACCAACCCAAGTGGGTTCTAATTTTTTTTTCTTAAAACCTTTTTCTATGTATAATTTTAATTCGGGGTCGATCCTTTGAATTTGGATGCCTTGGATAAATCATGAAATGGTGCCCAATAAAAAAAATTAACAAAAAATATACAAGGATAAAAGAATTGAACTTGGAGATTTGCACATTTTCATTTGACATTGTGCAAAAAGAACACGAGTATGGATGTTTGAAATGTGAACCGAGTGACTCTAAATTAGATTCATGCTCCAATAGCACATATGAATCATAATCTAATGTTTATATTCTTCATCCTCCTCCTTCTCTAAGAAATCGTTTGATTTTACTATTATATCATAAAAAAGAATTATATGAGTATTTAATAAATAAATACATAATTTAAAACCTACTTTTAAGAGACCATTGTATCTTTACGACACTGACACTTATGTCCCCTGCCCATGCTCAGGGCCACCCCTGTTTTAACTGACATGTGCTATGTGGCAAAATTTTCGTCAAACCTTGAAAATATTTATTATTTACATGAAAATAATAATTATTAAGAAAACATTTCATTTATAAGTAAATAAATCTTACTTTAAAAACTTAGTCGGTTACAACCCAAGAACAATAAATATTCTAAAAGGTTTCTTAAACTGTTGAATTAATAATTAATAAAAAAAATAACCGTTACAATATGATTTCAATATCAATAAATTGTGTTGTTGCATATAAATAATAGAGTTTTTGGGAGGCTAAAATTAAATAACAAAATCATTTTTAAATTCATATATTCTTTGATATTTTCATACCTTTTTTTAAAGAAAATGTATCTGAAACACGATTTCATTTCTGATGTATCTCTTGGAAAAATAATCATGGATATTGGTTCTGAGAGTTGTGCATGCATGCTTATTTTATTCATGACTATGAATATAAGAAACTTCCATTTTTCATGGGGTCTGTTGTAATGGATCGAAAGATATTTTCTTTCATATCTTTTTGGTTTTTGTATTTTTTGTTTAAAATATGATGTTCGAATCTTTGCTATGTAGGGAGACCAAATTGATGCTTTTATATGAATAACATTGATCTACAAGTTTAAGAATCAACTCTAAGAGGAAATTGTGTACGGAATTTTCTCTTTTGATGTATTCATAAGGATATAATAGAGTTTATATATATATATATATATATATATATATATATATATATATATATATACATTTATGAATTCTCCAGAGAAACCCGTGGAGATATGCAAGGACGGGGACAAGAGTGAAAATCTTCCTGTGGTGGAGAATGGGAGTGAAAAATATTTTGAAGGATTGGGATGGAGAGCGAGGATCACTCTCAATCTAGCCCTGTCAAACAACACAATTTGAATTTATTATCCGAAGTCAGTTTTCAAAATATTTTCTAGCACCGTTGATAATTGAAGCAAATAATTTTTACACTTATATATATTGAATAAATTTATAATTTTTTGATAAATACTATACACATTATATATAAATATATGAAGAATATCAATCATTTTAACTTTCATCATAAAAATAAACAAACTATATCATATGATACTTTAAAATAAACAAATTATTAAAAATTATCCCGCGCATGGCGCGGGAACACACACTAGTTAACTACAAATGAACACAAGGTATATGAGGTAATTATTTGAAGTTAATTTTCAACTTTGATTGTGAGGAAATTGAATCTGTAAAATGTTAATTAAGGAAATTGAGATATGTTTTAGTAAAAAATAAACTCACAATCAATTAATATAATCACTTCACGCAATGAGTTCATATACACAAAAATGTAATGTTGAAATTAAAAAGATAAGAGGGAGAAGAACACCGAGATTTATAGAGGTTCCCCTTTTCATCCTCGTTATGAGTACATCCTCCCTTTGTGATAGAAAACGCCTCTATCATCCGCTATGATGAAAATGTTTACAAGTGTACGATTACAAAAATTCATTTGATATCTTCTATTCTAAGCAATCGCACAAGATCTAATCTTCAAGACCTCTTGAAATTGGACAGCCACACGGTGTTCGAATCTCAAGCTTTCATGCAATCCTTTGAACTTGTACTCTGAATATTCGCCTTTGATACTCTGAATATTCGTCAGCAAATTTATGAACATAGACTACTCAAGTTATGAATTTTAAAAACTAACCATGCAGGCAAAAAAGGCAGTTCAAGCAATATGAACTAAGGTTATTCAAATTCAAATTTTTCCAACTTACATTTCAGACACGACCCAGCAAGGCATGTCAACCTTGACTGCGTCTTACACTCAGCTAGTGGTATTGACTTCTCTGGGGCGGCCATTCGAACATCCAATACGCGTATAGTCCCATCAGATGATGCAGATGCTACTAGGTATGGTTCATCATCTCCTGTAGCCTCATCACTGAGCACAACAATACCTTTTACACGGGCAGCATGAGCCTCTTCTATGCAATATGCAACTTTTCTGCTCTTTAAGTCCCATGCTGTGATATTTCGATCCTCACCGTCTGTATAGAGAAGTCCATTCTGCAACATAAAATAAAGTAGGGTGTCAAAAAATACAGTTCAGATAAATTCGCACCTTTAAACACATTCATTGAATAAACATATTGCAGTGAACAACTAAACATTATAACTATACAAGATTGCACATAATAACCATCTGCGGCTGTGCGGCATATAGTTCACTTCACCAATGAAACTTGCTAAGGACTAGTAAAACCATGTTTAACCAGCATCAGATATTTCACCACAAATAATTTAGAAACACAATATTTCACCAATGAAACTTTTCCTAACCTATGTAAAGTCAAGCAATGGTAAATAAAACAATGAATTTGAATAATTTCATTATTTACTAGAAAGTGTGTATGAATATGTATCCTGTTTATAATCTACCAAATATTTTAAATTTTTAGTGGTTTTGAAAGTGGAAATGGTCCACGCTTTGTTTTAGTTAAATATATATATATTCAAATGAAAGTTGCACATCCTTTATCTGTAATTGCAAGCAAAACTGCTGAACTATTCAACTCTACATGTTCTCACAAGATTATTACAAAGGTGAGAAATCTAATTATTCTTCTTTTATCTTCCATTCCATCTTTACCATAAAACAGAAAATGTGAAGTTTTGATATGGAAGATAGGAGAGTGAATATAATCGCTGCTATATCAGTGATAACACTGATCATCATCATAATCATTGCACGTATCTTGTTAAAGCTTTCAAAGGCTTTCTTCCTCATCTGTGGCGCTGGCGTTGCTGTGATCCTTGCAGTATTTGGTTTTGTTTTTCTCAGCTTAATCTACAAACGCAGAAGGAGAATATTGGAATCACAGTTGAAATCAGAAGGTCAAGAGATTCGAATAGAGTACAGTTTCTTAAGAAAAGTTGCAGGGGTTCCAACAAAGTTCAGATACAATGAGCTTGAGGAAGCAACGGATGGATTTCAATCACTTATTGGAAGAGGTTCTTCGGCTTCGGTTTTCAAAGGGATTCTCAATGATGGAACTTCGGTTGCTGTGAAAAGAATTGATGCAGAAGAAAGAGGAGCAAGAGAATTTAAATCAGAAGTTGCAGCTATAGCTAATGTTCATCATGTGAATCTTGTGAGACTTTTCGGGTATTGTAATTCTTCTTCAGCTCCTAGGTACCTTGTTTATGATTATATATCAAATGGATCATTAGATTGTTGGATTTTCCCGAAAAGGGATTCGCAAAGGCGTCCACGTCCTGGTGGATGCTTGTCGTGGAACTTGAGGTATAAAGTTGCAATTGACGTTGCTAAAGGACTTGCATATCTTCACCACGATTGCAGATCAAGGATCTTACATCTTGATATAAAGCCAGAAAATATTCTCTTGGATGAGACTTTTAGAGCACTTGTTTCGGATTTCGGTCTTGCAAAGCTAACTGGTAAAGACGAAAGTCAAGCGGTGTCTACGATAAGAGGAACAAGAGGTTATATGGCACCTGAATGGCTTTTAGAAAAGGGTATTTCAGATAAAACTGATGTATATAGTTACGGGATGGTTTTATTAGAAATTGTTGGAGGAAGAAAAAATGTGTGTTTAGTTGAAGATGAAAAGGACAAGTCAAAAAGGAAATGGCAATATTTTCCAAAGATTGTAAATGAGAAAGTGAAACAAGGGAAAATCATGGAAATTGTTGATCATAGGTTAATGGAATGTGGTGGTGTTGATGAGAGGGAGGTGATTAAATTGGTTTATGTTGCTTTATGGTGTGTGCAAGAGAAGCCAAGGTTGAGGCCTAGTATGGCTAGAGTGGTTGATATGCTTGAAGGGCGTGTGAGAGTGGATGAGCCACCAGGTACAAGAATGATTCTTGTTGATTTTCTAAGTGTTGATGATGATAACATGCCAAGGTTGGACACTATGTCTAGTCAAGGAACACAAAGCAATGTGGAATGTAATTCTACCTACTCTTTTGCTACTACTGTTTTCTCTGGAAGATAGTCATTAGTTTCTATACTAGGCTTATGGAACCATGTTATTTATTTGATTCTGCTTCATGTTCTTCCTTTTAAAAATTGCTCTTCTCCCTTTCAAAATTGTTCATTCCCTTAATTCAACGTAGGTTAACTCACGCTCGACATTTTTCAGCGTAAGTTAACTTACGATGACACTTTTAAGACCGGTTCAATTACCTTTTAAGCAAGTTTATTTGATTCTGCTTCATGTTCTTCCCTTTTCTCTTGTTATTGTTATGTTTGTTTCTTTTCAATGTGTAAGTAAAAATTTAGTTCAGACAATTAGTGGCCTTGAGCTTGAATTCAGTAATCTCAGAAAGTTTTAGCAAAAGTTTGTTGTCTATGCAGTTCAATTTATTTTATTTTATTTTTTGAAGAAGAAAGAGGTGGAACAAGAGAGGGTCACCATCTCAGTACTACTTTCGTTCAAGCATGTTTAACTGCACAATTCTAATGGAATCGGGTGCAATATGCAGTCTGATCTAGTTCAAGAAATTAATCTTTACTCCCTCCGTTCCATAATACTTGACACAATTGATCTTATTACGCATGCCAGTGCATAATTTTGAGCTTAAATATCTTGAATAATATAATAGAAAAATTATGAAAATTTGATATTTTGAAAATACTCATCGAGACAAATCTAACGCCATCTTATATGATATTATTTATCTTTGTATATTAGTAGAAAAATATGGTCAAAGTAAATTAGATCAAAATTACACATTTTCAAATAGCTCATCTATTACGGGACGGAGGGAGTCCAAATGGCTCATCTATTACGGGACGGAGGGAGTATTGTGTTTTCGGATGATCAATTGATGTTAGTATAAAATAAATGTAGTTGAAGATTTTTTGTTGGGCAAATATTTTTATTTGTTAAGTTATTATATATTAGCTGGCTCTCTTAACGAAACATTGCTGGTTAAGTGTAGAAATATGAATATTATGTCAGTATTGGCTTCGCTGTGCTTCAACCATATCTACAAGCTTCCTTAAAAAACTAAAAAAAAAAACTATCTATACGAGCTTGGTTCAGTTTTACCCAATCTTTTGTCAACCAGACAAAGGCAAAATAATATATTAAGTGCAAGAGAAATGATATTTGTACAACCATTTTATGACAACTTTTGTACAACTTTCTCTCTCATACTCACATGATGTACTTATCATATCTCTTCCTTTTTCTCTCTCTATTGTTTTTGACCAATGAAAAGAAAGAAAAGTAAGGTTGTCACAAAAGTTGTTATCAAATGGTTGTCAAAATATCATTACTCTAAGTGCAAATGGTTTATGGTACGCAATAAACAATGACTAGTTCCGTCCTTTTAGACTTTTTCAACCATGCAAAATTAACTTCTCCAGGAATTCTTCCCAAACCAAATGAAATTAGTTTAAAAATTTATTTCTCATTTATTTTAATATATATGCAGGAATGCTAACAACACTCTCTTTTCAACACTTTCTCAAATATTCATTATCTTATTGGATGAAATCAATGTATGTCCCGCTACTTTGTGGGTTCCATTTTCAAATTGTAGGACACACATTGATTTAATCTAATTAGGGAGTAAGTATCAAAGAAAGTGTTCAAAAGAGTGTGTTGCTAGCACTACTCATATATATGAGGTTGGTTTGCTGGGTATCCCAATTAGTGAAAATTCTTCACAAATTTTAGCGAATCGGTTCACGGTTTCTTAAGAGTTTCACGAATTATGTGACTAAGATAATTTTTAGAGGCAGTGGTTAATCAATAGTATATATATAAAGTGAGGTTTTTTATGCCACGTGTCACTTCCACGTTTATTCTCAATATTTTTATTATTTTTTTATATTTTATTTGACATAAATATCTCAACAAACTTTTGATCTTATCCACTAAATATTTTATTTAATTTTATATTTAATTTCTAATATTTTATGTAGCCAAAATATCTCAACAAACTATATATAATACTTTCAATATTATCCATTAAATCTTCCTTTTTTCTTCTTCTTTTTTTTAGGAAAAGAAGTTTCAATTATTTATTATATAATCTTTTAGCACCTTATTATTCAATTAGTTTTTTCATTGAGGAGAAAAAGGCTTCGATTTGTTTTTTTTTTTTAACTATAAATAATTGAGACTTTGTTAATCACCAAAATCACATATTTTGAGCAGAAATCGAAACTCAAACCTTCTTTGTTTCATATACTATTATCTCACACTGGGTCTATTTGATGCAATAGAAATACCTTCCTATGAGTTTTTGACAGTTGTTCATGTGCACGTTTACTTTCATATATTAACTTTTATATTTTTGTTTACTAAACTCATTTCTCTATCTAGCATAGACACCTCAAGTTCTCAACAAATAATCCACATCTACTTTGATTTTATCGTCCTAATATTTTATTTGTTTTTTTTATTTTCTAATTTTATTTTAACATCATTTATTTCGTTAAATTCTTATATTTCTATGGAACAACCACCTGTAATTTCTCTATAAATATCTAACCGCTTATATTTTTTCCATGGAAACTAATCAATTATATTATTCTCACACTTTTTTATGTGTTTTATTCATGATGTGATATATGTTATTATATGTTATTACTTTGATATATATATATATATATATTTATATTTCAACCACTTTCTTCCCTTTCAATCGATTTTTCTCTCTCATACGCATGGGCCACGAAACAAACCCATGACCACATGTTTAAAGGGACCCAAAACTCTTACCACTTGGACTAATTCATTATTGATTTTGTTACACGTTTATTCTTGCATTGGACATTCATCTCATCATTTATATTTATTTTTATGATATTATTATAATTTTAAATTTAAATAAATTCAATCTAATATACTGACACGTGTATTCGTGTACACAAACTTATAAAACTTATTTAATATCTAACCCAGGCAACGCCGGGTCTCTAAACTAGTATTAATATAAAAGTTTAATCAATCTAACTAGTGAGATTGAGAACAAAGTATCCAATATTAATTTACGAAAAATGTTATCTAACTTTTTTTTTAATTTACGAAATTAATTTCCAAGATTTATTTTTAAGTTTGAAAAAAAAAACTGAATTTTTTTTTTAAATTTTGAAATTGTTTTTTTAATTTTCGAAAAATATTTTCTAATATTTTCTTTTTATTTTGCAAAATTAAGTTTCATGGATTCTACGATGAGGGTTCAATTAAGTCCCTCACCGGTGGACCATTAAAAAAATAACTTTGGATTTAATTAAAGGTTTAGATTAGTTGAAAATAAAATTAAAGCTCCCTATAATCGTTTTTCTCTCCTAGGGTCCTCGAATCCTAGTGAAAAATGTCTCTCCGCCCCGTCGTGAGAAGATACATTGTTTCCTTTTCTAATAGCCTTTTTCTGTTACACTGATAACCCTTCTCTGTTCACAGATCATCCTTCTCTTCCACCGACCACTTCTTCTTTACTCACCGATCACAATCCTTCTCTCATGGAGCACCTTTCCATCGCAGGTGAAGAAGACGAAATCGAACTCCAATTTGATGAGCCGCAAGCTACCTCTGAGTCCCTTGAAGGTTCCTTTGTTTTAGTTGGACGTTTTCTCACCGACCGCCGAATTCGATTCCGTGCGATGAAGGAGAAGATGCCAGAATTCATGCAACCTGTTTGTCAAATGTCTATTAAGGAGGTTGATGACAACCTGTACCTCTTTCAGTTCTTTCACCCTCGCAACATGGAGCGAGTACTCAAGAAAGGTCCATGGTCTTTTGACGGGCATCTTTTGGTACTAGGGATTTTGCAGCAAGGAACCACACCCAAATCTGTTCCTCTCAATCACATACCCTTCTAGTTGCAAGTCCATGATGTCCTAATCGGCTGTATGTTAATTACTGCAGGTAAACAATTGGGTAATTTCGTTGGAGAATACATGGAGTATGATGAGAAAAATAATTCCAATTTTCTTGCTTCTTATATGTGTATTCGTGTACTGCTGGATGTTCGAAAACCACTGGCCCGATTTAAAAAGATTAAGACTAAGACAGGATCACATGAAGTCCGTTTCAAATATGAGAGACTTGGGTCCTTTTGCTATTTTTGTGGTTTGCTTGGCCACACAGATGAATTTTGCAGCAGCCTGTATGCAAATGATGCTCTTGATGATGGCACACGTCTTTGGAGTTCTGAACTACGTGCCCCAGTGAAGAGAAATGGTAGTGGAAGCTCTGGATCAAAGTGGCTGCGAGAGGATGGTAGTCCGGTTCGGTCTGCTGCACCATCACAAAAAATAGGTAATGTAATATCTGGTTTACCTCAGAGAACCACAATTGTTAGTAAACAACATTCGGATGTTCCGGTAGTAATTAATAATTCGGGGGCGCATATCTCCATGGCAGAGGCATTCACAAATCCTGCTACTTTATTCCCTCTCTTTGTAACGCCCTATTTCTATTAAAGCGATAAAACACGCGAATATAACAAATATTCAAGAAATATACGCTACGTCTCAACAAAAACCGAAACAACATGCATGTAATAAAATATCTCAACAGTCGCAGCGGATACAAATCATATAACTCCAACATATACATGCCATGGTCAACACTACATCAACATACAAAAATAATCCTCCAAGTCCGACAATGGACAAATCTCTACAACATAACAGAATCCAACAGAAACAAAAGACACTACACCCTAATCAGAGCCTAAAATCTAGACTCGACAACCGACAACGAGACAACTCCCGCTATCCAAACATCAACTCACCAAAAGCAACTAATCCTGCACGGCGTCTACCCATCCATACAGACAGGTAGGCGGCAAAAACCACTGGAGGTTAGCTTTACATTAATCATAATCAATAAATAATAATTGGATATAAGAAGTCAAATTAATTCTCAAATAGTTGCATAAACAATTAACTTCCATATATACATTCATTCAACCAATCCAAATATTACAAGCAAGCATCCACTTATCACCAACAAACAACAATCACATATTACATCAAGATTTCATTTCAGTATGCAATGCGCCTATACTCGACACATACATGCATGTGGTACCATACAACAACATTAGATGCCAACCGCACATCTAAGTAAGAGTACACCTCCTCTTACTATGTAAAAGTACACCTTCTTTTACATTTCACAACTAACTCCATATGATATGATGCATGGACATACAACAGTGACCCGATAATGCACAACTTCAACATACAACTACCAACAACAATGTAAACGTACACCTCCAATTACATTGACTAGCTCAACACCATTTGCATTATCAAGTATTCATGTCCACACACATTCAACAAATCACAATTCACATGAGTCATCATCACATAAATCATCATCAACTACACAATATCTCACAACAATTCCACATACTTCTCATAAATCAAGCAAAGTGGAATAATACAACATTTATGATAAACATCACATTCAACCTTCAACAACCATTCATATATCCTCAATTAATCATATAAAGTCATTCACAAAAGATTTACAAGGTAATTGGTTCAAAGGAACCGTTTCAACAAATTTCGTTTATCTTATCTCACTTTCAAAATAATTGAAATTATTGAACCAAACCAAGTAAACAAGATTCAATGCCTCAACTAAGTATACCTCTAGGCCACATGTGAGTTCAGTAGAGAATACTTTGGAGTTTCACCGGCCAAATGTGACGAAATCATGAAAAACTCAAAGTTCGTCTCTCTTTATCATTTTTCAAGGAATTTCTCATTTTCAAAGCAAAACAAGTTAAGACTTGATGAAACCAATCACAACCATTTTCAAATATCATATAAACCATATACAACTTCGATTCTACTTCAATTCCATGAGAAAAACGAGTTTCCGGAAAATTGACGTTTTGGACCATTTTTCAAAAGTTAAGTGAAATTCACAAATTCAAGTCCAATTTGATTCAAATGAAGTTCCAGTAGGATTAAGAGTACAAACAGAGGTTAAACAAGTCAAAAGAAACATTTTAGAAAATCCGGATTGGTCCCCAAGTGCACGAAGCGAAGAAATAAAAGTGGCTAAACTGGGTGCTGCACGCTTAAGCGTCCAACTTCCAGTAGCTTCTGGGAGTTGCTCGCTTGGAGCACGCTTTCTGCACGCTGGGTAGCTCGCTTAAGCGTCCTCTGCACGCTTAAGCGTCCTACACCAGAAGTTCAAAAACCAGTTACGGGTTCCAACCCTTTTCACCCCAAAATCCCCATTTTGATCCTTCCAAACCCCAAAACTTAATTCCAAAGATGTTTATAGGTCATATAACATTCAAAACACTTAAACATACACAAGTTTTGAGATTACAACATCAAATCAACAATAATTCATCAATTCACCAAACTTCCACAACTTTCAACAACAACAACAAACCTCATCATAATTCACCAATTCATGATACCCATTGCATCAATTCAACAACAACATATGTCAAGATAACAACAACAACATTTAGACATGATTTCATTCATAGTTCAACAACCACAACATCATTCATCATCAATTTCATACAAAAACTCATCATGTTCATATCTACCCATTTTAACATACAAATTCATCAACAACAACACAATTATCATTCAATTCATGTACATAATCTTATCATCACAATTAAGCACGAATTTCTACACCAAAAATCAAATTAACCACTTAAGCAAAGAATTAGGGTAGAACTACAACTATTAATTATGATTAAAGTTTAACCCCCTTACCTTAATTCTTCACAATCTCCAACTAGGGCTTCACTTTAGCTCCAAAAGCTTGAATTCTAGCTCCCTCTAGTCCTCTCTAGATATTCCTCTTCAAACCCTTATCTTCTCTCTATCTCTTCTCAATTGTGAAAATGTTGGTAAAACCCTATTTCTCTACAAACTAGAGTTTATATAGGTTCTATCTAATTGGGCTCAACTCACAATGCCTTAATGGGCCTAACCCATTACTAATCTAACTCCAAAATGTTACTACTCACTTAACGGTAAAATGTAATAATAACGGTCACCTACCGGTAATAAAACAATTTACTACAACTCCCTAGTACTTAGTAAAATAACACTAGCCCTCACTAAACACTAAAAATAATCCTCATCAAAATTACTAAATTACCCCTACTCACAAAATGACCAAAATACCCCTGAGTCCTAAATGACTAAAATACCCTTATAATACCGAATTCTACAACTCCCAACCAAAAATACACACAGAGGCAATTAATCACATAAGAGTACATATAAACATATAATAAAACAATTAAATAAATAATAAAATAAATCTAGCGAAAAATCGGGCTGTTACAACTCTCCCCCGCTAAAAAGAATTTTCGCCCTCGAAAATTACCTGACGGAAACAACTCTGGATACGAAACCCTCATCCTACTCTCCGATTCCCAAGTGGCACTCTCACCAGTTGGTCCAACCCAAATCACTTTAACCAAAACGATTTCCTTGCCACGCAAACGTTTCACTTCCTGATCCTCAATCCTAACTGGCCAAGTCTCAACGGTCAAATTATCCCTTACTTCCAAATCATCCACTTGAATCACGTGAGACGCATCATACACATACTTTCGCAACTGAGACACATGAAACACATCATGAAGATTCGACAAAGATGGTGGTAACACAATCCGATATGCTACAACCCCAACCTTCTCAACAATCTCAAACGGTCCAACAAAATGAGGAGTCAACTTCCGAAACTTCAAAACACGACCAACACCGGTTACAGGATTCACTCTCAAAAACACATGATCACCAACCTGAAACTCAATGTCCTTCCTCCTCTTATCATGATAACTCTTCTGCCTACTCTTAAATGCTCTCATCTTCTCTTGAATCATCTTAACCTTTTCAGTAGTCTCTTGCACAACTTTCGGTCCTAACAAAGCACTTTCACCTGACTCATACCAACACAACAGAGTCCTACACCTCCGACCATACAAGGCCTTAAACGGTGCCATTTCAATACTAGAATGAAAACTGTTGTTGTAAGTAAACTCAATTAACGGTAAACATTCGACCCAACTGACACCTTGCTCCAACACACAAGCTCTTAACAAATCCTCTAAGCTCTGAATAGTCATCTCCGTCTGACCATCAGTCTGGGGATGATAAGCAGAACTCAACCTCAACTTAGTTCCCAAAGCAGCCTGCAAACTCTCCCAAAACTTAGAAGTAAACCTCGGATCCCGATCCGACACAATACTAGAAGGAATACCATGCAATCTAACAATCTGCTCAATGTAGATCTCAGCCAACTTCGCCACAGACATACCGGTCTTGATAGGAACAAAATGTGCCAACTTCGTCAACCGATCAACAATCACCCAAATCGAATCAAAAACTTTAACAATCTTTGGTAACGCTCCGACAAAATCCATAGAGATATTATCCCACTTCCACTCTGGCACAAACAACGGTTGCATCAAACCCGACGATTTCTGATGTTCAATCTTAGACTTCTGACAAACTAAACAAGCATACACAAACTCTGCAATCTCCTTCTTCATTCCAGGCCACCAAAACAACCTCTTCAAATCCTGATACATCTTAGTCGCTCCTGGATGAATACTCAAACTACTTCTGTGACCTTCTTCCAAAATCCGTCTCTTAAGCTCAAGAACATCTGGTACACAAACACGATCACGAAACATCAAGACACCGTTCTCACCCAATCTGAAGTCTCCACCCTTGCCTTGCTTAACCAACATCACT
Organism: Medicago sativa; assembly: GCF_051527215.1. Taxonomy (NCBI): domain Eukaryota; kingdom Viridiplantae; phylum Streptophyta; class Magnoliopsida; order Fabales; family Fabaceae; genus Medicago; species Medicago sativa. Next base: position 47,331,178 of record NC_140750.1, read on the forward strand.
CGATCTACCAGTTCCAAGATAGAACGTGTTCCTTAAAATACCTACTCATACACTTGCTCAAAGATTGCAACTGGGTGCTTTTCTCATTGGAGAATTTTTCACAATAAAACATGATGTGGGTATAGCAAAAACATTAAAAACACAAGAAATTGCTTTGATGCACAAGAAACAACCTTTTTAAGAGAAGACAACAAAAAATTTTATGCCATATGATTTCCATTAAAAACAAGCTACTTAATCATGCCTTTCGCTATAAAAACAATAAAAGAATAAAGTTCAAGGGAGTTTGTGACACTACGACTCTAGACACTTTATTAGGCTCCCCCCCCCCCCCCCCCCACACTTAGGAGAAGCATTGTCCTCAATGATTCAAGAAGAAGAAGAAGAAGAAGAAGAAGAAGAAGAAGAAGAAGAAGAAGAAGAAGAAGAAGAGGAAGAAGAAGAGGAAGAGGAAGAGGAAGAGGAAGAGGAGTAGAGGAAGAGGAAAGCTCACAATTTTATTGAAGTCCATAGTGGACTTTGGAGGTGAAGGTGTTGCATCATGTTTTTGGAGCATTTGATTGTTTTCTTCATTTATTCGATTGCTCCTTTGGACATTGTTCCTTTCAACACCTTATTTTTGTTGCTCGGTGCTTATTCTTTGAACTTTGGTTTGCATCCATGCCCGCCGTTCATCATTATAGCTTCCACCGGCTTCTTGTTCATGGTGCAAGTTTGCACCTACCTCCGCTTCATCACCACCATCATCACGATCATTTTGTACCTGTGGGTTAGTACCAACATAAAGCAAATTTTCCACCACCTCCAGAATAGTTAAGTCCGAATTAGGTAGAATAATCAAATAATAAGCTCTAATAATTCTCCATTCATATTGGTAATTGTGAGTAGAGCCATGTGTTCTAAGGAAGGACAAAGTAGTGAGAGTATAAGTCTAGATAATTGTTCCCTCTATCCTCTTGTTCCCTTGATTCATACTCACCCCAAACTTCCTAACAAGAAAAATGATGATTCCACTTACCATTATATCACCCTTATCATCCAGTTTCTTTTTAACAATTGAAACAAGATAATCAAGCAAATAATAGCAAATTTTAATATGATAGTTATAAAACATAGCCCACAATATAAACAACTCAACAGTCCTCAACATCCCTACCTATTTCCTACTCCATATGGTACAAGCCAATGTGTTGAACAATCTAACCATAGTATCTCTAATACCTAGTGTAATCATAATATTATGATCAGGGTACCTGCAAGCAGATATAGGTCTAGAGTCAAGAGTTTTATACCTATTCGGTATCTTTGAATTTGATATCCTGGTTCATGACTGTTGATTTCTTCCTCCTTGCATCATCATCTGAGCCAACAATCTTCTTCCCTAATTTTTTTTAAAATTATTTTTTATTTTTTTTTCTTAGGCACGACCGTGCCACCATAGGCACGGGCCGTGCCTACTCTCTGGAGTTTAGGCACACATTTTTTTTTTTCTAAATTTTTTTTTTTGAAATTTTTTTTTCTTTTCTTTGCATCATCTTGGACAAGTACCTACAAAACAAATTTAAATAACACATAAGAAAAAATAAAAGCAATAAAATTCATGGGTTGCCTCCCACGAAGCGCTCGTTTAGAGTCATTAGCTTGACGGTTAGAAAGTGGTTCATCTATCCTACACCCAATCTCTCAGAAAGGGACAATGGCATCAAACTAACATTCTCTCCAAAATCACACATGGCTTTTTCTATAGTTTCAGATCCTATGACACAAGGTAGGGAAAAGCTTCCTAGATTCTTAAGTTTAGGTGGCAATTTGTTTGGAAATATTTCAATAAATTTTCTAAACTGCTCATCTAACTTGGACTCATCAAACCCCTGTGTTAATGGATTTTCATGCTCATGAGATGGTGAAACAAGTGGCTTTTCATTCTCTCCTATGGCTTTCTCACTTTGAGGCTCATCACACCCTATCTCTCCTTTATTGTTCTTAACTTTCACAACGGGGTCCTCTAATTGTTTACCATCCCTAAGAGTAATATTACTTATATGGTTTTTGGGGTTGGTTTCGATTTGGTCTAGGAGGACTTCGGAGGATTGAGAGGAAGTAGCCACCTGTTGGGGCACTTGCGAAGTCTGAGTCTCAAGCATCTGACTGTGAGTAACTATGGAGTCTTCTTTTGATGTAAGTTTGGCAAGAGAGTCCTTCAAAAATTCAGTTTGATTTTTAAGCTCTTGGAGCTGCTCGGATTGATTTATACAATGATTTTCTAAAAAAAATTCCAAGCTGGATTTTTGAGGGACTCTTTGGTTGTTTGCATAACTTGGTGATGTTGTTTGTTGTCCAAAAAGATTTTGAGGGGTTTGAAAAAAAATTTGATTGTTTCTAAACCCTTGATTATATTGAGCATAGTTTACTTGCTCAGGACTTCTAACAACACTACCTAGTTGGCAACCAATGCCAATATGGCCAAATACACCACAAATTTCACAAAAAGGAGATGCAGAAGAAGAAGAAGAGATGGCACTAACATTTATTTTTTCAAATTTTTGGGTTAATGCATCAATCTTAACGGCAAGGTGATCATAGTTAGAGACTTCATACATACCTGCCTCCTTTTTGGAGGGTGAAGAATTAGTGATGGCTCTCTCGTCGGTCCGCTTGTATGATTTTGAGCCATGTCTTCAATCAAGGCGTATGCTTCTGTGTAATTCTTGTTCATTAAAGCTCCACCTGCAGCTGCATCAACATAAATTTTTGTGGTATATAAAAGACCATTATAAAAAATGTGAATAATAAGCCAATTCTTTAAACCATGATGGGGACAAAGTCTAAGCATTTCTTTGAAGCGCTCCCACGCATCGTAAAGAGATTCACCATCTTTTTGAGTGAATTGTGTGATTTGAATCCTTAATTGGACGGTTTTAAAATAGGGAAAGAATTGGGCAAGAAAAACTTGTCTCATTTGTTGCCATGAAAAGATAGAACCAATTTCCAATGAATGAAACCAAGCACTAGCTCTACCCCCTAAGGAGAAAGGAAAGAGGTGCAGCCTTAAGGCCTCTTGGTTTGCATTCAAGGTTCCACTGAGTCTTAAAAAGGTTGAAATATGAAAATTCGGATCCTCAGTGGGTGATTCGAAAAATTGATTTTGCTGCACTAGGTGAACAAGTGCAGGTTCTATTTCAAAATTATCCTCAACCGTTGGGTACACAATAGCATCATATGACTCATTTGAAGATGGGATTGCATACTCTTTGAGAGAGCGTTCCTTAGTCATATCGTTATTATCTTCCCAAGAAGTTAAAGGAAAAAGAAGAAATAGAAATATATATATATATATATATATATTTTTGGATAGAACTATAAAAAGAAAAAATATAAAATAAAATAGAATAAAATAAAGCAAAAGATTTTTTTTTTAGAAAGAAATATATAAAATAAAATAAAATAAAATAAAGCAAAAGATTTTTTTTTAAAGTCTAATCGTTAAAAAAAATTAACCAAATTGCAATAACTCCCCGGCAACGGCGCCAAAAACTTGATAGGCCAAACCGCAAGTGCACGGTCTATCGAAGTAATAGTAGTAAAAGAGTATCGTTCCGCTAGGGAGTTATGAATTCGATTAACTTTTAGAGAATGATTAAAAAAGAAGAAAGATTATAAGAAGGGATGTTTAGTTGCTGAAGGTAAATAACAATAATAATAATAATAATAATAAAAGAGCCTTGGGATTATTGGTTCATCATAACAACGAATCTTTTCACAAGCAAGCCTTAAACTTATAATTATGCGTTAATCTTAATTTCTAAGGACAAGTTTCTCTTTAGCATATCACAGCTTCTCTCGAAGTCAGTGAGTGTATCCCTCCAACAACCACACCTATTCTCATGGGTGATTGCCTTTGGGACCCTTGAAGATCGAAACTTTATGTGTCCCAAGGTTTGCTAGACTATTCTCATGTTTCGCAAACCTTGTCTAAATTCACTTGTTCGGATATCAAAGCTCCGCGTTCGCTTTATGAATTGATATCTGTGATGATGAATTAACCATTATCAAACCCTCCGTGTTCGCTTCCACAGTTTGATAATAATTAATTCATGTTAAAACGGTGAATTTAGATTAGGAATTAAGGTAACATATAATTAGGGTTTAAGGCTTAGCTTGATCTGGATTAAGTCATTAGACTTATCCAACAATCCCAAGACAAAGAAGAGTCTACTCACTAACGTTCATTGTAGACATGGGGGAAGAAGAGAGAAAGCAATAAAGTAAAAGAACAATAATATAAAAGTGAACTTTTATTCCAAGAACAAAAGATGAATGTTTATGATGGAGTGCTACTCTATTTATAGCTTTACAATTGACTTAAAATCTAAGCAAATATAAGGGCTAATCAGTAAAACTACAACCGAGTAACTTGGCCCGAAGAAAAAGCAGCAAAAGGCCTTCTGTGAGGTGGCACGGCCGTGCCACATATTGGCACGGGTCGTGCCAAGCTTCTGACTTGGGGGCTTTATATTTTTGTTCCGAATCTTTCGTATTTTTGCTCCAAATCAGCTCCAGACTCCTTTCTTTTGCTCCAAGACACCTTCCATCATATATTCGTTCCTAAAATATAAAATATGCAATTGTAGTAAAAAGATTCAAAAAGGAAATATTATTGTAATAAAATAAATTCAAATCTAAATAAAACTAAACTAAATAATGCATAAAAATAGATTAAATATAGACTCATCACATGTTTTTGTTCCATATTTCGTATTTTCATCCCGAATTAGCTTCTAACCCTCTTTCTTTTGCTCCAAGACTCAATCTATCAAATATTCGTTCCTGAAATATAATAATTTGCAATTGAAGTAAAATGGTTCTAAAAGGAATTAATATTTAAATAAAATACACTTCTAAATAAAATGGAATCAAATATTATATTAAAACTACTAATTATTGACTCATCAAACTCCCCCACACTTGAATCTTTGCTTGTCCTCAAGCAAAAGGCATAGACACATCAGCTTAAAAAGACTAACATATGACAATTCAATTAAAAACTTATGTCTCCTCAAAGGCTTTTATTTCAAGCGTACACTAATCACAAACTCAAGCATTTCTTGTAATCTTTATTCAACCCAACAACAAAATTTCAAGTGAGTGTGTGTGTGTGTGTGTAGTCCAACCCTTTTCTTGCTCTTGTATAAGATAAATATTATGAGGAAACAGGTTCTAATCTTAGCACTAAACCAACCGAGAAAAGTCCTTTCTTCATTTCATATAAGAGAGATGGAAATTAAATGGAAATTAACTTGATTAATTTTTTTGACAATTTAAATGTATTGGGGGCTTCAGATTGCTTAAGGGATACCATATTCTCATAGGAAGTCAGCGAGGGGGTATCGTTTCCTCCTAGATTCAATGATCACCCTAAGTAGTGCTGCAAAAATTATAAGTTAAAAGACACCATCTTTACGTAGGAAGTCAGCGAGGGGGTATGCTTTCCTCCTAGTGTTAATGATGCCTCCTAATTATGCATTTGATTCTTACCTCCCTTTAGAAGGATTCATGGAAGCTACTTTTAGTTATTAGAGAAGCATCACCTTCACATAGGAAGTCAGAGAGGGGGTATCCTTTCCCCCTAGATTCAGTGAGGTCTCATTTTAGAAATATATTTGCTTCAGCCCCAATTTGATTTATCTTTTTATTCCCCACACAAACTTATCTTTTAGAACGTGCTCCTTAAAATACCTATTCATACACTTGTTCAAGGGTTGCAACTTGTGCTTTTCTCATTGGAGAATTTATTCACAATAAAACAAGATGTGGGTATAACAAGAACACTTAAAACACAAGCATTCACTTTCATGTACAAGAAACAACCATTTTAGAGAAGACAACAAAAATTTATGTCATAATTTTCAATAAAAACAAGCCGCTTAATCATGCCTTTCGCAACAAAACATAACAAAAGAATTAAAATTCAAGGGAGTTTGGAAACACTATGACTCAAGACACTTTATTTGCCCCCCCCCCACCCACGTGGGAGAAGCATTGTCCTCAATGATTAAGAAGAAGAAGAAGAAGAAGAAGAAGAAGAAGAAGAAAGGAGAAGGAGGAGGAGGAGGAGGAGGAGGAGGAGGAGGAGGAGGAGGAGAAGGAGGAGAAGAAGAAGAAAGAGTAGAGGGAGAGGAAAGCTCACAATTTTATTGAGGTCCATAAGGTAGACCTTGGACGTGAAGGTGTTTCATCATGTTCCGGAGCATTTGATTATTTTATTCATTTATTCAATTACCCCTTTGGACATTGTTCCTTAGCCCGACCATTTCAACACCTTGTCTTTGTTGCTCGGTGCTTATTCTTTGAACTTCAGTTTGCATTCATGCCCACCGTTCATCATTATAGCTTCCACCGACTTATTGTTCATGGTGTAAGTTTGCACCTACCTGCTCTTTATCACCACCATCATCACCATCATTGTACTTGTCGGTTAGTACCAACATAAAGAAAATTTTCCACCACCTCCGGATTAGTTATGTCCGGATTAGGTAGAATAATCAAACAAATAGCTCTAATAATTCTCCATTCATATTGGTAATTCCGAGTAAGGTCATGGGTTCTAAGGAAGGACAAAGTAGTGAGAGTATATAAGTCTAGATAATAGTTCCCCTCTATCCCCTTGTTCCTTGATTAACATTCACCCCAAACTTCCTAGCAATAAAGGTGATGATTCCACCTACCATTATATCACCCTTATCATGCAGTTTCTTTTTAACAATTAAAACAAGATAATCAAGCAAATAATAGCAAATGTTAACAGGGTGGTTATAAAGCATAGCCCACAACATAAACAACTCATCAGTCCTCATCATTCCTACCTCTTTCCTACTCTAAATGGTGCAAGCCATAACCCTTTGAAGGTACATAAGCACAGGGTTGTGTTATTCAACAGCCTAATCACATGTTCCTCTATTCCTGGTCTATCCATAGCATTAACATCAGGGTACCTACAGGGAGAGATAGTTCTAGAGATTAGAGATTTATACCTATTCCTTTGCTCGGGATCCTTGAATTCGATCCCATGATTTCGGACTGTTGATTGTTTTCTGCTTGTACCGCTTTCAGAGCCTTCAATCTCCTTACTTTTCCTCTTTGATGCCATTGGCCTTAATTTGACTTGGTGTGGGTTTGGGTGGATGTTAGGTTTGGACAAGGTTTTGTGTGAGAAGGGTTGGTTTAGTGATGAGGTTTGGGTTTAAGTGAGGTTTATGAGTTGAATGATGGAGATTGGTGAAAAAATCTTGGTTTTCGGGTTAGGGTTTAATGGTGTACGAATTTGGTGTTTGGATGGATGAAAGTTGGTTTTGATTGATGGTTTATGTTTGGAATGGTAATTGGATATGATTTAGAAATTGTTGGTTTTGGTGGAGTTATGAAGGTTGGGGGTTAATGAAGTTTTTAGGGAGAAATGAGTGAATGGGGAAGGAGAAGAAAATTTTTGAGGGTATATGGTGCTGATGGGCTGGCATGGCCGTGCCACCACAGGCATGGGCCGTGCCAAGCTTCTGCCATTTGGTGGTTTTTGTGTTGTTTTGGACTGGCACGGCCGTGCCACCACAAGCACGGGCTGTGCCAAGATTCAGGTCATGCTAGGCTCAATTTTTTTCATTTTTTGCATCATATTGGACAAGTACCTACAAAACAAATTAAAATAACACAAAGCAAACAAAATAAAAGCAATTAAACTCGTGGGTTGTCTCCCACAAAGCGCTTGTTTAAAGTCATTAGCTTGACAATCAAGAGGTTTCTCTACCCTATACCCAATCTTTCACTAAGGGACAAAGGAATCAAACTGACACTTTCCCCGAAATCACACATGACTTTCTCAATGGTTTCAGATCCTATGACACAAGGTATGGAAAATCTCTCTGGATCCTTAAGTTTAGGTGGCAACTTGGATTTAGCAAACCCTTGTGTTAATGGAATTTTAGGCTCATGAGGTGGTGAAACAAGTGGCTTATCATTCTCTCCTATGGCTTTCTTACCTCGAGGCTCATCACTCCCTGTCTCTCCCTCATTGTTCTTAACTTTGACAAGAGAGTCCTCTAATTGTTTACCATCCCTAAGAGTAATAGCACTTATATGGCCTTTGGGGTTGGTTTCAGTTTGACCTGGAAAGATTCCGGGGGTTTGAGAGGAAGTGACTACTTGTTGGGCTACTTGAGAGATTTGAGTCCCTAGCTTTGTTGGTGAGTAGAAATGGAGTCCACTTTAGATGTTAGCTCGACAATAGAGTCATTCAAAAATCCAGTTTGATTTTTAAGTTCTTGAAAGTGCTTGGATTGATCCATAACATATTTTTCTAGTAATATTTCCAAGATGGATTTTTGAGGGACTCCTTGGTTGTTTGCATAACCGGGTGGTGCTGTTTGTTGTCCAAAGGGAATTTGAGGAGTTTTGTTATAAAAATTTTGGTTTGACCTCATCCCTTGATTATATTTATCATAGTTCAATTGCTCGGGACTTTCAACAACACTACCTAGTTGGCATTCAACGCCAGTATGGCCAAGTATTCCACAAAATTCACATGGTGGTGAAACAGGAGTAGGTGTGACAACACTAACACTTAATTTATCAAATTTTTTGAAAAAGTGTGTCCACCTCAGCAGATAGATGATCAAGGGTAGAAACTTTGTACATACCTGCCTCTTTTTTAGAGGGTGGAGGAGTAACAGCAGTGATGGCTCTCTCACTTTTCCATTGGTAGTGGTTTTGGGCCATGTCCTCGATCAAAGCATATGCTCATGTGTATGTTTTATTCATCAAAGCTCCACCTGCAGCTGCATCAACATTCATTTTTGTGGTAAACAAAAGACCATTATAGAAAGTATGGATAATAAGCCACTTCTCTAAACCATGATGGGGGCAAAGCTTAAGCATTTCTTTGAAACGCTCCCACGCATCATAAAGAGATTCTCCATCTCTTTGAGTGAATTGTGTGATTTGATTCCTCAATTGAGCAGTTTTACTATGGGGAAAGAATCGGGAGAGGAATGCCTTCCTCATTTGGTCCCATAAAGTGATAGAACCAATTTGCAATGAATGAAAACAAACACTAGGTATATCCCTCAAAGAGAAAGGAAGGAGGTGCAGCCTTATGGCCTCTTGGTTTGCCTTCAAAGTTCCACTGAGTCTTAAAAAATTTGAAACATGAAGATTCGGATCCTGAGTGGGTGATCCGAAAAATTGATTTTGCTGCACTAAGTAAATAAATGCAGGCTTTATTTCAAAATTATTACCCTCAACCGTTGGGTACACAATAATAGCATGTGGCTCTTCCGTAGAAGGGGTTGCATACTCTTTAAGAGTGTGTTCCTCAGCCATATCGTTATTATTTCATGCTTCCCAAGAAGTTAAAGGTAAAAGAAAGAAATAGAAAAAGAAAGAAAGAAAAAACAAAAATAAAGAAAAAGATTTTTTTTTCAGTCTAATCGTTAAAAAAATTAATCAAATTGCAATAACTCCCAGGTAACGGCGCCAGAAACTTGATGAGTAAAACCGCAAGTGCGCAGCTCTACCGAAGTAGTAAAAAGAGAGCACTGTTCCAACATGGAGTTATGAATTCAATTAACTTTCAATAAGGATTAGAAGAAGATTAAATTATATAGTTGTGATTTTTAACGGTTTAGAAAATGATAATAAAAAGAGCCTTGGGATTATTGGTTCATCATAAGAACAAACCCTTCACAAACCAAAACCTTAAACCTAGAACTTTATGTTAGACCTACTTTCTAAAGACAAGTTTCTTTTTAGCCTATCACATCTCCTTTCGGTCTCAGTGAGTGTGTTTCTCTAGCAACCACACCTATTTTCATGGTTGATTTGAAGCTCGAAACTTTATTGTCTCAAGGTTTGCTAGACTATTTTCATGTTTCGCAATCCTTGTCTATATTCACTTGTTCCAATATTAAAACTTCATCTTTCAATCCTTCGCTTAATATTTGTGATGAATCAATAACAACTATTAAACTTCATCTTTCGATCTTTCGATTAATATTTGTTATTGATTATAAGAACAATGAAATAGATTAGAAATTAGGTATACATAAAATTAGGGTTTAAAGCTTGGTTTGATTAGGATTACGTCATTAGACTTATTCAACAATCCCAAGACAAGAAGAGGCTACTCACTCACGTTCATTGTAGACATAGAAGAGAATAAGAAGAAGAAGAACATAAAAGTAAATAACAATAAAATAATGGTGAACTTTTATTCCAAGAACAAAAGATGAATTGTTGTGATACCTAGCTACTCTATTTATAGTCTTATGTCGACTTAAAACCTAAGCAACTAATCACTAGAATGTTCCACAAGAAACCACGGGCATTTAGGTCAAAATAGGTAGCTTGTTTCCGAAGCAAAAGCAGCAAAAGAGCACCCTGAAGCTTGGCACGGCCGTGCCTCCTCTCTGACTTGGGGAGTGACATATTTTTGTCCCATATTTCATATTTTCATCCCGAATCAACTTCTAATCCTCTTTCTTTTGCTCCAAGACTCAATCTATCAAATATTTGTTCCTGAAATATAATAATTTGCAATTGAAGTAAAATAGTTCTAAAAGGAAATAATATTTAAATAAAATAAACTTAAATCTAAATAAAACGAAATCAAATATTATATTAAAACTACTAATTATTGACTCATCAGCTTCTTAATCAAAGCCTCTCAGATATGGTTGACGAGAATTAGCAGTACTATTCAGCTAATAATATTTTACAAAAATTAAATTATTGTGTCGATGATATGGAAGCATGGAGCAAAGCAAATAGTCCAAATTTCCGCCATGAAGCCAACAAATTACAAAACGAGCTTGCTGCCATTCGAAGTAGTAATGACCACTCAACTGATGCATCTATTGTTAACATCCAAAACAAGCTTTCTTGTGTTTTGTTGCAGGAGGATATTTATTGGAAGCAGTGATCCAAAATCTTTTGGCTCAAAGATGGGGACAAAAACAATAAGTTTTTTCATGCATCCGCTAGTGTAAGGCGCAAGAGAAATAATATAAAAAGTTACGGAATTTTCATGGTATGCATGTAAAAGATCAAGCTGGTTTGTGTAGCATTGCCCAAGACTATTTTTGTAATCTTTACACACCGAACGATGGAGATCATTCACCTATTATTGCTACTATCCCTCAATGTATTTCTCCCCAAGATAATACTTCTCTAACGACTCCTTTTAAGGAAGAAGAATTCAGACAAGCTGTTTTTTCTATGCACCCCGACAAACCAACAGGACATGATGGTCTTAATCCAGGTTTCTTTCAAAAGTTTTGTCCCCTTATTGGTACAGAGATTTTCGAAGCTTGTTGTTCATGGCTTGATGAAGGTAGCTTCCCTTTTACCTTAAATGATACTAACATTGCTTTAATTGCAAAAGTGGATCATCCATAGAGCATGAAGGACCTTCTTCCCAGCTCACTTTGCAACATCATCTACAAGATTCTCTCAAAATTCCTTGCCAATCGACTCAAACAAATCCTCCATAAATGCATCTCTGATTCTCAGGCCGCTTTTGTTCCTGGTAGAGACATTCTTGACAATGCTCTCACTGCTTTCGAAGTTCTTCATTATATGAAATGCAAGACCAGAGGTAAAGAAGGAAATATTGCCCTAAAGCTTGATGTTAGTAAAGCCTTTGACAGAGTCAAGTGGAGTTATCTTCAAGCAGTGATGGAAAAGATGTGTTTTTCAAATGTTTGGATTAATTGGATTATGCAATGTGTCTTCTCTGTCAACTATCATGCGCTTGTCAACAACGATCATGTAGGACCTATTACTCCTCTTTGTGGTCTTCGACAAGGGGATCCCCTTTCCCCTTATCTCTATATTATTTGTTCAAAGGGTTTAAGTTCTTACATCAGGCACCATGATAATAACGGTCTTATCCACGGAACACGCATCTGTCGGGGGAGTCCATCAATTACCCATTTCCTCTTCGCAGACGACAGTTTTCTTTTTTGTAAGGCTACTATCTCCGAAGTGACAACTGATGTACTAGTTTTCTATCAATCAAAAGTAAGTATTGTATATCGTCTCCACAGGGACTAGCGCGATATTCAAGCCATTCAACAATCAATATTGTTCAAAGTGTATGGATTTAAAATGCGTGTTTGTGTAAACCTATATAAACTATTTGACATAAAATAAATAGAGAATAGATAAGGCTATTTCACTTGGGGCCAGAGACACTCAACCAAGCGTAACAACTGCAATCTCACGATCAAATAATGGATTCTAGCTTTTTAAACGATATTATCACAATCACTCAACAACATCATTCGTGTCCAAATGATGTCGTGATTTCTAATGGACTATTCAAAAGTCAATTTCCCAAACTATTAAACAATCACAAAGTCGATCGGTTCATTTAATCGATGATTTCCCAATCAATTAATTGATCCAAAAGCATTAAGTTCTAGATTAAAAGTGATTATCAAAGATTAACATATATGTCTAGAATGAAAACTTAGATAGATTATTATTCTATTCCTAGATTCAAAATTATTTGTCAATATCATTTCAAATCTCAATAAAGCTTTAAATACGAGAATAACAACAATATTGAATAAATAAGCTAGAACCATATATTAAAAGATCAAGAGTTTACATAATGGCTTGTTTGAATACCTCAAAACCCACAAGGGTATATGTAGCTACATATGTCTATGCAAGCTTGGCAAAGGATGAAAGAAAGATGAAGATTCCATGCCTAGACTCATGATGTCTCAACAAATCTTGGGTAGAATCTACTCCTAACACCTTGCTTTGTGTTTCTCTATAAAAATGCCATCTCTCTATGAAATTCTGGCACGTCAAACTTAAGATGTTCTATAAGATGTTTCAACACTAATTGGATGTATTATAATGTTGAAACATATACAAGAACAACTTACAATAACAAATTAAACAGGAACAAAAACAAGCAGAAACAGAAAGATGCACAGAGAGTTTGTTAACCCAGTTCGGTGCAACGTCACCTACTTTGGGGGCTACCAAGCCAGGAAGGAAATCCACTAGTGCAGTCCGTATTCAAAATCTCTCAGCAAACCATGTTTGCACTGATAACCTAGGACCTACCCCAACAAGATTTCAACCTAGGAACTCCTAGATCTGAGATCCCATCTCACTCCCTTACAACTGATCACAAACCTTATGATTCTCAAATTAAAGACGCTTATAGAATGAAGTTACCTTCAAAGCACAACAACTTGCAACCGTGCTTAAAAGCTTTGGTGCAGTTCACAGACTACCTAACTCCTTGCTTAAAAGCTTCGGAGTAGTGCACAAATTACAACTCAAAATACAGACCTAAGCATGCATTCAAAAGATACACGAAAGGCTCACAAACAAGAGACTCAAAACCCTAAATAAACTATTCTTCTGAAATGTTGGCTTGAATACTTCATCAGGTCTTGCAGCCTCCTTTTTATACTGAAGCAAAGCGGGTCATAAACATGATCGGGCTTCAGATCAAACCGGTGATCCATTACTCAGTCAACATGGCCGGATAAGGAACTCCTAAAAGGTAGGCACTTTAATAGGAACATTATGATCACCTTCAAAAGACTTTCTTAAGTCGTTACCACTTCCTTAGGAAATCACATACGTTCTGATATTCTCATAACTGCACACGGTTTTGACCGACACATGCTGGCGTGGATTCCTTAAATCAAGTGAACGCGTGCGTAAACATAGGCAAGGCACATAACATACATACAAAGCCTGGATGCTGGAACATTGTGTTCCACATCTGAAGTGAATGTTTGTTTTAGGCAAAAGTGAAGCCAACATACAAATATCCAACAATCTCCACCTTTGGCAAATTTTTGGCTAAAACAACTCGAGGCCAATCCAATCAAACTGGAGAGATAACACACGCAACCTTTCCTTCATACTTCACAAAAAAATCTACCTTGAAGAAGGGTTCACATCCTCAGATTACCAATAGGTACCCTAAATACAGTTCTTCAGTCATCACACATAATATTTAGGATATAGAAGAAGTATATTATAGACCTCAGAACCTACTTTCACAATTTTTCACAAATAATCATCATATGAAATAGTAGGTAAGAGAAACAGGTACCATACTAGACAATCAGAGTCTCGCAAGAGCGGACATATAAGGAAAAATAAATTCCTTATATGTCAACTGTTACAACACACTACTCAGATAAACATGAAGAGAATAAACTCCCAGACAACATTCAGTAGCTCAAACAAGGATGTTCCAACATCCATAGAAACATTCAGGGACACAGATAAATACTCCCCCTCAAGGAGCGCAAACAATATTCTAATACTCCCCTTGAATATATGCACGAGGAATGATATTTTGACATCCAATTTTCAACAACTTTTTAGGGACAACCTTTTTCCTCCATTCTTATTGGACAATAACAATAGAGAGAGGAAAAGGAAGAGAGAGAATAAAGATATAATGAGAGTATGAAAGAGAGTTGTCACAAAAGTTGTTGAAAATTGGTTGTCAAAATAACATTCCTCTATATGCATAATAAGCAGAATTTTGTTCAAACTAGAGCAACATAAAAAAATACAAATGCCAGAATCAGATGTCAACATCATACACATCATCTGCTAACACAGTCAGGATTATAAAGCATCAGATCACTACTCCCCCTTTTAGCCATAAAATATGTCAAATTAGAAGTTGAGTAAAGCATAAATTATAGCCGAGGATACATGAGACTTTGAACATTAGTTGCTATAATTCCTCATGAACACAAATACCCAGCTTGTTCCTCAGTTTCTCAAATTGTTTGACATCTAAGGCCTTTGTGAAGATGTCAGCCAGTTGTTCTTCAGTAGTCACATGCTCCAGAGTTACTACTTTGTCTTCAACAAGATCCCTAATGAAGTGATGTCGGATGTCAATATGCTTTGTTCTGCTGTGTTGTATAGGATTCTTGGAGATGTTGATTACACTTAGATTATCATAGTACAATATTAGAACACTTTATTGAACATCATACTCTTCCAGCATTTGTTTCATCCATACTAACTGAGAGCAGCTACTTCCCGCAGCAATATATTCTGATTCTGTTGTTGATAGAGAAACATAATTTTGTTTCTTGCTGAACCAAGACACTAGATTGTTCCCAAGGAAGAAACAACCTCCTGAAGTACTTTTCCTTTCATCTGCACTACCTGCCAAATCTGCATCACAATAGCCAATCAACTTGGAATTTTTACTGTGAGAGTATAGAATTCTATAGTCTGTGGTGCCATTTATGTACTTTAGAATCCTCTTGACTTGAACCAAATGACTCATTTTGGGCTCTGCTTGATATCTAGCACAAACTCCTACAACGAAAGTTATATCAGGTCTGCTTGCAGTAAGATATAGGAGGCTTCCAATCATGCTTATGTACAGACTTTGATCAACAGCTACACCATTTTCATCTTTGGATAACTTTAAGTGAGTGGCTGCTGGTGTTCTCTTGTGACTGACATTGTCCAGCCCAAACTTCTTTACAATATTCTTAGCATACTTGCTCTGGGAGATGAATATTGTATCTTCCATTTGCCTGACTTGTAGACCAAGAAAGTAAGTCAGTTCTCCCACAAGACTCATCTCAAATTCAGACTGCATCTGAGGAACAAAATGTTGAACCATCTGATTCGACATTCTTCCAAACATAATGTCATCAACATAGATCTGTGCTATCATGAGTCTTCCTTTGTCCTTCTTAACAAACAAGGTCTTGTCTGTTCCTCCCTTCTTGTACCCTTGATAGGTTAAAAATTCTGTGAGTCTTTCATACCATGCCCTAGGAGCCTGCTTCAACCCATACAGTGCCTTTTTCAGCTTGTACACATGATCAGGAAAATTTGGATCAACAAATCCCTTTGGTTGCTCAACATAGACTTCTTCATGAAGGTACCCATTGAGAAAGGCACTCTTCACATCCATCTGAAACAATTTAAACTTTGGAATACAAGCCACTCCCAAGAGTAGCCTTATGGATTCCAGTCTGGCAACAGGTGCAAATCTTTCATCAAAGTTTAATCCCACTACTTGTGTATAACCTTGTGCTACCAGTCTTACCTTGTTTCTTGTAACAGTACCATTTTCATTTGACTTGTTCTTATAGATCCATTTTGTCCCAATGACATTTATGTCACTTGGTCTTGGCACCAGATCCCACACTTCACTTCTTTTGAACTGGTTGAGTTCTTCTTGCTGCTTCAATCCAGATATCATCAGTGAGAGCTTCCTTCACATTTTTAGGTTCAAATTTGGAGACAAAACAGGAATTGGTGACAACATCATTAGCTCTTCTGGTTCTGATTCCTTGATCTAGATCTCCAATAATGAGCTCTTGAGGATGATTCTTCTGAATTCTAATTGAAGGTCCTTTACTTGTTTCTGCATGTTCCAGCTCAGTATCTTCAGAGTTAGTTTCAGGTTCTTCAACAGTTTCAGGCATTACTTTTTCTTGAGTGGATGTTTCAGGATATGCTTCAACACTTGGTACAACTTCAAGAATTGGTTCTTTAGCCACATCATCTATCACCACATTGATGGATTCCATAACAACTTGAGTTCTGTTGTTAAACACTCTATAGGCTCTGCTGTTAGTGGAGTAACCCAGAAAAATTCCTTCATCACTTTTTGGATCCATTTTTCTTCTGTAATCTCTATCTGCAAGAATGTAACACTTGCTACCAAAGACATGGAAATATTTTACAGTAGGCTTTCTTTCTTTCCTTAGTTCATACAAGGTAGTTGTAGTACCTGTTCTCAAGGTGACTCTGTTATGAACATGATAGGCTGTATTCATAGCTTCAGCCCAGAAGTAAAGAGGGAGATGCTTAGAATGTAGCATGACCCTGGCTAATTCTTGTAGAGTCCTGTTCTTCCTTTCCACCACTCCATTCTGTTGAGGTGTTATGGGAGACGAGAATTCATGCCTGATTCCTTCATCTGCACAAAATTCATGAAATCTGGAGTTTTCAAATTCTATTCCATGATCACTTCTTATCCTAACAATACCTCTATTTTTCTCTCTTTGAAGTTGAATGCAAAGTTCCTTGAGTGATTCAAAGGTATCTGACTTCTCTCTGATAAAGCTCACCAGGTGAATCTTGAAAAATCATCAACAACCACCAGAACATACCTCTTTCCACCAATGATGGCCACTTGCATGGGTCCCATTAAATCAATATGAAGAAGTTCAAGAGCTTTTGAGGTTCCTTGATGTTCCAACCTAGGATGGGACATTCGAGTCTGTTTACCAACTTGACATTCACCACAAATGCTTCTATTAGTGATCTCCAGTTTGGGTATACCTTTGATTGCTTCTAGAGAGATAGCTTTCTTTATTCCTTGCATATTCAAGTGACCTAGTTTTTGATGCCACAGTTTAACCTCGTCAGCTTTGCTCAACATGCACGAGGATAAGAGAGCCTGTTCTTGAGAGGTCCATAAGTAATAGTTGTCCTTTGACCTAGTACCCTTCATACTCACCTTACCCTTTCCATATAGGATCTGGCACTCAGTTTTACTACAATTTACACTTAGCCCCTGGTCACACAGCTGACTAATACTAATCAAGTTGGCTGCCAACCCTTTGACCAACAAAACATTATTCAGTCTTGGGGATCCTTCACTAACTAAGTCACCAATACCAATAATCTTTCCTTTAGCCCCATCCCCAAAGGTGACATAGCTCTTGGCATAAGGTCTGACATTTCCTAGAAAGTTGTCCACCCCTGTCATGTGACGAGAACACCCACTATCAAAATACCAATCTTCACTGGAAGATGCTCTTAGAGAGGTATGGGCTATTAGTCCTAGACACTTAGGTCTCCACTCTTTCTTGACCCCTCTCAAGGTTGGACTAGGTTGGTATAGTCTAGGTGCTCCATACAAATCATAGCAGAAGGGTATTTTATGACCCTGTCTATTACAAAAATGACACCTCCAAGAGTGATACTCTTTTGCTAACTCAGTTTTGGGTTGTTCTGCAGAATGTTCCAACTTAGGACCTTTACCAGTTATATTATCTGTTCTAATTGATGCTACAAATTTAATTTTCTTAACTGGTTTTCCCTTCTTGGCCTTCTGATAGTGTTCTAAAGCCTAAACATAACTACTGTTTTGTTGTTCCTGTTTCAGGCGTTCATGTGTAAAGCCTATGCCATTTAGTTTACCTATCACTTGACCCTCTAACATCCTATCTAGAACATCAGTTCCAGTGGTCATCATTCTAACTTGTTTGAAGACATTATCAAGTTGAGAATTAAGTAATATTACCTCTTTATTTAGATCTGTGATTTTAGCCAGATGACCAATTCTCTCTTCCTGAAGTTAATTAATGACTTCTTCCTGCTCTATCAGACGCCTGGAAGTGTTTGTATCATGAATCTCTTGATAGCAGTAAGGCATAGTTATTTTCTCATAGTCAGGATCTTCATTATCAGATTCAGATTCAGATTCTACTCTCCCTGTCATAGCATTGACACGTTTAGCAGCATCATTCTCACCATCTCCATCTGTTCCCTCATCATCAGACCAGGACACAATCCTCCCTTTCTTTTGGTTTTTGAGAAAAGTTGCACATTCAGTCCTGATGTGTCCATACCCTTCACATTCATGGCATTGAACTCCTTTGTAATGACTGTTCTTCTCTTCATTTTTGTCATACCTCTGATTACCTTGTTGCCTATCAGTGTTCCATCTGATGTTCTGCCCATTACCTCTAGGTCTGCTGTTTACCTGTTTGAAAATGAGTAAATTACACCCCCTCCCCTGAAAGATTATGATATTACATTCCCATCCCCTCTTAAGATTAAATATACAACTTAGTCCATTTAACTTGAAAAATTTGACACCGTTAAAGAAGATTTAATTTTATGTTTAAATTGACAATAATATCCTTTCTATTTGTTTAATATTCTACGCTTCATTTCATTACCTTCTTCTTCTTCTTCTACCTATCAAAAGCCTAACCCTTATTCTCTAAGGTTTCTTAATCTGCTAACTGGCGGCTGTCGCATAAAGATTGAAACTTCTGCACACGGGTGTTATTTTTTTTATGAATATTTTCTTTCTTCTTTGACTTTGCCTCTTCTTTTTTGTCCTTTCTCTTTTTACTCATCAACTGAAAAACCCTATACACATATAGGAGTTAAAGGTTACTTTAATTTATTAATTCTTAGGATCGAATTTTATGAATCTATAAATCTTGTTTTTGGGAGCATGATAAAGATTGATGCATCATCCCTCAAAAAAAAAAAGAATGATGCATCAGACATTTCATTCATGATATTATATGTCCTTGTATTTACTCACATACATATGCCAAAAAATTGATTAATATTTAAAGAATCGGATTATTAGGTTAAGTAAAATGAATAAAGTTCTAAATATATTGTTATATTCAACAACACAATAGTGATGAACAAAATAAAAACAATGATAAGTTTCTTCCTTACGAGACATCCTCCTCCACTTTTATTTCCTGCACAAATGCAAGAGAAATAAATGTAATCAAATTTAATTTTGTTTACATACATTGAAATTACATGAATGATTTATTTGTAGTGTTTCTTATATATGATACATAATATGATTTATAGCTGCAGTAAATACATGAAAACATGATTAACAATGTGTTGGAAGGTCCAAACCCAATACCTGCTAGTTTTGATGAAGCAAACCTTGGTCATGACAATGATACAAGTGAACCAAACATAGAACAGTTACATACCGACACAGATGAAGAATACATTGTTCACAGCAATGAAGAAATTGAAGAAAGTGAGGAAATGGATGAGCATGATTACTCTTTAGATGAAGGAAGTGATGCAGAAATTGACATGGATGAGGGTGATAATTCTACAAGTGGTAGTGATGTAGA
Organism: Medicago sativa; assembly: GCF_051527215.1. Lineage (NCBI taxonomy): Eukaryota > Viridiplantae > Streptophyta > Magnoliopsida > Fabales > Fabaceae > Medicago > Medicago sativa. Next base: position 47,351,115 of record NC_140750.1, read on the forward strand.
GAAGCCACAAATATCTAACATCGTAAAGAATGTGAAAGAAAAAAAGTTTGAGTATGATGATAACGGGAAAATACATTTACAAAGGTCCCAGTTATTTTTTGACGTAAACGAGTTTCGAGATGTATTGAGGGATTATATAATCCAAGAGAGTTTTGACATACTCAGGGTAAAAAATGAGAAATCAAAAGTCACAGCTATTTGTGCTTCTGAAGGATGTCCTTGGAGAATCCATGCTTCTCCTGCCCCATATGGTGTAGCATTTATGATCAAGAGTTATGAACCAAAGCACACTTGCATAAGGGGGTCTGAGAAGACTAATGCAACCTCAACATGGATAGCAAAAAAACTCAAAGGATCACTAAACGCTGATCCAAACATGAGCTATAAACTAATGTCTAATGAGTTGAGCAGTAAATTTGGAATTGAACCCAATCATATGCAATTGTACAGGGCAAGAAAAAAAAGGGAGGAGCTTGAAGGTTCTCATGCCGATAGTTATAAGAAAATAGTTAAATATGCACATTTGTTGCTAGAAAAAAAATAGGGGCAGCATAGTTAAATTGAACTTTCATGATGGAACATCCTTAGAACATCATGTTTTCAAAAGAATCTTTGTGTGTTTGGCTGCTTGCAAAGATGGATTTGTTAAAGGTTGCAGACCATTTTTTGGGCTGGATGGTTGTCACTTGAAGGGACCTTATGGAGGTGTCTTATTGTCCGCTGTTTCACTTGATGCAAATAATGGGCTATTCCCAATAGCATTTGCAGTGGTTTAGGTAGAGTCTAAAGACTCTTGGAGCTTTTTCCTAGAGTGCCTATGTGATGCAATAGATGATAAGTGTTACATGATTATGAGTGACAGACAAAAGGTAGTATTTTTTTTTTTCATTTGCATTGCTTTGATTTGTTACAACCAATCACTTACTTTGATTTGTTACTATGAAATGTAGGGATTGATACAAGCAGTTTCTGACTACTTTCCAAAATCATGGCACAGACACTGTAGTAAGCATTTATTAAATAATTTCAAAGCCAAGTTTCCATTGCTAATCTTGCGAGATCTTTTTTGGACGGCTGTTAAGGCCCCAAATGAATTTATTTTCAAAAAGGCAATGGAAAAAAATGAAAACATATGATTTGCAAGCATACCAATTTTTGATGGACATCCCTTTGCACACTTGGTCAAGACATGCATTTCATGAAAGTTATAAAAGTCCGCACATTACAAATAATGTGTGTGAATCATTTAATCAATGGATAGATGATTTTAGAAGTATGACTGTTTTGAACTTAGTAGATGGATTGAGGGAAAAAATCATGATGAGATTTTCTAAGAAGCTTCATATTTGTTCAACATGGCAACAAAGTGTTGGGCCAAGGATTATGGCAGTCTTAAATAAGACTTTAGAGGATGCAAGATATTGTAAAGTCAACCAATCTGCTAGTGGATTATTTGAAGTCTATGATGGTTTCACAAGATTTCCTGTCAACTTGAATTCACACACATGTGACTACAAAGCATGGCAAATAAGTGGGCTACCTTGTAAACATAGTGCAGCAGTCATTATGTGCATAAGAGCTAAGGTGGAGGACTATTGTGATCCATACTACAACAAAGAAAAATACATCACAACTTATTCTAGTTTGGTTAGCCCCTTACCTGATCCAAATACATTGGAGGAAGAAAATGTGCTACCGCCTCCATTACGCAGGCTTCCCGGAAGGCCTAAAAATAATCGAAGAAGGGAAAAAGATGAAGATGCACCATCAAATGCAAGAAGACTGCTTTCAACAATCAAATGTTCTAATTGTGGAAATTTAGGACATAACAAAAGAAGTTGCCAAAGGGCTCCAACAAAAAAACAAAAAACAAAACAAGTATTATCTCAATCCTTATACTTCTTTAAAACAAATCAGCACACACATGCACATGTATATTTGTATTGACAATGATATATATTTGATTCAAACTACAGGGAACACTACTAAAAAAACAGCGTTTTTGGACGGAATTTTCGGACGGATACAATTTTGTCTGAATTTTTCGGACGGATTTGAGACGGTTTTAACGGAGCGAAATTTCCGTCCCAAATCCATCCCAAAATCGTGTGAAAATTCCATGACATGTTCAAACAGGGTTTTTTCCCACGAATTTCGGACGGATTTCTTAAAAAAAACAATTCCGTCCCAAAACCGTGTGAAATATTGAGACGGATTTCAGACGGCTAATATTTTTGAGGGTTTTAATTGGGAAAGTTTCATCTCCCGCTTATCTCACAAAATTTCCCTCGCGTGTTCTGTTCTCATTACCCTAAAATTTCATCTCCCTCTCTCATAACCCTAAAACCAATTTTAAACTCAATTTCTCTGTGTGCTGCTATTCAATCAACTTCTTGTGTCCTGCTCTTGAATCAATTTCTTCCAAAATCTTCTCAAGCTCGTCAATCAATTTCTCAAGCTCACCAAGGTTAGCTTCTCTTCTCTTCTCTTCAGATCTGAGGATTCTCTGTATTTTTTTTAAATTTCTCAGTGTTTTCTTCAACAAATCAAGCATGTTACCATAAACTTGTACATGATTCTCTGTTCAATTTTAGGGTTTATTTTGTTTTACTTATTAGGGTTTTTAATGTGCTTAACTACCTAAAAGAAGATGAAAGGTGCTGGCATTTTTGGACCTGCTACAGAGGCTTGAGTGGCTCGGTTTTATGCTACTGGTTTTTTATTGTTTAGGCCACAGGTTATGTATTTGTTTTGTGTGTTCTTTTTGGTATTTTTACCTTTCCCTGTACCTTTTTTGGGCCGTGCATGTTTTGTATTTCTTCTGGTTTCTGTCGAACAATAGGCTTTCTGCTGTTGTTGCTGTAGCTTTTTGCACTTCTGGTGCGTGGTGTTATAATATATATGCTGCTTCAAAAAAAAAACTAGGTAACATGCTTATTGAAATAGGTTATGACAAATAATCTCCTATGATAAATGCTTATTGAATAAGTGCTTACTAGGTAGTGGTTTTGTTTAGATAAACAACTTAATTAAGTGCTTATTGTATTGGTGCTTATTGTATTGGTCTTGTTTTGAGGACTGTTGGAGCGCTGCTGTTTTGCTTGGCCTGCTTCTGCTGCAAATCTGAGTTGTTGTTGGCGTGTTGGGTGTTTTTCAGCAGGGAGTGTCGTGCTGTTTTCTGTTGTTCAGCAGGGGTGCGGCTGTTTTGCTGGGTTTTTTTGGGGTGTGAGGGAGGGATAGGCTTGTTTTGACACAAGTACATATCAGCCACTTTGCTTACTAGGTATTGTTGATAATGTTTTCTGCTAAATAAATACTATAAAACTTTTGCTCATAAAGTGAACATTTATGTTTCATGTTTCTCCTTTTTTGATTCTGTTAAGTTATTACAATTTTTATTCCAGATTTTGGTTTAGATTTAGATTAATTAGTGGTGATTGATTGACAAGTATGTAATTATATACTCTATTGAGTTTTGGTCATTTCCACTACTATTGTTTTTGTAACCAGCACTTAAGAGGTGGAAGGACTTTATCCTCCCAAGGTCGACACTTAACTGGTAGAGGGAGAATTGTTGTAGATGTTACACCTACTATACCATCTCCACATGTATCTCCAAATCAATCATTATCACATGTACAACCTGCACCATCACTTCTCCAGCTCTCCTCTTTCGTGAAACCTTGTAAGCCCCTAACTCATCTGCTATTTTCTTTCTTTTCCAATTCTAGTTGATAATTCTCTATGTTAATGTTCTCTCTGTTAATCTTTCGTTCATACTTGAATCATACCATAATATTATTGATTTTTGTTATGTCATCAAATTGGAACTTGAGCATATTCATAAATTTGGGGAATTTAATATTTTGATTCAGACAGACTTATGGATATTTGCACGGCTATCCCACTTTTGGGATTGACTCTCTTCCTTTATTTGTTCATTCAGTTTTGCTGAAAATTGTTAATGAATTTGGTTTCACCTTCACCTTCAATTTTCACATAACCTTAATCAAACCCTTCTGAAATCACTAAACCATGTTTCACATCACTCTGAATTCATTAACTATTTTATAAATATGTATATATCATAAGTGATATTGAGGGTGTGAAGGTTCCTCTCCATAATTTAACAGTCTCTCTTTTGGATCCACTATTTAATTGAATGAAGGTTTGCCTATCTGTCTATCATCTATGCATTTTGGTTGACTTGAAGGAAGGATTCATATATTTTCTCTTCTTGTATTTTGTTCATCAGAGCATTGAATTTCATTTTTTGAAATTGTTTAGCACAATGAAGAGTCTTTGGACATAATTAGCATATTGAGAAGTATCTTAATTACTTCTTACTGATGAAAATTGCTTTACCTAATAAAAATGCATCATCATCATTGTCTCTATTTGAAGTATAGTCCAACGTGTTTGTGTGAAAACCGTCTGAAATCCGTCTGAAATATATTTCGGACGGAATTTGGGACGAAAATACGATTTGCGACGCGGTTGTTTCGGACAGTGCCCTATCCGTCCGAATTCCATCCGAAAATGGATTTTCGTCCGAAATCCGTGGGAAATGTCCGTAAATTCCGTCCCAAAACCGTCTAAAATTCCGTTTGAAAATGACTTTTTTTTAGTAGTGGAGGTTCGGTAAATGCATCACAAACTTCAACGAGAAAAGAAACTTCACATGGTTTAACACAAGAAAGGATAAAGTCACGGTTGCAAGCTAAACAACTGAAAAGGGTAAGCTAATCATATGCTATTCCCTTTTGAATTTACTAGAATAATGTGCTAAAATATACTTTTTGTTTCATTTTGAAGAATATTAGGGAAGGAAGAATTCCTATTAATCATTCAAATCCAGAAACTCAAGGGATTATATTTTCTAATATGGATCCGTATTCAGATGGTCAATCAAATGTCAGCATGCTCGAGGTTGTCGATACTGTTGGAACTTCTTCAAGGGACAATGTAACACCCTACTTCTATTAAGCGGTAAAACGCGCTAATATACAAATATATTCTAGAAATAGATGCTACGTCTTCCAATTAAAACATACATGCATAAAGATCATGTTACATCACATAGCAGCGGAACACATACATAATCCAAATCTCATGATAATAAATACATGATCTCAAATCTCAACATAATAATGTCTCAACACCAAAACTACATAATCAAATAGAAATCCAACGTGCAAGTACTACCCTAGATCAGAGCCCTAATCTAGACACTTGCTCATAAAAAGAGGAACCCCGCTCCTCTGCAACATCAAGCATAAGGTCTAAGCATCCTGCACTCCATCTACCCGTCCATGCGGAAAGTTAGGTGGTAAACCACTGAGGGTTAACATTACATCATCATAATCCAATTAAAATTAACAAGAAACTTTGAGAATGAAAGATATATTTAAGAACGATGAATAACAAACTATACACGTACTCACAAGTATTCTTAACATTCACATCATTCAATATCATCATCTCAAGTTCATATTAACAAGGGTATCATACACACATCACAAAATCAACCATGTTAATCAACAATTAACAAATTCAATTATCATTCACAACTCAAATGCATTTCAATTCACCGACAAGGTATGCAATGGCTCTAGACTCATCTAGATGCATGTGGTACCAAATCACCTCAAGGTCGTCACCTCCGATGCAACAAAAATATCGTAATCACCTCAATTGGATATAAAATCCACCACCATCAGTCATGAATGCATGAACATATGACTCAACTCCAAATGCATATGTTCACACATACCAATCACCTCAACATCACCAAGACTTAGTATATATGCAAACAACAACAATTCACCACCACATAACATATATACAATCACCAACAACATCCATATTCCAAATAACATGTAATTGTCACATATATACACCATTAATCATCTCCACTTAAGTTATAATAACTATCCATAAAGGATTCACAAGACAATTAGCTCTTAAAGTCATATTCAACAAAGTTCGTCTCTCAAAGTCACAACATAAAATAATTAGAGGTTATGAGCCAAAACCAATTCCACAAGCTCAAATGCATATGCCATGTACCCTCACAAGTCACTTATACGTGCAGTAGAGGTTACATAAACATTTCATTGGCCACATATGGAGAATTATCAAAAATTCCGAAGTTCGTCTCACTTGATCACTTTTCACAAAAAATTCCATTTTCAAAGAAAGACAATTTAGATTCACCACATCACAGTTAAAATACCTTTGTTGAACTCATAAAAATCAAGTTTCAAAGATTGAAAACATTCCACAAGGTTTGGGTCGACTTAGAACTAGTTATGCGGGATTTTTCGATAAAACTTTTCAAGAGTATTTTCCCCATAATTTGAAAACCAAAAACCATATCCAAGTCAAACCAAAGCCTCTAGAAAGCTAAAAATATTATCTACAATTTTCATGTTTATACCAAAAGTCAGTTCAAAACAAAAACGAGGGATAAAGGCACAAAAACGCAAAACAGGGAGTACTGACCTATGCAGCTCGTCGTTGCGAGCAGGTCCACTCGCGAGTCGAGTGATCAGCTACTCGCAGTTGCGAGTAAGTTTACTCGCGAGGCGAGTTATGACAGTTCAGTCTCGGGAAAACCTCATTTTCACCCCAAAACCCCAATTTTGACATCCCAAAGCTCAAATTTGATCCCAAAGTTTGTTTAAACATTTCCAAACATGAAAAGACACTCGATTCCATATAAAATTTGCCCCAAAACATTCTCTTAACAAATCACCATTTGACCCATTTTTCATTAAAACTCCAAAAACAACACAAGGTCATAGCAAACTCCACAATTATGATTACCCAAGGTTTTAATTATCAACAACAACATCTCTTAACAACAACAACAACTAACCATCATGAATTCATCAATAATTCATCACAACAACACCTCATATCATCATTTTTGGACAAAAATGCAAAGCACACATATAACCACAATTTAAGCATGCAATTTCATCATGAACAACTCAATTAACATTCAATTTACATACCCAAACATTGTATTAAAACATGAGCAAGAATTTACAATCAATTAGGTTCAGTTCATCAATTTCACAAAATGGGTAGAAATGAAGAGCTATGAATTATGGTTGAATTCTAACCCTCTTACCTCTAGCACCAAGAATCTCTAACCCAAGCTTCAATTTAGCTCCTAGATGATGAATCCCCTCTTGCCTCTAACCCTTGTTCTTGTTCTTCCCTCTAGCCTCTATCTCTTCTCTTCTCAAATGAAAAATGTTGGTGAAAAACCCTATTTCTCTACTAACATTTGTTTATATAGGCTCACTTAATTGGGCTTATCTCACAAACCTTAATGGGCCTAACCCATTTCTATGTTAACCTCAAAAATGTTATTACTCACTTAACGGTAAAATATAACACTAATGGTCACTTACCGGTAAATAAAATAATTACTACACCCTCTAGTAACTTGGTAAAATAATAACTCTCACTAAGCACTAAAAATAACCTTCAGCAAAATTACAAAATTACCCCTGCCCTCAAATGACCAAAATGCCCCTAAGTTCAAAATGACTAAAATACCCCTCTAATACCGAATTCTACGGATCCCAACCAAAAATACTCACAGAGACAATTAATCACACAAGAGCACATATAACACACATAAATAAATAAATCTAGCGAAAAATCGGGCTGTTACAGACAAGAGAAGCCTTACTTAAACATTTGTTTATGAGTTTTTTTTTTTTAAATTTTAAACATAATCAATTTTATGGCACATTTTTGTATAATTTTCGTTGAAATAAGTAGTTCAAAATTTGGCACCAGTACATTTTTGTATAATTTTCGTTGAATAAAATAGTTCACAATTTGGCACCATGAAGTAGATATCAAATTTCATATTTCATATGCGCGGCACCGATTATAGATCTAGGAATAGAAAGAAGGTAACTTATTTATTTGCATAAACTAATTTTTCATATACTAAAAAATGAGCCAATACAAACAGGCTCTTATTAGAGTCTATCTAAGATTTGTTGAGACACCCATTATCAGACCAACTAATATCAAAGCATACTTCCTAAGTACCAACTAATATAATTTGTGTAAAAAAATAAAATTAAAAGAACCAAGGTCTACTAGATGCATGTTACTATTGTACAAAAGTTAGTGAGTAATAAAAATAGAACTGAATACAGTCCTAATAGAAAGAAAAATTCACTTAAAGAAAAAGAAAAAAAAACGAAGTGGAGTTTTGTGTGGTAGAGTTTGTCAATAGTGCTAAATACAGATCAAGTGCTCTCTAATTGTCCATAAAAACAAGAGTTTTTGAAGAGGGTCACTCTTTCACCGAGTAGCAAGACATTAAATTCACACATATTCACAACCAAAGCATAAAAATATTATAGATTAAACAAAGATCAACTCATGCAATAAATATTTTCTAAGAAACCAAGTGAAGGAGACTTACTGGACAGAGAACGGCTAGAAAACAGATGGAGTGATGGTGGACGGCGAATGGAGGTGACATCGAGAGAGAGAGAGAGGGCTTACAGGCCGACGAAGAAAGCGAAGAAGAATGGGAAGTGGTGGTTGGGCACTGAAGGGTGTTTGGGAAAGGAGAAGGAGGAATATAGAACGGGAAAGGAAGAACATCAGTGACATAAACTAGTCTTATAATAATGAAGGAAAGAGAAAAAGCAATGACAGAAAGTTGTTAATAAAGGCTATTTTAGTAATATTAAATTTATTTAACGGTGGTTAACATCTAGTTAACGGAAGAATAAAAAAATGGATCAAAATGTATCAAAAAGCATCCTTTAAGGGAGGATAATGTGTGTTTCAAATTAGGAGGGGAGGGGAGTGTAAAAGTAGCATCTCTTAGGGGAGGGGGATGTAATTTACTCTTTGAAAATCTTGTTAAACTGTCTTCCTAGCATCACCAAGTTTTCTGATAGATTCTCATCCTCCACACTTTCTTCCAGACCTTCATTATCAGTTGTGTTTGCTGTAAAGGCAATGCCTTTTCCCTTCTTCTCAGTCCTGTTGTCAACAACAAGTTCAAAGTTTTGAAGAGAACCTATGAGCCCTTCCACTTGCATGTTGGACACGTCTTGTGCTTCCTCAATGGTTGTGACCTTCATGTCAAATCTCTTAGGCAGAGATCTGAGAATTTTTCTTACCAATTTTTCATCTAACAGTTTTTCTCCAAGAGAATCAAACGAATTGGCAATGTTAAGAACATTCATATAGTAGTCCTGTATAGTCTCATCCTCTTGCATTCTCAGACTTTCAAATTTGGTCGTTAGGAGTTGAATCCTTGAGTTCTTTACCTTGGAGGTACCCTCATGAGCGGTTTTAAGGATGTCCCAAGCATCTTTAGCAACATCACATTTTTTGATGATCCCGAACATATTCTTGTCGACTCCATTGAAAAGAGCATTTAGAGCCTTAGAGTTTGCAAGAGACAGTTCATCTTCAGGCAGGGTCCACTCATCTTCTGGCTTCAAAACCGTGGTTTTATTGCCATCTTTGTCAAGAACAACCGGATGTTCCTAACCTTTCATCACAACTTTCCAAGTCTTGCTATCAATAGACTTGAGATAGGCACTCATACGTGACTTCTAGTAGTCATAATTGGTTCCGTCCAGTAAAGGTGGTCTGTTAACAAAACCTCCCTCTTTCTCCATATTGCCAGAATAAATCTCCTCTGGATCTCACCCAATAAAAGGCAGGGTGCCTGCTCTGATGCCAATTGAAATTCTGGCACGTCAAACTTAAGATGTTCTATAAGATGATTCAACACTAATTGGATGTATTATAATGTTGAAACATATACAAGAACAGCTTACAATAACAAATTAAACAGGAATAAAAACAAACAGAAACAAAAAGATGCACAGAGAGTTTGTTAACCCAGTTCGGTGCAACGTCACCTACTCTGGGGGCTACCCAGGAAGGAAATCCACTAGTGCAGTCCGTATTCAAAAGCCCTCAGCAAACCACGTTTGCACTGATGACTTAGGACCTACCCCAACAAGATTTCAACCTAGGAACTCCTAGATCTGAGATCCCATCTCACTCCCTTACAACTGATCACAAACCTTGTGATTCTCAAATTAAAGACGCTTATAGAATGAAGTTACCTTCAAAACACAACAACTTGCAACCGTGCTTAAAAGCTTTGATGCAGTTCACAGACTACCTAACTCCTTGCTTAAAAGCTTCGGAGTAGTGCACAAATTACAACTCAAAATATAGACCTAAGCATGCATCCAAAAGATACACGAAAGGCTCACAAACAAGAGACTCAAAACCCTAAATAAACTATTCTTCTGAAATGATGGCTTGAATACTTCTTCAGGTCTTGCAGCCTTCTTTTTATACTGAAGCAAAGCGGGTCATAAACATGATCGGGCTTCAGATCAAACTGGTGATCCATTACTCAGTCAACATGGCCGGATAAGGAAACTCCTAAAAGGTAGGCACTTTAATAGGAACATTATGATCACCTTCAAAAGACTTTCCTAAGTCGTTACCACTTCCTTAGGAAATCACATACGTTCTGATCTTCTCATAACTGCACACGGTTTTGACCAACACATTCTGGCGTGGAATCCTTAAATCAAGCGAACGCGTGCGTAAACATAGGAAAGGCACAAAACATACATACCAAGCCAGGATGTTGGAACATTGTGTTCCACATCTGAAGTGAATGTTTGTTTTAGGCAAAAGTGAAGCCAACATACAAATATCCAACACTCTAGGAAACCAAATCTCCACCAAAAGTGTGATGTGTGGTGCCCTTTTTCCCTTCTCCAAAACGTGAAATCCTCTCCTCGAAGTTATTGTGCGGGTCCTTCTTTTATTAGCTTCTTATGGGTCATGGTTTTCTTTCTCTCGGGTCAACACCTATCCATTTGGTCAAAGCCCATTCTTCATTTAATTGTGTATAGAACATGTTTATATTCCTACTTCCCTTTCTTGTTAGGCTAGACACTGTTTCAACTTGTTATCATTTTCCTTGGCCAATCACATTCATCATAAAACAATATTTTTGTTTCACTCTCTTTACTAGCCATTAATTGACCAATAATAGTAATATGACTCAATAAATCAACAACGACAACTTATTCAAAATGACTCTAAATTAAATACTAAAATAATAATAATAGACTAAAAACTTAATTAAAAAGACTCTAAAAATGTGATATGATGGACTCTCATTAACAACCCTTAAGAATATCTTGGATACTTATGAGACCGCTAGTGGACAAGCTATTAATTACCAAAAATCCTCTATCGCTTTCAGTAGGAATACAAATGCGACTCTCCGGAACAATATTATTCATTTATTAGGTGTTGTGGAAACTATGAGGAACTGTAAGTACCTTGGCCTCCCATCTATGGTAGGAAGAGATAAATAATCAATATTCACTTTTATTAAAGAGTGTATTTGGAAAAATATCCAAAATTGGAATGCTCGATCTCTTTCACGTGAAGGTAAGGAAGTGCTTCTAAAGTCAATTGCCCAATCTATACCTACTTATTGTATGAGTGCTTTTCTTCTCCCTACATTATTCGGGGAAGAAATAGAGCGCACGATGAATTCATTTTATTGGGGTTCAAAGAAGAATGGTGGTAGAAGTATTAATTGGCTAAACTGGGATAAGATGACTGTTTGTAAGGATCACGGTGGCCTTAACTTTCATGACCTTGAAGGTTTTAACCTTGCCATGCTAGGTAAGCAAGGATGGAAGCTCCTCACAAACTCTTCCTCTCTCCTCACCAAAGTTCTCAAAGCTAAATATTTCCCTAGAAGCGGGTTTTTGGATGCCACTATTGGCCATAGTCTAAGTTTCACATGGAGGAGTATCTGGAGCACTATTCCAATGTTATCTCTTGGTTATAGGTGGAAAATCGGTGATGGTAAAGATATTAATGTCTGGAAAGACCCCTGGATCTGCACTCGTCAGAATTTGCGACCTACCACATTACCGGCAAGCAATCTTCTCAACCTGACTGTCTCACAACTCTTCAATCCAACAACCAACACTTGGAATCTTGACTTTATTGCTTCTATAATGAACATACACGACACATCTGATATTTGTAATTTGCCTTTGCCCTCTCGAACTCACTCTGATACAATAATTTGGAATGCATCTCCTAATGGCTCATATACAGTTAAATTCGCGTATAAGATGTGTGTGTGAGTATTTCAGACCAGCGGTCAAATTATCATGTCCAAGGGGATTGGAAGTTAATTTGGTCATTGCGCATTCCGCCAAAAATCAAACATTTTTGTTGGAGATTGCTTCGCAACAGTTTACCTACAAGCCCTAATTTGCAAAGTCGTGGAGTCCATTGCCCGTCTACTTGTGTGGTTTGTAATCAGGATCTGGAAGATGAAATGCACGTGTTTATGCATTGTAAATTTGCTACGGATTGTTGGAAAGTAGTGAACCTTTGGGATAAGATAGCATCGTACATGACGTCAAGCGGTAGTTTTTCCTCTATTATGTTTGCCACTCTTAGATCGCTTGACGTGGAAAACCGTGCCAGATTTGTCGCTATGTTATGGAGTATTTGATGTGCACGTAATGCTTGCTTATGGGAACAAAAATCAGCCAATGCACACACTACTTGTGTTCTAGCATTGGATATTGTTTGAGATTTCATGTGGTGCAACCGTCCCAATGATACTATGCAGTCAGCTACTCCAGGGAGGTTTAAACCACAAGCAGATTGGATAAAGTGTAATGTTAATTGTGCCCTTTTCGAAACCGAAGGAAAATTTGGTGTTGGTATCTGTTTTCAAAACAACCTTGGACATCTTATCCAAGCTCACTCAATGGTATTTCCCTCTATTTCAACTGCAGCAAAGGGTGAAGCTACTGCTCTACAACAAGCCCTCCAAATTGCTCTCGATCTTGGTCTCAATCGGGTAGTTTTTGAAACTGATTGTCAGCTGGTTGTGAATGTTGTCCTTAGTAATAACACATATGTTAATGAACTACGAAGTTTACTTTCTAATTGCAGGGCGTTGTTTTTTTTTTCTAATGCTAGTTATGCTCTAGCTTATGTTATGAGACAAACTAATAGAGTCACTCATAATCTTGCTCGAGTGTTTATATTACATGCTAGTCCCAGTATTTTCAATCATCCTCCACACTGTATTGACTCTATTATTCTGGATGAAATAAAGTGAGCTATCTTCCCATAAAAAAAATAAAGCTCCTAGGTGGTGCGATCGGCCCAACTGCGTCACCACCAAACACCAACCGAGGTTGTATCGCGTCGCCTGTTGATAACAACAGTGCTTCGTCGCCGTTTCCGTCTTGTGCTCCGGTGCATAAATCCTTCAACAGCAGCGCTGTCAGCTTCTTGTTGTTATGGGTGTGCGAAGGAGTTGAAAATCGCATCTCTGTTACTGTGATTTGAGTTTCTGTGTTGCTGGTTTATTCGGGTCATATCCGTTGAAGGTCTACCTTGATTGAGTTTTGATTCAAATTGTGAAATGGTGTGTAATGTCGTCGTGAACTCGCTAATGTTGTGTTGATGTATCACCTCTTGATTTCTGATCCGTCCTGATCTGTTGAGATTTGCAGTTCTCTTTAGGTTTGGTTCATCGCCACACAACGCGGTGGTTTTGGTGTCTGCTATCATCCTCAAGCCCGCTTCGATCAGTAATGATTGATTTCAGAATGTTGGATAAGAAATGGATGTTAGTATGTTATGGTTTGTTGTAGCAAATGGTTGGTGCATGTGGATTCGTTAGTTACCGTACTGGCAGTTGGATCCACTCCACACTCTCAATAATTTATTTGTGGTTTCCTATCCTAGTCATCTGTTTAATTGACATGAGATTGTGTGGATTCGAAAGAGTCGTTAATTCTTGTTGTCGTTGTTGTAGGGAGTTGATGGTACGTGATCCGATTTCGTGTTGATGATCAATTCATTCTCCAATTATCAACCCGCTTGGAATTGTTTAGGGTTGGATCCATTGTGGTGTGCTTTTTGGATGTATCACCTGTAAAGGTTGATTCACATGGATTGACTGGGTTAGGTTTTATGTCCCCCCAATTTTAGAGTAGAGTACCAACTTAGTTGGACATTATTCTTTCTGATGTCATTTTATTCTTGACTTATAAAAAAATTAAGTATATGTGTTCATTTTCACACTCAATCCTGTGTTATCTTCTTCGTCTGTTTTTTCTCAAACTCAACAAAAATCCAAACAAGATGGTTTCCAGTACAAAATTGTGACAAAATAATGTTTGATGCATCAAACTACAAGCCATGATAGATTATTTTAACCAAAGTCACACTCCAACATAGGCTTCAAGATTTAAATAAAGGCACAACTAAAATATGGAATTGTATATCGACGTAGTCAGAAGTGTGGGCTAGCAAGCACTAAACCTAGATTGAAAAGAAACAAGTTTGCAAGCGACAAACTTGTGAAAATAGGGTTCCGGAATCCACCAAAAATTGAGAAAACTCTCTAAAATATTATTGAATGAATAAAAGTTAAATCTCTTAGGCTACAATTGTTAAGCTTAAATAGGAAATAACAAACCCTAATGGGCCAAAAAATAAACAACTGAAAATAAAACAAACAAATAATAAAATTAGGCTGAAATAATAAAATGCTACTAAATTACTACTAAATTACTAAGGAAACCCTCCTATATCAGTCTCCTCCTCTGACGAACTCGACCCGGGTTTTCATTCTGATGCATGTTGAATCTTCCAATGAACAAGAGACCATCCTCCTGAATCCCATTGAGTGGAATGTAATTGTTTGGCAGGTGGAGAGTCGCCTTTGTGCCGAAGATAGACTCTAACAATTTTAAAAACCCAAGCGATATACCAATCAACGGAACAGAGAGGTATGCAAATAATCACATCATCATCCAAAGTTTGGCACAAAACAATTATTTGATCAATTAGCCTACATTGTCCAATTTCACACATGTAAAACATATTTGAAAAAACTTGGAAATTTGTTCCCTTGCGTTTGGTAAATTGACAAACACGTAGGTAGTAATCTTCAAACATAAAAAGGGGTTTGTGATTATATAATAAATGCTTTTTCTTTGTTGCTCCATTTAATGTGGATCCAGTCGCCTCATGTTTGTAAGTCGATCCTATATATCCTTGAAATTCTATTTTTGGAGGATTTTGGTACGGCATTTAATCCCAAGTTTCAAAGTTTGTGATAGGAGGAAGATCAAAGATGGCATTTGGAATAACAAGAGCTTCCTCTACTTCTCGTTGTTGGTCCTCATCAAAAGCAACGGTATTGCGCTCAATCTCAGGCGGAGGCCAGTATCTCATAATAACATCATGTGATGGCATTGGAAATTGGGGTAGAACATCGGTCTCCTTTATCTCTGAAAAACTAGAATCTTCAATAGAACACGAATCTGAATTAATTCCATTGTTTCCATCATAAACCCTAATTGGTTCACATCTCCCCTTCTTTTTTTTCTTTTTTTGTTGTTGTTGTTAATGTTGTCAATCTTAGCTGTCAACACCGTTGTTGTTGTCGATGCCACTATTTGGTCTGTCAAAGCTTTGGCGTCCCAATTAAACAATTGATGGTTTCGTCACCGGTTGAGAAACTTTTGAAAATAGCGTTCCGGAATCCACCAGAAATTCAGAAAACTCTCTAAAATATTATTGAATGAATAAAAATGAAATCTTAGGCTACAATTGTTAAGCTTACACTAGTTTATTTACCCAGCGTTGCCCGGGTTAGACATATAATTAAGGATGAGTGAAATTCGCTATGTATGGTATCCGAATTTTTTGAAAAATTACTTTCATCTTTTGATACTTATTTTCTCCCCCCTCCCATAAAAAACATAATCTTAATATCTTTTAATTTGAAATTGTTTTTAGATTTTTTTTTAGATCACGGTTTTAAAAAAAAACAATAACAAAGAGAAATAATGCTCTTAAAAGTGATCTTTTTTAAAAGTTATAACGAACAACCCCTGTTTGTAACAAATTTAAATAAAAATGATTTTGACATTCAATAATTTAGAGAAATTTTTTTTACTATTAATTAACATTAAAAAATAACCAGAGCATGTTCGGTTTGACATTCAAAAATCATACTGGTTATTAACTTTCAAAAATAGTGTTTGGTGGTATGAATTTTTTAATGGATATGATAAAAATTCGAAGAAAAAAAAACCAGTTTTAAAAAAATAGCAAATTTTCCTTCAATTTTTTCTTAACAAATTTGTAAATTCAAAAACAAATAAAAAAACTACATTTATTGAAACAAATAATGCTGAGTAGCCATTAATTCATTAAACAAAAAATTATTTCACAAATGAAAATTTACAATGGTTTAGGTTTTTTTTTTGAGAGAAACACGGTTTAGGGTTTGCTATATATAGTCGGGTTTGCATGGAAATTAAGGTAGCCGAGTTTGCATGGAAATTAGGGTATTTTGTTTGTAAACGTATTAAATAAGTGAACAACAACTTGTCAAAAAAAAAAGTCTACAAAAACAATAGATATATACAAACGATGACACAACAGGATAGGAATGAAAAGCTCATCAGTGAGGAGAAATATTAGGGATTACTGCATTTTAGAGGAAATTTGTTAGGTTAAATTGGTGTGCTGCATTTTAGATGGAATTTGTTAGGTTAAATCGCTGCTAACATAATGCAGCATTTTAGAGGGGTAATTATTAGGTTAAGTTGTTGCAGACCTAGTAAAATTAATAAATAATGATAGGGAAATAACAAACCCTAATGGATCAAAAAATAACAAACTAAATATAAAATAAACAAATAATAAAATTAGGCTGAAATAATAAAATACTACTAAATTATTAAGAAAACTCTGCTACATCACATATTTGGAGATCCTTCCTACCACTATTTTGTTGCATCTCTCTTTGGTTGGGACTTGAGTTGAGGTAACAGTTACTATCATGGAGAAGATAACAAAAGCCTTTCCCAATAACAAAAAACATCTTTTTTTTAGCCAAAATAAGAAATATAATAAAAAAGATCAGGAAGTACAAGACTGGGGGGCATAAACCTGACCAGCAAACCACAAAAACAACCCGAAATGGGGATACAACAAATAAGCACATAAGTGGTATAAAAAGGACACAACTCTAAACAATCACTACCACGGACAATCCAACGAACCCTCGTGTGGGAATGAAACCGAATTGCAAAAAAACGTAGAGTGAACATTCAGAGCTTTTTAAAGGCGTATGGATCGACTGCCAACACAGAACGACCCAAGTTCCAACAGCTCCCTTCTGAACGAAGCAAGCGAAACGCCCTTTCGGGCTAAACCAACCATTTACGAACCGAAGCACGTATAGGTCTTGAAATCACAGTCCACCAACGATGCAAGACAACCCCGACAGATAATATCCTTAAGGTACGATAAACAACAGCTACCGTCAACACGGAGCGTCTACGTACCTAACCCTTTCGAGCATATCAGGACAGAACCAGAGAATCCATCTTAAACCTGGAAAGAACCAGGTTCGAGATTTACGAACCAACAACAATCAGATCATCCACCACCATCTTCCACTTCCTGTAAACAAAACAAAAGGAACAAGAACAACACACAAAACAGCCACCACCTCAACGAAGCAAACCATAAAACAACAGCGGCGGCACATTTGCTGTTGAATTCATAACATCAAATGTACTCCTACAATGAAATTGCTATGATTTGATTCGTTTTTTCAATATGTAAAGATTGCAGTGATCACTTCAACATTCCTATCATATCAATTAGTTAATCTATGCTACATCTCAATCAAAGTAACGATTTTAAAAAAAAAATAGATATGTCTGTTATATTGTTTTTTTTAAAAGAATGTCTGTTACATTGGTTTTAGAAGGCAATGAATCACATGTTTTAATTATATTAAACAAATGGAAATATTCATTCTGTTTTTAAGTACAATGTTTGTTAAACATTTCTTCCGAATTAAGCTTTTTGATCTAATATCATTCTGTTTTTAAGTACAATGTTTGTTAAACATTTCTTCCGAATTAAGCTTTCGGATCGGATTTTTATGGCATACTGCTAAATTTGATATAAAATCCGTTATGCTAACACCGTGAACTTAACTTCTGATGCAAAATTAACCGAATTCACTGTCTAATTGAAAAAATTTCTCAAGCAAATCACAATCATAACACATGAACTGAAATAAAACACTCAACGGATAAGAACCAAAATTCATGTCAAGGCTGCGATTATCACTCACCATAACCTGAAGAAAAGCCCGATAATTTCTCTTTGCAATATATTAGCTTCTCCATTGTTTATGACCTGGGCGGTAGCACGGGTAAAAGTTCTAGTTATTATCTATAGATATTATTATTTTCAATCAAGATAAATTGTAAATTAAATCTAAGGGCATTTTGTTCATGGTCTACTGGTGATGGACTCGATTGAGACCTCACCTAGAATCCACCATTTTTTTTATTTAAAAAATAAACTGATTTTTTTATTAATTTCGATTTTCTAATTTTTTTTTCATTTTGAAAATTAATTTCCTTATTTTTTAAATTGTTTTTTTACATTTTTAAATTAATTGAAATGTCACATCAGCGTCATGTGGCTATTTATACATAGTCAGCGTGTGCCACACAGACATTAGAGTGCCGATTATTTTTTTACATGGACCAAAAGTTAAACGAGGCATATTTGCATGGACTTTTCAAATATTTTAGCCAAATATAAATTAGAAAGTGAAAGCAGTAACAAGAGTAATAACATTATGATGTGTTTATAAAATTACTAAGTTCGAAGTAACATATTCTTAATTTTGAACTTAACTATATCAGTTTTATGCACAGGCATAGCTCCTCAGGAGTACAAACCACTTTCATATCAGGCATGCACAAATGTTCAGGACATGGATTGTATTCATCACAAAAATGAGCAAGACCTATGATGTAAAACAAAAACATTGGAGTTTTAACGATGGGGGATGAAGTATTATAGATAAGGTAAAGAAGGAAAGTTGAAAATGAAGAGTGAAAGGGCTTACCAGCTTTTACGTCTCTAACAACCAAAAATAAAGAGATAAAGACGATCATAACATAAAGAGGCTTAAAGAATCTAGACATATTTTTTGCCATTTTTTATATATTGAAAACCTTTTTTCTCTTCTCAAAATATAATAAGTTTTGTCAGCTTTTATAAAGATGCAAGAAAGTCTTAAGAAATTTTACGTCATTATTAATATTTTTAAATAAATCAATGTATAGTGTTTGTCCCTTTGTAGATCACACAAGTAAAGAACTAACTATTTTTTATAAACCTTTCATTATCATTTTTTTTTCTACAACCTTTCAAGGTAGGCAACGAAAAACCTTAAAACGATATAGAAATGTTGAATGATGATCAGGTTAGTCATAGGAAGAATATACCAATAAGGTGACAACATATTTTTAAAAAAATCTACACCAAAATTCCTTTGACTTTATTTAAAGTTGCAAACATGTCCTGCATTTTTTATTTGTGTTTTACTAAAAGTCTTGTTTGACCATTAAAGATGTAAATTTAATTTTCAGTTCATCAAGATAACTCTAAGTACGTGTTAGGTTACACGGTCAAAAAGAGAAAACGCGCTTCCATATGTTCAAAAGCACTTTTAGGATGTTTGGCTCCCCATCACCTTCTGCCGCCGCCTTGCTTTTGACGATTCAAAATCGATTTTGAAAGAAGCTGCTATTCCTAGCTTCTACAAATCGATTTCCTACACCTCAGGTTTGGTTTCTCTCAATTTCTCTTTTTCGCCCCTGATTACCTTCACCGCCAAATCCATGTTGATCTGAATTTTTCAATTCTCTTTTCAAACATTGAACACAAAGTTGTTTTTCACCTGTATAATAACTCCATGCTTATCTGAATTTACTAATCTCTTGTCAAACATTGAAGACAAAGTTGTTTCTTCACCTAAATCATAACTTCATTAAACTCTAATTCCTTATTTTGACAGATCAAACCAACCTATTCACCTACATGAAAACTTCTTTATATATGTTGGCTCTTCTCCCACCCTCTTATTCCCTCATACATGCAAGAAAAGGAAGGAAAAATAAGCAAAGTTCCATATAGAAGCAATGTAGTATACCTCAAGGTAAGCTCAAAGTTTCAACTTGTGTCCATTAATTTAGTTATGATAACAGTGCATTTGATGTGTATGATAAAATGCCTAAATAAAGAACTATTGTTATCTTTTGTTTTCATTGACCTTAGTTGTGATGGCTTCTTTCTTTTGCTTGAAATATTAATGATATTTTGAAAATAGCTTCTCTTATTTCATCAAATGATAGTGATATTGATGAATACTATTTTCATTACATGAATGCTTTATATTTACTCTTAACATGTTTTTTTATTACTAATTAAATGCTATATGTCTTTGTTCATTTGAAACAAAATAAAGTTATTTTGAAAACTTAACCACTTGTTCATTTGAAACAAAATAAAGTTTCTTTCCTATTGATGAATGCTATATGTCTTTGTTTTGTTAGTGACTTGGATCAGTTTTTGGTTAAGTTTTGCTAGTATTTTGGTTCAGTTTTGATGTAGGATGATACAAACTGTGTCAACAAATTCTTTATATGATAATGATAATAAAGTCTCTCTTTGTCTGCTTCTTTGTTTTACTTGAACTCATAGTGATTTTTGTTTACCATTTTCACCTCATTAGATAAGCGGTTATTTGAATATAGATTTGATTCAAATAGATTTATATTTAACCTTGTTTACATAGAATGATGAATACCAAGAAAAATGTTGTGGGTTCCTCCTCACCTAATGATGGGGGCAGAAAACAAAAGCTACTTGGGATTATAAGTCAACTGAAAACTCTGTGAAAGCATGTTTGGAGCAAGTTTCCAAGGGAGAACGTGTTGCACGAGCTTAACAAAAAAGGGTGGAAAAATATTATGGCCCGATTTCATAATTTAACCGGACTGAAGTATGAGAAGGCTCAACTAAAGAATAGGTATGACAGTCTGAGAAAGGTTTGGAGAGCATGATATAACTTATTTGGGAGAGAAACTGGATTTGGGTGGGATCCTGTGAACAACATTGTTATAGCACCTGATGAGTGGTGGGAGACCAAACAGCTGGTATGTAATAGAAAAAATTGTTATTTCGTAAGTCTTAGATATGTATACTCTTGTTTCTTATATGATGTGAGTTATGAAAATGCAGGAAAACCCTCTTTATGAAAATTTTAGGAACAAGGTGCTTCCATTCGCCAATGAGATAACAACACTTTTTAAGGATGTAGTGGCTAATGGAGAGTACACTTGGGCACCATCATGTAGGGTATTGCCATGTGTGTTTGAAAATGATGATAATGATGACAATGATGTAGTGACTGTAGAAGATCAGGCGATAGCGAGGATGCAAGTGTTGGAGCAACAACTGAATTTGCAAATATTGGACTGAGTTCTTCACAAAAAATCGATAGTCAAAAAAGTTGTGAGAAGAGGAAAAGAGTTGTTAGAGCAGACAAGCCAAGTAAGAAAAAAGCAAGTGCATCATCAAAGATAGCTGAAGTTGTTAGTTTAATTGCAGAGACATGTCGTTCTCGCAATGATGCTGCGGGAAATGCATCTATTGATGAAGTGATGGCCATGCTTCACACCATGGATGAAGTCTCAAATGATCTTTATTTGCATGCTTAGTGTTGCAACTTGCTAATGTTTAAGCCTGCAAGGGAGATTTTTATTTCCCTACGAGGTTCAGAGGAGAAAAGGTTGAATTGGCTTAAACATGCAGCTGATAACCCATTGCCATTCATGAATATGTAATTTGGAACCTGTGTGACTAGGATGTAATGGGAATTAAACTAGAAAGTACTATGAATTAAGAAGTAATCTAGGAAGTACTAGTAACTATGAAGTATTGTTATGTTTTGCCTTTTAATTAGGAAGTAATCTAAGAAGTGGTAGTAACTATGAAGTACTAGTAACTTAGTAATGTTTCTATCCCTTAATGAAGAATTATTTTGTGTGATAATTATGCTCGTATTTTTGGTTCACTTATGTTGAATTTTTCTTCAGTTTTAATTGGTATTTTGGCTTTGATTTGCTGGTTTTCACCTCTTGTTCTGGATTCATTGAATGCATTAGATTGAGTGTTTATGTGTCAAAACTAGACTTATTGTTTTAGATTGTGTGGAAGTATTGTTCTGATCATAGTTATTTGCAATGCCATGATTTCTTATGTTTTTGTGACATTCAAAGCATGTTTTTTATGACAGTAAATTGTGTGACATTTATGATTGTTCTAATCAAAGTTATGTTTATCTAATGAAGTTCAATGGTAGTTGTCGGGGTTTGAACTCCGGACCTTGCATATTTTATGCATATCCCAACCAACTAAGCTAAGCTCACGAGGACGTTCAATGTCCCATCTAATATTTGGGCAAACACATGTGAAATCTTCACAAATATATAGTTACAAAGATAGGATCATAATAAAAAATTATACAAAAAAGAAAACTAACATGTAGGTTGCACTTGGCAGTTTGTTGCAAAATGCAATACATAAGAGTTACTTTGCTGGTAAACTTATTTACATTGTTAGTGTAACACCATAAACTCTAAAAGCGATAAATTACGCTAATGATACGATCACATCAAGAATCTTGATGTTACTTCTTCAATATATCACCAATCATGCATAAATAATTTTCTCAAGCATCGCAGCGGAATAAAACATCATTACATCGACATCTAAATAAAACACTTCAACATTCATCCATAATAAAATAAGTCACCAAGTATCCATGTCATCACAAAATCATCAATACATAGTCTCGACATCTCCAACAGTCATAATATAAACAAATAATAAAGACCGACCCCTAATCAAAGCCCTAAAGTCTAAGACGTCAAAAGGCAATAGACGAGGTAGCATCCAAGCTATCCTCAAGCAACTCACCAAAGCAAAGCAAAGCAAACTATTCCTGCACACCGTCTACCCATCCATACAGATAAGGAAGGCGGTCAACCAAACAATCACTAGGGGTTAGTCACATCTCATAATTAAAGTATAATCAAACATAAGCATTCAAGAATTTCATTCATAACACATATACATACTCAACATTCCTAGAATACTACCATCTCATGAATATTATCCCACATTCTATACACATCATGTTATCACAATTCTATCATAGCATAGAAAACATATTCATCCTTTAATCAAATCATCAACAAAGTACATCACCTAACAACATCAATCAATATGAGAATTTTTTACCTCATTCTCTATTCAAGTTAATCATCAAACTATATCAACTTATCGTTTAGGAAGTATAAACATACATGTAACTTTACTCATTTTACATAAAACACGTACTTTCTCTAATGCATACAATTCATCTAATTCACAAGTATAAATAAGGAAATCATCGTCACCAAAGAACCATATAATTCAAACTTCATTATTTTCACCAAAATAAATATCATCGATTAAAATCACTAACAGTACAAGTATCACCAAAATAACGAACATCATCATGTCCACATCTTCACATATTCACCAAATTTCATCAAGTACACAATTTGTCAAGTTCACATATGCACATAATCCCCAAGCACATATTCAAATGATTCACCTAGTTCACCAATTTTAACTATTAACCAAGCACATAAGCAAAACATAACACTTTTCACCATTTATCAAATGTATGTCATGCGACTAGACACGACTCTATATGCATGTGGTATCGGTCACCTCAAGGTCGTACGTTAGATACAAATGTATCATAAACATCATCGTTGAATACAAAGTATTCTAATCACCTTCATTTTGCATACATGCATTCACCATTAATATCACCATCATTAGCATGTAATAATTCACCAACATAATTCATCATCATCATAATCAACACCATATGTGTGGTTAACCAATTTGAACTTGAATGTATGTTTTCTTTCCTTCTCTGTAGCTTAGGGGCGCTCCAATCAAACGACAGAAAAGGGAAATGCTGCTTCATTTATACCAGATATGCAGAGATTTTTTGTTCTCGACCGTGGGTTCTTGTCTATGGGGACTATGTGCAAAGATGGTTAGTTCTTTGATTATAGTTGGTCGTGTGTTGCTTGGATGGTGAATTGTTGTGTGTTGGTATGAAATTGGACAGGTGCACTTAATTTAAGATCAATATGGAATAGTTTATTAACTAATAACAACCTCATGTTTGTTATGTGGTTTGATAGTGTTTAAAATTATTTGCTATTGATTGTTAGTGATTTGTAAATTCGTAGATTAGCAGGTTTCTAAAAATTACTTGTGTCTGTCTCTCTATTAATTAGGGGAATCTTTTAATATATCTATGTTTTTACCTCTTGATGTTATAGTTCACAATTGTTTGACTGAAACTGTTGGTTGTCAAAATTTCCTCTGATGTTGTTTGTTTTTTGTTTGATGGAAATAATATTTTTAAATGTTCTGCTTTTTGAATGGACCACTTTCCCTCTACACCAAGCTATGTCCTTTATATGTATCACATAGCCCTCATTTCATATCCATGAGGTGCAGATCACTTTCCATGTTTGTATGGTGTTTTGCTCTGGTTTTCTTTCTCCTGTTTCATGATTTGAGGATGGGCAGGCTTGATGATTTTGTTAGAGACCAGTCAATAACAAAATGTAATGATTTCTGTTCATTGTCCGTGCCTGCTACATTAGAGTTGAAGAGGGTGTAGATATGTGGTTTTCTACGAATGCTACTGGCTATAATCCCAAGTTTAAACTAAATATAACGGTTGATAACAACGAGAAACAAGCTACTTTCAATCTTCGTGATGGTGTAGCCATAATGGTCGCAATGGATACCTGTGATGTCTTAATGTCCATGGTAGGTTGTGTGCAATGCAGATTATATACATGTTGATTTCTTCAATTTTTTTTATTTTCTTTAATGTTGTGGTTGCTAACAAAAGGTGTGTACTATATTTGCTAGGATGATGGGACTTCGATGAATCCTTATGAGTTTGATGATTTAGTTAGGGAGGCCTTTCTTTTCAAAGTGAACAAAAGTATGAAGGAGGGTATTGACTCGGGCATGACCTATGATGTTGAGGATGTTTTTGATGATCTCTGTTTGGTCAATATGTGGTTAGATGCCAATGAAGGAGTATACGACAGCGCTGTTGAAGAAGTTGTCGATGAGGAGGTCAAACGATGGCTTAAGAGGAGGTATAAGGAACCTCTTGCAGTTGATGATGGTATGGAGCCACTTATTCGGTTGAAATATGAGAGTGCTGCCAATGATGAATGATTTCGTATTTGGTGCATAATTTATTTTCTGATGAAGTTGTGCTTGGGATGGTTGTGTCTGGGTAAGCTATATATTATGGTGTTCTAAGTGTTTAATTATAAGTTTGAGGTGCACTGGACCATGTTTATAGATCCATCCTTCATTAGCTAGGATCTTAATGGTTGGAGTAATTTAGGGTAGCCATATTTATGTGTTCGGTTGACTTGATGGGTTCAGTTACTTCCTGTTAATGTTGTTAAGCTGCACATTTCTGCTTTTAATTGGGTCGAGTTTATTACTGATTGCAGTTGTATTGTATGGTGAAAGGTGTGTTACAGCTTGATATCAAATGTATCCGAGCTGGACTTAAATGAACCTCATGTATTGTAACTACCTTCAATGTTAATGATATTATTTGCAGATAAATGTGGTTATTTGTTGTACCCTAAATTAATTTATAAAGGGGTATTTTGTTTTTAATGTGTGATTGAGTGTCAGTCTGATCTCTATCACTGCAAAGTGCAAAGAAGTGTCATGCGTGTTTGGTGGTCGTCTTTTCCTGCCACAAATGGACAAACATGAATCACAATATGGGAAAGCTTGCTTCTTTTGTTGACCATGCATGTGACGAGGTTGTGTAAAGGTCCTTTCCTTTATGTCATGACCCTACGTGCATTGCATTAGATGATATATGTTGCCTTTTTTTGATGTATACAAATATTTGCGGTGGTGCAACTTTCCAAGTTATATAATCCAGCCACTTCCAGACATCCTGCTTGTCTGTTGTTTCTTTTTACTTGTTGAATCTGATTTAGACTATTCTTTTGGAGATGTTGTGAGGGGTCATCTCTGTCTCTGTACAGTCAGTGTATTTTCAAGTTAAGTGGACCTAACAAATTGCTTTTGTATGCATGGTCCATTTGAGGTTAAAATATTTGGACATAATTTATCATTTTTCATACTTACCCACCATGACGTGGTGGTATGATATTTTGATTGTCAAAATTTAATGTACAGACAATATGGTTGAATGTGGTCACACATCAAAATCCTAAATTTATATTCAACTGAGTTGTTTTTTGAATAACAATATTCTTTTTTCATTGTCTATACTTATAATTATTATTATAATAAGATCTTATTCACCAAAATTTTCAATAGAATAAAATTGAATTTTATTGGCACAAAATGAGTTGTTTATTAGAGAACGATATTATTCTTTTTATTGTCTAGAGTTATACATATTGTATCTTATTCACAAATCGTTGGTGAAATGAAGTCAATTTTTTCTACGCCCATAAACATTGTTTTCATTAAATAGGTTGTTAATTCGTGGATTTAAAAAGGCATGTTATCGGTATGCCTCAGTATAAGGTTGTACTGTAAAAGTTTCGGGTTTTATTAGCTATGGCCAAAGCGATTACTTGTGGTGGTTTTTGTTTCACGTAAAAGGAAAAACGATAAAGAAGATGTGAGTAATTGAATTAACGAGGGAGTAACGTATGTTCTTATCATCTATAACTATAATGAAGATATTTTATTCACCAAAATCGTTGACGAAATAAAATTGATTTTTTTTTCCATTTTAGTTGTTATTTAACAAAGGTAATATTGTTTTATCACCTATAATTAAAATGATTGTGTATTATTTGCCGAAGTTGTTCACGGTGTAAAATTGATCTTTCTTGCTCATAATCAATGAATAATGTTTTTTTCCTATAGAAGTTATTTTCTATAATATAAATGCTGACATGTAATTATTTTTTGGTTAAATTGATTATTAATTTGTGAGATTGACAAGGAATAGTGTCGATATGCCTTAATGTACGAGTGTACCGTAGAAGTTTTTGGTGTAATTAGCTTTGCTCTGTCGTACTTGGCTATTTACTTTGCATCTGGATGCGTGGTGACATAGTGTGATAGTTTGACGTGGGGAAGGAAAGTGGTTGTCATGGTGATATTGGATATGACTTTTATATATCATATTTGGCCAGAGTTGATTAGTTGTGGCAGTTTATTTTTCACAAAAAAAGGAAAACATGTGAAAGAAGGTGTGTGTAATCGAAGAAATGAGAGAGTGGCTAAGTTGCCACTTTGGGGGT
Source organism: Medicago sativa (assembly GCF_051527215.1). Taxonomy (NCBI): domain Eukaryota; kingdom Viridiplantae; phylum Streptophyta; class Magnoliopsida; order Fabales; family Fabaceae; genus Medicago; species Medicago sativa. The sequence continues at coordinate 47,378,519 of NC_140750.1, forward strand.
ATGATCCTTTGATCTATTCTCATCACTGTGATCACTTTCATATAGGGGCACAATGTGGTTATTTGCAGCTGGACATTCCATGTATTCCTCTTAGTGTATCTTGGTATAGCTATTTTCTAGGATGTTAAATGGCCACAATTTGTGTATCTTTTAGTGATAACAGGATTTGGGTCGTGGATGCGGTTGAGAGGGATTTGGGTCGTATGTTCTTTGTTGATGGTTTTGGTGGTACTGGTAAAACATATCTATGGAATGCATTGTCGTTTCGGTATCATTCGGAGGGTAAAATTGTCTTAAATGTTGCATCTAGCGAGATTGCATCCAAATTACTTCCGGGTGGGAAGACAACTCATTCTCAGTTTGCTATTCCTATGGTATTGATGGAGGAGTCGTGCTGCATGATTGAGAAAGGAAGCAAGAAGGCCGAATTATTGGCCATGGCAAGTTTGATTATTTGGGATGAAGCCCCAATGGTTAATAGGCTAGCGATCAAGGCTTTTAGCAAAACTATGCAAGATATCATGAACAATGTCGTTGAAAATTCGTTTGGTCTGCCATTTGGGGCAAATACACTGGTTCTAGGTGGTGATTTTCATCAGATTCTGCCGGTTGTCCCTAAGGGCGGACGTGCCGACGTGGTTCATGCAACAATCAATTCTTCTCATTTGTGGCGCGGGTGCAAAGTATTGAAGCTGGCCAAAAATATGAGGTTGGAATCACCGACAGATCTTACCGAGAAGGAGTCGATGAAACAGTTTGCGCAATGGATTCTTGACATAGTGGACGGTAAGGTTGGTGATATGAATGAAGGTGAAGGAATGGTTGAAATTCCTGAGGATCTTCGTGTTAGAAATTCAGGCAATGGTATACGGGACATTGTTGAGTCAACCTATCCAAATTTGTTGATAAACATGCAAAACGAGGGATTTTTTAAAGACCGTGCTATATTGGCCCCAACTCTAGAGCTGGCTGAAAAAGTTAACGACTATGTAATTGACTTGATGCCTGGGGAAAGCAAAGAGTACTTGAGTTGCGATACAGTTTGTAAATGCGACGAGGATGTCGGCATTGACAAACGATGGGTCACGACTGAATTTTTGAATGATATTAAGTGTTTGGGGTTGCCTAACCACATATTGTTCTTAAAGGTGGGTGTTTCGGTCATGTTGCTTAGGAACATTGATGTCTCTTCTGGTCTTTGTAATGGTACCCGACTGATTCTACAATAATTGGGGAAGAATGTGATTGGTGCTCAAATTCTTACTGGTCCACATAGCGGAGAATTGGTGTATATCACTCGGATGAACCTAATTACATCTGATGCCAACATTTCCATCACCGTCCAGAGACGTCAATTTCCTTTGATTTTGTGTTTGCCATGACAATCAATAAAAGTCAAGGACAGACTCTATCGAATGTTAGGCTTTATCTTTCGAGGCCTATTTTTACGCATGGTCAATTGTATGTTGCGTTGTCAAGAGTAAAGTTTAGGTGTGGGTTGAAGATGTTGATAACTAATGACAGTGGTCAACCATCAAATTCAACGATGAACGTCGTCTACCACGAGGTCTTTAGGAAGATATAGGCTGCTTTGGATTTCATCTCTGAGGTTGATGTCATAAGATTTCTCTGGTGTGTGTTTCATCCTACTTTATTACCAATAATATGGTTTCGTCTATTTTGTTGTTGATTAATCATTAATAATGCAGTTAGTGTTTAGATGTGGGTTGAAGGTGTGTTCCTCAATGTTATTTGTATGCTACTGGGATGATACCAGATTCCCTATATATTAATGTCATCTTTGGTTCTCTATGTTGTTGTATCTATATCTAAATTCATTAAATAGAATTATCTGGGTGTTAAATTGGCCTGAATGGTTACTAATATAAAAGATGTTCTGGGGTCAATGAAAAAACTGCATATATATATATATATTAGGTGATACAGGATACATAATATCATATAAGAGTAGCAATTACAATTACACATAGTGGTAATCCACGCACAACAGTTGACATTAAATTAGATAAAGTGCAAAGAGTAAATATAAAGTTTACTACACACTACTTCAAATCATCTTCCTTGACAGACAGTTGAACCCCGGACTTCTATTCTGGAAGATGTTTACATGTAACACGCACCACGGAAACAACAATATCCCACCTTGCATGGGCTGATGATCTTCAATCACAACCATCGAAACATCATCTTATTTAATAGTAAGTAGTACGTGAACGAGGTTACTGACCTAATCCAGATCTTTGTCAAGACAGATGGTAACGATCCATGCAATAACTAGGAGTGGGAGGATGATAATTATAATAATGCCCACTAAATTTTCTCCAATTTCTTCGATATTGATGACGCTAACAATGATTTAGATGACTATAAATATGGTGATGCAGATTAAGAAACCTTTACCCATTTTGGTAATATTACTAGATTAATGGATAAATAGTTTTTTTTTGGAATGGTGTGGGTATTATTGCATTATGTAGTGTATTTATAGAATCTGATGTTAATGATATTTATTACTGTTGTTCATTAGTACTGTTAGCAATATTACCGTTTTTCCTCGCTGGATGGGCTACTGCCTACTGATGTTGGTCACTTAATCAAAAGCATTTGTTGTGTTAGCAGTGTGTTTGCAGCCTTTACTACTTTTGTATGGATAGCCGTTGCCTATTTGGGAAAAAATAATGTAAAGCAGCACCATGTTAATTAATTTTGATGCATTGTTTATGAGAATAGACTCACTGGTTTTATTGCGAGTATTTCCATAAATTGACTATTTCCATTGTCTTCTTTGGTGTTTTATTATATTTTAGGAATGAGAGCCAGAGGTTATTAGAAGTTTAATGCAGGGGTATTACTAGTTTAGTCCATAAATATGTATCAAATCCTTTTTGTAAGCTTTTGTATGTTTAAATTTTATTTTATTTTGGTTGTATCAATACATGGCGAGTTTTATTTTTGCTACCGAATTTTTTTTCGTCAACAGTCTGGAGGTAGGTATTAAATATTTGGAGAGCACGTTGTTTCGGATTTATCCACTGAGTCAATGGATTTACAAATGATGTTTTAAATTGTATTAATGGGAAGAAATGTTTCATATGATTACATGTTTGTAGTATGAGAATTGAGGTGAAAAAGGTAAGTGTTAAGATTCAGTGAACATAGCAAGTAAAAACTTTCACATTCCACTAATTAACCAGAAAAAAACCAAATTTGTAGTTGCTTTGTTAAGTTAATTCCAGCACAACTGTATTTTTCGCAGGATTTTTTCATATATGACGTTGCTGGTCCTTTTCCAAAGTGTGGGTACTGAATTCATCATTTGCTTTTAAATTGTTGTGCTGAGCTGCTCCTTATTTGGCTACCTCCTCTCCCAGATTTGGCGTAATTACCTTGAACGCCAATCGTAAATTCATTCCATCAAGTTTTGTGAGATGTATACAATCTCTAACTCACCTGTGATGAATTTCACATACACCTTAATCTTTACTAGATTCCATGTTGCCATCATATCTCATTTTTTGCAATATATTGAAAAATGCAGATTTTAGTTGGAACTGGTAGCACGTTTCCTGAAGAAAAAAATACATGCATCATAAATATAAGAGCACAAACATTGATCACTTATTGAACATGCGAAGGACTAAGGTCAGTGACACGGTAAAATTGCTTTGTCAAAGCTCAAAACTATAGGAACAAAAGATGTATACCAGTTTCCAATAGAGCCCAAGGGTGTCAAATAAGTCGGCCATTGAACCATTTGGAAAGACCATTTCCCAAAAATAAAAAGGAAAAAATGCATCCAAAATAACTTATTCAATAATCAATATGGCTAACACTACTGCAATATGATAGGACTTGACATAAAATCAGTTCACATGGCTACAGTTAGGTCATCATGTTATTGCAATAATGTAACATTTTCACAAACACAAACAAGATACCACAATAATTGAATGTTCTCCATCTATAAAGCAAACATGTCACAACCATTAGAAATGCAAAATACAAGAATACTAGGAAACAATCCAATGACCAGTGGGGAAAGGGAGAATCCAATAGGAGGATTCACAACAATACACATGGCAAATCAGGTAACAATATTTTGCTTTTTTGAATCTAATATCATCCTGTTTAGTTTTCATTGTGAATTCATTGCGAATGAGCCACGTAGTTATTAAGCAAATGCCTAACTTTGACTTTCGTTGCACCATCCATTCAGCTAGAGCTGTGAAAATGGGTCGGGCCGTACGTGCCAGCCCGTTTAGCCCGATTAATTATAGGGCTTGGGCCTTAAATATTGAGCTCGAATTTTAATAGGGCTTTTAGCCCGGCCCTAAAATGCCTGGTACCCGTTAGGGCTAGCCCGAACGGAATAGGCCGCGGGTAGCCCGTTAGCCCGCATAACAAAAAAAATCCTATAAATTATATATATTTTTCAAATAATTCATTACTTAGTTGATTGTCAAAGTAAAAAATAAAAGTGAAAATTCAATGAATTAACACAAATATAAATGTAATATAAAATTATATTTACTCGTTTCGTTATTTATAATTTTAAAGATCGAATATATAAATATCTATAACCAAAACGTATCTAATTTATTTAAAATTGTTTTCCTTGCCGTTTTAATTTACGTACGAAAATGTTTACAATTTATTTTTGTGCCAGACATTATTTAAACATATTAAAAATATTATTTATAAAAAAATTATAGGAGTATTTTATAGTACCTTTTTTTTTAGAAAATAATGTAATTTTTAATATGGGCCAGCCCGTTTAGCCTGCGGCCCGTGTAGGGCCGGGCTCGGGTAGTATATTTCAAGCCCGTTTTCCATCCAGGCTTTTTGGACCGGCCCGACAAAGCCCGAAGCCCGTTAGGGCTGGCCCTACACGGGCCGGACCGCCCGTTTTGACAGCTCTACAATCAACACTATGGCGAAGTGGACCCTGATTTTGTAAAGGTACATGGGAGTGGTATCAGCAAGAAATGGAAGTTCAAACGCTCAGATGGACAACATAAAATGGTCGACTTTGAAAGATGGTGTGCATACCCAGTTCTAAGTACGGGGTGGAGCGATCTAAGAGAATTCTACCGGCTGGAGCTTCAAAATGAAACCATGCATATTGGATATTATGGGAAAAATGTATTTGAACTACTGGCAGATGTACCAACAAAAGAACCACCATATACTTCGATTTAAAGCTAACTGGCATATTCGCACAAAAAAGCAAATTAGTTAATTCTTGACTAATAGTTCCGCTATCTTGCCTGATTAAATGGAATTTGAAATAACAAAATAACTTAATGAACTTGGTTGTGACACTGATCATCGATCTTATTTTGCAGAAACTAAGTTGCAAATTTGAAGAATGTGTCAGAGGACATAGCATTGTCATACCATTCGACGTTTATTGCAAGGACAACCCTCACAATTCAACAAAAATCGAAGGTGGGTGGAAACAATTTTGCCTTTGCAACGACTTCAAGGAAGAGGACAAGATAAGATTTCGGTATGTCTACACTGGTAGACAATCTATATTTCGTGTATTTAAGGTTTGAAGAAAGACAAGACTATGATTATAGAGTGTGGTGTACCGATCAAAAGTACTGAAAAAAGTGATTTAGGGTTGACTTGTGTGTATGCGCACCGGTACCATTTCCTTTTTTTACCCATGTATTGTTGTTGATTGACATTGTTATGCTTTAGCTTATGTAATTTGTTGTATTCGTTATGGTTGTCTCGAGCTTATCATGCGTTTGTACGTTGACTTAAACCCAATTACATAATCTCTATATGAATTGGAATGATCTGATCAGGTTTGTGGCTTTCTAATAGAGCCAGATTGGTGTTTACCAAGGTTTAGATAGTACATAAGAGGAAAACTATATATAAATTATGGGTAAAGGCAACTCATTGTTTAATACATACCTATTCCTTTCGGGTTAAGTGGCGACTCCTTGATAGTTACTTTTCGGTACATTCCAAGCGAGCATGCATCCTAATGAACTTTTGATGACCTTATATCATTATTTGTCTCCATTGTGTTTGTTCCTTGCGTACCTGCCAGAACGTTCACATAATCTACTTTATTTATAGTTAAAATTTGAAAGCACAATATGATTATTATACTATGAAACTACTTCTTCTGAACAGCCTAATATAAAAAACTCTTGAAAATAGTAAGATATATGCCTGAACCCCATATCCGTAGTTTCATGGAAGTTGTTGAGTAGCATATTTTGGTTGTATCTGCCGGTTATTTTTATGATGTTTTTCCATTTTGAACATGCGTTTAGGACAGGGTTCCCAAATTTAATGGATCTGCGTCTGATGCCATGGTTACCATTTTTTCCCAAATTTTTTGACGCATTACCAACCTCAAAGGGATATGAACCATATACATTAAAGGGTAAACTTAAAGATTTCCAACCTAGCGAGGATCTAATAAACTACAATATTTTGCAATGAAATAATGTGGTCAAACCAAGCAACACAAGACATGCAAAATTTGTAGAAGTAAAAACCCAATAAACAAACTTGAATACCTGTGTTGGTGCGATTCTTCCTTATGTTTGTGGGTAATGGTAGATAACGACTGACATTGTACTTGATCAATGCGACGATCGTGGATTTTACAAAGAACTTCGTAACAAGATATGACCCATTATTCAGATATGCTCTTTTTGTGATATGTTGGCATAGAATGATGGGAAGGCCAAACGAGTGAACAGAATGTGGTCTGTCTGCCTGAATAAGGTCGATTTGGCGCTCGGGAGGAGGGGGTGGTGGCGGCGGCTTCAAGGGGAAAACCTTCCATTTAGCGTTTGCGAATAGGTGAACCGTTGATGAGTGTGGGAAAGGAAAAAAAACCTAGAGGTTATATCTTGCAGTTTTCAAGATGTATTAACCTTCAAGTTTATCCCGCTAAATTCCCAAAGAAAATTTCGAGGTAGATAATCTGTTTTCAGACTCCACTAACAATTATTGTTCTTTGCAAAAATAATTGACCACTAAATATTCGTTTAAAATGTTACATTACAAATAAATTACGATAAGAAAATATTAAAGTAGTTTACAATTTTCGTGTAGTATTCTAGCAAAATGTAACCATTGTTTCATAGGAGTTTGTCATTGTGTTTGTCGAGGACAAATACATCTTTTGTAGTTTTAATTTTATGTTCATGTGTTGTGGTTGTGTCGTAATGTCCGTGATCGGATGTTGATTCATTTTTCCTGTAATGTTTCGTCAAATATTAGTCAATTCAGATGTCTGTGTTCGAATGTAAATCCACCCACGCGTATGTGTCCGCCCGTAAATCCATTCACCCGTCAGGGACCGACTATAATTCCACCCAGACATGGCAACAAAACCTGTGCCCATGGGTACCCGCCCAAACCAACCCCGATTTGACTGGGTTTGGGTATGGGTTTGAGTTTTCCCTGATTTGAAAATACGGGTACGGGATGGGTAACAGGGATATATGTACCCACCCCGAACCCATACCCAAACCCTACCCGAATGTAGAAAGGTCATGTTTTTGTTTTTGTTGAGGGGGTTGATAATGATATGTCATGTTATTTAGTTTGATAATTGTCATAAGGGTTAATATGTCTTTACCACCCTGTAATATAGGCGAGTTCCGGTTTTCCCCCCTGTAAAAAAGATTCTTTCGATTTCAACCCTGTAATATAAAGATTCCGTCGAAAACACCCCTGAGCACATTTGAGACCCCCCAGCTGATGACGTGGCGTGACGTGGCGCGCTGAGTCACCCTTTTCTGCTGACGTGGCGTGCTGACTGTATAATTAATTTTATTTTTTATTTTTTTTATAGGGTACACGTGGCATTTGTCATTTTTTTATGTCTTTACCCCCCTGTAAATTAGGCGAGTTCCAGTTTTTCCCCCCTGTAAAAATTTAAAAAATAAAAAATAAAATCTGGAAAATTTAAAAAAATAATTATTTTTTAAAAAAAATTCTGGAAAATTAATAAAAATTGAAAATAATGAAAAAATTCCAAAAAAATTTAAAAAATTAATAAAAATGAAAAAATAGATTTTTTTCGAAATTTTCAAAATTATCAAAAAGTTCGGATTTTTTTTTTAAATTTAGAAGATATTTAAAAATACTGGAATTTAATTTTCAAAATAAAAAAGTTTAGATTTTTTTGCGAAGTTCAAAAGACATTGGAAGAGCAACTTGAGGTACTCACTTTTTAAATTTTAATGTCTCTTAAATTAGACGCTTTTTAAAATTTATTTTTAAGCAAAAAGAAAAATACATTAAAAAAAGAGAGAGATACAGAGACTCGGGGGACATAAAACCTAACCCAAGTAAAACCCAAAATGGGCATACATCGTTATAAATCAGACCAAGCAAAACAGTCCTAAAATATCCAAACAAAAATTCACTAATCATGAGCATAACCCAGCGAACGCACGTACGGGGACGAAACCAGATTACAAAAAAAAAAATATGAACAGTGAACATTTGTCAAAAACATTTAGGATTTAATTTTAGCGAATGGATTGACTGCCAACACAATAACAAACCCAACTGTCAACAACTCCCTGCTCAAGCAGCAAGCATAAAGCTCTTTCGAGCTCGATGAACCTGAGTGTAATTTTTAAAATTTTACACGCATTAATAATTCTTTTTACAAAAATATTCCTATGTAATTCAAGCTTCTTAGATTTTTTTCCTAAATTTTTAATTAAACTAAAATCAATTTTTTTTTTCTTCAGATTATATGATTTTTAAAATTTAATTTTCATATTGTAATTGGATTTTTAAAAAATATATATCCAGATTTTTAAAATTTTAAATATTTTCCAGTTTTTTTATTTCGCAAAAAAATCTAAACTTTTTATTTTGAAAACTAAATTTCAGTATTTTTAAATATCTTCTAAATTTCAAAAAAAATCCGAAATTTTTTCCAATTTTTTAAATTTTGATAAAAATCTAAATGTCTTTTCTGCTTTTTTATTTTATTTTTTGAAAAAAATAATCTGATTTTTTGTTATTTTTAAAATTTAAAAAAAATCAATCTTTTATTTTTCTTAAAAAATAATCTGATTTTTTGTTATTTTTAAAAGATTTTCAGTTTCTAAGTTTTATTATTAAAATGATTTAATGATGTGGTATGTATATACACACATGTCATGCGAATTTTTTTTTCCAAATTTTTAATTTTTTTGTATTTTTTGCAGTATTTTCAATTTTTAATAATTTTCCAGCATTTTTAAAATATAATTATTTTTTTAAATTTTCCAGATTTTATTTTTTATTTTAAAAATTTTTACGGGGGGAAAACTAGAACTCACCTAAATTACAGGGGGGTAAAGACATAAAAAAATGACAAATGCCACGTGTACCCTATAAAAAAATAAAAAATAAAAATAATTATACAGTCAGCACGCCACGTCAGCAGAAAAGGGTGACTCAGCGCGCCACGTCACGCCACGTCATCAGCTGGGGGGTCTCAAATGTGCTCAGGGGGGTTTTCGACGGAATCTTTATATTACAGGGTTGGAATCGAAAGAATCTTTTTTACAGGGGGGAAAACCGGAACTCGCCTATATTACAGGGGGTAAAGACATATTAACCCTTGTAATAATATAAGAACTTTCATTGAAGTTAAAGGAGCAACCGAATTATTAGGTAAGGAAATGTTAAAATGAGCGCAAATTATTGGATAATGCATTATAACATTACAATTGAAGCTTAAAAGTTTAAAAAACTCTTTTTTTATTAAAAAAAATTGATTCACTGCGAGGACGAGGATGGGGCGGGAATACCCGAACCCATTGAGGACGGGGATGAGATTCAATTTTTCATCCCTGTTGGGTATGAGTAAGGTAATATGTAAGTATATCGGAGTAGGGGATGGGATGGGGAAGGCAAAACCCGTCCCCACCCCGCCCCATTGCCATGCTTAATTCCACCTACGCGTTGCTCGACTGTAAGTTCACCTGTCCTGTAATATGTCGTCGACTGTAAATCGATCCAGTCCTTTGTGTCCAACTGTAAATCCACATACGCGGTTGTGTCAGCCTGTAAATCCATCCAACCGTCTGAAACCGACTGTAATTCCACCCGTGCGTCGCACGGGCAACACACTAGTAATATTACATTATAACTTTTATTAAGTCATTTCTGGCACAACTTGTGCATTGACTTGCTTGATTTGAAAATATATTTTATTTTAGTTTTCATAAGAAAATATTACAATATTCTCTCCCCGTTTCAAAATATATGTCACCGTCAACCACTTTATATATGTCAAGACAAAACTTTGATCATTAATATATTTAATTATTTTTTGAAAGACCATAATTAAAAATTATTAAAATTTGATATTTTGAAAATGCTCATCAAAACAAATCAAACAACAATTTATATTATAATATTTGCATTTATAAATTAGTTAAAAAATATAATCAAATTAAATTATGTAAATAATACACATTATCAAAATAAGACAGGTATTCTAAAATAATAATAATCTCTATTATATATATTTGCACTATTTTTTTTCAATAGTACACGTGGCATCCTATTGTTGAAAGTTTCATTTAATGTTATTGCTCATTGCTCATTGCTCATGTACACACAAGATATGATGGAGTTATTAAGGCTTATTTTTTTTACAATACATGACATACATGACATTGATGATGCTTATTATTTTTCAATATAATATCAATAATTTCCAGGATTGTTTTTTTGTCGAAAAAAACATCAGCCGATTTGTTAAAAAAAAACTATTACCTTTATCGACCGGTCAAATATTTCAATTGCAACATTTAACCATAAGTTTTGGTACTTATTTTTAAACCAAATACTAATTTTTTTTTGAAGGAAACCAAATACTAATAATCCATTACACAATTCCGATGGAGAGAAAAATCAAAACAAATAACAGTGAGACTATCATTATCGGTGTGCGAAATGTTAATCAATCCTTTAAATAAGAAAAAACAACAACGTGTGTAGCACTAATTGTGTAGCACTAATCTACTAATTCCCTCAACAAATAAATTAAAAAAGTAATCTTTCATATAACAACCATGTATTTATTGTTTTTTTGACAAAAAACCATCAGCACAATTATTAAGATAAATGTCGGTTAAAATAGATCCTAAAACGGTGGCACTACCAAAAAAAAAAAAAAACACGGTGGATTGACTAACATCAACACAGTGCAAATTTCATGATATAAGGAATGATTAATAACATCAACACGGTGCAAATCTCATGATATACGGAATGATTAATACACAAATGAGGATGCTTGAATCTCTATTATATATATTTGCACTATTTTTTTTTAAAAGTACACTTGGCATCCTATTAGTGAAAAGGTTCATTTAATGATTTTTCTCATGCACACACAAGGTATGATGGAGTTTATAATAGGAAAAAAACAAACAAAATTGGAATCCAAGTATGGTAACCGAAAATGTTGTGCAAAAAGTCAGAATTTTAAATTGTTGTTTAATTCACCAATGTTTTCTTTTATGTACACAATAAATATGAAAAAGTTTATAATAGAAACAACAATCATAATTTGATGAATTATCCTAAAATGTTATCTCTATTTTATAAGAGTATTTAATGCACATGATTTCAATCAAAAGTTATCTCTATTTGAAAAAAGAGGATTATTGTTATTTCCTTAACAGAATTTTATAGGAGTATGTTATGCATATAGTATCAATTTTTTCGTATTTCCTTAATTTTTTCCTATTACGGAAATAATGAAGGATTATTGTTATTTCCTGCGGATTTCCTAATTTGATGATGTTAATGGGCATGAATATTTCACTAGAACATTTCCCGTGCAAGAAGATTATGGAAGATTAAGGATTAAAATATTTTTGCCTTTTGTGTAGCTGTTTTTAAATCGATAGAACTGATATAATCCTTATTCTCTATACTATTTTATGCATATAGTGCTTTTTTCTCTAAAAAAAAAAAAAAACCTCTGTCACAAAATAGAATTATTAAAATTAATTCATTTCATTTGTAAATATTCGTCCAATATTACATTGACATGTGTCAATGTCATTCTTTTAAACCAATCGTTGCAACTATTTGATCTTATTTTTTATTTTCACATTGCTTCCATTAATATTTTATTTGTGCAATTAGCCTATTTATACCAATGTTTTCTTCTGTTAAATCATCTGTCTACTTCTCTTCCCTCTCAACCTAGAAAAAAAGGTATATTCAAATGGCTCCAAGATCAGATATAATATCTGAGATCAGTCCGGTGAAGGATTCTTGGACCATAGTTGTACGAATTGTCCGTGCTTGGTTTGTTCGTGATGTCAATCGGGATGCTCATCCGTTTTCTCTCGACATGGTTCTCATGGATGCATCTGTGAGCATATTACGTTGCTTTTTTTATTATTAATGTTTTGTTTTGTGTTACTGATTATATATTGATTGTTTTATTCCTTGCGTTTTCAGGGAAACAAGATTCACGCCACTGTACGAAGAACTCTGATCTACAAATTTGAGAAGGACCTGCAAGAGGGAAAGGTCTACTCTATGAGTGGTTTTGGTGTGGCTGCAAATCTTGGATCTTGATTATTCAATGATTTTTCTCTCTCTATATACCGACACTTTGTTTTTCATTATTTTCATGTGTCTCTTCCCCCCATAATTTTTTTTTGTTGTAAAAACAAGTATTTTATGTGTTTTAAAAGCATATTAGTTTAATCACTTGGTTGTAGACTATGAGGTTGATTTTATTTTTTATTTGTATCTAATTGTTTATTGCTAATGCTACTTTCTCAGGGTTCCATTGGAGAGCATGTGTCTACGTTCTACAACTTCAAGATGTTCAGCATCAACAATATAATTTTTAGTCAAGGCAATGTTTTGTATTTGATATAGAATCAAGATGTTAGAGTTTAGATACGTTAGGTTAATTTTTAATGAATTGTTATGTCGAAAAGCTAATCTCAATAAATTGATTTAGCCTTTATCTATATTTATTTTATGAATATTTGTCTTGCACAATGGGTATATTACACATGAAATCTTATTTGATGAATCTTAATTGATGCTTTTAAGCACATCTCCGGACATGTTAAACGTCACCGTAAAAGTTGCATACAATTGGTTCACATCATCTAAGTTGGACAAACCATTTCTAATAAGAAGACATCTTAACATCATCATGTTTTACAATGACTGTTTTTCACTTATCATAATTTCTTCGATATAATGAATGTATCAAAATCTTCAATCAGCCATTGAGCATTAATCATGGTTTCTATTTTATTTCTTTTGACCGGATAAAACACAATCCTTTAAGTGTCATTTTATCTTATTTATTTGACAATCAATATATGACTTTTTCTACTTTAATTTGTCAATGAGATAGTTACTATTAAATAAATATATACCGTTTATTATAAATAGCTTCCATTTGTAAGCAATTTCATGCACCATTTCAATCAAAAATTGTATTTTTTAAATCTTTTGTATCAATGTCATGTCTTTTTTTTTTTGTCTTTCTAAATTTCACGTATTTGGTATTTTTAACAAGGCAAAATGAATTATGCTAACACGAAAGTTTCAAGTATTTGTATAATTAATATAATTCTCAAATATTAGTTTTTTTCTTTTTATTAAGGATAATAATGACAGAGAAACTTAAAAGTAATTAATGTCATTTAAATTAAAATGATTTTGTAAAGGTTAAAATGTGTCATGTAATTATTTAGAATGAAAAGGCCTTGATCGATGGATCAGACGGATAAAGAAAAAAATGATAGTGTTAGTTTTAGCCCCTAATTAAAGGAAACAACTAAACCAAAAAAATATGGAAACAAACAAATATTGAAGTATATTATAACAAATAAATCAAAGACATTTAAAATTCCAATAGTTCAGGTTTCTATCCGTATAAAAAAAAGTGAATTATTTAATCTTTTAACCTTTTCTATTAATGTTTTATATTCAATTCTTTTAAGAGAATATTTAATTTACAAAAAAGTTTTTGACAAATTTTCCAAAAAATAAATTGTCATTAAATTTTGAAATTTTATATTTTTATAATGTAAAATAATTAAATTTTATGTGTCATTTCAATTGGGTTGATTCTATAAATATTAGACTTTGTTGTTTAATAGGTCAAAAAAATAATAAAACGATCTTTAAATAAGATCCTTAATTGTAACCCTTAATTAAATTAAATAAAAAATATTAAATTATATTGCAAAAAAAAATGATGTGCTGTCGAAATTTAAATAATTGAGGTTACTTAGAAAAAACCTATTGAATATTTTATTTTTTTAATAAACTAAAAAAAATTTAAGTTTTTTATTATTGTTTCACATCCATTCTTTAAAAAGGAATATTTCATGTACCTAAAAAAATTATCGCTAAATTTTCAAAAAAAAAAATTATTAAATTTCGAATACTTCAATTTGAATAATTTAATATTTTTCTTTTTTTTGTGATTTTTTTTTTCTGTTATTAAGTATAATCATGATAAAATAAATTAAGAGTCATTAATGTGACCATTTAAATTAAAATGATTCTATTAAATGTCTCATTTATTATGTCAGATGAAAAAAATGTTATTTAAATGATACCATTATATTTTTTTTGGTGGTGGTCGGGGTTCGAACCCCAGACCTTACATATTTTATGCATTGTTCATACCAATTGCAACTGAGCTAAGCTCACGAGGACAAATGATACCATTTTATGATATCATGTTTTGAATCACTATTTTTGCTATTAATACTAATAATAGCATTCCTAATCAAGGTTAATTCGGCTAATAACAAGTTGATTCAACCTCAAGGGCGTGGATTCAATCCACACTATTAGCGTGAGGATCTCTTTGATCGGGAGTAACTTTGTAAGTGCTCATTGAGTCATGAGACATATCTTGATCTTGATGTATCCTCCAGAGCCTAACTCACCTAAATTTTTTTATAATAAAAAAACATTTTTTTTTTTTAAAATTGTAGATTATGATAGTAGTCTTTGAAATGCCTCAATTTACTTTATGAAAAATTAATGATGTGTTTGTTTCAAGGCAAAAAATTACATTCCTTGAAACGACATTCCTACCCATTTGTTTGGTAAAAATTTAGATTTCCTGGAATATTTTATAAATTAATTAATTAAAAAAATAAAAATGGAAATAAATGTTAATGGTAGTGAGAATTTATGGCAAGTTGAGTTTTATTACCATGGGAATTTTATATTCACATCCTTTAAGCATGAGAATAACAATAGAAGAAAACATGTAAATAACATTCCTCATAATATAATATTCAAGGGAACAAATTTTCAAAACTTGAAACAAACATGGGAATGTTGCATATTTCTAATCTCATGTTCCTAGGAATCATATTATAAACCTTAAAATAAACACACCCTAAGGCCTAAAGTCTCTTTGACATATTCTAAAGGAACTTTTTTATGAAAAGAAATGATAATAACAATCAAAATTTAAAAGGAGAATTGAATGATATCCAAAATTAAATTTTAGCAACAACTCAGTGATTTGTAAATTTCAATTTTACAAATTTTCAACAATTTATTTTATAAAATTTATTTTGGGGTCCCTCACAAAAGTGAAGAGAGATAGGGTGCTTCTATAGCCACCCTTCTTTGCAAGCACCTTATTTATTTGCTTCAAAACGGGAGTGTTTATTTATTATGGTGCTAAATAGGTGAAACACTCACCATTGTGGATAGTCTTAGAGACAAAAGAGCACTTATAAATATATTTATGTTTACTTTTCTCAAAGGATACAAGCTGAGTTCGAAACTCAAAATCTCGAAATTCAAAGTTTGTCCTTCTACTACTAGATTAAACTCTTAAGTTGGAAAATCGCATTGAACAAGAAAATGAATTTTTATTTCAAATTAATAATGACAAATGAAATATCCCTTATATCCAAACCATCTATCATCTTGATTTTTTACTAAAAGAGTTTGTTGGTTTAATTGTTCATGCTAATTGGGATTTCTCGGTCAAACATATTGTCCAAAAGTTGTTGGTAATTTTATGGATTTTTTAAAGGAGTTGAAAAAATGACACCACAAAATGAACCAAAACCTTAAGTCATCAGGTATATTGGTCATCTAACTTATACGTAACATCCACTCTAGCATCCAATATAAAACTTTAACTCACACTTGACACGTTGACATCTCTCCTTTAAGTTTGAGACTCTTTGCGACTGGGATATAGAGACATAATAAAATAAAGTTAGACGGATGCACACCATGCTAAAAAGGTGGGTTGATGGTGGCTTTATACAAAGAGTTTTTATCCCTTTCTTTCATGATAAATATAATGAATTAAGAAAATGAAATCCAAAATAGAAGAAAACATTTCATCATAACGTTAGGACTTTCGCAGGAGTGTAAACTGGGTTGGATAAACACATTAGACTAAGAGCAACTACTCAAATGATATTAACATCACATCTTCATCCAAATCCTAAAGGCATTGGATTTATGAGTCATCTCACTTATATGTTTGTCACTATATTCTCTTGCATCCAATCTAAAACTTTAACTCATATAAGACATGTTAACATCTCTCTCTTTAAGTGTGAGACTCTCCACATCTGTGATTTGGTAACAAAGCCAAATAAAATTAGATGAAGACATATCATGGTAAAAATGGTGAGTTGGTGGTGATTTAATGGAGGGAGTTTTATGTTCCTTTCTTTCATGAGAAGCTACGAAATAAATTAGAAAAGGAAAGACAATAAAAAAATAATTTGAACATGAGAGAAATGATAAGGAAAAAAAGGAGTGTGTGCTTTTATGGGAGCGTATAAGGAATAGAGTGAATTGTCGATAATTTTACTGGTTCGATTCAGGAGTTGGACATTTTTTAGTAAATATTTAACCAACACACATATTTAACCAACATTTAGGAGTTGGTTCTAATAAGTATTTATTTTTGTCAAATTAACAAAACACATATGCGTTTTCTTCCGTTGTCAAATTTTACCAAAGAATAAAAGTGAAGGAGTTTGAAGTAGTTGAGGTTGAATAACAAAAAAAATATAGCATGAAAGAGAATGACATCCAATAACTAAAGTTTAAGATAAATAAATAAACAATTGACAACTGAAAACTAGCAAAATAAATTATCAAAATGTTGGGATTTTTGGGTGAGTCTTCACCGGGTTGGATGATCGTATTACGTCAGTAACAACCATACAGGTGAGATTGACACCACATCTTTACATAAAACCTTAAGACATTATGTATTTCGGTCATCTCATTTATATGTTGTTCAAAATCTACTCTCCCATCCAATGTATAACGTTAACTCAAATTTGACACAATAACATATCTTAATCAATAATGTAACTATCTGCGTCCATAATTATGTAATGTAGTCAAATAAGGTCAAAATTAGGTACAAATGTTCAAAAAGATTGATTGGTGGTGATTTCATGAAGGGATGTTTATATTCCTTTCATCCATGAGAATAGAGAAAGGAAACTAGATAGAAAAATAAAACAAATATGAAGAAGTAAAAAATTGAACATGGGAGAAACATTAAGGTGAAAAATATATAGTGTGTGTTTTGTTCATGAGATTATAAAAAATAGATTGAATTATCAGTAATTATGTGGTTTTGTTGAAAGAGTTGAAGATTTTTGGGTAATTATTACAAAAAAAAATATACTTAATTAAAAAAACGTTGTACCATTTTAAAATTTCTAATAAACATGTATTTTGTAAATTCATCATGACACATGTACATTTTCCATTGTCACACCCCATCATAGATCATATGCAAATGAATTTGAAAAAAGAGTTTGAATACAAAAATAGAATGAAAGTGAATGACATCCAAAAACAAAGTTTTACGGTAAAAATGATTAATTAAGTAAATGTTTCCCATAAATATTAAGATTTTTTTTTCAGTCCCTTGATTTTTTTTTTTTGTATATCCGAATTTTTTGTTAAACATGAAGATCTTGGATTTTTTCCAAGAGTGAGGGATACTTTCTCTCCCACACTGGACGTAGTTGAGCACGTAAACAAATTCCTTCTTTCATTGGTTTCAGGAGACGAAAAGGAATATATCAGTTCTGATTCGGTTTGCAAATCAGATGAGAATAATGAGGTACAAAGCGTCAAGTTGTGGATTTGATAAAGAGAGCAACAAAGCTGCTATGTTCAAAATTAATAATATGGGATGAGGCACCGATAATACATCGTTATTGTTTTGAGGCATTTGACCAAACCATGCGCGATATAATGTCTTATGATGGTCGATATAACCATTTGGGGGTGTTTCTGTGGTGTTGGGCGGTGATTTCAGACAAATTTTGCCAGTGATAAGAAAAGGATGCAGACAAGATATACTTGCTTCATCCATCAACTCATCAAAGTTGTGGAGTCACTGTAAGGTTCTCACACTTACAACAAATATGTGTTTAAGTGGTTCAACCGTTCGTGCCGAGCAAGATGAGATAAGAAAGTTTGTCGATTGGATGCTTTCAATTGGAAATTGAATAGGATCCGCCAACGAGAGTGCAGAAATTAACGTACTCATTCCTGATGAGTTGTTGATAAAAGATTCCTCTGATCCGTTGCGTTCTCTGGTTGATTTTGTTTATCCGGATTTTTTGCAAAACATGAAGATCTCGGATTTTTTCCAAAAGTGGGGGATACTTGGTCCTACACTGGACGCAGTTGAACACGTAAAAAAATTCATCCTATCATTGGTTCCAAGAGACGAAAAGGAATATATCAGTTTTGATTTGGTTTGCAAATCAGACGAGAATAATGAGGTACAAAGCGAATGGTTTACCACCGAATTCTTAAACAATATCAAGTTTTCCGATATTCCAAACAACAAGTTGAGATTTAAAGTTGGATGTCCAGTTATGTTGATGAGGAACATTGACCAAGCAACTGGGTTGTGCAATGGGACTAGGTTGATCGTAGACAATCTTTGGAAGAACTTTATCGGTGCAACTGTTATTACCGAAAAAAATGCTGGTGAAAAAGTAATTATTCCAAGAATGAACTTAGTTCCGAGTGATCCTAAACTGCCTTTCAAATTTACTACGAGACAGATCCAGTTGGCTTTGTGCTTTGCAATGACAATAAATAAAAGTCAGGGTCAGTCATTGTCTCATGTTGGAATCTATCTTTCCGAATCGGTTTTTACTCATGGACAGTTATACGTCGCTGTGTCGAGAGTCACTTCCAAAAAGGGATTGAAAATGCTTATACTGGATGAAGAAAATCGTGTGTGTACTGAGACCACTAATGTTGTGTACCGTGATGTTTTTCGGAACGTTTAACCGGTCGTTCCTGATGACGCAGGTGGGTATGATTTTTTTTTCTATTTTGAACTTCGTTGTGTGTGTGTGTGTGTGTGTGTGTGTGTGTGTTATTTGGATATGAATTGGTTGTTGCTACTTGCAACCATTCTAATAGTTGCGTAAATAAAGATTAATGGATTGGTCATGTAGATAAGCTACAATTCTGCAACTAACAATTGAGATCACACTTCTTATTTCATTGTATAAAATCCAATGACATTTATTGTTGTGCAAAGAACATGTTGAGTGATCGATTTGTTATAGGGACTAATATGTTATATGGAGTAATATTTTTGATCCTTTTTTGATAATATTTTTGGTCTCATGTACCTTCAGGTGTTGGTTTTGTGCTTCAGGTGACGTGATATCATTTAGATGTACACAGGCTCACGTTAATGGAATTTCTATGGCATTGAAATATCATTGACCAATTGCAATAGGTGCAATACCTTCTTTTCAACAACGTACTTAACACTGCCTGATACATTAATGTGTTTATCTACTGAGACTTCAGTTTTTCTATTATCTGATAGAGCAACTCCAATATTCTCATACTCAGTTTAATTTTATTTATAATGTCAGTATCCTTCTGATCTTTCTCATTTTTCCTAATGTAAGCCGTACTCTTCCAGTGACCATATTATCAGCTATATGTTCTGCTTCATTTTTTTATACAATCAGCTATATATCTGTCTTTTTTTTTCTTTGTTCTTTGGAGTGCCTATGTTTATGTGCATGCACATGAGAATTTTGTAGTCCCTTTTTCAAGCATTTTTTGTTGTGTTTTTGTTGATGAGTTATTTTATAATATGCTTAGTTAAAAAAAGTGATAGATAGTTGGTGTCTTTGTCGTTGTTTGTTATACTTATTTGTTACACGATTGAATAATTACAAATTCGTGTTGGATGTTAAGATGAATCAAGTGTATGCACGATATTAACATTGTATATATAAGGGTATCCGCTATAGAAATTATGGAATTTGAAAGAAACTGTATATAAGGGCATTTGGTAGAAAATGTATATGCAGTGGTAGGCCTCGAGACTCCAACACCCCCAGTTATATGCATAATAGCCAAAAAAAAAAAAACAAGACTCATGATGTCTCCGTGATTACTTTTAGTCATCCGTGTAAAATATTCCGACATTAAATACTAATATTTCGACGTTACATCCGTTAAATCATTCCTGTTTATCGATACGAAAATCCAAATAACTACATACGCATTGATATTTGTATATAACATGCAATCGAAAATACGATAACGATGCGTTTTATTAATATATTGTGTATAAAATAATGAATTTGCTATTTAATTAGATTTTATATAAAAAAATAGTCGTAATTCTAGCCCGTGCTTGGCACGGGTTTCCAAGCTAGTTTTCTATAATTACCAAATGTTAAGAGAAAAACGAGTAAGAAAGTTAAGAAGACAACGCGCGGAGCTTCGGAGTCTCAACACTGCCGGCCATTAAGGTAGAAAGTCGAAACTGAAATCTCATCAATCCTTACAATCTCATGCTTTTTTTCTCTTTCCTTTTCATTTTCAATTATGAATTGGGGTTATTGATTTCTAAATTGTGGATTCATTATTTACTTTTATCTATTTTTCTCTTCACTGTTTCGTTATTCAGATTTATCTATGCCATGTTATATTTTGTTTTTTCTTTTCTTGGAATGTATGGTATTGGTGACACTAATAACTATTTTAGAACTGTATAGATGAGATTTGAACTATGGAGGACAGACTCTCCTCGGATTAGGTGTGTCCTGAGTTGGAAAAAGCGTTAGTGTCCAACTCCGACACCAACACCTATGATTATACTGACTTATGTCATTTTCTCAAATTATTATCGGTGTCAGTGTCCAATGTCCATGTTAGGATTTGAATTATATCCATTGAGGTTATAAAGTTAAGCTCCTACCACTGACATGTCATATGGTTTGACCCACTTTATTGAAAGAGAAATGATATTTGTACAACTATTTTCTAACAACTTTTGTGACAACTTTCTCTTTCATACTCACATTATATTTTTACTTTCTCTCTCTACTGCTTTGGTTTTCGTGTAAATACATAACTTTCTTTGTAAAATCATGGTTGTCAATGTGGTTTTCAATCAAATTGATGTTCAAATAACATTGCTCTTATTGAAAATAGATATTGACTATTACTAATTGTCAATGATTGTTCATTGCAGCTTTAAGACTGCTCAATAGGTGTATTCTTTAGAGGCTAAAATGAGCTTTGCTGCATCATCAGTTGGTAAGTTTTTCTCAGCAATCACCATTTTGATTATGCGTGTAATTTTCGGGTGTAACTTCGGAGTTCTCGTGTTATTATTTGGGATCTCTTACGGTGGATGACTGTTGTTTTTATCAGGTGGTAGATCTGCTGCAACAGCATATGAGTTTGGAAGAACCTATGTAGTCAGGCCTAAAGGTAAACACCAAGCAACTATAGTTTGGTTGCACGGCCTCGGTGATAATGGCTCCAGGTGATATGACATTACCTATTTTGTTTTTTCCAAATTTGTATGACTGAAAATTCTTCTATTAGTTTTCGGGCTTTAATTTATAATTATTCACGTTGGTAGTTATGAAATGAACAATTTATTATTTTTAGGCTTTAATTTTTATTATTTTACATTTTCTCCACCTCATAACTTACTGGTGAAAGGAGCTGTTACTCGTATTGTTGTGATGAAGCCCCTTTTGAATAATTGCTTATAATGTATTTATTTGATTTGTGGGGCCAAAATGGAAGAGATAGTTTCAAGACAGAAACCAAACAGGCTTTCATATCTGTCTGATTTATCTTCTGAAAAACCCTTCCCTTTTACAATAAGAATGTGTTTTGTTGGGTCTTCGATAGTACATTTGTTAGTTGTCCATGCAATAGAACATCTTGTGTGCTCTTTTCTTTATAATATGAGTGTTCAGTATATGCTTTGATAGTCCCATTTTACAAGCGTGTCTTAGGATAGGGAAAAGAGGGAAAGAGAAGGATAATGGGCTGTAAGATAGAGACATGCGTTTATAAAAGAAGAAAAAAGTTTGCACGAGAGGATTTGGTTTGAAGAGGGAGTTGGATTATAAAGAAAAATGACAAGTGACCAGGTGAGAGTGTGGGAGAGGATGCATGATTCATGCTAGGAGGGGTATGAGATGATTTCTCTCTGGTTTACAGTAGGTTAATCAGGTTTCGAGGAGGAGCTGGCCTTTTCCTCATGCTGCTGGTGTTATATTTCTCTATCTTATTTTCCTGTTGTCAACTTGCGATGAACTTTTTGACTTGTGATAGGACACTGACTTTGGGACTAAGCCCAAATAATTATGCTAACTAGGGAAGTTAGAGAGAAATTGATAATATAGCAGTTAGTTCGGAGAAAGCAACTTAGTTGTAAAAAGAGGGCATGTAAAAATGAAATAGTTCTGCAATTTTTGGTTAGGACCTTAGAGGTTTGAGAAGACATAGTTATCTTTACTTCAGGGAGCTTAGCTATGGGATTACAGCCTACAGGGGCTTTCTTTTGTTATATTGCACTTATCTTTTCAATCAATAGTACCATCACTATCTCTTTTTATATTTTTTGGTCAAATAGCCTAATGGCTAGAAATTCACCTTTTTAAGGTGAATAAGTGGGGTGTCCGGGGTTCGAACCCCGGCCCCTGCATATATTATGCAATGTCCCTACCAACTGAGTTAAGCTCACGGGGACCCATCACTATTTCTCTTTAACTCATATCAAATAGTCTTACCTGCCTAAATTTGAGGTAGAGCCAATGTTGATGGATATAAATGAAGCTCACATGGTGGGGTTGCCAGTACATAACTGCAACCTAGTATATAGCTGCTTCCTAATACACAATAACTACAGCCGAATCTCATAATAACGATACTAATAAGAGGTCTAACAATACTTCCTCACAAAAGCATCACCTTTTCCTCAAAAGGTGATATGAAATAAATTGCTCCATGATAGTTGCAATGCAACCGGTTCCCTAGTGGCTTCAAAATTCGGAATTTTCAGATTTCCTCCATGGTGGTCCATTACTCCGAGAACTAGTTTGATTCCCAAAGTCGATATCCTGTCGTGACTCCGCTAAACACTGCAATAGCGGTTTCTTTTTGCATGTCGATGATAGTGACTATTGCTTACAAGGAAGTTTATGTTTTTTATGCCTTTTCTCTAATTATAATTTATAACATTCAAAACATCATGTGAGCTGCACATGACATATATTTGAAAACAGTGAAATGTTCCACTTGATGCTTCTCCTGCTGTTTCTAATCAAATGCAACAATCCATTAAAAGAGATACGTAAAACTTCAAACGGATAACAGGAATGCCAATTTGATGCTTTACGGTGGTTTTAATGTTGTGGTTATAAATCAGAAGTCAGAACCCTGATTTAACTCTCTTTTTTTGCAGTTGGTCGCAGCTTTTAGAGACTCTTCCTCTTCCAAATGTAAGGACACGACTTTGATTGTTGGAGGAAGACATACATGATTATTGCCAAATTATTTATCTTTAGAATCAATAAGATGGTTTCTATACTAATAAGAAAAACTATACCGTTGATTTGTGTGATGCAGATTAAATGGATATGTCCAACTGCTCCAACTCGGCCAATGTCTTTATTTGGTGGCTTTCCATCTACTGCTTGTATGTTTGATTGTTTTGTAGGCTATCCTCTGATTATTGTCTTCAACTTTTAGTGTTTAATGTTTTCATATAATAAATTAGGTGTATGAGGTGCGATACAGAATATGCACAATTACTGTGTCATATTGATTAGTAGAATTTTGAATAATTTCCATATTTAGTAATGCTTGGAGTATCAAAATGCATTCAATGAACGAGGTGATTCGAGTTTAAATCTTAAAATAACCTTAAATTGGTCTTGATAAATTTCTTAACTGCGACTCTATGTCTTTTAGGGTTTGATGTGGCAGAGCTTTCTGAAGAAGCTCCCGATGATCTAGAAGGTTTGGATGCTTCAGCTGCACATGTTGCCAATTTGTTGTCTACAGAACCCACAGACAGTAGGTTTCTTACCTGAATTTTATCTGTTAATGCTTCTGACGTAATTCGTATTTGTGGAGTGCTATGAACACTCTTTCTAACACTCTAACACTCACTCTCTTATTGGGTGAAATCCATGTGGGTACCATACTTTGGAAATGGGTCCCAAATAAAGTGGTGAGACCCACACGAGTTTCACCCAATTGGAGAGAGTGTTAGATATAGAGTGTGCTCCTAGCATTTTTCTTATGTTGATGCTAGTTTATCATAAAACATATTTTAATGATTGTAAACAAACACAGAAAATATGCTGGTTATTGTGACACATGTTAAATTTCGAATTTGCATAAAAGTGAAAATTGCCCAAATAACTTATCTCGGGTATTTACCACGGATACCTGTCTAACCTTTTAGTTATGTATGTCAATGTGTTTAAATGTTCTTTTTGTATTAGTCTAAGGATTAACTTTTGTTTATAGCTAAATTTCTCAAAATTTTGCTATACTTATGCTTCGGATGAAAGTGTGAATCCCTCTTAAGCATGGGTACTCCTAAAATGGTGAAGTACCCGTACCGGGTACTGGCATAGTACTTGCACCATACGTACCGATCCGTACACGTGCAGGCGGTGAAAAAAAAAAGCAGAAATTATTTTGATTTTTTAATGCATTTCAATTATCTCCCTTTTGCTTTTGATGAAAATAGTGGATTCGCTGGACAAGATAAACAAATTTTTGAAGCATGATGATAGATGTGTGGTTAAACACGTGGTTAAAATATGAATAGTTTTATACTATTATAATTGAGTTTTTTTTTTTTCCTAAACATAGGTTTTTACAACAACGGTTGTACCCATACCCATACGTTCAATTTTTAAAATTTTCCGTATTTCGTACCCATACCATTATTGGGTACCGTACTTGTACCTATGCATCATAGGTAAATCCTCAATTTCAGATGATGTTGGAAGGCAATATTTTTTTTTTTTTTTTTTTTCTGTCGCATGATATTTTATTTATTAGATGTTATATTAATTTCAATTCTGATATGTGTGTGGCAGTTAAGCTTGGTGTTGGAGGGTTTAGCATGGGAGCTGCTACTGCCCTTTACTCTGCATCCTGCTTTACTTCCGGGAAGTATGGGAATGGCAATGCTTATCCAGCCAACATAAGTGCAGCTGTTGGTTTAAGTGGCTGGCTTCCATGTTCAAAGTATGTCCATATTTTACTTCAGCGCATCATGTTGTGAAAAAAAATCACTTTTTGTACTATGAAATATTTATATTTCTATTGTTGTCTAGGACCTTGAGTAACAAGTTACAAGGGGTAGATGAAGCCACGAGGCGTGCTCAGTCCTTTCCCATTTTGATGTGTCATGGAAAAGGTAAAATCTATGAAATTAAAAAAATATACTTTAATTAAACTGAACTTAATTAAACATATGTGGTAAGTGAGATATCAAGATTGGATAACTCATTAACCATTAACTGGGCTCAATTAAGCACAAATCTGAACATTATTAATCAAAACTTCAAGTGTTCCAACAACATGTAGAGATGAACACTTGAAAATCAAGATTAATCACGTTTAGCTTGTGGCTAATAAAGTTCAGTAGACGGTTAATAAGTTGTACAGCTTATATATCTATTAATCAAATCTAATACTTCATTTGTGTTAACCATTTAAAATGTCAATTTTTTGTCCGAAATTGATGTTCAAATAATATTTTTTTTTATCTAGTTTGTAGAACTTATTTTTGCATACTTATGAATGCATTAGCCACAATTACATTCTATAAACTGTTATATTAATAGAGATTAGTCTTGATTTTTGCTGCCATGAAACATAGGTGATTTAATGTAAATGGTGGAATGACATTTACAAATATATTATTTCAGGTGATGATGTGGTTCCCTACAAGTTTGGTGAGAAATCATCGAAGTGCTTGACTTCTAATGGATTTCAAGATGTAACTTTCAAAGCTTATAATGGGTAATAGCCGAAAAATTATAAATAAATTTTATTCTAGTTTCTATAGAATCATTACCACTTGCTTCATATTAATTTTTGGTTTGGTTCTTACACATTATAGGCTTGGCCACTACACAATTCCAGAAGAAACGGACGATGTTTGTGCTTGGCTAACATCAAAATTGGGCCTTGAGGGCAATGCTGCCTAGTTAGCTTTAGCAAGAAAGGAACCAAAATGTGAAAAAAGAATTCTTTCATCCTTTTTCCTATTATTATTTAATATTAGTCGCATATTTGTGGGCGAGTACATTGGGGGTATTGGTTAGGAAAACAAATATGAGAAGTATTTAATGGAGAACAGTATTTAATAGTCCTATTTCTACTTTCCAAATAAACATGTTATTTTGACAGATCCAGATTGTCTGCTGTCACAAAATGTTACAGTATACAGTCCGTAAATCATGATTGTTAGATGGAGATTGGATGGTAAACTTCTAACATCTGATTTACATCATAAAGTACAAAAGAAAACCGATACCGTTTAGTTCTCCAAAACATATGTTTGTCTCCTTTTGATATCTCTGTTGGTTGGTTACAATAATATGATCTCTGCTTGCGATTAATGCCTGTGATTATTCAACATTTCTATTTGAATCATTTTTCTGGTTGCACTATCTATTTGAAACATTTGAATTATATAATAGCTGTAAATACAGATGTTTTTACAGTTGGTCCCAGCTATTAAATTCGAATGTTGTAAAAACATGTTAAAAACACCCTTCAATACCCTACATTATTCCGGTTTTCAGAATTCAAACTAGGTGTAGAGGGTGGGGAAAGAAACTCTCTTAAGTTCAATATGCACATGATTTCCCTACCCACCTACGATAACCTTGCTCTCAAAGTGATAAAAACAAGCATCAACCTATTCAGTGTCATCAGTAGAGAGATCTTGTACCTAGACACAATAATGGTTAAGATCTTATTGAAAGCTGAAGGTGAGACTGTCGCAGAAATCTTGCTCTGTCACGTAATCCTCTTTTCTTTCAAAGGAAATCTCAAACAAAGAAACATACCACTTGTTGCTCACAATTACATCCAGTTTTTCATTTTCAACGCAATAACAGTGTTCGATACATGGTGCTCCACCGGTTTCAATGTGAGCTACTGTAAAATGTCGAAACATATATCCATTGCTAAAAGTCTTTCAATTCTTCCCTGCATATTCACCTTAGCACTGAATCATTTTCCAGCTACGCTGAAGCTTAGGCTCAAATCCCTCCAAACGGTTTCAATTTAGGAAGCTACTGATGTTAGCTAAGACCATAATCATGATCACAATCAGCTTGAAAATTGTACTTCGGGAACCAATCAAATTGATGATGATTCCATGTGAAATACTGAATGTCGGTATGGAGGAACCACATTGCCCAAAGAGATGAGGAAAGCTTGATATGATGCAGAATTTTATCAATGACAGGGAAAGTGACCAAAAACATGAAAAGGTGGTCGACTGAGATGCGGTGAGAGGAAGGAATGAGAATATCTGCCGCAGACTGTGTTGAGGTACACAACAACTAGACAAACCCACCCGCCAACCCCCCACCAGCCCTAATTGTAGTCGAAGCTAATGAATGTAGGTGATAATCTTTGTTCATCGGTTATCTTTGGGTGGACAATTTTTTATCTGAATCCGACAATATCTAACCTATGCACATCCCTACACACAAGAGCATGAAAAGTTGTTGCAATTGACTAATGACTACCCTCACAAACGACATATTTTGTTTTCACTAAAGACAACGGATTCTTGTCTTACCAAATAATTCACGAAAAGTTAACGATACACATATGGTTACTGTAGCAACTCTTCAATTTCACTTCCAACCATCCTTGTATTCCACTAATCTCAATATCTAATGCTCACAATTCGTTCGCAATAGGCTCAGGATAGAATTCTTCGCTATCAATATCACTAACCTCTCTAAAATATTTGTTTGAGAAGTGAGTAAATATTCAACAGTAATGCAATTTCTTGCGAATTGGTTAGTCGTGAAATTTCATGAAGTTTACGTTTTGGACTTACAAAGACACGCAAGAGTGGTTCACAGAGACTAACTTGATGAATTGAAAGAAGTTTAGAAATTACTATTTACTATATTTCTATGTTGAAGGATCAAATATAAGAGAATGATTACTTCACTTTGGATCAGGAATATAGCAATCTTACCTAGTCATCATTATTTCAATTTGAAGTTTTCCATATATATCCATCAAAGAAAATAACAAAAAATACACTCTTAAAATAATCTTTAATATCTCAGACATTTTGCAAACTTAGATGTCATACACATGTTTTATGAGCTCCAACAATCCCTCCAAAAAATAAAAAATAAATCCTGGATGAAACCCATTACACTAACCTCATTTACAACCGTTAATACACAAAAATCAGTGCAAATGCCCTAGCACACAAAAACCCATTAATTAACAAATGAAACAAGGAGAGCAGAAAGCTATAAAAAAAAAATGTGAAATCATTTTACTTGAGTCCCTTTAACAAAAGAAACATCTTCTGTGCTATCAAGAGATGATAGAAGGCGTTTCGCTTGTTCATCATCTAATTCCATTGATTCACAAGGCGTGGCAGTTGAAAGAGAATCGGTAACTTCATCTTCTGCAAACATTGACCAAGACATATGATATTGAGAATTTGAGATGGAAAAATCAGAATGAACAAGTATAAACATTATAGGCCGAAAAAGTCGGAAAAAGATTGTACACTACACACCTGAATGGTATTCAGGTAGCTGTTTAACAGTGGTTACTTGAATACTATCAGGAAGTAGACAGCTGCATAAAGAACCTGAGATTTTGACCAAAAGGCTTCACTTAGGAATATAAACACAAGTATATGTAAATATAAAGGACTATTGAGGATATGGCATGAAAAGTATATTGAACAAAGAAAGTGATGCAATGATTTAAATTTGTCACCCAAGTTATCTTCTTCCTGTAAAGATACTGCAGATGAATGTTTCTACTATAAAGTGGTATTTTCAGATAAGGTAACATGATTTAAACATAGTAAATGCAATTGACAAATTTTTTTTTTTTTAAATTTGTTGGAAATGATAGACTATAATATTGCTAGTGAAGCTTTAATTATATGATATATTTATCTAATCATGAAATTGAACTTCAAAAACCATAAATGTTTAGGCACAGACAAGTTGATTCAGAAGGGAAATATGGTGTAAAAACATTAGGGGTTGAGATCGTCCCCCGTAGGATTTTCACTTTAGCGAGTCCAGTGAAAATCTTCACCATTCGATTTCCTCTTAATGACTTCGACTACAAACTATAAAAATAAATGAGTAGCGGAGATTCAATGGAAGCATGAAACATAAGATGTTTTACCAAATTTCATGTTCTAACATACCTAACCTAGCAAGTCGATTCACCCAACCAGGGGCTCGTTTTCCTGTCAACCGACCCGCGATATCATCAGTGAAATGATTGCAGTTCTTAGATATAAGGTGATAGGTATCTCCATGATATTCACTAGCCATGTTCTCAATAAATGTCCGAAACTCGGAAGGATGGATGTTTACTTGGCCCATATTGACAGATGTTCTGTATACAAATCCAGGGCACTTCCTTGGCTCCACTTCAAATACTCCACTTGATGGGAAGTCATGAGCTCCAAATCCATACTCCTTATTATGTACTATTCAAACACAGAAATTTCCCAGATTAATATCAGTAAAAGAATCAAAACAATAAAACAAGAGAGATAATTTCTTGATTGTAACATCATAAGAATAATTGAAAAAAAAAAAAAAATCAATAATCTTTCCAAACAAGAACACAAAAAATGAAAGAAAAAAAGGATATGCTATTAAAAAGAACTCTTAATCCTACTTAGGTGGATAAAACTTCTCAAGTTGGATGGCTGCTGAGCAGGATTCTCAGCATTAACTGAGGCATGAAGGGTACGTTTTTTTTGGCGTGAACCAAGTATCCTCTGCGTGCCGGGTATGACTACAATATGTGACAAAACTCTTCCTCAAGAGATTTAACACTTTTGCATGTCCATGTCTGGATTCGAACTCAGACTATCCCTTATCATCCCATCCAAGTTCTCTTGGGTACGTAAAGGGTATATTTTGATGGAAAAGGTTTTGATTTTTTTAAAAGAAAATAAAATAACCATTTTCATTCATTTTTGGTTCCCCTAATCATAAGACATACAATGCATATATAAGTTAATGCAAACACATGATAAGATAACTACATCAACTACACAATAACAATGCTACCAAACAAACTAGTAGAATATGCTTAAAAGATTCTCTTCTAGAATAAACTAGAAGATTCATTATTCTAACCTCCTTGATCATATCATGTTGTTTTCAATTTTTAAATCACAGACACTAATATATTTCAATGAGTTAAGATTGATGCAATAGCATATGATCATTTATCATATTGTACTAACAATTTTTATAAAATATTAAATGAAATAAGCACCAAGATGTATACACTTATCCTCCTCTAAAGACACCGGGAGCTTTCCAAATATAAAGAGGACACCACGTTTTCAAGCGTATAAGAAGAAATGGATTTTGTATTAAAACCTTATAAGCAATTAAAATCTTACCGTCATCTAAATTAAATTTCACACGACTTTTCTTCGGCATAAATCGGGTATCATCCACGCGCGCAACTAATTTATTGAGCCTTGTGAGACCTAAATGGACGACAAACCATCCCTATGAGTTTTAACGCTGTTTGCATGCCCAATGCTAGATTCAAACTAGGACCTTGGTTAAACTAGATGAGACCTGCGCCATCTCATATAAACGTTGTTGGGTAATTTCACACGACTTTCTTCGCAAGAAATTGTATTCGAAAATTTCAATTCAATAAACACCCCTTGTTATCTTCAC
Organism: Medicago sativa; assembly: GCF_051527215.1. Classification (NCBI taxonomy): domain Eukaryota; kingdom Viridiplantae; phylum Streptophyta; class Magnoliopsida; order Fabales; family Fabaceae; genus Medicago; species Medicago sativa. Next base: position 47,409,838 of record NC_140750.1, read on the forward strand.
ATGAATTTCAATATATATTTGTTGAGGCAGTTTCTGGGTTTGTATATATTATATGTGTGTATATGTTTTGGCTGTTGAGGTATTTTGGTTACCATAAATGCATCATGTTTAAAATTCATGGCATCATCCAATCCAGAAGGAGAAAGTTATTTCTAGATTTCAAATTTATATATTTTTATTTTATAAAAGACAATTTGCACGTATGAAACATATCCAGCATGTAAGATCTATAGAGAGAAAATGCAATCACAACTAGCCTCTTTCCTCACGTGTTCTATATAATTTCAAAGAGAAAATTTGTATATAATCATGCAGCATGTGAAAAATATTAAATCCATATGAAGATGAAACCATTACACATTAAAATGAAAAATGTTTAAACAATACGAATATCAAATTATTGAAGGATGGTTATTGGAAACGAACCTTGAATGCCAGAGTGAAAGATTCCAAATCCAAACCAATAAAAGTAATTATTAAGAGGTGTGAGATCATACACATTCAACACAACATTTGTGTTATTGTTGCTTTTATTATTTGCATAGTCTTTTTCAGAATGGGATGTAGAATTTGTGTTGCACTTTGTCCCCATTTTATTTCACAGAGATTAATGTATCAAAACAACATTGTCTCTCTATGAAATCATTGGGGAAAGGAAAAGGCAACGTTGCAAATCTCCAAAATATTTTGGATTAATTAATTAAATTTTTATCAATCTATGTTTGAGAGGATTTTTTAATCAATCCTTATATATTATTATTATTATTATTATTATTATTATTATTATTATTATTATTATTATTATTTGGTCAAATAGCCTAGCGGCTAAAGCTCACACAATTTAATTGTTTAGGAAAATAATAATTAAATAATTAAATTAATTAAGCCCCATTTTTAATATTAATCAAATTATTCCACCAAACAGAGTTAAACCGCCACTCCTCAGCGATTATTATTTGGTCAAATAGTGGTTAGGAAAATAATAATAATTAATCCCCATTTTTAATATTAATCAAATTATTCCACCAAACAGAGTTAAACCGCCCCTCCTCAGCGATTATTCCTCCTACCTCCCCGTATCGTGATGCTAGAACTCTATACCACAAACTCATATTTTCAACCTTCATCCGCCAACACCATTTAACAAGTAACGCCAAATTAAATTCCCTTATCCTCCGCACCCCCAAGCCTCCGTTCTCTTTTTTGGAACAAATAGTGTCCCAGTTAATCTAAGAAATTTTCCTAACCTCCTCACATCCCCCCAAAAAAAAAACAATTAAAAATAGGATGCATGTTGAGCGTAATCCCCCTTATATATTTCTCATTAAAAGACAATTTGATCAAAATTAAGGGTCTCCATTTTGAATACACTAATGTAACTTTAAAAGACATGTTTCTCGCCTAAGTGGTTAGTTCGGTGGGATCTAGCGTCCCTTCAGATGTCATGTTGTTCCTTAATCACCTTAAAGGTCATATTAGCAATACGGAGTTAATGGTCGTCAATCCTCCAGAGTTCTATACACGGTCTGATAACTAAAACGGGGACTTACTGTCACGGGTAATTGAAACGTAGCATAGTTGAAATTCCCTAAATTGTCATCTAAAAGAATCACTTATAGAAATCTTGGAATATCACCACATACCTTAATTATCTCTAATTGATTTAACAAATAAGAATAGGCCTAGTTGATTAGAGAAAGAAGAACAAAGTTCATATGTAACGATTTTGAAATAAGCCAGATCCTAATCTGCATAAACAATAATTGTGTTTTTTTTTTTACAGAAATAAACATATTGCATTTCATTAATCAGAATGTCGAAAATACAAGATGGAATGTTTGAATAAATATGGAAACTAGGATTAGACAGTGTTTCCTTAGCTAAACTATGAGTAGCATTGTTTGCTTGTCTTCGAATGAACTTCAAGTCTAAGTTCGCTAAATCAATTGCTAACATGTGTCTACAATCATTGATAATGGCCATATAATTTGAGACACCATTGTTTCCTCCATAAATGATACTCACTACCGTTTTGGAGTCCATTTCAAAATCCATATCCAGCCGTTGTAAATCCTTAACCAATTGCATAGCAGTCAGAGTCCCATTGCTTCCCCCACATCAACGTTAAACCATTCTGTCTTTGCAAGGACAAGGCGCCCCTCCTCATATCTAATGCAAATACTGTTGCCAACTTTGTTAAGAAAGTTGGAAAAAGATGCCAATTGTGTTATTTAAACATCTAAATAAGAATATTATATATGATACCGTATATATTTATATTTATCTTCATCATTCTCTTACTTTTCATCTTATAGAACTTAAATACCTTTCCTTTCGTAAAAAAAAAACTTAAATACCTTTTCCCCAAAAAAAAAAATTATATACTTTTCATAAATACAAATAAAAACAAAAAAATAATCATATTTGATTGACAGCAAAATTTTGATGTCAAAATATTATTTCTTTCGGCAACCTTATCCTTATTTATTAATTTTATTAGGTCTGCAGCAATTTAACCTAATTTTTTCCCTCCTAATACTAACCCTAATTTTGTTAGGTTTGGCTAATACTAACCCTAACTTGTAGGAATTTTTGTTACTTCCCTCAAATATATTAGCAAGCAACAAATTTCACTACTATTTATCCGCTATATTTAATTTTATTAGGTCTGCAGCAACTTAATCTAATTTTTTCCCTCCTAATACTAACCCTAATTTTTTTAGGTTTGGCTAAAACTAACCCTAATTTGTAGGAGTTTTTGTTACTTCCCTAAAAAAATATTAGCAAGCAACAAATTTTACTACTATTTATCAGGCATATACCAATCAAATCCTAAACACTAAATCACATATCTTCTCCTCCATATATTTTTATTTTCTGATTTTTGCACATTATTTTTTCTCCTCTAATCCTTTATTTGCTAATACTATCCCTAATTTGGTAGGTTTCGCTAATACTTTTGTAGGAGTTTTTGTTACTTCCCTCAAATATATTAGCAAGCAACAAATTTTACTACTATTTATCAGTTATATACCAATCAAATCCTAAACCCTAATTCGCATGTCTTCTCCTCCATATATTTTATTTTCTGATTTTTGCAGATTATTTTTCCTCCTCTAATCCTTTATTTTAACAGCTAATACTAACCCTAATTTGTTAGGTTTGGCTAATACTAACCCTAATTTGTAGGAGTTTTTGTTACTTCCCTCAAACCCTAATTTGTTTAGGTTTGGCTAATACTAACCCTAATTTGTAGGAGTTTTTGTTGCTTCCCTCAAATGACACCATTGCAAGCTCTCTATTGTTGTTATAAATTGAAGAATGAGATGGTTACAATAGAGGTTCCATTGTCATTACATATTGAAGAATTGAATGAGAGTAATTGGCATGAGAAAATAAAATTATTGTTTATGTTGAATTGTTTTCTTATATATGTAATGGATCATATTGCAATATATTAGTTTCTCCATTGTTTATGACCCGGGCGGTAGCACGGGGTAAAAGTTCTAGTGTAAACTAGAATTCGACCCGTGCGATGCACATTTTTTTTTTTAAAGTGTCATATATAAGTATTAAATTGACTGTATTTTTAGAGTGTCATATATAAGTATCAAATTGACTATCAAATTGACTATCTTTTGGGCTCTTTGATAACATCCCTACACAAACATCATGTCTTTGATGATATCTCTTATATCAGTAAATCATGTCTTTCCAGCCCACTATAAAGTTTAACCTTGCATATCTCCCTAGTCATGGATGTTACCCAATGTGAGCATCTTTCAAAAGTGCACTGTCTACAAAAAGAATGCAAGAAAATTAATTAAAACAAAGAAAAAAAATTAGCAAACTAAAAAGCAAATACATGGTTCAAAAATAAAATAGAATAGAAAAATCTAGAAGAAAAATTAACATAAATTACTACTTCATTGCACTTATTGTTTCTTTCCTGCTCATCCTTTCTGCTCCAAGAGTTAGCATTTAAGGAAATTAGTTTTATTTAGTCATCAATTAGAATGCGATTAAATTTTTCAACAAAAAAAAACAACAGTAGAATACGATTAACAAAAAAGATACATAATATAGAATCCATTGACTACCTTCATTCCAATTTTGATGTTGAGTCTCTTAAATAATGGGCATTGTTACTTTGCTATAAAAGGAAGACTGCCAAAATTGGTGTAAACATCTCAAACTAAAAACAAAAAACGCAAAAAGGGTATTCCATTTCTCAAAAAAATATGCATATCGATAAAATGCGTGTTAAATTAGAATACCAGTAAAGCAGTGGTATGAGAGGAAGGTTGTAAGGTCACGTCCTTCCATTTACAAAAATCAAAATATCAAAATATATGATTCTTCTGCTGTCTGTGTAATTTACCACGGTTTAGGGTTTTTTTTTGAGAGAAACACGGTTTAGGGTTTGCTATATATATAGCAAAGTTTGCATGAAAATTAGGGTAGCCGAGTTTGCATGGATATTAGGGTATTCTGTTTTTAAACGTATTAAATAAGTGTGCAACAACTTGAAAAAAAAGTCTACAAAAACAATAGATATATACAAACGGTGACACAACATGATAGGAATGAAAAACTCATCAGTGAGGAAAAATATTAGGGATTGCTGCATTTTCGAGGGAATTTGTTAGGTTAAATTGGTGCGCTGCATTTTAGATGGAATTTGTTAGGTTAAATTGCTGCTAACCTAATGCAACATTTTAGAGGAAAATTATTAGGTTAAGTTGCTGCATAACTAATAAAATTAATAAATAAGGATAAGGATATAGCCAAGTTTACATGGAAATTAGGGTAGTCGAGTTTGCCTGGAAATTAGGGTATTCTGTTTGTAAACATATTAAATAAGTGTACAAAATATTGTCAAAGAAAAAAAGAAATCTGGATAGGAATGAAATTGGTGCAATGCATTTTTTTAGTATTAAATAAGTGTACAAAATATTGTAAAAAAGAAGAAGGCATAAGCGTACAAAATATTGTCAAAAAAAAGGAAAAAAAAGGCATAAGTGTACAAAATATTGTCAAAAAAAGGCATAAGTGTACAAATATTGTCAAAAAAAAAAGGCAAGGGGATATGAATTAAATTGGTGCGATGCATTTTTTTAGATGGAATTTGTTAGGTTAAATTACTGCTAACCTAATACAACAAATGAGCGGGAAAATATTAGGTTAAATTGCTGCAGACCTAACAAAATTAATAAAGAAGGATAATATGTTGATTGCGTTATCCTTGTACCAACCGCCATTTTTTTTGTTTTGGCAAGCCCATAATAATAGCTTCATTCAGTGTAAAGGGAAATATTCAGAATGCAAAAGCAATGGCTATATTTTGAATGTAATTAATGTCGTTGGATGTGGATTCTCCAAAGTATTATTGGAGAGAGATGCCCCTCTTTGGAAATATCAAGTGTTCTGGTAAAGAGAAAAAGATTGAGATTGAGATTGAGAATAAATAGTGGATTGTCTAAGGTTTTGTTTCATAATAGCTGTGTTAATCATTAAATTAAAATTAAAATATTCACCTTGTCTAGCTAATAACGGTGATTAGGATTCTCCCTTATCGAACACAAGGAAGGGTCAACCGGCCAGAATTGATATTCTATCCATGTCAGCAGTTGTGGATCCCTCCAGCCATGATCAAGGAGTCTCCAATCAGCTGAGTATATTCATTCACTTGCAAAGAAGGGATCTCTATGATATGATTTTTTATTACATTATTTATTTCATCCTATCTCTCTTTATAAGTTCATATTCTCTCTACCTCATAAAGTTTTGTTAGTGTGTTTTGAAGTAATTAATAAAGATAAAAGAAATATCTGTAATAAAAAAAAAAATACTACATCCCTTCCAAAATATAAGACCACTTTGGTCAAATTACTGGAATCGAGAAAGTTGATAATAGTATTAAACTTATTTGTAATTACTACTATTATATTTACAATTTTATTTAGAGATGTAAATGGATATTCATAGATGTAGATAATGTGATATTCGTGTCCGCTCTGTTGGATAAATACGAAATCCGTACTCTGTCCATATTCATGCGGATATCCTTTTAACGGGTAATCCACAAATTTTGAGATATCTGCGGATTTATACAGATATCCATGGATCACATTTATAAAAAAAAATTGCTAATTTTTTTATCTAAAATTTAAAAACAAAAGTTCATCACATGCATTTTCTTTTCTTTTTAGCAAAACATAATATTCATACATTAAAAAAACAACAAAGATCAATGACTCAACAAAAACAAAAATAAAGTTCCTTACATTTAATAAAAATAAAGTTCTTCGATTTAACAAAAGCATAAATAATGTTCATCATATTCAACAAAAACAAAGCTTATTCAACAAAAACAAAGCTTCTTGCTTCAACAATCCCGATCACTTTCATTTTTTTTTGGTCAATATTTTCACTTTCTTTTAAAGGAGTATAATACAGATTTAAGCAGTAGTATATTAACTAATAACACTCACAGTACTGAGGTGTTTTACTTAGGAAGTTGAAAGGAATTCACGTTATTTATTTAATTTATTTGGTTTAATAGCGGGTATGGATATCTGCGTGTGCGGATACCATTAAATTTGCATTCATATCCATTAATTAGAGGGTAGTTAAAATATCCCTTTAGTTTATTATGGATGTCAATTAAGTTATCCGCTCCGTGTCCGTGGTGTATTTTATCCGCGGATATCCACAAGTGCAGATTTTTTTGTCATCCCTAATTTTATCATTTAAAAGAGAGATTTAGTTTATGTTTTCAACGTAAAATTTATGGTTAAATATGTTTTTGGTCCTATAAATATACAAATTTTTTGTTTTAGTCCCTCTAAAAAATTTCTTTGATTTTTAGTCCCCCAAAAGTTTTCTATCTTCATTGGTCCATCTTTTTAAGAAAAATCATATGTAAAATTCATATTTTTGGATTAAAACTTTCAGAAAAAATTATAATATTATAAAGATCTCTCAAAAAAAAATTAATTTTTTTTAACAATTAATGAGTTACATATGAATTTTTATATTTTTTGTGGTTAAAAATTCATATTTTGTTGAAAATTTCCAATTTGTTTAGGAGAGAGTTTTACAATATTCTACACAATTTGATTAAAAAATACAAATTCTACACATGAATTGATTTAAAAATAGGGACCAAAAGTGGTGATTGAAAATTTTATAAGACTAAAAGTCGAAGATTTTTTTTAGAGGAACTAAAATGAAAAGTTCGTATATTTATAGGGATCAAAAACATATTTAACCCTAATATTTATTGTTTATTGACGAAAAAGATGTAAAATAAATATAGTTAGGTTGGTAAATAAATAATCAATGTGGTTCGAAATACCTAACGACTCTTATAAAAAAAGGACAAAAAAAATAATCAAAAGAGTCTTACAATTAAAGACATAAGTAGTATTTTTTTTTTTTTTTAAGTTGTGTGAACCAAATCATTTGTTCCACAGCTAAAAATGAACGACATTCAGTTGTCTATTCATCGCGCTTCACATTACATGTGATCATTACTAACAATTTTGGGCTCGTAAACTCAAACCATTTCTTTTTTTTGTTTTGGTCTCGAAACTCAAACCATTTATAATGAATGATAACATGAAGCATCTTATGTGTGTTAAATCAAACATCAACCATAATAAATTATCAACATGCCTCCCTAGTGCTAAAATTTTATCGTCTTATAGAAATGACAAACTTAATCATGTAGAAATAATTTTATCGTTTTTAATCAAATTTGAAACGCATTAAACAACCCTTGTTTCAGTCCCCTTAGACTCTATTTTATAGAGAAAATAAATATCGTGACATAATGTAACAAAAAACCAATTCAAAAAAAGAAAGAAAAAAAAGTACAACTTAAAAGATCAATCCGAAAAAGAAAAAAAAAAAAAAAGATCAATCCAAAAAAGTGTTAATCAAGCGTAATTTTACCAACAAAAAACTTCAAAAATTGTCTGGTACCGTTAGTGAAATCAATTAAATAATTTCTTCATTTATGTGGGAAACCTTAAATTACCAAACCAGTTCATCGTGTCCAAATTTTGGCGGGAATAATTTTGTTTAAATTAACTTATTTTTTTACCGAACTTTAAATTTGTAGAGATTCATCTGTTAAGACCGGATGTTAACAAAAAAATCCTTTTTTTTTTTGAAGAAAACCTTTTTTATTTTGAAGAAAACCTTTTTTTTTGAAGAAAAACATTTTTTTTTGTTGTTGAGAGGATTAAAAAAAAAGGAAACTTCTACGGTACATTCGCAAATTTTAGTGTACCGGTACTCTTGTTTTATAAATTAACGATCATTTTTATAAAATAAAAAGTTATTTGTCAATATTTATATTTTAGAAAACATCATATCATAAGAAAAAACATCACTTCATTGTTTATAAGGATCATATTAAAAAATTTACATTTTGTCATAAAAAATAATCAATATTCATTGTTTTGAGTAATAAAAATTCGTAAAACTTAAATTTTATTTCGTCGAAACTTTTGGTAAATAAAATTTAATTATTATAGTTGTCAATGATAGAATATAATTATAGAATATAATTATTTTTCTTCAAAAAACAACTCATTTATTATTAATTTAACAACTTGGTGTACCGATACACCCAAATTTATTGGGTGTACCATATAATTTTCCTAAAAAAAACCTTAAATTACCAAATATGAAATTGGGATAGTAATAAATCTAAATCCCTGTCAAAAAGAAACATTATTTTAAGGAGAACAAAAAAAAAAATATTATTTTAAGGAGAAATGATATTTGAACAACCACTTTTAAATAACTTTTGTGACAACTTTCTCTCTCATATTTTTTTTTGGTGGAATTCTCTCTTATATTTTCATTGTACTTTTTATTCTCTCTATTTTTTTTTCTTTCTCTTGTTGCAAAAAAAAAAATTTCTTTTTCTTTCTCTATTGTTATTGTCTAGTAAGAAGAGATGAAAAAAGATTATCACTAAAGTTGTTTGATTTTAGTTGTCCAAATATCACTTTTGTGACAACTAATTTTGTACAACTAATTTTAGACAACTTTTGTAACCACCACTTTTCCTCTCTTTTTATTGAATAAAAACAATAAAGAGAAAAAAGAAAAGATAGAATAAAAACACGAGAAATTCTTACGTGAACTCTTACCCAACACATCATTCTTACACCAACCAATTAAAATCAAACACCTCATTAAAATAATAAAAAGAATTAATATTAGAATTTTTTCTCATTATTTTTAATATTTCTCTCTTCTTTTTCCACTTTCTTTAACCGACAAGAACCACCCACCACCATTTATGTTTCCATTTCCTTAATTAAAATCACACTTTTTTAAAAGTTAATAACATGTGTCATATTTTTATTGGTTGAGTGTAAGAATAATGTGTTGGGTAAGAGTTCATGGAAGAATATCTCTTAAAACACATGTGAGTAAAAGAGAAAATTATTCTAATAATTATCAAAAAGTATCGTATAAATATCATTTCTCTTTTCAATATCCCAACGATTTCCATACCAAAGTGGCAATCCAACTTGCAAATAAACCTAAGATCATCTTTCCATTCTGAACGGCGTCAAGTCGCCGCCATCCATATTCTAACGATTTTTCTTACACTTTTACTAATAAATAAAAAAGAAGAAACATGTTAAAGCAATAAAAGAAACTTTGCTAGCCAAGCTTGTAATCTTTTTATATACTATGTCATGTCACAATACGCGGCAGACAAGTATGTGTGAGTAACCATAATAATCAGAATCATATCTTGTGGTTTCTAGTTAGAGAAATAATACATCAACGGTCATTTATATGATTCATAAGTGAGACAAATTTTACATCAAGAAAAAGTTAGTTTTCACCATTGAATCATCAAGTTTCACCGTTAGATAGAATGAAATATAAAGTAACTTATTGATCTAATGGTAAAAAAAAACATATAAAATTATTTTACTAATGCATGTTAAATATTTGTGCACGATGCAAAATGTGGTGTCATTTGCTTTGATGCTTATTTTTAAAATATATGTTAGTCGTAAAATATTAAAAGTAAAATAAAGATAGAAATAAATATATTTTATCATTTTGATGTTCAAATAACACAACGTAATTAAAGTGCAATCAAAGTGTGTTCATGAAAAAAAGGATTGACATATGTTTTTTTATCTTTGTTGAGTTAATTAGATTTTGTTGGATATGTCGAATGGCATTTCTATTATTGCTATAAAGTGATTCAAAAGAGAGAAAAGAAGTTGATAATGGAAATGGGCAATTGGTCGTGAATAAGGAATCAATTCCCCCATCATGTGATTTTTCACAAGGTCTTTCAACTTAATAGACACCAACACCATGCTCTACAAGCCTACCCATATTTCCTAGTGAAGGTTGATTTGCAAGTTGGATTATAGACCAAAGAGTTAGGATGCGATATTATGTATACATAAGATAATGTCGTCATATTATTATTTAAGGTGGGGTTCAGGGGTTATTGGATTCTGTTGCAATCTGCCACATATATAAGAACTTCCCCTCATAACACCTCATACCATGGATATGTTCTGCAATAATGCATTGGAATCGTTTAAAGAAGGGCAAAAGAGGGGTTTTGTATGAAAAAAGGAAGAGGGGAAGGGAAGAGGGGAACAAGCACCATTTTTTTTTTCCACCTTGACAAAATTATAAGTCCACTTCTTTTCCACTAAGAAACACAATTTAGAAAAAGGTCCACAACTACGATATGGATAGTGATGCCGAAATCTTTGATGTTTTTGGGATTAGTGTTTTAAAAATCAGACCGAACCGATTGGTGTTCTATTTATTTAACTGAAAATTAATTAGTTCATTGATTGGTTTTATTTTGATTGTATTTTATTCTCATTGAGCAGGATTGAATTGAGATATAGAATAGGATCAAACTAGATTAATATCTACTTTTTAATATGATTTTAATTTTTATTTATTTATTTGTCGTCCACTTCAAACATGGTTGAATCAATTGAAGATTAATGTTATACTATATTTGCATTTGACCGCAATTTTCTTCAAATTATTTTGTATTGACCTTGTATGACCTTTTTTATAATCATTTTAACAGAAGGAACATTTCACCAAGTTTTGGAGTTCAATAGCTATACCATAGTTCAAACCCATTATATATATATATATATATATATATATATATATATATATATATATATATATATGGGATTTGCTAGAACACACCCACTAGTTTTTATGTGGGAGTGTTTTAGCAAGCTAGACCTTAAGGTGCATTTAACTACTTTTTAGTTATAACTTGCTAAAACACACCTTCTAAAAAATAAGTGGGTGTATTCTAGCAAATTCCTATAGGAGTTGTTAACATACACCCACTTATTTTTTAAGAAGATGTGTTTTAGCAACATTCATCTTAAGGTGTATTTAACAACTTTTCGTGTTATATTTTTGCTAAAACACACCTTAATAAAAACTAGTGGGTGTATCCTAGCAAACCCATATATACATATACATATATACATATATACATATATATATATATATATATATATATATATATATATATCATCTTATTACAAGCATAAAATATGTTTATGTATTAAAATTATGATTCTTCAAATTGATTAAACATAATAGAAACATCTTAGAATTCGAGTAGGACTTAACTCAATCCTTAGAAAACTGATTGGTAAGGCTGAGAGTACCTCCACTCATAAGCAAATGTTCATGTCTTACCTCATGCAATGTGAGAATGTTAACACGTACGCACTCCCTCACGTCTAAGACTAAACATTTGGAGCATGAGAGAGAGAGAGAGAGAGAGAGAGAGAGAGAGAGAGAGAGAGAGAGAGAGAGAGAGAGAGAGAGAGAGAGAGAGAGAGAGAGAGAGAGAGAGAGAGAGAGAGAGGAGAGAGATGTACATAATAGTGAAGGAGATCATCCAAATGTGAGTGTTAGAAAGAGTATTGAAAATAAAGTATTCTTAACTCTATTCTAAAATGTGAGTGCTCCTCCTCAAGATCAATAGAGAGTGATGAAAATAAAGCATTCTTAACTCTCTTTTAAAATGTGAGTGTTACTCCTCAAGGTTTCAGGTTCGATTCTTTCTGATACCAATTTAAGTGGGCTAGCTTAATTTTTTTTTTAAATATAATATAAAATTTAATAGTTGAACTGGTGTAATTTCTTGTCTACAGAGAGTTCTTAAAAATGTCTACAAAGAGTTCTCAAATGGAGTTACTACGTAAAAGTTACTCGTGAGTAATTGGCTCTCCACTCACATTTATAAATCCTATTTTCATTTTTGAAATTATATTCAAATTTCTTTCAATAAAAAATAACGAAAAGAGGAAAAGTATTTAATACAAAAAAAATGTCAAAATCAAAAAGGGATAAAAAAAAGTATGCATGTGGCACGTAGGTTTTTTTTCTTGGTCAAGGGCAAGTTAGATTTTTATCTTGAGTAATTTCGTAAGATTGTAAAAAGAATTACATAGTCATCTAATTATATCATACTATGTAAATATTTAAATTCTCGTAGTCATTAAATATTTATACAAAGCTTTACTTACCTCTCAGTTAAAACTTTAGATTAATCTTGGACATGCAACAACGTTAAAACTTAAAACTCTAACGAAGAGTTTGCCGTTCATTTGAGACCCACAATGCTCGAAGAATTAATCTCCGCAGTTGCACACGAAGGATACCCAACTTATTTTTCTCTAAAAATCGGAGGGTTAACACCAAAAATTACCACGTAAATAATTAGAATATGATTGTGTAAAAGAAAATCATCTTTATTGGAGGGAAAAGTAAGGAAACGAGAATATGTGACAAGTGATGGTTCTTTGATATCTAGATTACAAAAGTACTAAAAGAGACATTCATTCATATGTTCCCCACACAGTAAGTCACCAACTAGTATATATAGCCTCTCAACCTATGCAAAATACTCATCAATCATCTGGATTTACAAGGGGTTCTTAAACAACAGCTCAAAGGATATAAACGATTACTTGTTTCATACTTCTATCATTCCTTTTCCTTCTTCTAAAAGGTAAATTTCTCGTTTCGGTGTTTATAGTTCACATCAAGAAAAATTTATCTACATATGATTATTATATTTCTTGATCCAGGAAGTGGCCTTTCAAAAATAATTTTGCCGATTAAAAAATATATATTATATCAAAGAACACTTAGACCTGCACGGACACATCCGCGCCTGTAATAATTTGAAAAATACTACCTCCGTCCTTATATATAAGACCCTTTTGCTAAAATTACGGGAATTAAGAAAGTGGATATTTGTATTACAGTTGTTTGTAATCACTATTGTTTTTACAATTTTATCCTTAAGAGAGAGAGAGTTAATTTATGTTTTCCATATGCTATTTTTGCTGATTGAAGAAAAAGATGTATAATAAATAGGGGTATGTATGTAAAGAAATAATTAATGTAGTTGGAAATAGCAAATGAGTCTTATAAAAAGAGACAAAAAAAATCCTCAAAAGGGTATTATTATTAGGGACTGAGGTAGTAAAATATTTTATTGGAAACTGAAACATTCCAAACACCAACCACGTACACCCTTGATCTGAAATGTCGGTATTATTTCTCATTGACATATTTTATTTCTAGAATACATGCAATAAGGTTAAGCTATTGCTTGTTCAAAAATAAAATAAGGTTAAGCTATATTTCTTTTTTCAGGCTGCATTGGGAATTGATGGAAAAATATATTAGAACTAAAGTTTGTATACATGTAACAGGAAAAATGAGCTGGTCAGGAGGAGATTGGATGTGCAATGCTTGCCAGCATATAAATTTCAAGAAGAGGGATGCATGCCAAAATTGTGGATACCCTAAGATTGGAGGCCCTGATCCAGAAACCTATAGATATAACTGGACTGAAACCTTGGCAGGGGACTGGTATTGCAGTGGTATGAACTGTGGAGCTCACAATTATGCTAGCAGAACAAGCTGTTATAGATGTGGTGCATTGAAAAATGGTTACTCTTGTGGATTTGGTGGGAACATGGATGCCTCTGGTGGATATGGATCTGATTGCAATTACCCCCCTGGATGGAAAACTGGTGACTGGATATGCACTAGGTATTTTCACATCATCACATATTTTGTAATTGAGGGGTAATCTTGGCGCGACTGGCAAAGTTGTTGTCATGTGACTGTAAGGTCACCGGTTCAAGTCCTGGAAACAGCCTCTTGTGTAAAAACAGGTTAAGGCTGCGTACAATACACCAAATGGTGGGACCCCTTCCCAAACCCTGCGTATGCGGGAGCTTCAGTGCACCGGGATGCCCTATCACATATTTTGTAATTAACTTCACTAAAATATGCTGCTAAAATATGCTGCATTTTCATGTACTGAAGTTGCTGCATTTTGTAATTAGACTTGGGAAACGGAGAAATTATTATTAATAAGAATGATGACACTAATGACAGTTTTACAATTGTCTCCGAGGAGATTTGAAATTTATCGGTTAAGACTACAAAGTCAACTCTCATCTCTGCGCTGACATAAAATAACTCGTTTCATTGTATTACATAAAAAGAAATATGAAATATCATAGAAATACATTTTTATTTTCTTTGCTTCTCATGTATCAGATATGGCTGTGGAGTGCACAATTATGCTAGCAGAGCCGAATGCTTCAAGTGCAAAACACCCAAAAGTTTTGGTATGAAATGTTTATCCTTCAGTACTTAAAGTATATGCTATTCAACCTCATCAGATCCATGATGCTTATATAATTAATTCCTATTTCAGGTGGTTCAGATTGAAAGAAGAATTTCAGCTGTCACTGGCTTCGTTCACAGCTTTCTTCTGCGATAAACATTCGATCTTGCTCTCCAAAGTGTTGAGTGATCATGGACAAAGGTCCTTTGTTAGCATCATCACAGCCTTTGTTTTTGTACTAGGAAGTTTTTTGCTTTTGTTCTTGTGCCAGATGTTTTGACAAGATACTAATGAAAATCCATATATATTTTGTCATATTGGACCTTTCACTCCCATTAGTTGCTTCCCTTAGTTAGATTTTAATAAAGGTCTACGATCGGTGTGATCTGGGACGTGACATAACAATTTTTTTCTATTGCTAAAACGACAATGCGACCACATTTGAGACTGCAATGAGCGCCTTTGACTGCGATTCTTCATAATATCAAGGATCATGGCGCGGCTGTTACCGCAACTGCTATTTCAAGCCCTTTACCAAATTGAGAAACTTATTGTGTGGAATTTTTACATAATTTTGCTGTTTCCATTGGGGTGGTAAAAATAATGATTTGCATGGTTTTTGAATTAGAAGAGAATACAAAATTGCAATGAAGATCAAAATGAGTTAAAAATCAAGTTTGTTCTTGCTTCAAAATCCAAAAAAAATTATAATTCCCAAGCATGAAATAATTGAATGGATAAGAACCTGATGCACCATTTAAAAGCAGCAAGCTACAAGTAAGTTCCAAATATGTCAAATAAATCCTTTTCTTAATTAGTTTGTTTTGGTGGAATAAGTACAGTGATTATTCCTTATTATGCTCCAAAATTAATGGGTAATATTCTAAGTCTCAAATCAAGCATATAGAACTTCATTATCATTTGGTGCCCCTAATATGCACCCAAAAAAGATTTTTAATGGTGGACCTCTTGAATTTTACTTGCTATAGCTGGTTCACATACTTTTTACTTAATTTTTACTACATAAACATATCATTTACAAATTAAAAAGTATGTTAACCATAACATGTAAATTTTAAGAGTTCACCATATGACATTTTTTGAGTTTCATATTAGGGGCACCCTCATTTATTTATTTATTTGTTGTCAGGTAGCCTAGTGGTTAGACTCACACATATTATGTGTAAATTGGGGAATTTGAAGTTCAAACCCTAATCCCAACACATAATTTCTCTAGTAGCTACCAACTTGACTAACATTTATTGTTTTCCTTCATTGACTTCAATAGAAATTTTGGTATGTGGATGATGAGTCAAAAAGCATATATATGTTCTTCCTTTCTAACTGTTCCCTATTACTTAGCTATCAATATATTCTAGCCATATGCTTTGAAGATGTTAAGCTTAGCATTAGCAAAGTACCCCACTTTTCATGAACTAGTTCCCTAGCATATAGCATGGATCCAAAGTGCAGGACCATTTATGTCCATATGTCGGATGCTTTTATTTTCCTCTTATTGTTTTTTAATATTTCTTTTCTTGCTATCCTCATTATAGAAAAAAGATGCACTAGATATTCACAAAAAGTATGTCATATTAATTTAATTGATGCCCAAGATTCAAACTAAATTGTTTTGTCTAAGTTCTAAGCTAACGGGATGATAAAACATTAGAGTTAACATGAAAATTTTCCTTAAAGTGACAATTTATATGGCTTCAGTTGAAAGAATGTACGACTTCTCTGCAAAAATTGATCCTAAAAACCTTATGTTAATTGGGGGTTCAACGAAATGTAATTAACAAAGATATATAATGATAAGGACAAGTAGCATTATTTGAGAGTCAAAATGAAGGCCCTTTTTTGAGCACATTTTGTTAGGGAGCTCGTTGAAAAATGCCACAATAAATCACAATGATGAGAATTCACTACCTTAATAACAAGGGTCTCTTGCTAACCAATGCCCTCAGGGCAACAATTAAAGAATCTATAAATAAAAAATTTGTTTTAAAAATATAAGTTAAGTAATAATTACACTACTTTTAATAAAAAGGTATTTGTTTTAGTTGTGTAATCAATGCTTTGAGAGTACTGTTTAGCATTCTCCTAGTATAACAGAGAGATTTTGAAGGATTAAAGAAAGAGACAAGAAAGTTGTCATCTTCATCTACCAAGCACTAGATGAAGTTGAAGAAGAAAATATTTCCGGTGCAACATCACTAAAGAGGCATGGGAGAAGCTTCTAACACCTCTTATAAACGAGAAGACAAAGTACAAGGTGTGTCTCAAAACTCTAAAAAATGAGTTTGAATCCTTGCATATGAAGGAATAGGAGACAATTTTTTGTTATATTCTAAGTTTTTTTTTTAAAAAAAATCTATTAAAAATATATAGTGAGAAGGTAGAAGGCATAAGAAAAGAAAACCAAAGATTTGGATACCATGTCGATTTAGCAACTGCAAGGATCAATGCTGCCTTACGAGGATAAGCCCAAGAACATGAATGACATCAATGAGCAAACTGCTTCCATGCTTCTCTATTAGATTAGACACAGGTTGCGTTTAATTTGGACTCATGAAATTATGGTTTCATGCTGGACCAATTTGATATGAACCATGGATATATAATTTAATAATTTGTATGGACAGATTTGATACTTGGCAACCTTCTCTTCAGGTGGATGGTACGAATGTGTGGTATTTGCAGGAATACCAAGATAGTTATACTATTTAGTTTTGAGATTTACTTTTCCCAGCCTTCTCACGCGCCCTACGCAAATTACCAACATGCCCTTTCGGATTATATAATCCGGAAAACCTAGATGCATTCCGGATTATAAAATCCGGACAATTGCGAAGTATAAAAGGAACTTCACCCCATATTTTTACAGTTTCACTTTCACAAGTCTCTCTCTCTCTCTCTCTACATTATCCCAAAATCCACAAATGAGAGATCTGCACCAAATTTGAAGTTTTCTTGCTTAAAAGGACCACATTTCAACCCTTGTCAAACATCATGGAAGGTTAGTTCGATTTCTGTACAGATGCATGGTTAATTTGTCCGATTTTTTTTTTTGAATTCTGGTCTGGCGCAATCCGGATTTCATTTTCCGGACTAGATTGTTGCAGTCCGGAAATTGAAATCCGGAAACACCTAGAATGTTTTTTTGCTTCTATTTTGTGCTGTTTGATTGTGATGTTTGATTACCCTAATTTGATTACTCTAATATGCATGTTACAGAAACTTCGTCCTCTACTCGGCGCGTAAGGGAGGCAGGGCATGCTTCCCGTAGGAAGGAGCGTCTCCAACAAATGGAGGAGGAAGGTGTTGTTGCTCCGAGGCGTCGGGGTGGCAAAGGACGTCGTGCTAATGTCGAGCCTCAGCCGGAACCGGAGCATGAGCAAGAGCATGAGGATATGGACGTGCAGCAACAACAAATAGAGGAGGAGGAGTTTCAGGAGGAGCATGAGGCAATGGAGGAGGATATGGAAGACGCGTAGCCACAGCGAAGGCGGACGAGGAAGAAGCGTGTGGTGGACCCTGAACCACTTGATGACTACCCCGGTGGCCCACACAACACTAGCTTGTTGTGGAGGTACCATGTGCACATGGCTAGGAAGGCGGCTGATGGCGTGGTATTTATTAATTTTGAAATTACTTTAATATGTTGTTAATCTTTGTGAAAATGATGTTTATATTTGTGAAACCTAAAGTTTATTAATGTTACTTTAACAAATTGTTGAACTGCTCGGTTTGTGAAGTCATGAGTGTAAACTGATGTTTAGGTATTGTTTTTTTATGATTTGTAGTGGCTTGGCAATATAAAATGCATCAACAACGGAAAGAAGATAGAGGCGATGCATGATGACGATACCACCCCTATCATGAATGCACGGTGGTGGGAAGCCAGAATACAGGGCACCGGTCTTGGTTGGCTTCAGGATACCAGCTACAGCCTGATTGACCACAGTCTGATATGTGCTTTTGCGGAAAGGTGGCACGAGGAGACTTCGAGTTTCCACCTTTCGTTTGGGGAGATGACAGTGACACTTGATGATGTGTCCTGTTTGCTGCATCTCCCCATTGATGGCATGCTTCTGTCCCATAGTACCATCTCACGGGACGAGGCGATGGAGTGGATGGTGGAGCAGTTGGGGTCTGACCCGGGTGAAGCTCTAGTTGAGGTGACTCAGACGAAAGGTGCACATTGTCGATTCAGCTACTTGAGGAGGATTTTCAAGGACCGTATGTTGGAGCAGTTGGCGTTGGAGACTGAGTATGGCGTGATTCAGGAGGTGCAGAGGTTGCGGGACTAGGCTGTCCGCATTTATTTGCTATACTTGGTGGGGATCACGCTCTTCACTGACAAGAGCGCCACTGCTGTGGATGTTGTCTACCTCAAGTACTTTAGAGACCTTGATATTATTGCTGGTTATTCATGGGGAGCTGCGGCACTAGCTCACTTATATAGGGAGCTTAACAAGGCTGCACGTTGGAACTGTGTTCAGGTGTCGGGATACCTGACTTTGTTGCAGGTATAAATTAAAAATCATGTTTTGTTTTATTAAATGTAAGTGTTTATTGTTTGTATATTTATATGTGATTGTCATTGCTGCAGGCTTGGGTGTTTCAGCACTTCCAAGGTATGGGAAGCAAGGATGTCTGGGCAGAATATCGGGAGGAGCGGGATCCCCGCGCGATACTTTTTATACCACTGTCTGGTTTGAGCACAACAGACAACTACAGAAACCTACTAGATAGGCTAGATCTGAGTGGCATTGTCATGGCCCCATATGGAGAGCACCGTCAGGCACGTCCGTTTGACCGGGTCAACCTTTTCACTGGATGACTTAGATATATATGCCAGAGCGGGTTCTTCGTCAGTTTGGGTGGGTTTAGACCTTACCGAGACATCCCGTTGAGGTTGCACCTCCTGAGACTAATTTGGGGGAGATCTCCCTCCACTTTCAGCATACTCTTGATCATGCGCTGACTCCTGAGCAGTCGGGGCAGCGTGCAGTTCACGGCGTGGAGGTAGAAGATGGATACATCGAGTGGTTTTATCTCCATTCTCATCCACGCATGATTCTTCCTGATATCCCGGTACCGGTGTCGATGCCACCGGAGCGTGAGGTCCTTGATACGCAAGCTGCTCAGAAGGAATGAGATGTTGGGTACTTACTGTAACGCCCTATTTCTATTAAAGCGGTAAAACATGCGAATAATGCAATTATTCAAGAAATAGATGTCACGTCTACAAAAGTTCTCCAAAAATATAACATGCATAAAAATTCAAACAACTACGCAACGGATATAAATCATACATCACCAAAGTATACATATCATAAATTCCAAATACATCAATACATAAAATCTCCAAATCCCGACAAATGGGCAAAACCTCCATAACATAAACAAATCCAGAGAATCATAAAGACTGACACCTAATCAGAGCCTAATCTAGGACTCTAACAGATAAACAGAGGAAGCTCCAGTTATCCTCAAGCAACTCATTAAGAAAGCAATCAAACTAAACATGCACGCCGTCTACCCATTCATACAAATAGGTAGTCGGTCCACCACAGACCACTAGGGGTTAGCTTCACATCAATCATAATCAACATAAACAATCATAAGCATTCAAGGATTCATGCATACCACATATACATATCCATCCCTCCTAGAATACTAACATCACATGATTATTTATGCCCCAATCCATACACATCATGCTATCACAATTCTAACATAGCATAGCAAGCATATTCAATCCTTAATCAAGTCATCGACATAAGCTCATCATTTATCAACATCAATCAATGAAAGGATAACTCACCTTATTCCTCATTTAGCATACTTAACTCAACAAGTACAATTCATCATTTCAAAATTAGAAGCAAGCAATCATCATTATCAAAGAAATCACCACATCATATATATATATAGACACACACACACACATACACTTCTCACCTCATTACTATTACCAAAATAATTATCATCAAATAGATTCACCAAGTGTATAAGCACAAACAAGTAAGACATGCAATTAGAGCATAGTTCAATTATTTACAACCATCAACAAAGTCCAGCAATGTACATATACACCAATCCACATAAATCACAACATTCAACAAATTTCACCAATGTACAAATTCACCAAGTCACATATTCAATTATGACACGATTCATCAACCATTCCAATGCATGCAATGTTCTAGACTCTTCTAGATGCATGCAGTACCGTCACCAACAACAAAGGTCGTCACCTCAATATGCCAACAGAACATCTTATGTAAGATTTCACGCCCGTCTTACATTTTCGCCGAAGTAAAAGAGCACACCCTTTTACAACATCAACAACTCAACATGACTATGATGCATAGACATACAAGCAAAGACTCGACAATGCAAAATCACCTCATATATATTCAACAACAATATAAAGGATATCCTCCATTTATATTGATCAACTTCAACAACAATTGCATTATCAAGTATTTACGTCCACACAATCAACAAGTCAAAATTCAAATAAGAATCATCACCACATTATCATCAACATGATCATCATCATAATTATCAACAAACATCCACATCACCATCATCATAATTAACATATATGCATTACTCAACATCAACTATGTTTAACATATATGCCTTCACCAACAATATCACCATCAATTAACATATATGCATTAATCAACATCAACTATATCATATAGTTCTACAACTCCATACAATTTCTCACAATTTAAGTAAAGGAGAAAATACAACACATTATGATAAACATCATTTAACACCTAGCGACCATTCACACATCTTCATATAAACATATCAAACTATCCACAAAAGATTTGCCAAGTATTTGGTCTCAAAGACTATTTTCAACAAAGTTCGTCTATTATTTCACAACTTTAAAATAATTGAGACAATTGAACCAAAACCAAGTGAATAAACTCTAGGGCCTCAACTATGCATACACTTAGATCAAATATGAGTGTAATTGAGTATACATGTGCGTTTCACCAACCAACTACGACAAAATCATCAAATCACAACGTTACGACAAGTTCGTATCATTTCTCTCATAATGTAAAACCAATTCATTATCAAAAGAAAACCAAGTTTAATTCAATAGGACATAAACGTCTTAATTAAACTCCTAATATTCAAGTTTTGAAGTTTGGAAACAAATCATAAGTTTTGGGTCGACGTAGAAATAGTTATGCGGAATTTTCATAAACTTTCACCGAGACCTCCTTGGAGTGTTTTCATCATAACTCAAAATTTAAAAATCATTTTCAAGTCAAACCAAAGCCACTAGAAAGCTAACTCAATTATCTAAAACTTTCATGTTTACACCAAAAGCCAATTCAAAACAGAAATATGTGAAAAAGACGCAAGAACGCGAAACAGGGGATGTTGTCACTGTGTAGCTCGCCCCAGCGAGTAAATCACTCGCCATGGCGAGCTAGACATTTGCTGTATTCGTCATGGCCACCAAATTACCCGCCATGGCGGGCTATGACAGTTAGCTCTCGGGAAAACTCCATTTTCACCCAAAAATCCCAATTTTGACTTCCCAATGCCCAAATTTGATCCCAAGGTTTGTCCAAACGTTTCTAAGCATAAAAAGACACTCAAATCCATATAAAACTTGAACCAAAACATCCTTTCAACAAAAATCACCATTTGACCCATTTTCATGAAAACCCTCAAGAACAACTCAATTTTACATCAAGCTCTATGATTATGATTACCCATGACATCAATCATCAATAACAACATTTCATAACAACAACAACAACAGTAATTCATGAATTCATCAACAATTCGTCAACAACATCATCACATTTCATCAATTTTTGAGTAAAACACAAAGTATACATACATATATATATATATATATATATATATATATATATATATATATATATATATATATATATATATATATATATGCTTTGAGCATGTAATTTCATCATCAACAACTTAATCAACATCAAAGTCACATACCCAAACATTACATCAAAGTATAAGCACGAATTTCACCAATTAAATTCACAATAATCACTTTTCACAAATAAGCACTTTTGAATTTGAGAAGAAAAAGAGATTATATAAAGGATTATGAATGAAATCTAACCCCTTACCTCAATTGACAATAATCCTAGCAAAAGCTTCAATTTAGCTCCTAGAATCTCTATCACGTCTTGATTCTTCAAGCTTCCTCTTCTAACCCTCTTCTTTCTTCCTCTTGCTATCCATTTGTAGTTGTTTTATAATAAGAGAGATGGTCATCGTGAACTTAGTTCAATTTATAGGGACAATGCATAATAATATATCTAAGGTCTGAGGTTCAAACCTTAGCCACCACAAAAAAAAATATAAGAGAGATGGAAATGATAACATTTATTACCGTGTAAATTATTGCAACTATTTTTATTCTCATTAGAAATTTAGTTAGAATAGGGCTTAGCCCCCTTTGTTTCCAATAAAAAAGAAATTTAGTTAAAATAAAAATAATAATCTCTTTAGTAGTAAAACAAATATCTTTTAATTCATGTAAAAAAACAACTTTTAGTTTGTACCGAAAAAATTCTTTAGAAAAAATTGTACCAAAAAAAATTAACTTTTAATTTAATTTTTATTTATTAACCTTATACTTTTTTTCTTTTTTTTTTAATCAAATCAATATAGTCCTCTTAGTCTAAATTGTGTGAGAGAGGACTTCAATAGAATTACAAAGTTACATAACAAAGAAAGAAACAAGAAATAACAAAGAAAAGAACAAGCTAGGTAACGGTTGTCATATAATGAATATGATTGAGCCTCCAATAATGGTAATCAAAATCGAACGTAACATATGTCGATTTCAACCATAAAATGTTTGAAGCTATATTTTTTCACATAAACTTTGCAATTGTCCCTGCTTGTGCTGAAACACACGCATATTTCTTTCTTTCCAAACCAACGATATTGTTGAGTGCCATATAACCTTCAAATCCACTGTAATAGAATCCTAAACAGTTTGAAACCAATGACCAAAGACTACCAAAAAAGTCACATCAAACAAATAAGTGATATCTTTCTTACATCAGACAAATATGTGATCTTTTTCTTCGTTCATACCACACACTCCGGTACAAATTTGGTCATTGATTGAAAGAATACCCTCCCTAACAAAGTGTCCTTATTGGGTATATGATTGGGAAGCAACCGTCAAGCAAAGAGAGTTTACTTTGAGCGGAACCGCTTTAAGCTAGAGAATGTGATTGTTGTCTAAAGGATTGATTATTTTCACCACTGTAAAGTAGTTTATAAGTGCTACTCACTTAATAGCATTTCAAAGAATGAAACATCCAAATCCACAAGTTTGCCACATCACCTTGAAAATCAATATAAGTTAATAGCTCTCAACATTCCCTCATGTTCTTCCTCCCAAGCAAATACACTCCTTATCCAACTCCATGCTTCTTCATTCTCCCCAGCCTAAAGTGGAGAGGTTGTCAGAACTTAGTTGGGATCTTACAAACTTAGGTTATAATGATAATGATAGTAGTACATTTGCATGCTCTTTATTCTTGATTGATGAGTCATAGATTAGTATATTTTAATGCATTATTTAGTTTAGTTTTAAATAAGATTTGATTTGATTTTATTGCATTTTATTTCCTTTTAGAATATTTTACTTTAAATTGCTTTTTATTTTATTTTAGGAACGAATATATGGTGGAAGGTGTCTTGGAGCAAAAGAAAGAGGACTGGAGCAAATACAGTGCAAAAATACGAAGATATGGAACAAAAATATGTTCCCACCAAGTCAGAAGCTTGGCACGGCCGTGCCACCTCCAGAAGCCTCTTTTGCTGCTTTTTCTTCGGGCCCAAGTTACCCTGTTGCAGCTTTACTGTTTTACCCTTTTAGTTGCTTAGTTTCTAAGTCGATTGTAAAGCTATAAATAGAGTAGCTCTCCACCATAAACATTCACCTTTTACTTTGTTTATTTCAAGTATTATTTCAATAAAAAGTCTTTATTTCCTTTTTACTTTCTTTGCAATTTATTTTACTGTTTATCTCTCTTCTTCCCCCATGTCTACGATGAACATGAGTGAGTAGACTTCTTCGTCTTGGGATTGTTGGGGAGTCTAATGACTCAATCCTAAACAAAACAAGCCTAAACCCTAATTTCTATGTAATCCTAATTTCTAATCTAGATTCACCGTCTTAACGTGGATTAACAATTATCAAACTGTGGAAGCGAAAGCGAAGGGTTTGATAATCGTTAATCCATCATCCCAAACATCAATTCATAAAGCGAGAGCGGAGTCTTGATGTTGGAACAAGTGAATCTAGACAATAATTGCAAAACAGTGAAATAGTCTTTGCAATTATTGAGACAAAGAGTAGTTTCAATCCTCTATGCATCTTCTAGTAATCATGTCAGCGAAATAGGCTTGGTTGCTAGAAGTAAACTCTCACCGGACTTTCATCGGAAAGGTGAGGGGCTAAGGGAAACCAGTCTTTAGAAATTAGTGTGTAAACCATGAAATTAGATGTTTAGGTCTTGTCTAGTGAAGGATTTGTCATTATGATGAACCAATGATCCCGAGGCCCTTTATTATTATTGTTTTTACCTTCAGCAATAAAACTTCCTTTTTCTAAATTTCTCTCCTCTAATCATTCACTAAAAGTTAATTAAGTTGAACAACTCCCTAGCGGAATGATACTCTTACTTACTACTATTACTTCGATAGGCCGTGCACTTGCGGTTTGGCTCTATCAAGTTTTTGGCGCCGTTGCCGGGGAGTTAACTAATTTAATTAGCTTTTTATTAGTGATTAGAATTCTCTCTTCTTTCTCTTTTCTTTTTATTTTTAACTTTTTATCTTTTTTCCTTCATCATTAACTTCTTGGAAAGCATAAAAATAATACCAAACATGGCTGAAAGACGTGCTCTTAAAGAATACGTGACTCCTTCAACGGAAGAGCCATATGCTATTATTGTGTATCCAACGGTTGAAGATGAAGATTTTGAAATTAAGCCTGCCCAACTTAAGATGGTGCAGCAAAATTATTTTTCGAGATCCCCCGATGAGGATCCCAATCTCCATATCTCAACTTTTTGGCGGCTCACCGTAACATATAAGAAAAACCAAGAAACTTTGAGACTACATCTCTTCCCTTTTTCTCTAAAAAAACAAGGCTCTTAATTGGTTCCATTCCCTAAGAGTTGGTTCCATCACCTCATGGGACCAATTGAAGCGTGAATTTCTTATCCGTTTCCTTCCCCCTTCAAAAATCGGCCAACTAAGGGCCAAGCTTTTTCAATTCACTCAAAAAGAGGGGGAATCCCTTCATGATTCATGGGGACGTTTTAAAGATATGCTTAAACTTTGCCCCCTCCATGGACTAGAGGAATGGTTGATCATCCACACTTTCTACAATGGTTTATCTCAGACCACTAAAATCTTTGTTGATACAGCTGCAGGTGGTGCTCTAATGAACAAGGACTTCGAAACAGCTTATGCCTTGATTGAAGACATGGCTCGAAATCTCTTTCTATGGACTGATGAAGAATTCTCTACAAAGTCTTCACCCTCCAAAAAGAGGGCAGGTATGTACGAAGTCTCTAACTATGACCACTTTGCTTCTAGGATTGATGCACTAACCCACAAATTTGAAAAACTTAATGTTAGTGATACTACTTCTACATCTCCTTGTAAAACATGTAGTGAATGCAAACTAGGTAGTGTTGAGCAAATAAACTTTATTCAAAGCAACCAAGGGGTAAGTTTTGAACAAAGCCCTAATGAAAATCCCCTGGTTTACGGAACAACACCACCAAGTTATGCTAATGATCAAAAGGTTATTCAAAAGTCTAATCTTGAACTTTTAATGGAAAACTATCTTCTTAACCAATCCGAGCAGATCAAGGAGCTTGCAAATCAAACTAGACTTTTAAATGACTCTTTTGTTTCACTTACATCAAAAGTAGACTCCATTTCCTCTCACAACAAAGTCTTAGAGGCTCAGCTCTCTCTAGTTGTTCAATTTTGCCAACCTAGAATGAACGCCGTTACACTTAGAAGTGGTAAGCAATTAGAAGACCCCTTAAGAGTCAAGCCTAGTGAGGAAGAGACTAGTGAACCACAAGGTGAGATGACTAGGGAAGAGAGTGAGAAACCACAAAGTGAGGAAGTTACACCACCCCTCTTTAAACCAAAAATTCCTTTCCCTCAAAGATTTGCCAAGTCTAAGCTTGATGAGCAATTTAAAAAGTTCATTGAAATGATGAATAAAATCTACATTGATGTTCCCTTCACCGACGTTCTAACTCAAATGCCTACCTATGCTAAGTTTTTAAAAGAAATTCTTTCAAAAAAGAGGAAAATAGAGGAAAGTGAAACGGTGAACCTTACGGAAGAATGTAGTGCCATCATCCAAAATAAGTTGCCACCCAAGCTTAAGGATCCAGGAAGTTTCTCCATACCTTGTGTCATAGGGTCTGAAATAGTAAAGAGGGCAATGTGTGACTTAGGAGCCAGTGTAAGCTTGATGCCTTTATCTCTTTACGAAAGATTGGGGTTGAGGGAACTTAAGTCAACTAGGATGACCCTACAATTAGCGGACCGTTCCCTTAAGTATCCAGCTGGAATCATAGAGGATGTCCCTGTCAAGGTAGGAGAAATCTATGTCCCTACGGACTTTGTTGTGATGGAAATAGAGGAAGATAACCAAGTACCAATACTTTTGGGAAGGCCTTTCCTTGCTACCGCTGGGGCTATAATTGATGTTAAACATGGGAAGTTGGAATTTAATGTTGGTGAAGATACTGTTGAATTTGAACTTGCTAAACTAATGAAAAATCCCTCCATTAAAGATTCTTGTTGCATGTTAGATATAATTGACCATTGTGTGAAAGAGTGCTCCTTAGCATCAACTACACATGATGGCTTGGAGGTGTGCTTGGTTAGTGATGCAGGTACAAAGCTAGAAGGAGATGCCAAGACCTACGAAGAGTTATTGAATGAAAACCCTCCCATGCAAGGTTTGGGAATGGAAGAATTAATAAGGGAGGAAGCATCCCCTCTACCAAAAGAGGCACCAAAGGTGGAGCTCAAGCCACTTCCACCAAGCTTGAGTTATGAATTCTTAGGCCCTAACTCAACCTACCCTGTTATTGTGAATGCAAGCTTGAATAAGGTAGAAACTGAAAAATTGCTTTATGTTCTCAAGAAATACCCTAAAGCCATAGGTTATACCATTGATGACATTAACGGAATAAATCCCTCATTGTGTACGCATAGGATATTGCTTGAGGAGGACTATAAGCCCTCCGTTGAACACCAAAGAAAATTAAATCCTAACATGAAAGAAGTTGTGAAAAAAGAAGTCTTAAAGCTCCTAGATGCAGGTGTTATCTATCCAATTTCTGATTCTAAATGGGTTAGCCCGGTTCAAGTAGTACCTAAAAAGGGTGGTCTTACAGTTATTAAAAATGATAAAAATGAATCCATTGCAACTAGAACCGTCACCGGTTGGAGGATGTGCATCGACTATAGGAAGCTTAACAAAGCAACCCGTAAAGATCACTTCCCACTCCCCTTTATAGACCAAATGTTAGAAAGGTTAGCTAAGCATTCACACTTTTGTTACTTAGATGGCTATTCTGGATTCTTCCAAATACCCATTCACCCTAATGACCAAGAGAAAACCACTTTCACATGTCCCTTTGGTACCTTTGCCTATAGGAGAATGCCCTTTGGTCTTTGCAATGCCCCCACTACCTTTCAAAGATGCATGATGTCTATTTTTTCTGATTTTATTGAAGATATAATGGAAGTTTTTATGGATGATTTTTCTGTGCATGGATCTAGTTTTGATAATTGTTTAACTAACCTGGAAAAAGTTTTGGAAAGATGTGAACAGGTGAACTTAGTGTTGAATTGGGAAAAATGTCACTTCATGGTAAGAGAAGGGATTGTCCTAGGACACTTAGTCTCTGAACGAGGTATAGAGGTAGATAAAGCAAAAATTGAAATTATTGAAAAAATGTCTCCTCCTACCTCGGTCAAAGAAGTTAGAAGCTTCCTAGGACATGCGGGATTCTACCGTCGTTTCATTAAAGATTTTTCTTCAATCACTAAGCCACTAACAAGCTTGCTCCTTAAGGATGCAGATTTTGTGTCTGATGATACATGCCTAAAAGCATTCTGCAGGTTAAAAGAAGCCCTGGTCACTGCCCCAATCATACAACCACCAGATTGGAACTTACCTTTTGAAATAATGTGTGATGCAAGTGACTATGCAGTTGGAGCTGTGTTGGGACAAAGAAAAGACAAGAAGATGTACGCCATTTATTATGCAAGTAAGACCCTTGATGAGGCACAGGTAAATTATGCTACAACTGAGAAGGAACTGTTAGCAGTAGTCTACGCTATTGACAAATTCAGGCCATACTTGGTAGGATCAAAAATCATTATTTACATAGATCACTCGGCAATAAAATATTTGTTAAACAAAAAAGATGCCAAACCGAGGTTGATCCGATGGATTTTGCTCCTCCAAGAATTTGATATTGAAATAAAAGATAAAAAGGGCACTGAAAATGTTGTGGCTGATCACCTGTCCCGTCTTAGGGAACCCAATGAGGACGAGTTGCCTTTGGATGATTCTTTTCCGGATGACCAACTCTTCTTATTGGCACAAACTAACGCACCTTGGTATGCAGACTTTGTTAATTTTCTTGCAGCAGGAGTACTACCGCCTAACTTGAACTACCAGCAAAAGAAAAAATTCTTCCATGATCTCAAGCACTACTATTGGGATGAGCCTTACCTCTTCAAAAGAGGTTCAGATGGGGTTTTTCGAAGATGCATCCTTGAAAGCGAGGTAAGTAGTATTCTTCACCATTGTCACTCCTCCTCCTATGGTGGCCACGCCAGTAGTCAAAAAACTTCTTTCAAAATTCTTCAATCTGGTTTCTGGTGGCCATCACTTTTTAAGGACGTGCATCTCTTTGTTTCTAAATGTGACAATTGTCAACGCACATGTAATATTACTAAAAGGAATGAAATGCCCTTGAACAATATCCTTGAAGTGGAAATTTTCGATGTATAGGGTATTGATTTCATGGGGCCATTTCCTTCCTCTTTTGGTAATCAATACATATTAGTGGCTGTTGACTATGTGTCCAAATGGGTTGAGGCCATTGCTTCCCCCACCAATGATGCACATGTAGTTATGAAATTGTTCAAAAAAGTTATCTTTCCAAGGTTTGGGGTGCCAAGGGTTGTCATAAGCGATGGAGAGTCTCACTTCATTTCTAAACATTTTGAAAAACTTTTACAAAAATATGGAGTGAAACATAAAGTTGCAACACCCTATCACCCACAAACTAGTGGACAAGTCGAGGTCTCAAATAGACAAATAAAGGCCATTCTTGAAAAGACAGTTTCTATCTCTAGGAAAGATTGGTCAAGTAAGCTTGATGATGCTCTTTGGGCCTATCGAACGGCTTATAAAACTCCCATTGGAATGACTCCTTTTAAGCTAATTTATGGGAAATCTTGTCACCTCCCGGTTGAACTCGAGCACAAGGCTTATTGGGCAATTAGGAACCTTAACTTGGACCCCAACTTAGCCGGTCAAAAAAGGAAACTTCAACTAAGTGAGTTAGAAGAACTTAGGATAGATGCCTATGAGAATGCTCGCATTTATAAAGAAAGAACTAAAAAATGGCATGATAAGCATATCCTTAAAAAGGACTTCAAAATTGGTGACCTTGTGCTGCTCTTTAACTCTAGGATGAAGCTCTTTCCAGGAAAACTAAGGTCTAGGTGGTCTGGTCCGTTTCAAGTCCGCAAGGTCTATCCCTATGGGGCTATTGAAATCTTTTCTGAAAAAACTGGACCATTCAAAGTTAACGGACAAAGGCTAAAAGTTTACAATGTAGGAGAAGGGACTGAAGTAGTGGCTGCTTGGAAACTTATTGACCCGCCTTAAAGTTGTTTTTCTTTTCGTCAAGCTAATGACGTAAAAGAGCGCTTCGTGGGAGGTAACCCACGCATTTAATTGCTTTTGTTTTGTTTGTTTTTCTTTGTTTTGAGTTGTTTTGTAGGTAATTGTCCAAGTATGATTCGACAAGAAGTCAAGAAGTTGACAATTTTTGAAGTCCCCTTACCAGAATGTTGGCACGACCCGTGCTGAGGATGGCACGGCCGTGCCATGGTTTTTAAGCAAAAGAGGGAGGGCTGCCACAGAATGTTGGCACGACCCGTGCTGAGGATGGCACGGCCGTGCCAGCTTGCAGATTCCAAAAATCAACATTTTTTTGCTATTTATAGCACAATGTGAGCTTTCTTCACCCTTTTCTTCTTTCTTCTTATTCTTCTCTTTTAATTTCTTTTTCTTTTGAATCATTGAGGACAATGCTTCCCCTAAGTGTGGGGGGGGGGGGGGGGGGGGGGGGGGCGCTAATAAAGTGTCTAGAGTCGTAGTGTCCAAACTCCCTTGAACTTTATTCTTTTGTTTTGTTTTTATAGTGAAAGGCATGATTAGTAGCTTGTTTTCAATGTAAAAAATGGCATGAAATTTTTTGTTTTGTCTCTTCTTAAGGTTGCTTCTTGTACATAAAAGTAGTTTCTTGTGTTTCTTATGTTCTTGCTATACCCATGTCTTGTTTTATTGTGAAAATCTCCAATGAGAAAAGCACTCGGTTGCAATCCTTGAGCAAATGTATGAATAGGTATTTTAAGGAACACGTTCTATCTTTAGTGTTAACTTAGACCCTTTAAAGTCTTAAGAGTAAAAGTAGTATAAGTTTGTGTGGGAAATTAATCTATGTTCTTAATTGTTATATCCTTAATTGTTAAAGTTAAAATGGGGCGGGAGAATGGCACCAACATGTGGGGGAAAGGACAATCCCTAACTTCCTAATTGTGGTGGTGACTCCCTAATTTGAACCTAAAGTGAAACAAATTCATCAATGCTAGGGGGAAAGGACAATTACATCCAAAAAGACTTCCTACGCGGAGATGAAACAAATAATAATTTTGCAGCACTGCTTAGGGTGATTTTGAATCTAGGGGGAAAGGACAATTACATCCGAGAAGACTTCCTACGAGGATATATAGCCCCTAAGCATCTGCAGCCCCTTGTGCTTAATTGTTAATCTAATCTAATTTTAACTTAAATTCCCATCACTCTTATATGAAATGAAGAAAGGACTTTTCTCGGTTACTTTAGCACTAAGGATAGAACCTATTCCTCATAATATCTGTCTTATACAGGAGCAATAAAAGGGTTGGACTGCACACACACACACTCGCTTGAGACTTGATGTCGGGTAGAATAGGTTCATGAGAAGCATTTGAAATTGTAATTAGTGTACTTGAAGCAAAGCCTTTCTTTTGAGACATGTGTTCTTAATATTGCCATGAATAAATCTTTTGTTGCCTGCTATGTCTATTGCCTTTTGCTTGAGGACAAGCAAAGATTCAAGTGTGGGGGAGTTTGATGAGTCATAGATTAGTATATTTTAATGCTTTATTTAGTTTAGTTTTAAATAAGATTTGATTCGATTTTATTGCATTTTATTTCCTTTTAGAATATTTTACTTTAAATTGCTTTTTATTTTATTTTAGGAACGAATATATGGTGGAAGGTGTCTTGGAGCAAAAGAAAGAGGACTGGAGCAAATACAGTGCGAAAATACGAAGATATGGAACAAAAATATGTTCCCACCAAGTCAGAAGCTTGGCACGGCCGTGCCACCTCCAGAAGCCTCTTTTGCTGCTTTTTCTTCGGGCCCAAGTTACCCTGTTGCAGCTTTACTGTTTTACCCTTTTAGTTGCTTAGTTTCTAAGTCGATTGTAAAGCTATAAATAGAGTATCTCTCCACCATAAACATTCACCTTTTACTTTGTTTATTTCAAGTATTATTTCAATAAAAAGTCTTTATTTCCTTTTTACTTTCTTTGCAATTTATTTTACTGTTTATCTCTCTTCTTCCCCCATGTCTACGATGAACATGAGTGAGTACACTTCTTCGTCTTGGGATTGTTGGGGAGTCTAATGACTCAATCCTAAACAAAACAAGCCTAAACCCTAATTTCTATGTAACCCTAATTTCTAATCTAGATTCACCGTCTTAACGTGGATTAACAATTATCAAACTATGGAAGCGAAAGCCGAGGGTTTGATAATCGTTAATCCATCATCCCAAACATCAATTCATAAAGCGAGAGCGGAGTCTTGATGTTGGAACAAGTGAATCTAGACAATAATTGCAAAACAGTGAAATAGTCTTTGCAATTATTGAGACAAAGAGTAGTTTCAATCCTCTATGCATCTTCTAGTAATCATGTCAGCGAAATAGGCTTGGTTGCTAGAAGTAAACTCTCACCGGACTTTCATCGAAAAGGTGAGGGGCTAAGGGAAACCGGTCTTTAGAAATTAGTGTGTAAACCATGAAATTAGATGTTTAGGTCTTGTCTAGTGAAGGATTTGTCATTATGATGAACCAATGATCCCGAGACCCTTTATTATTATTGTTTTTACCTTCAGCAATAAAACTCCCTTTTTCTAACTTTCTCTCCTCTAATCATTCACTAAAAGTTAATTAAGTTGAACAACTCCCTAGCGGAACGATACTCTTACTTACTACTATTACTTCGATAGGCCGTGCACTTGCGGTTTGGCTCTATCATTGATCAAATTATCCTTATCTCATGGGCGAACTCCGAAATATTAGGGCCCCTTTTCCTTGGGAACCAGAGGTTAATGCCAATAAATAAATAAATAAATGTGTTGGATTTTTCTGAAAATTAAATGTTTTGGATTATACCCCATGCGTCACTTTTTATGGGACTATTTTACTTAAATTGCGGGTATTAAGAAAAATTGTTGGGGTAATAAATTTATCACAAATGTACGTAACTATTACCAAATTGTCATTTTTTTTATAGATATATTCAATGATAATTTTTCATATTTAAAAATGCATTTATGGGTAAATAGTCATTTTCGTGCATGAATGTAACGAATAGTCACAATAATCATTCAATTGTATCGAAATTCCAAAATAATCTCTGATTATGCACTACGTTAGACAAAATACTCCATCTCGTTAACATGTTCTGTTAATATTGTCATATCAGTACCTTAATATAGTTATTGTCATATCATTTTCTATAAACATTTACTGTCATATCAATCTCTGTAGGTATTTACTGTCAAATCAGTCTATATAATAAAATAGTTATTGTCAACATTAAATTAATGATTATATTTTCCTAAAAAAATTTAAAGATTATGTTAACGTCAGAGACTATTTTGACCAACATATTATTTAATCAATGACTATTTTGAAATTTTGATAAAATGATGAACTATCGTGACTATTCATTATACATTCAGAGACAAAAATGACTACTTTTCATACATTTATAGTATTGATTTTTTTTTGAAGGAATACATTTATAGTATTGATAAATAGTATATTTTAAGAAAAAAATAATAAATACATTTAAAATTTGTAGATAATTTTATACTTAAAGATAAAACGTTTTTCAAATAGTCTTATAATTAAAACTAAAATAATTTGATTATTAAGCGGGGTGTAGGCTACCACGTTCATGACCTAAATTGTGGTGGTTGACGGTGTGGTTGGTTCCTGGTGCTTGGTAGGTGTTGTAAAAGAGGAAACTTTTGGCTTTCCTTTTTGCTTGCTTTTAATGACTTGGATATTTTGCAACAGTCCCGTTGTATATCACGTAATTAGTACTCCCTCCGTTCCTTATTACATGACCTGTTTAACAATATACACTTTTGATCTGACATGCTTTGATCGTATTTTTATACATATATACAAAGATAAATAATATCATATAAGATGTTGGATTCGTCTTGACGAATATTTTAAAAATATTAAATTTTCATAGTTTTTTTAAATAGATAATTAAAGATATTAAAGATAAAAAATATGCATTGGTATGTGTGTCAGAGTCAACTAGGTCATCTAATAAGGGATGGAGGAAGTATTTTCTTTTGTAACCTGTGTCATTGAATGATGCTCACATACAACTATTTGAACAATATTGTGCAATCAAACTAAAGTAAGAATAAATGGTATGTCATTGGTTGACACTTTGTTATGTAACAAAATATACATATTGTGTTTTGAGTCATATTTGCAACAATATAAAAAGAACTCATTTTACATTGCACGAATCAAAGACTAATTGTAGTTCAATACAAACTTCACCATGTCTCAATGTATTGTGTGATGGTAAAGATGAAACTGTCCTAGTTAAGTAAATGTTTTGTCTACCAATAATTTCAAGGTTATAAAAAATATTTTCCTCATTGCAAACTACGTACGCCAAATAACATGACACAATGAGTAAGGTGTGTTGCATCAATCATGTGTCTAAGGTGGCATTTAGGCTGGACCTGTTATTGTTTTGGTTCATATTGAACCCATTGATAATACTTGCTACTGTAGGTTGTTCCAGTAACATGGTTATTTATATTTTCACCTCACATATATGATAAATCATAACAGGCTCCACATTAGTTAATAAATTTACAAATTATACACATGTAGATAAAATAGCTTTCTTACCGTTTCTATGAAAATCTCAACAAAAACACAAGAAACCCTTTTACGATGGTGAACTTTCTTATTTCTTAGTTGTCTTTTGAATAATCCTTGGTGAAAATCTCAACAAAAACTCTCTTTTCGATTTATGTATGTTATCTTCTTCAATTCCCTTCCTACTTAAGCGAAAATTTTCAACCTTATCACTATTGTTGTTCTTTGATAATAATCAAATAGCATAAAAGCCTATTCATTCTCAAACGATGCAGATGCAGATCCGGAATTTGGGTTAAAAACTTAAATTCAGTTTTTCATGAGCGTTTGATCCATCTCTAGCAACAAAGGTTAGTCCTTATTTGGTAATTTGTTGTCCTAAATTGTTGGCAGAGGAATGCTAGGGACAGTTGCTTTTACATTCTCTCTTAAACACTTGCTCTTTCATTGGTCCACAAAGCCTTATTAATTCTGTTGTTACTTGCTTATCTGCTGCACCTGTTGAGCTATTTCTCATATAAGACAAAACATTCATTTAAGACAATACACTCATTTTTTATTTATTTATTTTAACGATTTCAAAACATGGGTATGGGACGGGTAACGGGTATATAGGTACCCACCCCGAACTCATACCCAAACCCGTCCCAAATGTAAAAAATTACTTTATGTTGATATGTCATGTTATTTTGTTTGATAATTGTCATGTTAATAAAAACTATCATTGATATTTAAAGTATCAACTAAATCATTCCATCTAACAAATGTTAAAATGAGTGTATTGTTGGATAATGTATTACAACGTTGCTCTTGGGAATGAAAAAAACTTCTATTTTTTATTAAAAACAATTATTCAATGCGGGGATGGGGATGGGGCGGGGATACCCGAACCCGTCGGGTACGGGGATGAAATTCAATTTCTCATCCCCGTTGGGTATGGGTAGGGTAACGGGTAAGTATATGAGAATCGGGTATGGGGACGGGGAAGGTAAAACCCGTCCCCACCCCGCCCCATTGCCATGCCTATCTGAAACACACTAGCATTTCCATAAAAGTCAAAACACTCATTTATACTTCATCTCTCCAAAACACACCTACCATCGTCCATACTCATATATATTCGATACTGCCATAGATATGCCATCAATTATTTTCAAAGGCTGCTTATATAGTGCAGAAAAAATGAACAAGTATAAAAGGAAATTCATACTGCCATACACCTGAAGCAAATGCTGCAAAACAATTATAAGCTTACTGTTATGCTAAAGGGAGTAACATAGTCAACAATTATAAGATTTATAGAATATCAAAATTATAACCATACTGCCATACACTTGAAGCAAATGGAACAAGTATGAAATTAACTAAAAAGTTTCAAAGAGACATAATTGATACTGATACAAAAACATTTATCAAATTAGGAGTTCAATCCTTTTACACAACAAATTCAGCAATCAAGTTAAACAAATGTCATGTCCTTTAACTTGTATGACTCTACTTCCTTGCCTGAAAATTGAGAAAAGAAAATGAGAGAGATAATTAGTTGGTTACTCAAATGCAACTCTATAATACACATGCATCAACTGCTTCATCATTGATAGTATCAGAGGATATCACTGCTTCTTTTACAACAAATGCAGACTTCATTTTCACATAACACCATCACAAAAACAACAATGAGAAATCATCTTAAATATGAATATTTTAAGAAAGTTTAGTGAAATGAAATAGGTTCATTGGGAACACACTCTTCATTTTCATCAATAGGTTCCATTAGTTCCTAATATATGTACAAAAGAAGTAACAGTTAATTGATCATTACATACCAAAAAAAATATTAAATACGATGTTTTGATACTGCTCTAGAAAATTAGATGTTTGATACTACAAAAAGGCATATACTACACATAGGAGGCACACAAAAGACAATTTTTTTATACGAAAAAAAAAATACCTTACAAAAATGACCAATGACGTGCAACACTTTTCTTCTCTTGATGAATTTGTAGATAAACACATATATCCACTTTCTGATAATTGAGAAATTGAAGAAAAAGCCAATGATTTTTTATTTTTTATTTTTATAAATGGACAAATCACTTTGTAAAGGAAAATGGTGGGAGTAGCAACTGTGAACTTGCAGCAGAGTTTACTTAGCGCCAATTTATCTTGGCGCCAAAACGTCTGAGGTCCCAATAAAAAATAAACAAAAAACAATTAAATGGTGTCTGCTTTCAAGATTCGTGATTGGATTCTTCAAAAAAAAAAAAGAGCCGGTAATTGAAAAAAGCAAGTAAATGAAAAGTAAGATGAGGTGGACTAATGAAAGAGCAAGTGTTTAAGAGAGAATGTAAAAGCAACTGTCCCTAGCATTCCTCTACCAACAATTTAGGACAACAAATTACCAAATAAGGACTAACCTTTGTTGCTGGAGATGGATCAAACGCTCATGAAAAACTGAATTTAAGTTTTTAACCCAAATTCCGGATCTGCATCTGCATCGTTTGAGAATGAATAGGCTTTTATGCTATTTGGATATTATCAAAGAACAACAATGGTGATAAGGTTGAAAATTTTCGCTTAAGTAGGAAGGGAATTGAAGAAGATAACAGACATAAATCGAAAAGAGAGTTTTTGTTGAGATTTTCACCAAGGATTATTCAAAAGACAACTAAGAAATAAGAAAGTTCACCATCGTAAAAGGGTTTCTTGTGTTTTTGTTGAGATTTTCATAGAAACGGTAAGAAAACTATTTTATCTACATGTGTATAATTTGTAAATTTATTAACTAATGTGGAGCCTGTTATGATTTATCATATATATGGGGTGAAAATATAAATAACCATGTTACTGGAACAACCTACAGTAGCAAGTATTATCAATGGGTTCAATATGAACCAAAACAATAACAGGTCCAGCCTAAATGCCACCTTAGACACATGATTGATGCACACACCTTACTCTTTGTGTCATGTTATTTGGCGTACGTAGTTTGCATTGAGGAAAATATTTTTTATAACCTTGAAATTATTGGTAGACAAAATATTTACTTAACTAGGACAGTTTCATCTTTACCATCACACAATACATTGAGACATGGTGAAGTTTGTATTGAACTACAATTAGTCTTTGATTCGAGCAAACACACATGTAAAATGAGTTCTTTTTATATTGTTGCAAATATGACTCAAAACACAATATGTATATTTTGTTACATAACAAAGTGTCAACCAATGACATACCATTTATTCTTACTTTAGTTTTTTTTTTTTTTTTTTGACATAAATTCTTACTTTAGTTTGATTGCACAATATTGTTCAAATAGTTGTAGGTGAGCATCATTCAATGACACAGGTTTCAAAAGAAAATACTTTCTCCATCCCTTATTAGATGACCTAGTTGACTCTGACACACATACCAATGCATATTTTTTATCTTTAATTATCTATTTAAAAAAATTATGTAAATTTAATATTTTTAAAATATTCGTCAAGACGAATCCAACAACATCTTTAATATTTTTAATATTTGTTTTACTACTAAAAAGATTATTATTTTTATTTTAACTAAATTTCTTTTTTATTGGAAACAAAGGGGGCTAAGCCCGATTCTAACTAAATTTCTAATGAGAATAAAAATAGTTGCAATAATTTACACGGTAATAAATGTTATCATTTCCATCTCTCTTATATTTTTTTTTTTGTGGTGGCTAAGGTTTGAACCTCAAACCTTAGATATATTATTATGCATTGTTTGTAATACCCACACTAAACGTATCTAGAAAGTTTAGCGTGTGTATTGGTTTAGTACTGGATACATTAAAATTTACAACATTAAAACTTCGAATGAATATCTTATACAACAATATGCGTTCGTACAATAATAATACAACTCAACTTCTCTAAAACATAGCAATGTGTCCTTGAAGATCCATATAATCTTGCAGCGGGTATGAACGAGCACTTGTTGAAATATCCATTCGGCTACTAGCTTGCCATCCAACATGTTTATCTGAAACAAATAAGGATTGGGATGAGACATAATGTCTCAGTGAGTTCCACCTAATCCTAGGCTATAGGTAACCTCAGGGGAAACCTACGGTCATCACGTGTCTACAATACAACCTGCCGGTTGATTATACGTGTGTGGGGACTTGGATACTCAGACGGCCGTGCATACTAGGGTCGTCATAAGATTCTTCTTAACTTGTTATAGGCCTTGTTATCATTATACGTGTCATGGCGGTTAAGGGGAACCTAAGACCACAATGCCAAGATACGCTCTACGCATTGAGGCCTACACATACTATAATCATGACACGATTCTAAACCGGACGATTAGGGAAACCTAAGATCGTCATCGGCATAACCTTCTCTACTTGTTCTATTGCATATACACGTTGCGTCTAACAACATATCATTCTCGCTAACATACTAGTTCCTGACGATCTACGTCAAGGCTTCACTAGTTCTTGACGATCTACGTCAAGGCTCTATTACATAACATATAAATGTCTAATCAAAATGCATAGTCAGATTCA
Organism: Medicago sativa; assembly: GCF_051527215.1. Taxonomy (NCBI): domain Eukaryota; kingdom Viridiplantae; phylum Streptophyta; class Magnoliopsida; order Fabales; family Fabaceae; genus Medicago; species Medicago sativa. The sequence continues at coordinate 47,449,688 of NC_140750.1, forward strand.
CTCATTAGGTTAGCGTTGATCAAACAATCACTTATCTGAGTCCAATTTTACGGAGAGCCCCGGGGTGGAGTATGTTTTATCTTGGTCTTCGGGTGTCAAACATTGATTACGTTTGAACCTTTTAACCGGTGATATCTTATTTTTTCTTGGGAAGGGAAAAAGTAAGCAAAACCCTTGAGAATCGGGAGTTGTTTTCGCTACGGGAAGGTGTTAGGCACCCATAACGACTATAGTATCCTATAGGAACCGTCTTTAATTTTCTACGCGCGCGCTTTATTTTTAAAATGCTATTTTGAAAGAAAATGTTAAGCCTAAGAGTTTCTAAGTGAAGAATTGGAGGGAGAAGAATGTTTTTGGATTTTTATTTTAGTTGAATTGAAGGAATTTTGTTCCTTGCCTACGTACCCGATTAAGGGATCAAATCCACCGTAGTTCTCTTCCAAAAAATGTTTTTGTTTTTGTTGGTTGATTTTAAGTTTGAAAATTGGAATTTGAAGAATAGAAAGAGGCCTCAAGGGCATGAGATTAAGAAATTGTGAGGTTGAATTAGTAATTTGCAAAATATGGTCTAAGTATGATTATTTTCATTGAATTTTTGATTAAGAAAACAAAAGGGAAAATACAATGGGATTTTGATCCCAAGGTTTATTGTGAAAATGGTTTGGGTGATGTTATTCACATTTTTTTTTGAAATTGATTTTTCTAAGTGTAAAGCCTAAACATACATCTAAACATACAATCCTAAACATACATCTAAACATGCATATTCTAACTATATAGTGATGTGTGTGCATGTGTCGGTGCTTGTGTCGGTGTACATCATTAGAGTCCATTGTCCTTATTACATCATACCCTAGATACATTCTATGGCCTCTTTGCCAAGAAATTTAAATTGCATGAAAGTAAAATATCACAAGAACTCCTAAATCTTTACATTCTAATTTTTGCATGAAATTGAAACTTAAAATGCAAGAAATAGGGTGGAGAGGAAGATGAAGTGTGAATGTTTATGATGAATATGAGACATGAAATGGAATGGTTAGTAACACATGGCAATATCAAAAGAAATAAAGCAAGAGAAGTACTAGAACATAAAAGATAGAAAATAAACCAAAATAAAGGCAAAATGAGTGCAAACATGACTAAAATTTGTTCATAGAATGCAAGAACCATATGACCTATAATTCTCACATTCCAATACATTTTAAAGGTTTAGAATCAAATCTTGGAATGGGAATTAAGGCAACATGATTAACTTGGCATTTCAAAGCAAACTTTAAGCATATTAACATTGTTTATTTACACAAGTAACTTGTAACCTAAGCAATTAACCAAGATTCACAATTATGCAACAATATCAAGCACAAACAGGGGCTAAAACTCCCTCAAATCAAGTGGCATAGGTCACAAATGTTCATCAAGCAATTGGGATTGAAATCAAGCAAATTTTCATTCATTTTTAGCACAAAATATCACAAAAATAGTAAGAAAATTAGCCACATTATTTTTTACCAATTTATTATGTAAAATTAACACTAAAAGGTCACAAAATTATCAAGAAGCACTCATGAATGTTTTTAGGAATTTTTTTAAAGGTTTTTTGATCACAAGAACATGTAAAATTTTCACAAGTTTTAACAAATGCAATAAACAACTGGAAAAAATGCTACTTATTTTTTATCCAAATTCAACACATAACAGCATCACAAGAAAGTCAAGAACCTAGTCAAAAACACATGAAAAATTAATTGGAATTTTTAACAAAGTTTTTGAGCATGAAGGTGTGCAAATAGCAAGAAGTAGTGACAAAAATAGCAAAAACAGGGGAAATTCGCAGGAAAACCAAGCCCAAACCCAAGCCCAAGGAGGAAATGGATCCTGGATCCTTCAGGAATCAAAGAAGGCCGTTGGATTGATCCAACTGGATCAACCCCTAGATCTAATGGCCAGGACGTAAAGCCAGTGAACCAAGACTGAACCAGACCGGTTCAGTCACCTATACAAAGGCTGGTGGACCGGTCCAATTCATTATCACCATTCGTTTCTCTCTCTTCTCTCAGGTTTCTCTCGTTCTCTCTTCTTCTCACCCTAACCCTAACGGCGCCGTTCATGGTTTTCACACATCAAACATGATTTTTGGCTCATAAACTATGAATCAACACTCAAATTAACACTGAATGAACATGAATCACTTCGATCTTGCTATCTTTCTGAAGAAAGTGGTTCAAACCGTTCGATCTTGACATTTTTGAAGAGAACGAGTTCGAAACGTTTCGATCTATGTGTTCTTTGAAGAAGGATGCTCAAAACGTTTCGATCTACGTGTTTCACACAGGTTTGATTTTGGATCTTTACGGTTTTTTAGGGTTTCAACTTTCTTTTCGAATTTTTCTGAAGCAAAACCCTAATTCGAACTACTTTCTTCACTGATTATGGATTTGAACCTCAATTAATGAAATAAACGGTGAATTCTTGGACGATTCACATTTTTAGGGTTTCGTTCGAATTTCTTCGAATCTTTTTCAAATCATTCTTCGATTCACCGTTTATTCTTGATTTCAAACCTTCGATGATGATTATAAGCAAAAAAACGAGAATGTTTTTCTTGAATATACCTGGATTTTTGAGGTTCGAACGAAGGATCCTTGAACAAGCTTCGGCTTCTTCTGGTGAGCTTCGAGACCGAAAATAAATCGGTGTTTTGATCTTCCTCTTCTTCGAACTGTGATCTTGCTTCAATTTCCCCTTCTTCTCTCTTCTTCGAGCTGTGATCGCACAATTTTTTTGAAATTGTGCTTGAATTGCAGTTTTTCAATTCGATGATGAAGATTCGAATGTGAATCTCTGAGAATTGCAGTGAATTCACTTCAATTCGATTCAATCCTTTGTTCTGGAATTCTAGGGTTCTTCATTGTGTTCTTCGTGTTTTTGAGAAACGGTTATGATTTTGATCTGTTTGGGAGAAGAGAGAGAAATGAGAAAGTGTTTTTGCTGATTTGGCACATTGTGTATGGATTCTGGTACTGCATTGATGAATTGGCTCCTTTTATAGGCTGCCAAGTGGCCTTGGTGGCCAATGAAAGCTTGCCACCTGTTCTGGACTTGTAACTAATTCGAAACTGGACTGAAAATTTGCCTGAGGACCTTTGTGCAATTTCTGGGCTTTAAGGGACTAACCTGCAAAATTGTTAAGATTCTGGACTAAAGTGCAATTGACCAAAAGATTTAAAAAGTTTGACTTTTAAAAAACGAATAAAGAAAAGGACCCAAAAGAAAATAAAGTGACTTAAGGGATGAAAATGCAATTTTTGGAATTTTGATGATTTAAAAGAAAATAAAAATAAAGAAATAAAATTGGATTAAAAAATGGTAAATTTGACCAAACGTAAAGTGAAACGATTAAAATTTGACAAAACGGACTAAAACGAACCAATGGCTTAAATGAGGTACTTTAAAGTAACCTCTCTCTGCCAAAATTTCGTGTGAAATGACCAAAATGCCCCTGGGGCTAAAACGACTGAAAATGACTCAGATGCAAATTTTAAAATGGATTTTTAACAAGGGATTAAAGCAAAAACTCATACAAGCAAAGTTAAAAGACTCAGAGGCAAATTTAAAAGTTTAAACAGAGTCTTGACACATGAAAAGACCAAAATGCCCCTAGGGGCAAAATTGACTCAAAATGACTAAAATGCAGTTTTCAAAATGGACTTTGACATAGAATGAAACAGAGGCTTATTCAAACTCCTTGAAAGGACTCAAACAAAATTTTAGAAGACTGGAAGAAATTTTGACATAGGAAATGACTGAAATACCCTTCCATGTGAATTTTGCAAATAAAATTGAAATAAAATGCAGGGAAAGATGCAATTGATCAGAGACAGTTCAAATGACATGTAATGCAAAAAAGAATTGAATCAGTATTTTTAGGTCCAAAATTAGGGTATAACAGAGTAAACCCGAGCGCAATCCCTATCTAACCGATGGAAACCTATCTAAGGTATAACCAACGACACTCCCTCAGTGACGTGCGGGTTCCCTACGGCTAACCCCGTTTCACCTAGTGGAAACCCCTTGAGCCAACCTAGTGTGGATCACAAGGGACACGACACCCACATCATTATTAAAGTCTTGGTCTATACATGCATGAAGATTACTTCTATACATGCTATTTCTTTTACCTCGGATCCTTATACGATCCTATTAGAGGTAAACTAAATGCTTGCTTAACTTACTATGTGAAGAGATATCTAATCAATTCACGTCTAGACAAGCTTGCATGATCATTCTAGTTCCTATGCGAATATCACTTCGCGTCTTATCAAGCATATTGCTCATGCGTAGCATTCTATTTCTTTACAAGCTATTCTGGTTCTTGACAAGCTATGTCAAGGCTCTACTTTTGTTCCCTTCAAGAATGATTAAATTGCTACCCGATTCTTATCGTAACATCTCTCGTTTGCCATGCTTTGCTAACTTTGTCAAATACTTGCTTCTTTCTCAAGAAAACCTTGCACAAGATTATCAAATAGGACCTTGGTTTTAGGGGTTTACTTTTATAAAAAGACTACTCGAAGAAAAACTGAACTGGAACATGCCAACAACGCCTGAAGCGAGCAAATAGTGCACTCGCACACTGTCTACTCGCCTAGGCGAGTGACTTACTCGCTGTGGCGAGTTGCTACTCGCTGTGGCGAGTTGGGGGTGAGCAACCCCCCGTTCTGTGGTCTAGGTCGCCTAGCGAGCTACCTGCTCGCTGTGGCGAGTTGTGACAGTCCAGCACTTGTAAAAATAGTATTTTTGACCCAAAAATCTCAAAACCAAATGTCTCTATGTATATTATGACTCTAGTGGTCATAGAAAACCTGTAAAACATTTATATGGCAAGTATTTACAAGCTTAGTAAGCATGGCATATAAAAGGGGTACTAAACTCTATGTATAAACCCTAGAAATTCATGGTTATCTTACAAGAGTAAAACACATAATCCCAAGGGTGGAAATCTATCTAAGAACTCACCTAAAAAAATTCTTGTGACAGCTCCAAGTCCCAAGCTCAAGCAAGCCAAAACCCTAGCTCTTGAATCACCAACATCCCTAGCCCTAGCTCATCAATCCAACTTCAAAACATCTTTCTCTTTGATTCTTGACCATGAAGAAACCATAACTTGAATCATCTTTCAACTTACCAAGAACCAAACCCTAAATTTTGAATCTCTTCTTGAGAGGAGAAGTAGATAAATCAAACAAAGTACAAGCTTCCCTTAGCTTAAGAGATCATGAGGGAACATAATCTAAAAGCTTGCCATAAAAAGAGAAAGATTTGGAAGGCTTGGTGGAGAGAAAGAGGGAAAAGGGGCGTGGAAGAAAAGAGAGAAGGAGGAGAGAAAATCCTTGCCAAAAACTTAGAGAGAGAAGGAAGATGGGAAATGAGATATTTTTGGTGCCAAAACCATATAAATATCCATTTGCATGCAATTACCATTATGCCCTTGCCTTAAACGTGTTTAATATGACACTGATACTTAACTCGTATTTAGCTGACATCACATAATAAATATTTCCGTCAAACTTTCTTTCCGTAACATTAATCCTCTGGCACGATCGACTGGTAATATTCCGATACTGACAGGCGGGATATTACACTCTACCCCCCTTAAAGAAATTTTGTCTTCGAAATTTAGAGATCATCTACCAATCACCGCGACTAAGACCTGCCTTTTTTAGTTTCAGTTATACAAAGTCTAATCATACCCACTCCAAAGAGTTCAAAGCATATTTTCCTCATCAAAACATATAACTCATCTCCTTTCTTAATTCGCATAAAATCGAATATAGTCTCTTCAATCTTAATGTCTTTCTAAAAATCACAGAACTATCTTAGGACATTGTGATTGAAACTTTACCTTTGCTACATGTGGATTGGTTGTCCACATTAGTATTAGTCTTTCACATAATAACCTTTCATTAACTAAAACACTCAGGATTTGCCTTTAAACTAGGGTCCTACTGGAATCCAGGTTTGCCCTGCAGTGCTTACTTGCATCTACAACATCTTATCATGCATACATCTTATCATGCATACATAATGTTTCTTACCGCACCTTGCGACTTATGCCTCTTACTTATGTTACTTATCTTGATGATTCTACAAATCTCTTATCTCTTTTCGGAGTCTTAAGAAACCTTTCTATCTCTTCACAATCTCCTTGCACCCGAATTCATGGGTAACTCACATAACTTGACTTGGAGAAACGAAATCAATTACGCCTATTCACCTAACAATCTATTAACCAGTTTTGCGGTTCACATGCTCTTAAAACTTTCTACCAAGTCCATTTTCCCTTGCACTTGAACGCTCTTAGCAAAAATCTGTGCATCCCCGCATGCTATTGGTATCACACGGACATTGTTGTTCCTCATAAAACCTTATCTTCGTGGTATTCACATACTTTCAAGTACCGCTTCTTGTTAGTTAATAACGATACTCATTCTAGTATTTTGCTTCTAGAAATTTCTAAACATTGGTACATAGGTTCTTGGAACGAGTAGATACATGTCTAAAACAAGATCCTTTTAAAATCGAGTCTGTAATGGTACTGCAGAACCACAGGACGAGTCTCTATATCTTGATAAAGGTTTTACAACTCGCCCCAAACTTGTCTATAACAAGTTGGTCCTGAAGTTTGTACTTCTTAAGCGAGCGTACTTGCTTACGACGTACCTCATCAGTTTCAACAATGTACAAGATCATGTTTTTAAAACAACATCGTTCCCAAGTTCCTTAATACCAATCTTAACCTTAAAAGTTATAAATCATGGCTTAACATTATTCTAGCAAGTATCGTTATCACTTAACAAGTATGGTATAAGAGGGTACGTACTTCATCGTGCATAATTCATGAACCGAATTTCCTTATCATAGCACATACTCTTCCGGACTAACCAATAGCTTTTCTACGCATCCGACATCACCAATCAGGCAACCCGATTACTTCATTTGTGGCGACTCTAGTCTTTCTTGTTTTTCTTAAGTGAAGATACATCCTATATACTTTCACCTAAATCATCACTGACTGAATGAGCATCAATACTTACTTATCATATCGAGAACTCCTCGCTCATCTCACAATGCTTTTCACTAAAACTATATTACTACACCGAACATTCTTACTACCAAATTCCATCTCCCATGGTTACCGTCAACAACTTTACCGATTAACTTCCGTTGCGCTACTCTGATTCCCACCGGTTGGCTTTAACCAATACTCTAATCCGTTGAGACGAGTGAAACTTCACACTCCTTCTATCATTTCATTAATATCTTTTTGAACTCTTCTCAAGACTTCCTATGTTGCAATCAATTCTGCAACCTTGCTTTACCCTTTGCTTGTAAGATTAAATCTCAAGGTAGACTTACCTCTTGACATATCAATGCCATACTTACACTTGTTCTCGAGCAATTTTAACTCATAGAGCACATCTTTTTTACTACATACTTACTATTTCCATGAATCGTTCTTACGACTTCCCATGGTAGACTCATCTTGCACTAGGACATACCTTCCTCAAATATCTAACCTTGTTCCAGGTGAATTTCACTTACTCTATACGAGCCGTGACCGACTGGTACCTGTAGAATTCCATTTTAATTCCAAAAAAATGTCAACTTCAATAACCCATATGCGTATATCTTTCTAAACTCAGGTAACTTTATGATTCAACATCATAACGAGCCTTAGCAAGTCAATCAAGCAAAACATAGGTTCGAGGGATACTCATAACTCCACAAAAACCGAGAACCTTGTGATTTCACACCACTTTAACTCATTTCATCATGTCTTCACATCCGCGACGTCCATTCTAGATACCGAAACCTCTAAACTCTTGTTCTAAGCTCAATCTCAACTCTTAACACTTTAACTTCCAAAGTTACCTTAAACCGAATCGATTTCGTTAATAGTTGCTCATGCCTTTTTCCTTTGGAAACCTTAGGATGTGATATGCATTCGTCACTTGATGTCATAAAAGGTTTTCGTCGCATAAAAGATTGTGAAGACAACCCCCCCCCCAATAGTCACTGCAGACCCTAGAGACGAACTGACAGTTTTCGGAAAAAACTGAAAATTTTGCCCCAGGTTCGCTATTGACGAGTTTCTTCAGCTCAATTTTCCAGAAAACATTCTTTGCATGAAAATTCTTATTTCTCAAGTAATCTAATGCACATCATTCATTCCTAACATCGTAAAATATTCTGTAATATATGCATGGCAAACATCAACCTATTTCGATACAATTCTCGGCACGTCAGAAATTAATGCCTTAGTCCTGATAACATAAAACTTTCACTTAACTCCTTAACTTCTATCACATAACGCTATTCCTGATAGCCTACTTACTCCGTCAACATATGTCGACTTCTCCCTATCTTGTAGCCTTGCACTTACTTCCAGAATACAATTCCTTTCTATACCATACCCGTTCCAACACGTCTCTTACCGAAGCTTCAGGTCATACTTAGATATTTCCCTAATTCTTCACTTACGAGTATACGAAGTATCATTAACAACTTACCCAACGCTGTCGGAACATCCCTTCTTAACATTGCCTTACATTCCCGGAGGATTCATACTTCTACTTGCTTAGTTCACCGGCCATCTACTGGCATGATCAACTTCTTACTAATACTCAATCCGAGTTCTTACTTCTGAGTTCACACTTTTCAGTGCATCTTCATCACATACTTCGTTCCTCCCGGGTCCTATTCAGCTCTGAGGCATCCGTTCTAATCATCGAATGCTAAATTGAGTTGATTAGGCTCAACTAGCAACAACAACTAGAACATTTACCCGAAACCCAATGGTCTCACTACCTTTGTTGTAACTTAATGACCCAAGGCACGATCTGAATCGACCTGCTCTGATACCAAATGTAATACCCACACTAATCGTATCTAGAAAGTTTAGCATGTGCATTAGTTTAGTACTAGATACATTAAAATTTACAACATTAAAACTTCGAATGAATATCTTATACAACAATATGCGTTCGTACAATAATAATACAACTCAACTTCTCTAAAACATAGCAATGTGTCCTTGAAGATCCATATCATCCTGCAGCGGGTACGAACGAGCACTTGCTGAAATATCCATTCGGCTACTAACTTGTCATTCAACCTGTTTATCTGAAACAAATAAGGATTGAGATGAGACATAATGTCTCAGTGAGTTCCACCTAATCCTAGGCTATAGGTAACCTCGGGGGAAACCTACGGTCACCACGTGTCTACAATACAACCTGCTGGTTGATTATACGTGTGTGGGGACTTGCATAATCAGACGGCCGTGTATACTAGGGCCATCATAAGATTCTTCTTAACTTGTTATAGGCCTTGATATCACTATACGTGTCATGGCAGTTAAGGGGAACCTAAGACCGCAATGCCAAGATAGGCTTTACGCATCGAGGCCTACACATACTATAATCATGACACGATTCTAAACCGGACGATTAGGGGAAACCTAAGATCTTCATCGGCATAACCTTCTCTACTTGTTCTATTGCATATACACGTTGCGTCTAACAACATATCATTCTCGCTAACATACTAATTCCTGACGATCTACGTCAAGGCTTCACTAGTTCTTGACTATCTACGTCAAGGCTCTATTACATAACATATAAATGTCTAATCAAAATGCATTGTTAGATTCATTCATTAGGTTAACGTTGATCAAACAATCACTTATCTGAGTTCAATTTTACGGAGAGCCCCGGGGTGGAGTAAACCCGAGCGCAATCCCTATCTAACCGATGGAAACCTATCTAAGGTATAACCAACGGCACTCCCTCAGTGACGTGCAGGTTCCTTACGGCTAACCCCGTTTCACCTAGTGGAAACCCCTTGAGCCAACCTAGTGTGGATCACAAGGGACACGACACCTACATCATTATTAAAGTCTTGGTCTATACATGCATGAAGATTACATCTATACATGCTATCTCTTTTACCTCGGATCCTTATATGATCCTACTAGAGGTAAACTAAATGCTTGCTTATCTTACTATGTGAAGAGATATCTAATCAATTCACGTCTAGACATGCTTGCATGATCATTCTAGTTCCTATGCGAAGAGAATACTCTATATCACTTCACGTCTTATCAAGCATATTGCTCATGCGTAGCATTCTATTTCTTTACAAGCTATTCTAGTTCTTGACAAGCTATGTCAAAGCTCTACTTTCATTCCCTTCCTGAATGATTAAATTGCTACCCGATTCTTATCGTAACATCTCTCGTTTGCCATGCTTTGCGAACTTTGTCAAATACTTGCTTCTTTCTCAAGAAAACCTTGCACAAGATTATCAAATAGGACCTTGGTTTGAGGGGTTTACTTTTATAAAAAGACTACTCGAAGAAAAACTGAACCAGAACATGCCAACAATGCCTGAAGCGAGCAAACAGTGCACTCGCACACTGTCTACTCGCCTAGGCGAGTGACTTACTCGCTGTGGCAAGTTGCTACTCGCTGTGGCGAGTTGGGGGCGAGCAACCTCTCCCCCCCCCCCCCCCCGTTCTATGGCCAAGTTTGCCTAACGAGCTACCTGCTCGCTGTGGCGAGTTGTGACAGTCCAGCACTTGTAAAAATGGTATTTTTGACCCAAAAACCTCAAAACCAAGTCTCTCTATGTATATTATAACCCTAGTGGTCATAGAAAATCTGTAAAAAATTTATATGGCAAGTATTTACAAGCTTAGTAAGCATGGCATAAAAAGGGGGTACTAAACTCTATGTATAAACCCTAGAAATTCATGGTTATCTTACAAGAGTAAAACACATAATCCCAAGGGTGGAAAACTATCTAAGAACTCACCTAAAAAAATTCTTGTGACAGCTCCAAGTCCCAAGCTCAAGCAAGCCAAAACCCTAGCTCTTGAATCACCAACATCCCTAGCCCTAGCTCATCAATCCAACTTCAAAACATCTTTCTCTTTGATTCTTGACCATGAAGAACCCATAACTTGAATCATCTTTCAACTTACCAAGAACCAAACCCTAAATTTTGAATCTCTTCTTGAGAGGAGAAGTAGAGAAATCAAACAAAGTACATGCTTCCCTTAGCTTAAGAGATCATGAGGGAACATAATCTAAAAGCTTGCCATGAAAAGAGAAAGATTTGGAAGGCTTGGTGGAGAGAAAGAGGGAAAAGGGGCGTGGAAGAAGAGAGAGAAGGAGGAGAGAAAATCCTTGCCAAAAACTTAGAGAGAGAAGGAAGATGGGAAATGAGATATTTTGGGGGCCAAAACCATATAAATATCCATCTGCGTGCAATTACCATTATGCCCTTGCCTTAAACGTGTTTAATACGGCACTGATACTTAACTCGTATTTAGCTGAAATCACATAATAAATATTTCCGTCAAACTTTCTTTTTGTAACATTAATCCTCTGGCACGATCGACTGGTAATATTCCGATACTGACAGGCGGGACATTATATTGTCCCTATAAATTGAACTAAGTTCACGATGACCATCTCTCTTATTATAAAACAACTACAAATGGATATATCTATACCTATATCTATACTATATATAATGAAAACTACCTATTTCAGCATTTTTGGGTTGGACTTTTCTTTTCAAAAATACCATCAATTTTCAATTCAAATAACACATGTAACAAATAAATAAGAATAAATTTAAATATTAAAACAAATGTAACAAACACGATATGAATATATTTTATCGTTTTTTTCCTTAGATAAGAATAAATTTAAATATTAAAACAAATGTAACAAACACAATATGAATATATTTTATCGTTTTTTTTCCTTTATCATTTGAAAAGTGTAACAAACTATATGAGTATATTTATACTTACTTTTTTATCATTCCAATTATACCATTAAACAACTTTTTTTATAATAAAATTGTTGTTGGTGTCATGAGAAAAAGAATTTAGATTTTTTTTTGTTATATTGTATTATTGTCGGTGTCGTTGAAAAAGATAATCATGGTTAGTTTGATTTTTTATAAGTTGAAAGCAACAAGCATTTATATTTTTTTATTTTTAATCAAAATCAAAATTTCATAAAAAAAACACCGTTCATAATTTTCAAACGTTAGCGCAATAAAAAGAGCGGAAAGACGGACACGTGAGTGCGCGTCTTTTCGCTAGTTATATGTAAATAAAACTACCCATTTCAACACTTTTGGGCTGAATTTTTCTTTTCAAAAATACCCTTAATTTTCAATACAAATAATACATGTAACAAATAAATAAGAATAAATTTAAATATTAAAACAAATGTAACAAATACGTTATGAATATATATTTTTTGTTTTTTTCCTTTATCATTTAAAAAGTGTAACAAGCTAGATGAGTATATTTATACTTACTTTTTTTATCATTCCAGTTATACCCTTAAACAACTTTTTCTATAATAAAATTGTTGTTGGTGTCATCAAAAAAAGAATTTAGATTATATTTTTTTTTGTTATATTGTATTATTGTCGGTATCGTTGAAATAAATAATCATGATTAGTTTGATTTTTTATAACTTGAAAGCAACAAACATTTATATTTTTTTTTTAGTTTTAATCAAAATCAAAATTTCATAAAAAAAAACACCGTTCATAATCTTCAAACGTTAGCGTAATAAAAAGAGTGGAAAGACGGGCACGTGAGTGTCCGTCTTTTCGCTAGTATTAATAAAGTTTTTTGTAACTTTTAAAATTTGTTATTTAATTTTTTTTGGTTTTTAGAATCACGGATAAAAAGCTTTATTTTGAATACGAAAAAAGCTTCTTTGCTTTCCAACCTTTCTCTTCCTTTCCCAATCCTCGCCGACCTTCCACAAACCACCACCGTTTCTTTCCAATTCTCCTTCATTACCCAATCTTTCCGTCGAGATGTAGCCTAACTCTCACGGTGGTGCGATCGGCTCCTCTTTCGCCGCGACGCCACCATCGTCACAAGCAGTCGTCGGCGTCCTCTGTCACGACATGCTTGCTGTTCCGTAGCAGATCTCGTCGTTTTGCTATTCTATGGTTGTCGTCGCCGTTGATGGCTGCAACGGTGTTCTTTTTGTTCACCGTCGTTTTCTCAGACCTTTTCGGGTAGGATACATCAGATCTCAGATCTCTGCCTCCACGTTGTTCTCAGACCCTTTCGCGTGATCTGGTTTCGTTGCTGGGTTTCGCAATCCGTCGCAACCTTTTCGTGATGGTTGTTCAAAACACCTCCATCACATCAGTGGAATTTGTTCTGGTTCAAGCGTGATATTTCAACATCGAAGCTGTAGTCATGGATTGTGTTCGGTTGGTGGTTCTGTCTCTTAACAGATTCACACCACCGTCGCCGGCTTATCCGAGTCACTATTAATTTGACAATGGACTCTTAGGCTCGAAATAGCCATGAATACTCGCTGTTTTTGTTGCAGTGGGTTGTCGGTGAGTAAACTTGTTATCCGTGTTGGCGGTCAGGTTACCTCACCACCCTCAAAGTCTAAGTTCCGTGCTTGCAAACATCACAAATCTGTGCACTGGTGCGCGATAGTTTGTTTGCTTTTAATATGTAATTTAGTTGGTGCGCGTGGATTCGCTAATTACCGTGTTGGCGGTCGAACTCACCCCCCACTTTCAAGCATTTTTCACATGGGACTGTTTGGACTCGAAAGAGTCGTCAATGCTTGATGTCTTTGTTGCAGGGAGTTGATGGCAAGTGATTCGATTTTGTGTTGATGATCGATTCACTCGTCAAACTCTTAATTGTTACAACTGTTTAGGGTTGAATCCACTTTGTGGATATTCATTTTTTATTTTTGTTTTATTTTGCCTGATAGGGTTGTCGACTGGGTCAGGTCTTATGTCCCCCCAGTTTTATTTTGTAATTTTTCCTTTTTTTTAATAATATATATGAGTAATCGGCAATAGATTAGAGTAGGGTACCAACTAAGTTGGACACTATTCTTTTCTATGTCACTTTGCTCTTGGCTTATCAAAAAAAAAAAATCACGGATAAAAAATTTGTTTTTGTAACTTTCCATCTCTCTTCACGGATCAAAAATTTGTTATTAACTTTTTTGTTTCTTGTTAATCCTTCGGTAAATAGAGTTAAAAATATGAAGTTTTGTTGTAAAATAAGCATAATTTGATGCAAAATTGTTTTGTTAAGTAGTCTATAGTTAGAGTTTACACATTTTAAATATGGAAAAATGAAATGTTTGAGATTCAAACCCAACACCTACCTATACAATATTTCTACCATACTGAGTTAAATTCACACTATCAACAAACTCTTCTTTATTAATCACCTTATCTAAAACACTTCTTGTTTTTTTTTTTTTAAGGATCACTTCTTTAATTTTTGTAAAATTTAGGTAAAAAAAAAGGTAAATTACATTTTTTTTATCACAATAATTGTTTTTCATCTTACTTTTTTGTTTTTCATCTTACTTTTTTTTTTCTCCATCAAAACCAAACATCACCTCTATGGAAGAAGAACATGTTGAAGCTACAATCTACAAAACTCATTTCCTTACTTTCACTCTCTAAGAACCTCACACACAAATCTACAACACCTTTCTCTCATTCTACTCACTACCTCACCATGTCCATAAACCTTACCACCCACGCTTTCGCCGGAAACCCACTAATCTCCAAAACCCAAAACAAAAACGATCTATTTTCCCCCACAACCGCTCTCGAAACCCTAAAATCCCGAATCACCGACAATACCAACCACCACTCTCCGAATTTCAAGATACTTCCGTTCAGGAACGGGAGGCCTCTCGCGACTGCCGGTGGCGGTGAGCCGTGGCGACTCGGTTGGATTGGTGTTGGGGAAATTAGGGGAGTGATGGGGACTGAATTGAATGGTGATTTGTTTGTTTATTTGGGTTCGAATGTTGAAGAAGACGCGGTTTATTGGACGATTGATGTGTCTGGGGAGAGTGGTTTTGTGGCGGAGTTTGGTGGAGTGAGGTTTAGTTTTGTTGAGTTGAGGACACTTATGGTTGCTACTGATTGGGTTGATTTTAAAGCTATGGGGAATTTGGCTATTGCTGGTCATGTGAGTTTCTTTTTGTTGTGTTGTTGAGTAATTACACTGTTTAATTAATATACCATTGTTTTTGGAGGATAATTTGTAATTGATGCGATGTTTGGTGGAAACTATGCGATTGAGCATATAGAGAGTAGTTGAATCACTAGAGGCAGAAGAAAACTTAGAAAACCTATACGAGAAACTATTAAGAAATATGGTATATGGTAGAGTGTTATGACATTTGATCCATGTGACGGACTACATTTAGTGGGATAAGATTAAGTGGTTGTTGTTGTTGATGATAAGCAAATGTTAATTGTGATTAAATTAATGGTTATGTTAGTTTTTTGGGTTTGAGTTTGAACCTCTTGGTTAGAATTACCTCAACGTTTCTCACCTCACCAACCAAGTTGCGTACTTGGTCGAGACATAATATATTTTGCAAAATAAAAGAGAACTAACGATGGATTGAAGAATGGTACATTTAGGATTTGCAAGTGGTTCATTGTTGTAAAACAACAACAACAATCAATCTTTATCCCACTAAGCGGGGGTCAGCTACATGGATCAAACAACGTTGTAATGTGGTTCATTGTTATCACTATATCAATATATTATCTTATATTATTATATAACCATAATAAAAACATACATACATAACAAAACAACACGATTATCGAGTAAAAAACTGTTGGTGATGGATGATGTTAGAACTTCGGAGGGTTCAGAACATAATATATCAATACGAGTTTTGTAATCTTAGAAAGTAGAAATCATTGTCTTGTTTTCTTCATCTTTTAAGAATGGAACCCAACACCTTATTGTTGACTGACTATGTTTGATCTCACTTACCAGTTGGACCGACTTTCATTGGCAGAATATTTGAATTAAATTATGTTCAGATTAGTCTCTGAAAAATTGGAGGTGAAAAGAGCATCCAAATGTGTTGGGGTTGAGTATGTGATTTCAGTTTTTCTTTTTATTTTATTCACCTCAGATGTTTGACATCAAATTATAGGAAGAGAAAATGATTTTCTACTTGCTCATGTTCATCTCCTTCTTTACTTTCCCACCTTTCAATTGTCTGAGAATTTGTTTATAGATTTTACAAGCTTGAGAGTTATTAGTCTTCATTTTATTTAGGATTTATCATATTTCATTGTGACAAATACTAAAATACTTATGCAAGTGTCTGCAGTTATGTTATTTTTCTAGTTTGTTGATCTTTATCATATTTCAGTGGTAAATGACTGTTGTAAGATATTTACATATCGAAATACCAATTGGCAATTGCTGCTTTACTAATTCCTAGATTTTTCCAGGCAAGAGCACTGTTAGAATGGCATAATATATCACGTTTTTGTGGACATTGTGGGGAGAAAACAGTCCCAAAGGAAGCTGGGAGGCGGAAGCAGTGTTCAAACGAATCATGCAAAAAGAGGATATATCCACGAGTTGACCCGGTTTGCTAGTTTCTGTTTTAAGTTTTAATGGTCAATTGAATGATTTGATGTTTTGCTGAAGACTGATCAATTGATCTTATGCAGGTGGTCATTATGCTGGTAATTGATCGAGAGAATGATCGTGCCCTTTTGAGCAAACAATCCAGATTTGTGCCTAGAATGTGGAGTTGCTTAGCAGGTTTTATAGAGGTGCATTCTTGACCTTATTTAATGTGTCTTTGGCATGAGATTAGATTTTAGTTTATGCATGGTTATTTTTATTTTTTTTATTTTTTTTATTTTTTAGTTGTAACATTTTATCACTATATTTAAAAAACTTATAATTTGTCTGTGGGTGTTGCATTTAGCCAGGAGAAAGCTTGGAGGAGGCTGTGAGAAGAGAAACATGGGAGGAGACTGGTATTGAAGTTGGAGAAGTTGTATATCACAGTTCTCAGCCATGGCCTGGTATAACATATTTTGATTAATGATTTTATTTAAATTAACTTTTGTACTGCTATTATTTTCTCCATTGTTTGTATCAGCAAAAATACGAAAGATCTTCGTTTATAAACATCTATTAGTGGATGTTCTAACTGATGTGTGTAAAAAAAATTTGGTTTTGGCTCTTGCTTTTTCTTTCCCCCATGATTATCTTCGAGGGCATTAAGGATGACCAAATTGAATATGAGACTTCTACTTAGTTTATGGTAGAATTTATTAAAAAGGAAATGAATGTAGTCAGGGTAGTCTGAGTTGAGATCCTGTGCAGGGTCAGGGAGAGGTAACTAGATCGTAAATCATGGAATGTCACAAAGATCGTAAGATCCTACAAAATACTTAATATAACAACTTAAGTGAAATAAACTTCAAATCACATCCAAAATACTTAATGAAACTCAAATTTAGGATCATAAGATTCATAACATGAAGTGGTACAAAATTCATAAATGGCACAAACAGCCAAAGCCATGGATATAAAATGTCAATGGGAAGGAATATAAATCCGAGCAGTGCCAGGACAGATGGAAAGGGTCAAATGGGTTACTGCTTAAGGGTAGCACTCGCACAAAGCCTGAAGGTTGCTACCTCGTTTGACTCTATGAGATGGAAACGGTTATGTATGCACGATGGGAAGGCAGCACCCAGAAGCAGTGGCTGAAGGCAAAAAAAGAGCGCAAAACAGAGCAATTCAAACGAAAGCCAGGTTTCCGCAAATTATTAGGCTTAGTGACTTAGACACTAACTATCACACCCTTTTCATGTCTTTAAAACATGACTTTCTAGGGTTATTTAATGCTATTTTTCGTTTTCATGAAACTGGATCGCGGACCCAACCCGTGAACAACTGCTCTGTGCAGACACAAACACAATCGACCAGATCAGCGCACATGATTCAACCAGTTCTACAGCTCTGAATGGATATCCATGCCGCTCCCACCAATTTACGATTCTTTGCATGCACAAACAGTGAGACCTAGTATGATCACAGAACACACAATTCGATGCTCTGAGTCCTGATTTTTACTACAATGGATGTAGTTGTTTTCATCTTATAAATGTGACTACTGACTACATTTATTACTACCTTCCAAATGTGTAATCATGTTTCAATTTGTATTGTGATTTGCCTATTATCATATGAATCAACTTTTTTTGTTGTAAAAGGAACGTCATAGAAAACTTATAGGCTGTACACTATTGGTATATGTTAACTAATTATTTTGTCCTGATTTTCAACTTGCTTTAGGATCTGTTATGGAATACACTATTTTTCCTTTATCATATTCTCAGAAAGTTATGCAATACACTATTTCTTCCTTTATCATAATCTAAGAAGAAATTTAATCACTTGTGTGGTGTTTTGATGATATTGAAATTAACATAATCTGAGTTAATGTCTTGAATATGTTCAGTCTACATGAATGTTCTAATATTTTACTTTCTTTCATTTGTATGTTAATACTTTCTTTTCTATTGGTTGTATCTAGTTGGACCAAACAGTATGCCATGTCAGCTTATGGTTGGATTCTTTGCATATGCTAAATCCCTGGAAATTAACGTCGACAAGGAAGAGTTGGAAGGTATAATAGCCACCATTGTTTCATTGAATTTATTTAATACCCACTCCCCACCTATTGCATCCCTTTTTCCTTGATATATATGCATGATATCGAGCGGTGAGCAAATGACGTACTAATTATGAGTTATGACTGACACTTGCATACATGTGTATAGTTGCATTCGTCGAGCGGTGAGTGATAGACATAAATTATGAGCAGTGAGGATTGAGCCCTACATGTGTATTGTTATGTATTCGTCTTGTATACATGTATAGTTGCAAGTATTAGAGTTATTATATAAGTGAATTTTTAAATGGTGTTTGGTTGAAATTCTGAAACCACGAGAAGAGTATGTGGTTCATTTTTCCAGAAATCATGGTGGCTCACCATGGCTCACTGGTGATAAGCATAGTGGGGTTGCCGAAATCACAGTGGGGATGGCCAATAGTGTAAAAGCACACTTTGTAGCTTTTTTAAATTCACGGTGGCTCACCATGATTTCGGCAACGCCATTGTGATGCCAAACATGCACGAAGAGTGTTTTTAATTGATGCCGTGTTTCTCTTCACCCCATTTGCATTCTTATCTAGCAAGCCTTTCTCTCCTATGTTGATGGCTTCTTTTTTTGTTACAACAATGCAATTGTTTAACTTCCCAAGCATTTGCTTCCACGCCACTTCACACACACTCCCATTTCTATCGTAGTATTATTTTTTAGAGGTCTGCTATTTGGTGCGAAAATACCATCCACGATGAGACACGATACAATTACAAAGTGGGTAGTGTGTTTATGTTTTTAAATAAATAAAAGTAACAGATGGATAAAATCAAAATTTAATCAAATGGCTAACATGAATTCGTTCTTTTTCGTCATCACATCCCTCGTACCGTTTAGTGTTTTCCTATTTTTTTATGATCAGTGACATATAATATGCTTCAACTTTCTTATGTAGATGCTCAGTGGCACAGTAGAGAAGATGTAAGAAAAGCTCTGACATTTGCCGAGTACAAGAAAGCTCAAACAACAGCAGCAGCTAAGGTAGAACAAATGTGTAAAGGAGTTGAAAAAACCCATAGCTTGTCTACTGATTTCAACGTGGAAAGTGGTGAACTTGCACCAATGTTTGTTCCTGGACCCTTTGCAATAGCCCACCACCTTATTTCCTCCTGGGCATTCCCAGATCAAAACGTAAAAGGTACTGAATGCCATTCAAAACAACCTAGTGGTTCTGTTTCAAATTTGTAGTATTGTCAGAGTTTTTTTGAAGATAACTTTGGATATAAGGGATGAGTGACCAAAGGGTATTTTAAGTTCAGTTCCAATAGTTGTAAAGATTATGCACACCTGGAACTGGAAACATCTACCTTTGATGTTGCTGTTAGCCGGCCCAATATAGTTTATTTACATGTATTAAATAGAATAAGTATGGAGATTTACTTCCATTCAGGTGTTTTTATGTTGGTTTGGTTGAGATAGAGTTGGCTCTTTAATTCCTAAAGGTTGTGTTAGCAACTAGCAGTTATTGTAGTTTCTGTGTTCTTGTAACAAACTCTCCATAGTGTTATTTATATTTCCATAATTGTAGTTTCTGTATTATTGTAACCAACTCTCCATAGTTTTACTTATATTTCCATAATATTGTTGAATATAATACAAGTATCGTTCCATTATATCTATCTATTACTTACTCTATACAATAGATCTGAGTTACTTTCTTTTCCGTACTATACTGGCTGGCTATGCTAGTATTGTGTGCTCATAACTGTGTTAGCAAAAGTAGTGGTGATGAGGAGTGAAATATGTTATATGAAAAACCAAATCCCCTGTTTAGAGGTTGAGATAACTGATAAAGATAGGATTTAGGGTTTTTATTAGGTCGAAATCCCCAAATTAACCCTGTCACAGGTCTAAAAATTGAGGGTACAATCATGGCTGTAGCGGTCCCTCCGCATCTCTACAACTACGAAACACAATACTTTTGGACTACTATCATGGACAATTGCTGTTCCGCCCCACCATTGTCGTGGCTGTGGCCGCCATCAACAGGAGAGGTTTGGAATCCTTTTTAAATACCTTTTTGATAAGAACAACTCTATCCATATAAATATCATTTTGGACCTTTCCAAAAAAAAAACAAAAAATATATATCATTTTGGGCAGTTGTGATAAGGTTGCTACAAGTTATGTGTGCAGTATCAGATGAGAACATCTAGATGACCAACCTATCTTTGGTAAGGTTGAGTATCAAGTCAGTCCCGGTACAGTAATAACCATCACGGGTTGATAGAGAAAGTAATGTGCAATAACCAATCAAGAAAATAAGGAAACTCATTCACATCAGGAAGATCTTCACAAATTGACAATAAGAAACCAAAAAAATAAAAATGCAATGGCTTCTTTTTTATAAAAACAAATTGTAATGAGTACGAAATTCATCAAGAATAGCAATTCTTTATAAGAGAAAAAAAGAATACCAAAAACAATAGTACCCAATATCTATTAAAAATTGAACCGAAGAAATATAATTTAAAATACTCCCTCACCTCTTCTCTCATCAACAACCTTAATATATCCTTAATAACCTATACCCTAAATTCTAGTTTATTTAGGACACATTTTGGATTTTGTTTGGCCAAAATTTGACGACCGATGCTTTTCAAATCAACATTACAAGAGTGTGTTTCTGGATACCTATGCCTTCCACAAAATACATCACCACAACTACACTCGAACCCTGTTAGTCCAATTCTTTTGTTGCAAGTCTTGCACCTATTGTAATTCTTCTTGCCAGTAGTGTCTGTGAAAGTAATAGAATCAATTTCTAAAATACTTGAGTTTTGAGAAGGAGATGACCCAAGAATAAGACCTTCAATTTCTGATAGAGTGAGGCAATCATCAGAACATTTTGGACACAAGAATTTCTCTATAGCAGAACTGCAATTATTAAGACAAAGTGGTGGTGGATCCATGTTGATTTCACTTGACAAATTAAGAGAAATCTTTCAGGGCAGAAGAGAAGTTTCTCAATGACTAAGAATATGAGAGAAATTATTGATTTTTATTTTGAGGGGACAAATAATTGATTTATTGAAAGGGGTGTTTATTGAATTTATTTTATAAGAAAAACATCCTAAAATACTATCTTGTCATTACTAATGGTATGATAACATCCTAAAATACTTTCTCGTCATTAACAATGGCATAATTAACATCCTAAAATATTATGTCGTCTATTTTTTTATAGTCACCATTTGCGCAACTTAGCTATATCCATATTTTAATATATACGTATCTTCATGTCCTCATAAGCTTAGCTCAGTTGGGTTGGTAAGGACAACACATAAAATATGCAAGGTCTGGGTTCAAATCCCTGCCAAAAAAAAAATAAATATAAATATGTATCTTCATTTTTTTTTTATGATATGGACGATCATTTTCTTTTAGGCTTCTGGGTGAATTTACCGATGTTTTTTTCTTCTTCAAACTAGTTACAAACCCGTGCTTCACACGGGTTCAATAACGTATTCGATAAAAAAATTCTTCAAAAGAAGAGATGTTAAAACGACGGAACATTGTGATTCATCATAAAATATATATGGGCTGATTAAGAGAACATATAATCAGTTTATAAAAATTAGTTTATGAGATTAGGAATTGACATAATATTTAGGATGAAAACAATTGGAACCAATGATGTGTGAATTATGATTACATATTATCCAAAATTATAAAAAAGAGTGTTGCTATAGAGTTACCAAAAAAAGGATTGATACCCATATTTACATCAGATGAAATCAAGCAAAGAAGTAGCATCGGTGAGGGAAGATAATCTAGTCTAGGATTAGAGTTAAGGTGATATGTTCAAAGTGCGGATCATGAACACCAAATCTTTATCTGGGAACGACTTGAACATGCATATTTTTAGGTGGCTTCTCTAGATCAAAAATTAGCTTATCACCTACCTCTAACATATGTTCTCGGCAAAAGTTGAACCATTGGCCGCCTAAGTATTTTTCGTATCTTGCTCTCTTTGCCGTTATCAAGCGACACTTATACCTTTTTTTGAGCTTGTCTGTCGATGAGTGTGATTGTTTTCCGTGTTCCTTTTAGAAATGTCCTTGATATCTCATTTGGGAAGTGTTGGGTACAAATCAAATTGCAGATAAATAAGAACCTTGCTGCATATGCAGTTGGCCAAATCCATCTCTTTCACAATAGAACCCGTGCAGGATCTCAAATCTAGTCATTGACTACAAAATGGAAGCAAAGAACTCAAGGTAAATAGATGGTAAATGATAAAGCTACGGAGTATTTTTTTTCCATAGTGTTACATCAACTATATTCCCACTGCATAAGGAAAGACATCTTTTAGGTCATTATCAAACTTATACAAAATCCTATCATCTGATGCTGACAAATTAGAAAATAATACCTTTTATCTTTCAACACAATGTTCGTGCACGGTTTCTTTCCAGTCTCAATTGGCGTTGTCTTGACAATCTCATGAAGAAGCCCGATGATTTCTTAAAAAAAATTACATCTATAAGAACATTATAATCGGAGAAAACACATAAATAAATTAAAGCACATAACTATACCATATAAAACGTCAGTTTTGAATTTTCCATCTTGAATTTCCTTAAATGACTTAAAGCGAAATTCATGAGTAAGAACGTTAGTTAACTTGTCATACTTCTGCACCTTTGTACCAGAACCAAAAACAATCTTAAAGGGATTAAATGCAATGTCATTATCAAACACATGACAATTATACAAAGTATAAGTCTTGTTTTCCTCGATCAAAGCCTTCCAATGCTCCAATTCTCTATATCGAGTTATTACATGAACTTGATCACCCTAAATCTGAGAAAGAAACCAAAAAATATAAATAAATTGAAATGTACACTAATAAGTAACATTGATAAATCATTAAGGAAATTACAACAAATCTTAACTAACTCATCTAACTTTTGCATCACAAATAATGAGCTTCATATGTTGATTCTCATTACTACCAGTCACAATCCAAGAATCCAGCACTCCAAATCCTATTTTCCAAATGTCCAAATCATTTTTGAGATCCTTAATGTAGTCATAATCCCTTGCCATTGAAAGTCCTATATAGAAATACAATAATACATCATTTAATTTTATTCCCTTTGTTCATTCTGGTATCGAAAGAAGCTAACATATTTCTATGTGATCAATTTTTGCATCATCAAATCAACCTGATCTTAAATGCACAAATTTTGTATCATCAAATTTTTGGACCTCAATGATATGACCAAAACAAATTTACACCAATCAACTTTCGTACGGCTCAATGATATAGGAAAGAATAAACCAAATATGAAAACTGTTACAGCTTTAGGATTACTCACAAAAACTAAAATAACCCACATGCACCAATTTTTTTTCAACTATAGTACCAGAAGTTAAAATAACAAATGTGTCAAAACCTTACCATGAGCTAAAATTCAATCATCATGACCTCTACTATACTCCACATAACAAAGGAAGATTTCTCTACAGCCATGCAACATAACAATTTTTAGTACATAATCCACTAACAATTGAAAAAGAAAAAATTAAACAAAAAATAAAACCCTTAAAATGCAGAATCTTGAAAAAAGCAAGAAAATCGCCTATGGTGAAGCAAAAACTAAAACAGTGTCGAAAAATGAACCCCTCAAGCCATAAAAACCAGTCAACTCAAGTCATGTATGATCTCAAAACCATGAAAAAAGGGAGAAAATGACCTCTTATGAAGAAGAAAGTGAAACAGTGTTCCCAGCTGAACTTAGATACCGTTTGGCCAAGGTTTTTTACGGTCTAAAAGTTACTTCAAAACAAAGTTAAAATAAAGGTCTTTAAGAAAGAAGCTAAAGTTATTTGGTTTCTTTGTTTTTGTAGTTTTAAAGCTATTTTTAAGTTAAATGTTGTTTGGCAAAATATTGTACAAACTTTGATTTTTTTTTTTTTATGGTGTTCGGGGTTCGAACGTCGTACTTGACATATATTTATGCATTGTTCCTATCATTTGAGCTAATCTCACGAGGACAAAGCTTTGAATTTATTATGAATTAACATAATAAATAAAAATGTTTAAAATATTTTCTAAAGGCTAAAAATGTTAAAAATAAAAGATATTTTTTTTACAAATACTTTATTTACTCAATAACGTTTATTTTGTGTAACATGAATACAAATCTGTATCATCATATAAATGACTTGTTAAATATTTGAATAGGAGAAACAATTTAAGGAGCCTGAAATAATAACATAAATAATGTCAAAATAGTTGGTTTTTTCTATTTCAATTATACTCTATATCAAATTTCGTCATTAGAATACCATATTTTTTATATGCGTAGTTTGTTACAATATAAAGATGCAAAATATATATATATATATATATATATATATATATATATATATATAAGTATAATTTTTTTAGTCATCTAGACATTTTTTTGAAGAAAAGACATCTACAATTTTACTTTTAATTAAAATCAAAATTTTATAAAAATAATCATATGCATTATGCAACGTCAAAAATAATTACACGCAGTAACGTAACAAAAAAACATACACACATAAAGTATTACCCTAAACGCTAATGTGTGTGTGTGTATATATTTGCGAGGTTGAAGAAAGAAAATAAAAATATTTGGTATCATTAAATGACAGCGTGAATAAAAATATTTGTGAGGTTGTGATGATTAAACGATATTGAAATTAATTATATAAGTGATAAAAAGCTAATAAAACTCCTTTGAAAAAAAGGTAATAAAATTAAATGGGACCTCCTTAAAAAAAATTAAATGGAACGGTTCAAAAAAAATTAAATGGAAGAAAAATACATATTGAAATATAATATTAAAAAATAAAAGAAAAGGTTCCGAACATGAATTGAAGAGAGATACTTGTGAAATAAATTGTCGAGAAGTAGTTTTTTGAAGTAGCATTCAACAACTTTTGACCAAAGCTCATTCCATTCAATTTTATGCATTAAAAAAAGTACCTTTTTTAGTAAGTACTTAATTGATATTGTATTTGGCCTAACTTCTCCTTAAAAATGTAGAGAAGTTGAAAAAAAACCGGGTCAAACGATATCTTAATCTCCCACAACGGCAGTGTAGAAACAACTGAATTTGGGAGAAAAAATTGAAAAATAGTTAAAAATAAAAAATTGCAAAATAGTTAAAAGATTTTAAAAATATAAAAATTGGAAAATAGTTAAAAAAATTGGTGAGGTAGCACTCAACCAAGCAACACTAAAAAAAATTATGTGCATTAGCGTAACAAAAAAACAAACAGACGGACATAAAATATTATTCAAAATGTTAATGTGTTGTGTGTATATATTCATGAGGTTGAAGAAATGAAATAAAAATATTTGGTATCATTAAATGACAGCGTGAATAAAAATATTTGTGAGGTTGTGATGATTAAATAATATTGAAATTAAATATATAAGTGATAAAAAGATAATAAAATATCTTTGAAAAAAAAAGATAATAAAATTAAATGGAACCTCCTTAAAAAATTAAATGGAACGGTTCAAAAAAAATAAAATTAAATGGAAGAAAAAAAACATATTGAAATTTAATATTAAAAAATAAAAGAAAATGTTCCCAGCGTGCGTTGAAAAGAGGTGCTTGTGAAATAAATTGTCGAGAAGTAGTTTTTTAAAGTAACATTCAACAACTTTTGGCCAAAGCTCATTTCATTCAATTTTATGCATTTAGAAAAATTACTTTTTTAGGTAAGTACTTAATTGATTTTATGTTTTGCCTAACTTCTCCTTTTTTTTTAAACAAAGTAGAAATTGAATTAAAATAAAAAGGAAGTATAAGACTGGGGGACATGAACCTGACCCAGATAACCACCAATTCCAACCTTAACGGGGGATACAACAAATCAGTACGCTAGTGGTAAATAAAAACAACTCTAAACAACACAACTACGGACGGCCAAGCGCACCCACGTGTGGATACGAAACCGTACTGCAAAAAAAAAAAATGTAGCGTGAGTGTCTAAAGTATCAAGGCAGGCGTATGAATCGTCTACCAACACAGAAACGATCCAAGGTCCAGCAGCTCCCTAAAAACAGCAAGCGAAAACGCCCTTTCGGGCCAAATTAATCCGATCGAAGTCCAAACTGAACAAACGTCGGAACACAGTCCATCTACGACACAACCGTTGTAACAACCCGATTTTCGCTAGTTTTATTTTATTATTTATTTATGTGTGTTATATGTGTTTATATGTGATTATTTGCCTCTGTGTGTATTTTTGGTTGGGAATTGTAGAATTCGGTGTAGAAGGGTATTTTAGTCATTTTGGACTTAGGGGCATTTTGGTCATTTTGAGAGCATGGGTAATTTTGTAATTTTGTTGGAGGATATTTTTAGTGCTTAGTAAGAGTATTATTTTACCAAGTTACTAGAGAGGGTGTAGTAATTATTTTAATTACCGTTAAGTGACCGTTAGTGTTATAATTTACCATTAAGTGAGTAGTGACATTTTGGGTGTTAGAATATAAATGGGTTAGGCCCATTAAGGTTTGAGAGATAAGCCTAATTGAGTAGAGCATGTATATAAACTTTAGTTGTTGGTGAAATTAGGTTTTACAAACATTTCACATTTCATTTCATTGGAGAAGAGAAAAGATAGAGGCTAGTGAGAAGAACAACAACAAGGGTTAGAAGGCAAAGAGAGGATTCATCACCTAGGAGCTAAATTGAAGCTTGGGTTAGAAAATCTTGGTGTTAGAGGTAAGAGGGTTAGATTTCAACCATAATTCACATCTTTTTTTTTTTTTACCCATTTGTGAAATTGTTGAATTGAGCCTAATTGCTTGTAAATTCGTGTACATGTTTTGATGCAATGTTTGGGTATGTGAATTAAATGTTAATTGAGTTGTTGTTGATGAAATTACATGCTTAAGTTGTGGTTATATGCGTGCTTTGCATTTTTGTCCAAAAATGATGATATGAAGTGTTATTGTGATGAATTGTTGATGAATTCATGATGTTTAGCTGCTGTTGTTGTTGAGAGATGTTGTTGTTGATGATTAAAAAATTGGGTAATCATGAATGGAGAGTTTGCTATGACTTTGTATTGTTTTTGAATGTTTGATGAAAAATGGGTGAAATGATGATTTTTGTTTAGAGAATGTTTTGGGACAAATTTGATATGCATTTGTGTGTCTTTTCATGTTTAGAAATGTTTGGATGAACTTTGGGATCAAATTTGGGCATTGGGAAGTCAAAATTGGGGTTTTGGGGTGAAAATGAGGTTTTTCCCGAGACTGAACTGTCATGACTCGCAATGGCGAGTAAAGCGTACTCGCAGTTGCGAGCACTCGCAATGGCGGGTAGATCTACTCGCAGTTGCGAGCTGCACAGGTCAGTGCTCCATGTTTTGTGTTTTCATGCCTTTTCCCTCATTTTTGTTTTGAACTGGTTCTTGGTGCAAACATGAAAATTGTAGATAATATTTTTATCTTCTAAGGGTGTTGGTTTGACTTGAATACGATTATTGGTTTGCAAGTTATGGGGAAAATACTCTTGAAACATTTTGTCGAAAATCCCGCATAACTAGTTCTAAGTCGACCCAATCCTTGTAGAATGATTTTAATCTTTGAAATTTGATTTTTAAGAGTGCAACTAAGGAGGCTAAACTGTGATGTAGTGAACCTACTTGTTTTTACTTAGAAATTGGAAAATTCTTTGAAAAATGATAATTGAGACGAACTTTGTGATTTTTATGAATTCGTCGTATTTGGCTGATGAAATGCTTACGTAAACTCTACTGCACACACATGTGGGTTGTGAGAATACAAGGCATAGGCAATTGAGCTTGTTTACTTGGTTTTGACTTAAATGTTCAATTAATTTAATGTTGTGATTTTGAGAGACGAACTTGACTAAAGATGACTTTTGAGAACCAATTGATTGTGAATCCTTTATGGTGAATTGTTATATGTTATGTGAAGTTGATTGGTGGTGTAATTATGTGACAACTTCATGTTGTGTGATTTTTGATGTTGTTGGTGATTGTATATATGTTAAATTGGTGGTGAATTGTTGATGATTGCATATATACAAGTATTGGTGATGGTGAGGTGATTATTATTTGTGTGGACATATGCATTTGTAGTTGAGTCATATGTTCATGCATTCATGACTGATGGTGGTGGATTTTATATCCAAGACTGATGGTGGCGGATTTTATATCCAATTGAGGTGAGTACGATGTTTTTGTTGCATCGAAGATGACGACCTGGAGGTGATTGGTACCACATGCATCTAGATGAGTCTAGAATCATTGCATAAACTGTTGGTGGATTGAATTGCATTGCAATGTGTTTGATGATTGATTTGCTAACTGTTGGTGGATTGAATTGCATTGCAATGTGTTTGATGATTGATTTGCTAACTGTAATTGTGGATTGAATTATTGAGGGTTAATTGTTGATTGACAAAGTGAATTTGAGATATGTGTATGATACACTTGTTGAGATGAACTTGGAATGATGGTAATGAATAATATGCATGTGATGTGGATATTTGTGAATATATGTATGGATTTTTATTCTTGAATATATTCTTTCATTTCCAATGTTCATGATAAATGTTTTTCGTGGATTATGATGATGTAATGCTAACCCTCAGTGGTTTACCACCTACCTTTCTGTATGGACGGGTAGATGGAGTGCAGGACGCTTATTTGTTTGCTTGATGATGCCGAGGAGTGGGGTTCCTCTTTTTCATGCAAGTGTCTAGATTAGGGCTCTGATATAGGATAGTTCTTGCATGTTGTTTTATTTTGACTATGTATTTGGAGTTGAGATATTATTTGTTATTTGAGAATTGGAGAATACAATTGTATTTGTTGAGATCCAGAGATGTTTTATGAATTATATGTGTATTCCGCTGCTATGTTGTGTAACATGATCTTTATGGAGGTATGTTTTGTGGTTTGATTCGAAGACGTAGCATCTATTTCTAGAATATGTCTGATGTATTCGCGCGTTTTACCGCTTATTAGAAATAGGGTGTTACAACCGTGACAGATGAAAACAGTTCTGTAGGTACGATTCTTGCCTACTTCCGCCAACACGGAGCGACTATGCACCAAACTCTTTCAAGCAACATCTCGTGAATCAAATCAACACAGATGAACAGAACTTTTTGGAACCAGATCTTAAAACCAGAAAACCTAGAATTAAGATTTACAACGAACCAAGATGATGAACAATCCACCACCAGCTTTAACTTCCTGGAAAATACAAAAACAAACAAAACAACACAGAAACAGAAAGCACAAAAAGATCCGTCCCAGACAAAAAGCCACCCGGAGTTGAACATGAAAAGCAGCGGTGGCGCCACCTACAACAGCCACCCCAAACGTCCGACGCAGAGGGAGAAGCCGCAACTTGCAACATCACTATCACATATACGGACGACGACGATCTCGACGAACAAAGGATAGATCTGAAGCAAGGGACACCGGAGAAGGAAAGGGGCCGTCGTGAACAAAGGAACATACCATAAACCACCACCGACGAGATGCAGAGGACATCGGAGGGGTTGGAAGCGGTGGTGCGGAGTAAGGACCTCGTCGAACCACCGGAAGGATGAGCTACATGGTGACAGAAGCGTTTGGATTTTGGTGGAGCTATCTAACTTCTCCTTAAAAATGTAGAGAAGTTGGAAAAAAGTCAGGTCAAACGATATCTTAATCTCCCACAACAGCAATGTAGAAGCAACTGAATTTGGAGAAAAAAATTGAAAAATAGTTAAAAACATAAAAATTGGAAAATAGGTAAAAGTTATTAAAAATATAAAAATTATAAAATAATTAAAAAAAATTGTGAGGGGCAAAATGGGAAATGCACCCATATAATAGTGAGGTGGCAACAACCACATCCCACCTATTAGAAAATTACAAAAATACCCCTCCCAAGGGTAAAATGGTAAAATCATAGGGATTAATATTTAATATATAGTAAAAAGAAGAACCAATAATTTCTTCTATATACAACTATAAATAATTTTACATCCTCTAAAATATATATATATATATGGGGGCTGCTAACTTACACCCACCTAAAAATACTAAGGTGCAAGTTAACAAGCTGCACTCACTTATAGCTGTTTTATCTTGGTTTTCGGGTGTCAAACATTGATTACGTTTGAACCTTTTTAACCGTTGATATCTCATTTTTTCTTGGGAAGGGAAAAATAAGAAAAAACCATTGAGAATCGAGGTCCAGGAGTTGTTTTCGCTACGGGAAGGTGTTAGGCTCCCATAACGACTATAGTATCCTATAGGAACTGTCTTCATTTTCTACGCGCGCGCTTTATTTTTAAATGCTATTTGGAAAATGATATTTACACCTAAAGTTTACTAAGTCAAGAATTGGAGGGAGAAGAAAGTGTTTGAATTTTTATTTTAATTGAATTGAAGGAATTTTGATTCCTTGCCTACGTACCCGTTTAAGGGATCAAATCCACCGTAGTTCTCTTCCAAAAATGTTTTTGTTTTTGTTGGTTGATTTTAAGTTTGAAAATTGGAATTTTGAAGAATGGAGATTGAGAGGCCTCAAGGGCATAAGATTGTGAAATTGTGAGGTTGAATTAGTTATTTTGCAAAAGAAAGTCAAAGTATGATTAAAATTCATTAAGATTTTATTTAAGAAAAGAAAGGGAAAATCAATGGGAATTTGGATCCCAAAGTTTATTAGGAAAAAGATTTGAGTGATGTTGTTCATATATTTTTTTTGGAAAAAGGATTTTTCTAAGTATCGCGATTCCTAAGCATACATCTGAACATACATTCCCTAAACATACATCTAAAATATCCATGTGATGTGTGTGCATGTGTCGGTGCTTGTGTCGGTGTACATTATTAGAGTCCATTGTCCTTTACATCATTGACCTAGATACCTGCTATGGTCTTGTAAGAATTTAAAAGCATAAGAAAAATACAAAATTCCTAAGTCTTTACATTCTAAGTATTGCATGAATTGTAAAATGCAAGAAAATAAGGGCTAAGAATGTGAGAGGGAGGACGAAATGTTTATGAAATGAATGGAACACAATGAAATTGTTAGTAGCATAAGGTGTAATATGGTAAAAGTAAAGCAAGAGAAACACTATAACAAGAGCATAGAAATTAACACAAGATAATGCAAAATATAGCTAGAAACCCCACTTCAACAATACAAGGATCCTATGGCCTATGATTCTCATGATTCACCACATTTTTAGAGGCATAAACTCAAATTTTAGAATGAGAATCAAGACAACATGATGAACTTGACATTTTTAAAGTGAATTTAGACATATATGCATTATTTATTCACAAACATAACTTGCAAACCAAGCAATTAAGCAAAGTTCACACACATGCAGCAAAAACACATACAAATAGTAGTCAAAGCTTCACAAAATCATATGGTAATAGATCACAAACATTTATCAAGAAATTGGAACTAGAATCAAGCAATTTTCACAAGTTTTTAATACAAAACATCACAAAATTAGCAAGAAAATCATCACATTATTTTTATCAATTTTCATCATGCAAAATCATCACACAAATATCACACAACTAACAAGAAATATACATGAAATTTCTTAGGATTTTTAAAAGATTTTTTAGATGCAAAACTTCAAAACTTTTAGCAAAATTAGTAAACAATTAGCAAGAAATACTACATACATTTTCTCTCAGATTTTAACACATAACAACATCACAAAAATATCAAGAAAATTGTCAAGAACAAATAGGAAATCTTTAGGAATTTTTTAAAGGATTTTTACACTCAAAAATATACAAAAAATTCACAAATTTTAACAAAAATAGTAAACAAATTAACAAGAAATACTACATATATTTTCCTCAAGTTTTGACACATAAAAACATCACAAAAAGGTCAAGAAAAATATCAAACACATATGGGAAATTTTATGGAATTTTTATAAGAATTTTTGAGTGAATAGGGGTGCAGGAAGCAACACAGCAGGTGTTCATAGCAAAAAAATCCAACACAGACGAAGAACCCAAGCCCAAACCCAAACCTGCATGGATCCTGGATCACAAGGGAGACTATGGAGCGTTGGATTGATCCAAACGGATCAAACCCTAGATCCTGTGGCTATGAATGAAAACCAGATGGACCAAGAATGAACCGGACCGGTTCAGGGGCCTATAAAACCCCAAACCTACCGGTCCAATTCATTTCCTACGTTCACTTCTCTCTCTTCTCTCATCCTAGTGAGAGAAACTCTCACCTCTCTCTTCTCCTCTGGTCGTCTTCTCCGACGAACACAACGGAGGAGGTGCGGTGGCTCGCCGGTGGCGCCGCCGCACCTGAACTCTTTTCTGGAAATCTTATGTCGTTGTGTTCGTCTTTGACTCCTCTTCATGATTTTGAAACTCGTTTTTTGAAACAAGGCTTAAATTTGAACAGATCTACGCTTGAATCTTACGTTCTAGGGTTTCAAATCTTTTTCTAATCTTCTTGAAACTAAACCCTAACTTGACCTATTTTCTACGCTGGGGATGATTATAAACTCTGATCTTGCAAATAAACGGTGAATCTTCATGATTTTACATTTTAGGGTTTCAGTTTCAATCTTTTTTGAATCCTTTCGAAGTTTTCGCTTCGATTCACCGTTTATTTTCAATTTCGAGCCTTCGATGATGATTTAGAGTGAAAACGAGAAGGTTTTGCATGTTTACCTGGATTTGAGTGGGAGATTCGAACAAACAGATCCTTGCGAAGGTTTCTGGTGAGTTCTTGAACTGAAAATAAATCAGTTATCCTCTTCTTCTTCTTCACTGATATGATTCTACTTCGATCCTCTTCTTCTCAAGCCTTCGTGATCGTGCTGGAATTCGTCACCCTCGATGATGAATTCGCACTGAATTGCGAAGCAAACTATTCGATGATGATGATCCTGTAAAGGATTACTGAGAACAGTGTTGAATTCTTCGAAATTATGATGAATTTTGGTTGAATTTGAGTTCTGGAATTTCTAGGGTTTCGCTGTGTTCTTCACTGTTCTTGATGAAACTGAAAACGGTTATGATTTTGATCTTGGAGGAGATGAGAGAGAATCAATTTGGTGTTTGTGATGATTTGGCACGTTGTGAATGGAATCTTGTTACTGCATTGATGAGTTGGCTATTTATAAGCTGCCATATGGATTTGTTGACCTGTGAAATTGTGACACCTGGATTTGAACTTGTGAGAAATTCGGCCTTGCTGGATTTTGATAAAAGGACCTTTCTGCAAAATTAAAAATTACAAGGACTAATCTGCAATTATTGAAATTAGAGGACTGGACTGCAATTGACCTAAAAAGGACTTTAAAACAAAAGTTTGACCTAAAAAGGACTAAAACCTAAATTAAAAAGACTTAAAAAGAAAAAAAATGAAAAAGGACTAAAGTGTAAAACTGTTTTTAAAAGTTTGAAGGACTGAAATGCAATTTTAGAAATTTTGAGTACTAAAATGAAAAATTAAAATAAAATTGAATTTAAAATTGGTAAATGGAAAATAACGTAAAGTGGAACCAATAAAAAACACAAAATGGACTAAAACGAACCAATTACTTAAATGAGGTACTTCAAAGTAACGTCTCTCTGTCAAAATTTCATGTGAAATGACCAAAATGCCCCTAGGGACTAAAATGACTCAAAAATGTCTCAGATGCAGTTTTAAAGTGGTTTTTAACAGGGAATTAAAGCAAGAGCTTATTCAGACAAATTGAAAAGACTCAAAGACAATTTTAAGAGATTAAACAGAGCTTTAACACTGGAAATGACTAAAATGCCCCTAGGGGCTAAACTGACTCAAAGTGACTTCAAATGTAATTTTTGAAATGGATTTTGACATGAGATTGAAGCAAGTACTTATACAAACCAATTGAAAGGACTCAAACAATTTTCAAAGACTAAAATGAGTTTGAATGCAGGAAATGACCAAAATACCCTTTTTCATGAATTTTGCAAATAACATTGAAATAAGATGCAGAAAAAGATGCAATTGATCATAGACATATCAAATGACTTGAAATACAAGAAAAGAAGAGTTGAGCTAGTATTTTTAGGTCCAAAATTAGGGTATAACAATAATATACTAAAACACCATTTTGTTTATATTCTAATTAATTTTAAATAGAAGGGCAATTTTGTAACTAGCTTAAAAAAACCTTAAAAAAGAAACAAAAAAGACAATGACATGCTTAAGGTACAAAACATGTAATAAAGACAAAATTTTAAGGAGACAATATTTGGAATGATGAAAGTGGGTGTAAATTAGTGAAGGTTGCTAACTTGCATCTTAGTGTTTTTAGGTGGGTGTAAGTTAGCAGCCCCATATATATATATATATATAATTTTACATGTCATATGTTTTGAATTGGGCTAAAGCGCAATCCACCGATGATGACTAGGTCGTTTTAGAAAATTTCTCTTCACTCAACAAGAAATGCTCCCTCCTGAAGGAACTTCCCAAAATACCCTTACGTGACTTAACTCATGTAGGTTAAGTCACGTTCGGTACATGGGTGCATTCAACGTGAGTTAATTCACGTTGTGTTATGTTATAAGAACAGAACAACAACCATTCAGTCATAGAAATTTCCAAAACTCCAATTGCGATTTTGTTCTCTCTGAAGTGCGATTTTCGCCAATCTTAAGCCGATCAATGCCGATTACAACCCCAAGATCAAGTAACTATTTATTATCCTATTGCACTGACTTTTTTTGGTTTACTTGTTAGCTTTTTTGGATAAATTTCACATATTTAGGAATTTAGAATTTGACTTGGATGTTAGTTTTTAGGATTGTTAATGATGAATTAAGTTAAAAAATGTTGTTTAGTTGTTGATTAGAGTAGATTTGACTCAAATTGTGGTAGAAATTATTAGATTTTATGTTGATTGAACGTTAGAGTGCAATTGGATTGTTGAACCATTGATTTTTTTCTCAAAAAAAAAAAGAAGGGTGGTGTTCAATTGAAAAAGGAGGGTGAGTGAAGTACGACGGAGCCGTCGGAAGCAAATATGAATAATTTTGGTGGAAATGGTGAAAAGACTAAAATAATGAAGAAATGGAATGGATAGACAGGGACGCCACACTTTCTAATCCAAGAAAGTGATAAGTCTATGGATGCGAGGATCGCCACAAGAAAAGAAATTCTTGATAAGATCAAGGATGGTTCAATCCAGAACCACAAGAGACAAAGCTCTCAATACACATAAGTGTAAAATTCTACAAAATTCAACTTGTAACCATTTTTGCAATTATTCAGCACTAGGCATTAATGTTAGACTAATGGCTGAATTCTTAGAGTTTTCATGAGTTATATTCCTTGTATTACAGAATGTGACCTCTTTCATATATATAAGGGGCGAAAATCATGAATAAAACAAGACTATTTTGAGTGAAAAACTACACTATGTGTGTTTTTGAGCAATTGCTCTTTGGTTCTGGATTGGACCAATTTTGATCATATCAAGAATCCTTTCTTGTGGTGATCCTCAATCCCATAGACTTATCACTTTCTTGGATTAGAGAGTGTGGCGTCCCTTTCTTTCTATTCCATTTCTCCATTTTATCCACAAAATCTGTTTGGGTCAAAATTCTGCCATTTGCATATTTTAACCCAAATAACCACTTTCCGTTTTGTTTAATGCATTTTTGAATCACATTATCAAGCAATTTCGTGAGTTTGGAGGAAAAATGACCATTTTTGGAATATTGGACTCATCAAGTGGTAATCAGAGCAAGGTTCTAAAAAGGGCCAAACTTTGGTAAAGTGTCTTTCTTCTTGTTCCTTATTTTTTTTTCTTCTTTTTCTGTCCAATATTGATATTCATACAAAAAAAAAAAACAAAAAAAAATTATATTAGAAAAAAAAATTGCTCCTTTTTGTGTTTCTGCCACACTCTAATTTTTTTCTTTATTTCTTTCGTTTCTAGTCAACCTTTATCCTTTGTTTCTTGTTTTAGTGTCT
Organism: Medicago sativa; assembly: GCF_051527215.1. Lineage (NCBI taxonomy): Eukaryota > Viridiplantae > Streptophyta > Magnoliopsida > Fabales > Fabaceae > Medicago > Medicago sativa. Next base: position 47,486,289 of record NC_140750.1, read on the forward strand.
TTCTTTGTGTTAAGTCTTTGGGATTGTTGATTGTTTTTGGTTTCTTTAAAGAACTAAAAGAGCAATTTGAGTGGTAAGGATCATTTTAAACACTTGTTACTAATTTCACAAAATTTCACAATCATGTCTGATCCACCTTCACCTAGAACAGCAGCTATGACGATTCAAATGAGAGCAATGCGTGAGCATTTTGAGAGGCTGTTAAGAGAACAAGCTGGACAATTCCAACAAAGAGTTGATGAGTTAGAAAGAAGGTCTCAAAATTCTAATGATGGTAGTGGTGATGAGGATGAGAGGAGACCTAGAAGGAGACCAAGGGAAAATCATTTAAGAGGAATAAAAATCAAAGTCCCATCTTTTGTTGGAAAGAGTGACCCAGAAGCATACCTAGAATGGGAGACTAAAATTGAACAAATTTTTAATTGCCATAATTACTCTAATGATGAAAAAGTGCAGGTTGCTTCCATTGAGTTCAAGGAGTATGCTTTAGTATGGTGGGATCAATTGATCAAAAAAAGAAGGAGGTATGGAGAACAACCGATTGATACTTGGGATGAGATGAAGAGAATCATGAGGAGACGGTTTGTGCCTTCCTATTACCATAGAGACTTGCACAACAAATTGCAAAGACTTACTCAAGGTTTGAAAAGTGTTGAAGAATATTTCAAGGAGATGGAGATTGCAAAAATTAGATCTAATGTGGAGGAAGACAATGAAGCAACCATGGCCAAATTTCTTCATGGTCTAAATCATGACATTAGTGACATTGTTGAACTTCATCACTATGTTGAAATGGATGACTTGGTACATCAAGCTATCAAAGTGGAACAACAACTCAAAAGAAAAGGCCAAGTTAGAAGAAACATTTCTTCTTCTAATTCTTCAAGTTGGAAGGATAAAATAGAGAAGGAGGGAGCCTCTTCATCAATTCCAAAGGAGTCCACGGCTGATCCTAAAGGTATACAAACAAACCCTTCTCAAAGTACTTCTACTAACAAAAGTGTTAAGTGTTTCAAATGTCAAGGTCAAGGTCACATAGCTTCTCAATGTCCAACAAAGAGAACTATGATGATTGAGGAGAATGAACACGTTGAGGTAGAGAATCATGATGGCTATGTTGAAGAGGAGGTTGAAGAAATACCAAGTGGAGACCTTTTCATGATTAGGAGGTTTTTGGGAAATCAAGCTAAGGAGGAGGAATCAAATCAAAGGGAAACTCTTTTCCACACAAGATGCCTTGTTCAAGGGAAGGTATGTTCTTTAATTATTGATGGAGGTAGCTGTACTAATGTTGCTAGTACACGCTTGGCGTCTAAATTGGAATTAGAAACATAACCTCACCTAAGGCCTTACAAACTTCAATGGCTTAATGAAAATGCAGAAATGATTTGTGATAAACAAGTAGAGGTCTGTTTTAAAATTGGTAAGTATGAAGATGCTGTTTTGTGTGATGTAGTACCAATGGAGGCTAGTCATTTGTTGTTAGGGAGACCTTGGCAGTTTGATAGAAGTGTTCTTCACGATGGCCGAACCAACAAGTACTCTTTTATGCATTTTGGTCAAAAGATTATTCTTGCACCATTGAGTCCTAGTGAGGTTAGAGATGATCAAAAGAAAATGAAAGAAAAATATGAGCAAGAAAAAAGAGAAAAAGAAAAAGAAAAATCAAAAGAAAAGAAAGATAGTTTGTTTGAAAAAAAAGAAGGAGAGTCTCAAGAAATAGTCATGAACAAACAACCCCTATATTTACTACTTTGCAAAAAGGTGGCTTTGTTGACTAACACTCAAAATTTTCCAAGTTGTACTAAATTTCTCTTGCAGGAATGTGAAGATGTATTCCCAAAGAAGGTACCACAAAAATTTGAAAGAATTGTGTTTGAACCTGGAGGTTGTATAGCTTCCAAATTCGAGGACGAATTCTTTCGAAGAGGGGGAGTATGATGAGGGCCACAATGGAATGGAGGGAGGGCTTGCTTGCTGTCCATTTTGATGTTTTTTATTTTTATGTTGTAATAAAAGTGTAAGGGACCAATTCTGGCCAAAAACACTAAGTTTAAATTTCTAGCGTGTTTTATCCATTTTAAAGCTTTCATAAGCTTTAAATGGCGTGCTTGCTTTACTTTAGAAAGAAAATAATATGCTGAATAAAGTATAATGAAAAGAAATCAAGAACATTAATGGGAGGAAGAAAAATAGCACATGACATGAAAGGAAAGAAGGAAGTTGTGCTGCCACACATTAAAGCACAATGAATTGTTTTCTTTCAGCCCACTCATTGAGGAAATCAGATGGACACGTTTTGAGCATCTTGAGAGCCGCCCCACATCAATTATGGCTGCACAATTTTCATTCAAAATCAACTTGTAACCATTTTTGCAATTATTCAGCACTAGGCATTAATGTTAGACTAATGGCTGAATTCTTAGAGTTTTCATGAGTTATATTCCTTGTATTACAGAATGTGACCTCTTTCATATATATAAGGGGCGAAAATCATGAATAAAACAAGACTATTTTGAGTGAAAAACTACACTATGTGTGTTTTTGAGCAATTGCTCTTTGGTTCTGGATTGGACCAATTTTGATCATATCAAGAATCCTTTCTTGTGGTGATCCTCAATCCCATAGACTTATCACTTTCTTGGATTAGAGAGTGTGGCATCCCTTTCTTTCTATTCCATTTCTCCATTTTATCCACAAAATCTGTTTGGGTCAAAATTCTGCCATTTGCATATTTTAACCCAAATAACCACTTTCCATTCTGTTTAATGCATTTTTGAATCACATTATCAAGCAATTTCGTGAGTTTGGAGGAAAAATGACCATTTTTGGAATATTGGACTCATCAGTGAGCAATCAAAAACCATTGTGACATGGCACAACATCAAATGCGAAGGATCTGAAGAAAAGAAAAAAAAGCAATGCAAAGGTGCTAGTGTACAATTTCAACAAGCTGAGAAGGATTGGAATGACGTGTTATTTTGGTCCACAATCAAAATTAGGTGCTCTAGGAACTGTCGAAGACAATCCTATTGACTTAAGTGATGAGGGAGAAGATTAAAAGTGATTATTGTAATCACTTGTAATAATGTCTTATTTTTTGGATTTTTTTTATGTTTCAGGATATGCATATTTTGGTATACATTTTTTTTATGAGTCACGATAAAAAGGAATGCATTCCAATACATTTATTGAACTTAATCTTACTACCCTTCCAACTGACAAGTTTCAATTGACAGAGAAGCATGATCAATCACAAAACATCTTAGAAGTGCATTCTCTTTTGTGACACTCATCCTATACTAAGGAATTCGATGTGAAAACATATATAGTTGATTTGGCAGAATACATGTTGTGTTCTCTTCATTCTTGAGAGTTTTCAAAGAGACTTGCAAACCTTTACGCTAAGTATAAGATGTAAAAACCCGTTTTTTCGCTAGGATTATTTTACTTATTTATTATGTGTTTATATGTGCTTATTTGCTTATGTGTGTATTTGATATGGGATTAGTGGATTTTTAGCCTAGAAAGGTATTTTAGTCATTTTAGGACTAAGGGTATTTTGGTCATTTGGTGAGTACGGGTAAGTTAGTAATTTTGTTGGGAAGGTTATTTTTAGTACTTTAGTGTGAATAGCTATTTTTGCTAAGTTACTAGTGATTTGAGGTAATTGTTTCGAGATGGTCATTATTCGATGTTTTAGCGAGTTAATGAGTAGTAACTTTTTTGAATTTGTCAGTAAGAGTTTTAGGCCAATTGTGAATATTAGTAACCTAGCCCGCTAAGGAGGAGTGTATATACTTAACTCATGAGGAAAAATTAGGGTTAGAAACATTTCACCTATTCTCATAACAAAAGTTTGAGAGGCTGGAGAGAGAAAGTAGAGAGAAGAATAGAAGAGGAAGAACTTGGAGAAGAGGAAAGCCAGAGCTAAGGAGGTAGAAGGGAGTGCGAAGTCTAAACTAGAGATTTTGAAGGTTTAAGGTAAGGGGGATAGTTCTATTCTACTAAATAAGCTATAATCTATTTGTCACTTATGGGTCATAATTGCTTTTGAATGAATTATGATTTTGATGTTAATTTTCGTGCTCATAATTATGTGGTAAATTTGGGTATGTGAAATTTGTTATAGACTTGTTGTTGGTCCTTAAACTTCATTGTTGTTAAGTGTTGAAATGAATACTTTGAGGTTTTAACTTAAATTGATGAAAATGATGATGTTGATGTTGACAATTGATGAGTTCATGATTTATATGCTATGATTGTTGTTGGGTATATGTTGGTGATGATGATTCACGAATTGGGTGTGATATATGTGTTGTGTGTAAGTTGTTGTTGTTGAAACCTTGATGAATTAAGTGAAATGAAGTATAAGTTGTTTTGTGTTGTTGTGAAAAGAGTCTAAATGGTGTATTTGAACCTTGAAAAATGATTTTTATCGTTTTGGGTATGTTGGGGATCAAAATGGGGATTTTTAGGATGATTTGGGGATGAACCCGATCCTAAAAATATGTTTTCCAGGCCATTGAATCGATGCAAGAAAGTTTGAATCGTATCAATTTGCATCTGGGCATCTTTGAATCGATTCAGACAATTTTGAATCGCATCATTGTTTCTCTCTGACTTGTTTGAATCTATTCAATAAGATGTGAATCGATTCAGCCTTAGTTGTAAACATAAAAGTTGTAGATATGGATGTTACCTTTCTAGTGGCTTTGGTTTCACTTCATTATTATTTCTAGAACTTGATTTCTGGTCAAATTACTACACATAGGTCATATGACATTTTTCATGAAACTTTATCATCACGTTTTCACTAAAAAATGAAACATCCTCAAAATAAGTATTGAGTTTAAGGAAGTATTTATAGTGATTAAATTAGTATTTGATCATGAATTTAAGTTGTTTAGGAGTGGTTTAACTTGATTTTACTTTTACTTTGGAAATGAATTGAGTTTGAAACATGAAGAAAAAGGAGATGAACTTTGCAGTTTTTTAGAACTAGTTGAACTTTGTGAAGTGAACTTGTTACGATTGATTAACTAAGATGTTAGATGATATGTAGGGATGCTTTAATTTTGTGTAAGAACATGGAACTCTTATTTTGTTGTTGAAAATGAAAATAGGCGATTTTGTGAAAATAGACAAACTTTGTCAAAATGAATCTTTGTGATCTTATAATTTGCAAATGGCTTTGTAATCATAATAATAGGATAGAATAGGAATGAATAAATGATGGTTGGGTGTTTAATATGAGGAATTTCATGATGTGGTTAGTTGTCGGTCTTTATGCAAAATGTGGTTGTGAAACGTTATTGTTTCTTTGAGGTGATAATTGTTGATGATGATTATGATGATAATTCTTTTGGTGATTTTAACTTGATGATATGATGATGACTCTTGTTGAATTATGACTTTTGATTGTGTGGATGTCAATACTTGATAATGCAAATGGCTGTGTTTGGTGAAAATATTATATGATGGCGTAAATTATATAATATAGTTTTGGCGAATTGCGCATTGTCGAGTCTTTTCTTGTAAATCCATGCATTCATATTCATGTCGAGTCTTTTGGTGAAGAATGTAATTGTTGGTGTTTATTACATTAGTTGGTGAAGAACGTAATTGGTGGTGTTTGTTACGTTAGTGGATTCAATACTGTAAAATTATCTCCGAGATCCAATTGGTACCACATGCACGTAGAAGTGTCTAGAACATTGCATGTATTTGAATTTGGTGAAATGTGTCATACTTGAATATGTGACTTGGTGAATATGTGCATTGGTGAAATTTTGGCGAATGTCATAATGATGTGAATTTGTGGACTTGTATGTGTTGATTGATATGCTATGATGGTGGTGTGATAATATTCATGTGAAGTTGATATCTTAGGAATGTTGAATATGTACATGTGTATTAATTTAAATCCTTGAATACTTTTATTTCATTATACTTATTATGTGGAATATTATCTAACCCACAGTGGTCGTTCGGTTGACCACCACGTCATTTCTTTGAATGACGTAGGTGATTTGCATGATTGAGGGATAGCATGGATGCTTACTCGTGTAATTTTTTGCTTAGAGTCTAATAGGCTCTGATGTAGGAGTATCAGTCTTGTGACCTTGTTTTTTGATACCTTTTGGTGATTTACGTTAATTATATAATGAGGATAATTGTATCATGGTGATGAATTTTATTACTCTTTAATTAAATTTCCATGAATTAAACTTAAATTCCAACAAAATAAAGATACTACATAATAATGATGCTACCTAAACATAATTGTCATACCCCAATTTTTGACCTAAGAATCCTACATTCATACACCGACACGTGCCTTTCGATCCTGATCGCTCTCTAACTTTTCAGTGAAAAATTCGGCAGAGAGGTAATTTTAAAATACCTCATGTTTGGTTCCGAGTCGGACTCTCTTCTCACTTTTTTTTTTATTATTATTAGTCCTTTTCAATTTTTTATTTTTATTAATTTCCATCTTTCATTATTTATTTTTTTATTATTGTTATTCATTATCTTTTAATTTAATTTTAGCATTTATCCTTTTATTAATTTTATTTACTTGTGTTTATATTATTAAGTGGTAAGTCAAAATTTGTCCATATCCAAAAAAGAGTCCAAATCCAAAAAATATGCATATTTATCTTTTTTATTATTTGTTTATTTTTTTTGTTTTTTATTTTAAAGTCCAAAAACTTGTCCATATCCAAGAATATTTCTGTGCCACTTTTTGTGGCAGATCATTAGGTCAAAGCGTGTTTTCTTGTGCAGCAAATTCCTTCCATCTCTTTCTCAACAATTTGTTTACTTTTCTTCTTAACCCTAACACTATATAAACACATCAAAAGTCAGCAACAAGGGGGAGCCAATTTGCAGCAATCTGCAATTCACTAGACCATTGACCCGTGCTACCGCACGGGTCCTACCACATAGAAGTTAATCGAATCAATGAAAATAATGTAACCATACATAGCCGATAGAAGTTTTATATCATACATAACAAAATGAAATGGTAGTTAACAAAATTGAATAAAATTGAATACTTGTTAACAAAATTGCACATAGCCCTGCACTGCTCGATCTTAAGTCACATCATAAAGAAAAACGGAGAGCATAAAAAAAATGTCATTACCGTAAAGAATGAAAACAGAAAATTTAACAAAAAATATACTGCATCAATTTTTTTCGTGAGTGCAATATTTGTTGTTAAATTTTCTGTGCATATTGATGCAATGCTTTTCCATATAGCGTGACAAATGTGTTTAATATATTTTTTGTGGTTATTTTTTGTTATTGGAGCATATTTGATATATAACATATATAGCATAGTCGATTAACTTCTCCGTGTATTAAGTTTTTCGTGACCAATTGATATAAGTACGTCATAAATGCTTTTAATAGGTAGTAATTAGTAGAGTAATTAGTGCATAATGCATAAAAGCAATTAGAAGCAATTCTTATAGGAAAATATGCAAGTTAAAAGTTTTCAATTGTCATTATCTGCGTTTTCAAGCCATTAACTACGCTCTTAATTGTCATTAACAGTGCATCATTCGTTGTTAATGGCATTAAAAGTGTATTATTCGTTTTTAATTAGCATTAAGTAAGTTATTCGTTTTTTTAATTAGCATTAACTACGTTCTCATGGAGTAATTCAAATTTGATTTCTCATGTGACGATATACCTATTTTGTCGGTTTCTAAGAAATAAATATTTTGATCTCTTAAGACCTTATATTGCAAATCAAATGGCCTTTATCGTCCATGGTTTGAGATATGATCACTACATAATTAATCAAAGAGCCATGATGACTATTATTATTATTATTATTATTATTATTATTATTATTATTATTATTATTATTATTATTATTATTATTATTATTATTATTATTATTATTATTATTATTATTATTATGTCTACAAATCGGTGACTGTATTTTTTTCACTATTTTTATTCTAATTTTAGTATTTGTTTAGATTGCAACAATAAGATTAATAGATGAACTTATTTTGGTTTCTTTAAGCAAATATAATTAATCTGGTTTTCAATCGCAATATATAAAAGTCTACAATAGATGAAAATAATGAATCAACCAAAACATAACATCCTTCAATTGAAAATAGTAAAAATATATCAAATAGGAATTACATGACATTAGATAGCACGTAATCAAAACCATCAGACAACTAAAAATCAAATGTTCAAAATAGGAATGCATTGGGGGCCAAAGTTTTTGCTCCAAGCCTTAATGCCTTCCACTCGTACAGATTCCTTGCGGTGCAAAACATTTTCCAATCCCCTTCAAACTTGATTTCGTCCTTGTCAAAAAGAATGACCACATTGAACAACCAATGATGTCCGCTATCGTCAGTAATTGCCAATTCTTTGCAATTCTTGTCAACGATGCTATCAAATACTTTAGCATAGGAGAAAGTCTGTGTAAAATAAGAAAACAGACACATATGAGATCTTATAAATAAATCGACATTGACAGATAACAAACTGAAATATGTGACTAAATCTATAAAGATTGTATACCAGTTGATCAGATGTTACATCTGCAAGTGTTAATCATTTGGTGACACTAAATTTAAAACAGTCGCATATGTGGGGATAAGGAGCGGGGTAGTCGATCTGGACAGATCCAGGCGCTGCATTAGGACCGTAAATTAATTGTGCTAGCCTTAAACGTAAAGGAGGGAGATAACTCGGATACTTGATTTCATAGTTATGGCGATCGTGAACCCGAATCACAAAAAGTTGAGGAAAGCATAGATCAGAGATATCCAGCCACCATGCTCTAATTTATAGGCCTTGTTCAGTTCTTCTATCCCATGAGAGAAATACAGCTTTCCATCATATTTATCCACGACAATCTCAAATTGATTGAGTCCTGGATCGATTAAAGTGACATACCTATTCAACTCATTGCCTATCTCCTTGTTGATAGTTGTACCCAATATCAAATGCGTCTGTATTGGAAACATATATCAAAATAAATCAATTATGCTCTTTATAGCAACTAAATAGCAAAATATTTCTTTCTTCTATTTTACTTTCTAACAGAATGATTGAGTTCCAGGATTTTTTGTATAAAATACCTCATCTGGGTGTTACTGCACATGATATGTGCGCCACTTTAACTTCAGCAGTTGCATAAATGCAAGATCTTCAACGTGATACTCCCATAGTGCAACATCTGCGAAGGAACAATGTTAATATATTATTGTTGTTCCATATATAGCTACGGTATATTTCACTCATCAACAAATAAGAGTAATCAGATGATATTAACATAAAGTTTCTATTAAACAAAATATACATGAGCATGAGTATAGAGCGAAATCCGTGATATTTTTTGCTGCCGTAAGGTCTAACATCATAGAATTACAAGATCATATGTTTTTTTAAGGCTTTGATTCGAAAATATGCACCAAAGTTATAAGGAGAAGACAACATTTTATAGAATGCTAATTAATGTGAATGACCATTGTGCTTCTATTGGTAGTAATTCCCATTCATTGCGAAAATTAAAAGCAATTAATTACCAGCCTATTTTATAGAAATATTTAAAGTAATTCCTATTTAGTCGAAATACTTTTTGGACAGTGGCATATCATTTTATTTAAAGCAATTAGTTATAGCAATTTAATTACAGTTAATGACATATAATTTCGACTTTATTTAAAAAATGTATGTGTGAAACATTGTAATGTCAGTACGAAGAACACATTTTGATCAGCAATTAGTTAGGGGATTGTTGACCGACGACTTTATTTGCATTAAATACGTCTTCAATTGCATTAACTAAGTAATATGAGAGAAAATTTGTAGACTTTGAATAAACGGGTGTGATCAAGTGTGAAAATAGAGGTTGAACGGATGAGATTAGATTAGTCATTAGTTCATGTTTAGGAGGGAAAAATGCTAGGGATTAGGGCAACGAAGGGTGAATTAGGGCAAACATGATAGCCAAGCAAGTCTAGCTTTAATAATAAAGGATAAACCACACCGAATTTTCTACAACACAACACTGTCCAGAGAACCAAACACACATAATTTGCACACATATTTTAGCTCCTAGTTTTAAGAATTCTCAAAACAACTTGTTTCCTAGCTTTTAAGCGTTTGTTTGCAGAATTAATTTTAGGGTTATTTTTCTTTCATGTATATATATTATTCAGTTCTAGTTCCATAGTTTGGATGTTTTTTTAATCGCTACACGCTGTTGATATTGAATTCAAGTAGTTTTCACATTACCTAATTTCAAAACCTAGTCCGCCGTATTTTATTTACTTATTTAGGTTTCCGCATAATCCTTTCAAGTTTCAATTTTTCCTTGATTATTCTCTGCAATTCATGTTACCATTGTTGCTTAATTGAATTCATGCGTGTTGATTCCTTGTACAATTCACGGCAGCCGTATCATATACATACTCTATATTCACGTATGGCTGATCCATTGAATTCTCATCCTTGAAATTTAACATTGCCATGCCCATTCAACCTCACTACTTCTTATTAATTTCTATTGCTTGTCCTATTCCAATTTAGCTTTTTTCTTTCTCCCGTACTTTATATTTATATTTGTTGTGTTGCTGCAATCCAATCTGTGAGTCCATATTGCTGGTAATCCGTGTTTTAATTGAACCAAATTGGTCCATATTGTTGCAATTCAAGCCGTGCCATTCAAATTATTTGTTTGTTTGCTTAGTCCATTGTTTTGCAGTACGGTCTCTAAATTTGCAGTTTGCTGCATCGAATTGTTCGAGGGAATTGTTATTATAGAATTGGTATCTCCTTCAATTTTAATTGTTAGTAGTGTTGCCGTGGCTGCTCTCCAAAGTTAGAGATTTCATCATAAAGAGAACTGGTGGCCCTTTTGCATTTCTTTTTTAATTTCTTCTACATGCATTTTAAGTTTCTCTTATATTTTTTTTTTCATTTCTTTTGCATTTTATTAATTTTTATGTTTATTAGATTAGGCTGCATATTTATCATTCATTTATTTATTGCATAGATATTTATTTTTCTTATGTCATTCATTTTTATCGCATGGATCTTAGAATGTAAACTAGGCTTAATGTAAATTATTTATTTTTCCCCGCAGACTTTAGCATGTATAATAGGCTTAACCTAATAGTTTAGGTGCATGGGTGCGTGCGTGTGTGTATGCCTTTTATTTTATTTCTAGCTTAGGGTAAAGGTTTTTGTGGTGATCCAACGTCACCACAAAATACCTACGCTTTATTTTCTCGCTCCGTTAGTTTTAATTTTAGTTTAATCATTATCATTCAAAAACAATAAAAACATGCAAATAGTTCAAAAACACAAAAATATTTTCTAAATAAACCTTGATCCTAAATCAAGTGACTGACTTTTTTTCATTTTATTTTCTTAATCAAACATTAATCAATCTAAATTCTACTTTGAGTCTTTTTTTTCCTTATTATAAAAAACACAAACGAATTCATTTTGCCACTTGGCTTTTTATTTTAAAACCTTTTTCAAACTAATAAAAAACACTCAACCAATCAAACGTCAATTTTTACCACGAACAACGTGATTTTGATCCCTCACGGGTACGTAGGCAAAGGACTCGTCCTTCCAAATCAATAAAATGTAGATAAACTAGGTCTCCTTTCTTTTATCATTTCAAATCCTTTTTTTGTCAAAAAAAAAGCAAGTAAGTTATAGCACATTATTTAAATAAAATCAAGAGGTTCCCGTAGAGTACTACGGACATAAAGGGTGCTAATACCTTCCCTTTATGTAACTAACCCCCGAACCTTAAATCTTTTCAAAATGGGGTAGTTTGAACTTTTTTCCCCTTTTCTAAAAATTAAATATTCAGTCGTGAAAATAAAAGAGTGAGTCAAAAGCTAATCAAATAGCCTTGATCTCCGAAAAATGACGCGACAATAATCTTGTGGCGGAATCAAACTTTTCAGAATATCTTCAAGTGATCTCAGCAACGTAGCATCCATTTCAATCCTCGGGAACATGTTGTGCTGTTGAAATACGGAGAACTTGCTCCTCACACAGTCGTCGTTTGTGAGCATTATCTGGTTGAACTGCTATATCCCGGGACGTTCATATTGAACGTCTTCCACCCTCCTTGTGTCTTCGAGGTTGAGTCCTTGGTTGATTTCATTCAGTAGATCCTTCATGTCAATCATGTCATCCATATACACCTCTAACATATTTTCAATCTTGTCTTTGAATATGTAACATCCCAGACTGCTTTCAGGATTGTCTGTCGAATGACCCCACAAACCAACACGAGTCTTTTCAGCGTGTTTTGTCCTCACTCGCACGCTTACCGAAAAACTTCCCGGTAGGTCACCCATCCCAAAATTGCTCCAAGTCAAGCACGCTTAACTGCGGAGTTCTTATGGAATGAGCTACCGAAAAGAAGATGCATCTTGTTGATATAGGTAGTTCCAAACAATTCTTATAAGCCTTCCTTCAACCATGTAGTCTCATACCTACACGGCCTCAGGATCCCTCTCATTCCGATGTGATTCGGTTCCTCTAGAAACTGTCGGGAGCCGCTCATTGTCGTGCCTTGTGCACCGGCGACCACTCTCCTGTCCTCGTCAGCTGTGGGTGTTACATTCCCACCAGCTTCCGCTTGGTTCGTCCCCGAACCACACCGTACTGGGAGAGGTCTGCTCTGATACCATTTGTAACATCCCAGACTGCTTTTAGGATTGCCGACTGACCCCACAAACCAACACGAGTCTTTTTAGCGACAACTGACGAGGACAGGAGAGTGGTCGCCAGTGCACAAGGCACGACAAATGAGCGACTCCCGACAGTTTCTAGAGGAACCGATTCACATCGGAATGAGAGGGATCCTGAGACCGTGTAGGTATGGGACTACATGGTTGAAAGAAGGCTTATAAGAATTGTTTGGTACTACCTATATCAACAAGATGCATCTTCTTCTCAGTAGCTCATTCCATAAGAACTCCACAGTTAAGCGTGTTTGACTTGGAGCAATTTTGGGATGGGTGACCTTCCAGGAAGTTTCCCGGTAAGCATGCGAGTGAGGACAAAGCACGCTGAAAAGACTCGTGTTGGTTTGTGGGGTCAGTCGGCAATCCTGAAAGCAGTTTGGGATGTTACAAATGGTATCAGTACAGACCTCTCCCAGTACGGTGTGGTTCGAGGATGAACCAAGCGGAAGTTGGTGGGCATGTAACACCCACAACTGACGAGGACAGGAGAGTGGTCGCTGGTGCACAAGGCACGACAATGAGCGGCTCCCGACAGTTTCTAGAGGAACTAAATCACATCGGAATGAGAGAGATCCTAAGGCCGTGTAGGTATGGGACTACATGGTTGAAGGAAGGCTTATAAGAATTGTTTGGTACTACCTATATCAACAAGATGCATCTTCTTTTCGGTAGCTCATTCCATAAGAACTCCACAGTTAAGCATGCTTGACTTGGAGCAATTTTGGGATGGGTGACCTATAGGGAAGTTTCCCGGTAAGCATGCGAGTGAGGACAAAGCACGCTGAAAAGACTCGTGTTGGTTTGTGGGGTCAGTCGGAAATCCTGAAAGCAGTCTGGGATGTTACAAAATACTTCGTTCATCATCTCTTGGCATGTAGCATCTGTATTATTAAGTCTGAAGGGCATTACTTTGTAACAGTAATTCCTTGTTTTGGTCATGAAAGCGATTTCTCATCATCATGCGAACTTATGGCGATGGATTCATCCCTACTATGGTCCTTTGAAGATGAGGCGCCACAACCCAATCTTCGCGCCAGTCCCTTTGTGGTGAGTGCTTGGCGTGGCTCTCTTCCCCTCTGTTATGGCTTTGTTTCTCGTTCCTCCCGATTCTAACTTGGGATGAATGATGTTGGGCTTCTTTATGACGTTGAATGGATGGTGTTTTCTGAAGGAATAATCCGAAGGCGCATCACCTTGGTTAAGGTTTGGATCTTTGATGTTCTGTTGATTTGAACAGCTTAAACATGAGCCAAGTGTTCACCTTGGTTTCTATCATTTTGGACTGAAGCTGTACTTTTGTTATGAGATATCGAATGAGGTTATCTATCTGATCTGCTCTAGCGTCAGGCGTGTTTGTCTAAGCTCCATTGTCTCATGATTGGATCCCCATATTTTAGTGCATAAAATGTGGATTTCTTTGACTTTCCACGCTGTAGGTTGCAACGACCAACGTTGAGTTCACCGGAGGCGGTAGATTCATCGTGGTTTGAGGTGTTTGACCCCTGTTTCTCGTGGGAATGGAGTTCGCTGTTGAAAATGTAGCCATGGTTCTGGTGGAAGGTTCTGGCACCACCAGTGAGAGGATGAGCCCAAAAGTTCTAGCTAAAGACTATGGCACGGAGGAGGAGGAATCAACAATTTCATCAATTTTGCTCGCGTTATGGTGGACGGATCTATTATTCACCTTCTTTTTGGGTTGTAGAGATTGTTTCTAAGGTTCGATTCCCAGTGACGTTTCCACTTATTTGGTTGGACATAGGATTATTGTATGTCAGGTGAGGTCCGCTGTGGAGAGGGTTTGAGGTTTACATCGTCCGTCGTGAGTCCTTCTTCACCATGGGGGGGTGGTGTACCTGCACGTGCTCTGATGCCCAAGTCAGTACAAGAGAGAGTGTAGCTATATTATGGGTAGGAAGCGTAATACCCGACACAAGGCTAAGCATGGGTATATATATAGTAGATGAGTATTGTAACGCCCTATTTTATTATTTATTTGATTGAGTTTAGAGTCTTTTCCATTATAATTTAATTAATATGTTTGATAAGTGATATTTTTATTATTATGTGTTGATATTTATTAGTAGCCCCTATTTTATTATTTAGTGGAGAAATATATTTAGTGGAAGAATATATTTAGTGGAAGTATATATTTAGTGGAGAAATATAATTATTTAGAATAATGAGGCTTTGGGGCAGAATTGGAATTAAGAGAAAATAAATAGGTTAAAGTTTATCTAAAGAGGAGAGTCAGAGTTAGAAAAGAAGGATTACGTGCAAACTGTTTTTAGGAGAAAGAGGAGAAACCTAGAGAAAGAGGAGAAACCTAGAGAAGAGAAGAACCAGATAAGAGAAGTCTGTAGAATCCTTGCAATCAATCAATCTAAGGTAAGGGTGAGACTAACCTTCTTTAATCATAAGTATATGCTTCTAAAATAGGGTTTAACATTTTTGTTGTTGTTTTATTTTGATGATTAGAGAAGTTATGGTTTGAAAAGAAGTTAGGGTTTTGAATTGCAATTTAATTGATGAAATTCGTGCTCTAGTTGTAGTGATATGTTTGAGTATGTTAATTTGTTGATAAATGAATTGTTGATGATGAATTTGCATGCTCTTGGTATATTTATTTGGATACTTGATGAATTATGCTCAATTGATGATTTATGTTATGTTGTTGTTGATTTGTGGTTGGATTCATGATTATGAGTTGTGGTTGTTGATGGTTGTTGTTGTTAATGTCATATTATGAATTGATTATGAATTATGTTGATGAACCTATGCAAAGGATTGTTTAATAAGTTGCTTATGTTGAGGCCTTTTAGTGCCAAGTACTTGTTTAAATATTAAGAATTTTTCCGCTGCGACATATTTGAATTTATAGACAGCAGGTGTTTGAAATAAAGAGTAGATTTTAACTCTATTTATATTTGAGGATATTTTAAACAAATGTGACATCCTATTTTAAGTCGAATACTCTGATTATTATGTATTATTTTACATGTTGGGAAAACGGAGTGTTACAAGTATGGTTTTGGTTGTCAAGCCTTCACCTAGATAATTGTCAAATTTACATGAATGATCTATATGATATAAACTTACAAACCAACGGTCAAATTTGAAAAATATGCATCGAGTAAAACAATTGCATTATTTGATCCCTCCTTAAAAATGTATATGTATATCTCTATATATATAGGAGAAAAGTTTGTTTGTCTCTCTTATGCCATACATATAGGGTAGCAGTTTACTGTCATCCCTTTTAATCATTTAATATCACTAATTTGTATATAAAATATATTTTTTTTAATAAAAACATAACATTAATGTTGATATTTTAAAATAGTCACGCAATTTCAAAATTTTATCATATAGTCTTTATCATATTTATACATAAAAATATTTATGCAGTTCATAAAATTTGTAACGAGTGCGGTGCAAATCTTAAAAGGTGTTTTCTATATAAAATAAAAAATATTAAATTCAAACGCAAGATTAATGTTGATATGTTGAAAATAATCATTAGTTTTCAAAATTTTATGACATCAACATTCTCATATCGATACATAAATATTTTCTTTCGCACATATAAGCATATAAAATTTGGATCGAGCGCGGTGCAAATATTTAACTGTGTTTTGCATGTGTAAAATATATTTAACAGAAACACTACATTAATGTTGATATTTTAAAATTAGTCACAAATTTCAAATTTTAACATATCGACTTTCTCATATATGTACATAAAAATTTGCATCCGTTGATATAAGAAAATAAAACCCGCACCTGGCATGGTGCAAATATTTAACGATTTTTTGTATACAAAAGTAAAAACTATTTAACAGAAACATTACATTAATATAAATAATTTTATTTAATATTTTTAAATAAAATTAGTCCTGTCCCCTTGCACTTCCAAGGAGAGTTCACTAAAAATGTAATATCTGATTACAATTGCTCAAACACACTTTGCAGGAGTCTTCCTATGCTCAAGAACACAATCAAGAGACTTATATGCTCAAGCACAACTGCAAAAGACTTCTAACCAAACAAAATTACAAAGAAAATTGTTTGAGGTTGAACACTTGATATACAATCAGTGGTGTTCACAATACAAATCAGATACAACTCTTTAAGACTCTAGAATTTCTAAGATATGATTTTAAGAACAGAAATTCTAAGTGAACTTTGGATGTGAAATGATTTCAACAGAGTTTTGATGCTTTCAAATTGTTGTAGAGTCTTGTTCATTCTTCAAGTATTCACTCCTATTTATAGAGGTGTGAAATGAACGTTGTAAGTGCCAGCACATCCAAAAAGAGTCGTTGTTGAAGCTTGATCTTTCACCAATGATTCCTTGCCTGATTTAGTTATTGTCCTATGAAGGATCAATTTCAAATTCATTCCAGTTGAGAGGGAACATTTCTGCAGGATTGGTTGTATATTCAGAGCTGTTATCTTGTCTTGCAGCAGAGACACAAAACAGAGTAGTGGAGAAGGTTTCGTACATAGTACAATGTCAATGCTCTTGTTCCTTTTGCAAGCAAATGCCTTCAAATACTTTTGAAATAACCGTTGCAAAGTTCCACTAGTCTTTTGCCATCTTTAGACGAGTTTCAATCCATGAAACAACTCTTGAATCCTTGAATTTTGCAAATTCAGTTGATCTTCAGCTTCTGGTGAAAATAGCTTCTGATAAGGAAGCTTCTGATGACGTGGCACTTCAGGACCTCTAGTCTTCAGGAGCACTAGTCTTAAGGAGCTTCTAGTCTTCAAGAGCACTTTGCCTTCAAGAGCTTCTAAGCTTCAATCTTGTTGATTCCTTTGCTCTTTAGTTGCTCATTCAGAATCTTTGTATGATATAAATTTTTGTCTATGGTCCTGTACACTTGAACAAATATTAGCAATTCCAATTGTCAATTTTTAATACCTTGTTATCATCAAAACTCTAAAGTTTTATTGTTAAACACATTTTGTTCCAACAATCTCCCCCTTTTTGATGATGACAAACAATAGTATTTAAAACTTGATCAATTGTTGTTAATCTAATTAACCAGTTGACTTTGAGGTTCTGAGGTTTGTAAGCTCACAGTCTGAGGTTTGTAAGCTCTGACTCCCCCTGAGTCTGATAGTCTTTAAGGTGAGGTTTGTAAGCTCCCCCTAAGTTCTATCCAGGTTAATTAAATTCTTTTAACGCGCAATAATATTTCAAAATGAAAAGTAGTAGATTATAGATAAGAAGAATGGTTCAATTAATTTTATTTGAAATTTGATACTCCTTATTCGTTCAGAGCTTATACCTTTCAGGTAAGAATGATAGAAGTTTTTCAAAATAATTTTCAAATAACATTAATAATGGGACTCAGAGCCTTTAAATACTATCACATATACTCCCCCTTTTGTCATTATCAAAAAGAAATAAACAAAAAGAAGAGATGAGAAAAACATATAGTAAAAAGGTTCAAAGCAATATAAGCACATATTCAGAGCATATTAACCATTTTCAGAGTAAAAACATAAATTCAAGGTTAATCAGAGCATATCTTAAGAACAATATTTAAAACATGAGATGATATTCAATATTAATCAGAAGCAAAAAGGAGTTCAGAGCTTATATAAATTTCAGAAGCATAAAAAGAACAACATCGTAATCAATAAAGAAACTAAACAACTAAGGTGGCATCTAAGGGTTGGGTTGTTGTGATTGTTGGATCAACGCCATCATGCGAGTAATGTCCTCAGATTGCTTCTTCAGGAGCTCAGTCAGTTGCTTTACAGTTTCTTCAAGAGCTAACGGTCTCTGAAGTAGAGAATCTTATCTAGCCTTAGATTCTTCCTGCTGTTTTATCATTTTCTGCTTCAGCATCTTGAATACCTTTGCTTCTCTTGATACATATTCTGATTTTGAATAGAAGGGTTCATTTGCTAGACACAGAATTGGACCTCTAGCTTGCTCAGCTAAGTGCATATTCTTCAAGTGACGTCTCACTGCAGCAACTTGGATTCTAAGACATTTCTAGCTTACAGCATCTAGCAATTCCGAAGCTTTGCTCTTCAGAGATGTCCAACGATCCTCATAGTCAACAGATAGAGTTAGAACTCTTCTTAGTTGCACTAGAGCTTGCATTTATGTGTTGATCTTTAATAACTCAGATTCAAAGTATTCAGATTTCAGAATGTCTAAGGGTGGTTGTTCAAGAATCTGAATATCAGATGAAGATGAAGATTGGTCAGAAACACTAAGGGTTTGGTTTTGAATTGGTTCAGAATCTGTGACAGACACAGAAGGTTTAGACTCTATCACTGGAACAGACTCTTCAATAACTGTCTCAATAACAGATTCTGGAATGGTCTTTTGATGAGTAGGTTGTGGTATTTTTGGTGTTGGTGATTGATGATGGGGGCTTTCTGAAGCAACTTCCATAGAAGCCACTTCAGAGCCTTTTTCTGAGGTGTCTTCAGTAGGGATTGATGATGAAGGTTCAACAGGATTGTCAAGAATAATCATGTTGAGGGGCTGAATGATTTGTGGTTGATCAAGATGGTCAGGGGGTAGTTTACTGCTTTTAAGCTCAAGTAACTCACTTACTCTTGCTTGAATAGATAGATACATATGTTTAAAAGGAGAAACAGGTTTTGAGGGCTTTTTATGGAGTTTGGATGATGATGACTGGCCTTTTGGAGTGGATTTCAGAAGGGTATCAATGGTCATATCATCATAATCATTGTATGATGATGAAGTTGGTGAAGAGGGGTCAGATATCTCATGTATCACAGGTTCTAAATGAGTAGAGACATTACCTGTCATAGCAACTTCTGAACCATCTGTTGTTTCCTTCTGAACATCTTCAGCAATATCAGAAGCCATCAGTAGTTTTGAAGCTTCTGAAGTTACAATCTCTTGTAGTTCAGCAGTGCTTTTCAAAGCCTCTTTAGCTACTTCAACAACTCCAGATGCAGCAGCAGCAGCTTCTCTATCCCTTGCTTCTCTTACCACAATCTTCAGAGCTTCATCAACCATTTCTCTGATCTCATGATCAGATTCTTCATCAACAATACTCTTTGAGAGCACAGAAGAAGGCACTTCACTATGCTTTGCTACAGCAACAACATCTCTGTTTGCAGCTTCTTCTGCTTTCTTCTTCAGAACCTCTCTTGTAACCAGTTCTGTTGTAGCTTCCTCTCCTTCAACCATATCTGTCACATAAGTTGATTCCTTCAGCTTTCTTATCTTGGTTGATTTCTTCTTCTTCTGAAGAGGCTGTTCAGAAGCTATTGCTGAAGCAGAAGCAGCAGTTTTGTCACTTCTGGTCTTCTTAGGAAGTATAGCTTCAGGATTCAGATCCTCAGCTTCTTCTTGAACAGACAGAACCACAACAGCTTTCTCTTTCTTGGCTCTTTTAGCTGGCTGTTCAGCAGCCAAATACTCTTCCTCTAACATTTCCTTTCTCTTTCCCTTTCTTCTTCCTTCAACAGGTAGCTTGGTTCCTAGCATATCCTCAGGAACCTCTTTTAAACCTATAACCTCACCAGTTCTTGTGTAATGATCACTAAGAAGTGCCATTTGAACTGCAATAGAATCCTTCTTACAATTGGAGGGAAATCAGCATTCAGTTGTGAGACCACCATGGATTCACTAATATCTGACTTCAGAGGCGTGAACTTCTCAATCAGGTACATGTTCTTCAAGGTTTGTCCATTGATCACCTTGCCAACCACTGTATCAGCATTGAGTCAGTGTAGAACCTTGTTGCACTGAGTGCTGCAATCATTCCTCCTTGATGGAAGATTTCAGAAAGAAGTCTCCCATAAGGTACCCAGATTCTGTCCTGGTTCTGACTCTTCCAAAGCTCCTTCTCCATGTATTTGAAGATATACTTCGGCAGATTGATTTTGTCTCCTTTGATAAGGTGGTGGATGAAAACTTTATGCGCCAATGAGGGTTGGTCACTGCCACCACCCTTTGGTAGCAAGTTCTCGTATTGTATTTTCAGAAGTATCTTCTTTTCCATATCCAAGACAGCATACTTCTTCGGTGTTGTTGTGTTGTAGAGAGTCATGTTGACGATATCATTCGAGGAGCTATTCTTTGGATTTGGAATCTCTATCCCATAGTATTGGCCAAAAGCTCCTACGCCAATCACAGAAGCAATTAACTCCTGATTGATTCTTATGGGGACTCCCATCATAGACGACCTGATTTCAGTCCCATTAAAAGGTTCCAGGATCATTTCTTCCCTTGTTTTCCCAGCAAGCTCTGGATAACGTAGAATCATATCCCTTTCTTCTACATCTGCTGCTTTTCTGTCAAAGATAGATGCTCTTACCCAGAAATGCCTTACCAAGGCTTTATACGTAGGACCATTCAGCATCCTAAAGTACTCCTTCCATCCTTGAGTAGCATAAAATCTTTTGATATTACAACCGTGATACAGAAGAGATGTGAAATCAACTGGGTTTTCAACCTGTACTCTTAGTTGATGTTCTTTAAGCTTCATAGTAAATCCAGCTATCAGATACACAACCCTTCCTGGTTGCTCTTGATGTTGTTGATGTTGTTGCTGATCTTGATCTTGAGTACTTACTTCAGGAACAGAACTAGGAGATGCCATAATTTGATGAAAATGACGAAGATTTTTGGGTTCTAGGGTTTAAGAGATAGATAAAATCTGATTTTCTGTGTGTAACTGTTGTAAAAACTTGAAAGTGTAGGTAAAGTGAGTGAGTTGTGTGTGAGTTTTATATATAAAGTGATTTTGTCAAAACGTTTCAAATACAAAGGGAACAAACAAACATATCATTAATGACATTGGGGCGCGCGAGATTGTACTTTCAAAGCATAAATGCATCATTGCCCCTTTTAGTTATACACCAATACAAATAAGCCATGTCAGAAGTTCTTAGAGTAACTGCCAAGTTAGTGGGCCAGGAGTTACCAAAAAGTAACTTCCAGCGTTTCCACTAACTCTGATATTCAGAAGCACAAAACCCAGCTTCTGGACTTCAGATGCTGACGTAATCATCAGAAGCACATTTTCCTCAGAACCTCAATAAAGAGCTTCTGATGAAACATGACTTCTGAACTGACTTCAGAGCCTAAAATCCTATTTAGGAGCAAGCAAGCTTTTAATCAGACACAAAGTGCATGTTCAAATTTTTCATTATAAAATCAAAACTTTCAACAATTAAACGCTTGGTAAATATATCAACCCATTGATTCTCAGTATCAATGAATTGTATATCTAAAATTCCTTTTTGAACATAGTCTCTGATAAAATGGTGTTTGATTTCAATATGATTAGCCATTGAATGCAAAATTGGATTTTTAGACAAACAAATAGCAGCAGTATTATCACAATAAATGGGAATACTGTTAACAATAATTTGATAATCTTCCAACTGATGTTTTATCCAGAGTAGTTGTGTACAACAACTTACAGGTGAGATGTATTCTGCTTCTGCTGTAGACATAGCAATAGTTGCCTTCTTTTACTAGCCCAAGATATCAGATTATCACCCAGAAATTGACAATTGCCACTGGTTGACTCTCTTTCAATCCTATCACCAGCATAGTCAGCATCACAGAATCCAATTAGCTTATAATCTAAGGATTTCCTATAAAGGAGTCCAAGATTAGTTGTTCCTTTCGGATACCTGAAGATTCACTTAACAACAGTTAAGTGTGATTCTCTAGGATCTGACTGGAATCTTGCACACAAGCATACACTAAATAAAATATATGGCCTAGATGCAGTGAGGTATAACAGGGAACCAATCATACCTCTGTACAGCTTCTGATCTACCTTTGCTCCTTCATCTTCTTTGCTTAAGGTGCATGTAAGATGCATTGGAGTGTTCATCACTTTACAATCTTCAAGCTTAAACTTCTTCAGAAGCTCCTTTGTATACTTTGTTTGATGAACATAAACTCCATCTTTGCATTGATTAATTTGAATGCCAAGGAAGAACTTTAGCTCTCCCATCATGCTCATTTCAAATTCATGCTGCATTAACTTAGAAAATTCCTTGCAAAGAGAAGCATTAGTAGAACCAAATATTATATCATCAACATATATTTGCACAACAAGAATATCTTTCCCAAGGGTCCTTCTAAAGAGTGTTGTGTTAACCTGACCTCTTTTAAAATCATTTTTGATTAAGAAATTACTTAGTCTATCATACCAAGCTCTTGGAGCTTGTTTCAAGCCATATAGTGATTTCTTCAGTTTATAAACATGATCAGGATGCTTAAGATCCTCAAAACTAGGAGGTTGTTTGACATACACTTCTTCTTCTATAACACCATTAAGAAATGCACTTTTGACATCCATTTGATATAATATTATGCCATGATTAACTGCATAGGAAAGAAGTAACCTGATTGCTTCCAATCTTGCAACTGGAGCAAATATTTCAGTGTAATCAATGTCTTCTTGTTGACTATAACCTTGTGCAACAAGTCTTGCTTTGTTTCTTGTTACTTCTCCTTGCTCATTCAACTTGTTTCTGAATACCCATTTTGTTCCAATAATGTTCTTCAGAGATGGTTTGGGTACCAGATCCCACACATCATTTCTTTGAAATTAATTCAACTCTTCTTGCATAGCTAAGATCCATCCATCATCTGAAAGTGCTTCATCAACTGTTGTAGGTTCAATCATTAATATCAGTCCAATCATTGAATCTTCTTGTCTGAAGTATGATCTCGTTCTTGGAGGACTTTCTTTGTTTCCAATGATTTGATCATCAGGATGTGAAGACTTGTATTTGAAAGTGTTTCTGGAAGGATCTGCTTGATGTGAGCCATCTTGTGCTTCATCAGAAGCAACTTCATCTTGAGCTTCTGATGTGGGTTCAGCTTCTGGAATGTCTTCAGAATCAATTGTCTGATCAGGTTCTGATGTGTCTTCAGGAACCTGTATCTCTGCAAAACTTTCAACTTGCTTTGGAGTTTTATCCCCAAGCTCTTTGTCATCAAATTTAACGTGCATAGATTCTTCAACACAAAGTGTCTCTGAATTATACACTCTGTATGCCTTTGACCTTTCAGAGTAACCTAAAAAGATTCCTCTTTGGGCCTTGGCATCAAATTTCTTTAGATAGAGCTTGTTATTCAGAATGTAGCATGTACATCCAAATTGATGAAACTAAGAGATATTGGGTGTTCTTCCTTTAAAGAGTTCATATGCTGTTTTCTCCAAGATAGGTCTGATATAGATCCTATTTTAGACATAACATGATGTATCCACTGCTTCTGCCCAAAAATGTTTTGCTAAATTGTTTTCATGGATCATGATTCTGGCCATTTCTTGTAAAGTTCTATTCTTTCTTTCTACAACTCCGTTTTGTTGTGGAGTTCTAGGAGAAGAGAATTCATGGACAATTCCATGTTTTTCACAAAAAGCTTCAAATGGCTCATTTTCAAACTCACCACCATCATCACTTCTGCTTTTCAAAATCTTTGTTTCTTTTTCAGATTGTATTTGATTGCAGAAGTTACTGAATACATCATATGCATGATCTTTCCTTCTCAGGAATTTCACCCAAGTCCATCTGCTATAATCATCAACAATGACTAATCCATATTTACTTCCATATAAGGATGCAGTGCTAACTGGTCCAAAAAAATCAATATGGACTAATTCTAAGGGTCTGGAGGTAGAGACAATGTCTTTTGTTTTAAAAGATGATTTCACAATTTTCCCTCTTTGGCATGCACCACAGAGTGCATCTGAATGATAATCAATGTCAGGAAGGCCTTTGACAAGTTGCAACTTACTAAGCTTAGAGATTAATCTCCAGTTAGCATGTCCCAACCTTCTGTGCCACATCCATTTCTTATCATCCACTGACAGAAGGCAAATCAACTTCTGATCCACCAGTTCAGAAAAATTGATTTTATAAACATTCCCTACTCTCTTTCCCTTGGATATTATGGATTTGTCATCCTTGTTGATTATTGTGCAGTTGGATTTTTCAAACAATAGATCATAACCATTGTCACAGAATTGACTAATGCTCAATAGGTTATGCTCAAGCCCATCTACCAACCACACATTATTAATTGAGGTAGAGGAATTACCTATAGTTCCTGTACCAACGATCTTGCCAGACTGGTTGCCTCCAAACTTCACATTTCCTCCTTCCTCCATTGTTAGATTGAGGAACATGAACTTCTCTCCTGTCATGTGTCTTGAGCAACCGCTGTCTAGGTACCATGATTTCTGCTTTGGCATTGCTATTAGACATATCTGCATTTTTCACAAGTTTAGATTTAGGTACCCATTGTGCTATGGGTCCTGGAAGGTTAGTAGTTGAAGTTCTACTCTTCAGTTCTTGCACTTTAGGATGTGATTTAGGTTGCTTCTGATTAACCATCACCTTAGGTTTAACGCCTTTTGGTTTTGGTACTTTAGAAGCATAGACTGTTTTGTCCTTCTGAACTCCAGACTTCAGGATCTTGAATTCTAGTTTCAACAGACTCTGAGGAACAAATTCTGATCTCTTCAGAATCCTGATCTTTGATGTCTTAGATCCAGAATTAGTCATAACCTTAGACTTAAGGTTCTTTGGCTTTGATGCAATCTCAGCTTTAGAGCTAAAAGCTTCAGGTTCTGACTGAACCACAGCTTTACCTTTCACACCTTCAGGTATAAAAACTGCTTTCAATCATTCCTTGATGCATTCACAACAATCTTTGAGATTGGTTTCATTAGTTTTCACTTCTGTAAAGCCAATCCCTCAACCACTGCTCTTATAAATGCTATAAATCATAGAAGCAACTCTGCTTCTATCAATGCCAGACATTATAAAATCTTCAAGCGCAATCTCATGGTTGCTTAAAGGTTTTCCATTACACTTTTGTTGCAGCTTCTGACATAAGAACCTGAGCTTGTATTCATAAGTTTTACAAATGAAGTCAAAACCTCTGAGTCCTTCTTCAGAAGCCTTTAGATCCAATAGAGTTGATTCTTGTTGTTTCATTAGATTAACATATTTTTCTTTTAAATCTTTCAACTCATTGGTTCTTACTTCAAAATGTGTAAGGAGCTCTTTAAGTGACTCAATTGATTCTTCTCTGGGAATTTTAGAATATACCTCATTTTCTTCTTCTGAATCTGATTTTGATCCAGCTTCTGAAGTTGCTGTTGCTACCAACCCAACAGCCATCTTTGCACCTTCATTAGCTTCCTCTTTGTCAGATGCAGATTCACTTTCTAAATTATCCCAGGTGGCCATCAAACTCTGCTTGATCTGTTTCTTGTACTTGCTTGGTCTGAAAGTTGACTTCTTTGACTTGTCCTTTGATTTCTCCTTCTGAAGATCAGGGCATTCAGCAATGAAATGTCCAGGCTTCTTACAGTTGAAGCATCCCTTCTGATCTTCTCTCTTTGAGCTTCTGAAGCTACTCCTTCTGGCCAGAAACTTCCTATTCTTCTTAGCCAGATACTGCAGTCTGTTGGAGAGCATAGCCATCTCAGCAGCATCTTCTTCAGAATCTGAACCAGATGGTTCTTCTTCTTCAGATTCAACTACTTTGAGGGCTTTTGATGACTTGCCTTTGTATGGAAGAGCTATTGATTTACTCTTTTTAGTAGACTCGTGTTCATTAAGACTTAACTCATGAACTTTGAGAGAACTAACAAGATCTTCAACACTTAAAGTGTTTAAATCTTTAGCTTCCTCAATGGCAGTCACCTTTGGTCTCCATCTAGCAAGCAAACTTCTGAGTATCTTGCTCACATGATCAGAAGCAACATAGCTCTTCTCCAGTATTTGAATTCCAGAGACTAGGGTTTGAAATCTTGAGTACATCTCCTCAATACTTTCATCATCCTTCATCTTGAACAACTCATACTGATGAACAAGCATCAGTGCTTTGGCTTCTCTTACTTTCTTGCTACCTTCATAGTTAGCACACAAAGATGCAAACATAGCCTTTGCAATAGATTTATCACTCATCTTCATGTATTCTGCATGTGGTATAGCAGAAACAAGAGAGCCTCTGATCTTGTGATGTTTCTTGTACATCTTCTGAGCAAGAGTATGAATCTTTCTATCAACAACAGCTCCTTCTTCATCAAGAACCAAGTCACCAACTCCATCTTCCAGTATATCCCATAGTTCTTCATCTATGCCCATGATATAACTATAGAAGTTGGTCTTCCACCAGGAGAACTCTTCAGGATCTCCATTGAACTTTGGAACTTTTCCAGAGTCAGCTTTCTTTTCACTATTGTAATCATAAGCCACAACATTATGATTAGCACCAGAGCCAGAGCTAGAAACAGATGATTCACAAGATATGTTTTTCTAAGATCTTGGACTGTTACACTGTTAGGTGTTATCAACAGAACCAAGGCTCTAGATACCAATTGAAGGGGAGAAAAACACAAGAAGGGGGCGTTGAATTGTGTTAGACGTTTCTTCGTTTTCTCTAAAACTCAGAACACTTAAGTTCAGAAACTTGAAGAACAGCTTCTGAATTGGGTGATCAGGAGCGTATGCAGCGGAATAAAGACAGAGAGAAAGGAAAGAAGAAAGACACAAGCAATTATACAGGTTCCTTCCACAAACCGGAAGTAGTCCTATCCCCCTTCCACTTCCAAGGAGAGTTCACTAAAAATGTAATATCTGATTACAATTGCTCAAGCACACATCAAGAGACTTCCTTTGCTCAAGCACACTTTGCAAGAGCTTCTATGCTCAAGCACAAATGCAAGAGACTTCTAACCAAAAAAAATTATAAAGAAAATTGTTTGAGGTTGAACAGTTGATATACAATCAGTGGTGTTCACAATACAAATCAGATACAACTCTTTAAGACTCTAGAATTTCTAAGATATTATTTTAAGAACAGAAATTCTAAGTGAACTTTGGATGTGAAATGATTTCAACAGACTTTTGACGCTTTCAAATTGTTGTAGAGTCTTGTTCATTCTTCAAGTATTCACTCCTATTATAGAGGTGTGAAATGAACGTTGTAAGTGCCAGCACATCCAAAAAGAGTCGTTGTTGAAGCTTGATCTTTCACCAATGATTCCTTGCCTGATTTAGTTATTGTCCTATGAAGGATCAATTTCAAATTGATTCCAGTTGAGAGGGAACATTTCTGCAGACTTGGTTGTATATTCAGAGTTGTTATCTTGTCTTGTAGCGGAGACACAAAACAGAGTAGTGGAGAAGGTTTCGTACATAGTACAATGTCAACGCTCTTGTTCCTTTTGTAAGCAAATGCCTTCAAATACTTTTGAAATAACCGTTGCAAAGTTCCACTAGTCTTCTGCCATCTTTAGACGAGTTTCAATCCATGAAACAACTCTTGAATCCTTGAATTCTGCAAATTCAGTTGATCTTCAGCTTCTAGTGAAAATAGCTTCTGATAAGGCAGCTTCTGATGACGTGGCACTTTAGGACCTCTAGTCTTCAGGAGCATTAGTCTTCAAGAGCTTCTAGTCTTCAGCAGCACTTTGCCTTCAGGAGCTTCTAAGCTTCAATCTTGTTGATTCCTTTGCTCTTTATTTGCTCATTCAGAACCTTTGTATGATATAAATTTTTTTCTATGGTCCTGTACACTTGAACAAATATTAGCAATTCCAATTGTCAATTTTTAATACCTTGTTATCATCAAAACTCTAAAGGTTTATTGTTAAACACATTTTGTTCCAACAAACTGTGTTTATCTTTTACCAATAATATAACAAATATAATAAGAATTCTTATCTTTTTCAATAACCCAAACAATATAGCAATTTTGTTTTAGGGTGTAACTAGAATTATCCTTTATATATTGTTATAGAATTGATGATTAAAATTATTTGTATAAATTTTTGTCACTTTTTTAAAATTATATGTATAGATTTTTGTAACTTTTAAATAGTAACAAGCAAATTTGTTTTAAATAGTAACAAGCAAATTTGTTTAAGGGTATCTTATCTTATCTTAATATATATAAATGTTAGGGTATCTAATCCCGCCTTTTTTGGTGGGTCCAAATATTTTTTTTGAAAAAAAAGGTTTGAGGGGAATTGAACCGCCTACCCATAACAACACCGTAGAGCTTTTACCACTAGACCACTAACATTTTTATTGAAATATTGTTGCTTCTAAAATGGATATGTAATCCTAATGGCCTTTTTTTAAGCTATTAACAATCATTTTTATTGTGTATATTTCCATGTTTGATTACTTTCACATAATTTAATTTATGACTTTGATTCCATATTCATTTTTGTTGATGCAAACTAATGTTTTTAATTTGCTTTTTTGAGATTTTGCATGTCGACCACTCTCAATCATCACTTAGTTTGATTGTTTTTATGACTTTAAATGTAACTCTAAAATTAATAATATGACCACTTTGATACTTACATATGAAACTCTACAAAACCCGTACATCGTACGGGTTAGAGTCTAGTAATATAATGAAAAGTTTAACTCAAAATAAAATCTTGTATTCTATTTATACACAGTTGTAAGTAATACAATCCATCAAATAAAGTTAAAGATCACAAAAATAAAAACATATACGTAATATATATATATATATATATATATATATATATATATATATATATATATATATATATATATATATATATATATATATATATATATGGGTGGTAAAGAATCTTAAATGCACGATCATTGACATGTTATTAAAGCGATATGCATAAAAATAACATAGTATTATTTTTTAATATATCTGCTTTGCTAAGGTTTATGGAATGGCATCCCACAACCACAAATAAAGTCATTGCATTGCGGAACTTGTGGAAGTCTACACATTCTAGGTGGACAGTCCTCATCATAAAGGCAGAACTTCTTAACTGTGATGTCAAATAAGAACTAGAGAATGTTACTAAAAGTTGTTGAAACCATTTAGAGTAAGATAAAGAAGATAAATTGAAAACTGTGTAAAATAGTACTTACAAGAGTTTGTTATAGAAAAAGATATGGAAAGAAAAATGATCATAGCATAAACAATATTTAAAACTTTAGACATATTTTTTTTCCTTTGAATGTAAATATAAAATTATTTGAGCACTTTATAATGTGAAAAACCCATATGCTTTGTTAAACACAAACCA
Organism: Medicago sativa; assembly: GCF_051527215.1. Taxonomy (NCBI): domain Eukaryota; kingdom Viridiplantae; phylum Streptophyta; class Magnoliopsida; order Fabales; family Fabaceae; genus Medicago; species Medicago sativa. Next base: position 47,516,137 of record NC_140750.1, read on the forward strand.
TTATTAAAATTATAAACATTATTAAAGATCACTTAAATCATGTATTGATATGTTGTGTTTGTCTCTTTAGCTCAATGAATATTCAATTGTCCTTTCATTATATTTTTAACTAGCGGGGTGTTTTTTTTTTTTTTTGAAAGAACTAACAGGGTGAATTGTATACTTTAATAATCGATCAAATAAGCACTTAAAAACTTAATAAACTAATGTAAAAGATGTCAATGAACTATATCAAAAGTAACTCGCAACGAAATAAATAAAAGAAAAGAAAAAATGACACAAAAATTTATATATGTTCGACCAGAAAATACATTATGGGGCTTATAGCCTACGTCCAGTCCTAAAGAAAACAACCATGAGATTTCCCTAATATCAAGCTTTTAAAACAAGATAAAATAAAACCAGTATAAATTGAGCATTTTTGCGGAGAGTTCTCGGTTGTTTTAAAAGCTTGATTTAAGTCTCGTGAACTTAGTTCAGTTGGTAAGAACAATACATAATATATGCAATGTTCGGTATTCGAACCCCGGACACCGCAAACAAACAAAAAAGGTATGATTTAAGTAACATCTTAAGGTGATTTTTCCTTGGGATTGGACATTAGACTTATTTTCATTTGTGACTTGAACAGTATAAACTCATGTGTACCTTTTCATTTCCTTTCATCTATGTTTTACTATTCCATTGCAACTTATTTTTACATTATTCATTTTCAACATATTTATTTATCGTCTCTTAATTTATTTTAATTTATTTGATCAACCGCTTTATTTTTAAAGTATACAATTCACCCCTATCTTGTGTACATTTTTTGATTCACTTGTTCAACATGAGTTAGTGATGAACAAATCCTAAAAACCTAAGGAGGAACCTCACGGCGAGAGGTAAATTATCCAAAATCAAAAGTGTTCCATACCATAAACTTGGCAGTTGATCATTTGGATAATATCAGCAAACAGTATTTACCATCCAATGCTAGCCAAGTTAATCCAACGAGTGACCCAAAGGCTAGGTTGAATTGTCACAGGCCAGTTGACCACGTAGGCGAGATGAACACATTGAAAGCTGGTTTCTTGAGTACTTCTTGTATTCTAATTTATATAATTGGTTGTACTCTTGCAGGAGATTTCTTCATTTTATTTATATAAATATACTATTAAAAAAAAGTAAAGGGTTGTTGGCCACAAATCCTAAAGATGCTGGTCCATATACTTGTATCCAACAATGAGCTAGGGCACACGTTGCACTTTGACTAAATCCCCACATAAAACACATGTGCCTTTGACTCAGTCTAGATAGGTGGAGTAGTGGGGGACCCCATGATTCTCCAACTCCTCCAGTTTTCACTCTTCACTAAAATTTTCAACTCCCTCACTACTCATATGGCCAACTCTATAAATAGGAGGTTATAGGCCGGCATAAAGCATTCACTTCTTCCACCTCGCCAAATAAAGAACCATGTCACTGTCATTTAATTGCTCCTTTAGATTATGATAATTAACAAAATAGTTCAGGTCAATCCCTTGATTCAGAGCCCTCTTTTCTAATTATAATTCCCTAATCCCTTAGGTGAACAATCATCAAAGGTTTTAAAGTGCGTTAATTCAGAATGACAACCTAATAACTTTCTATCCCGGGATTGTCCGTTAAGTTGATCAGCATAAATAAGTCAAAGTTATAAGCTGGTGTCAGTGGTCATATAATCTCTAAGTTCAATTATATTGGGTCAGAATCATAAAAGCATTACGCACAATTTATACTGAATAAACTAGAATAACAATCGTAATAATTCAGAGTTATAGATTACATGGCAAAAAAGCTAGAACATAATCATCTCAGACCTAATCAATTGAAACTTAGCTAGTCATGGCTAATGCACAAATAACTAGATTAAAAGAAAACAACATTACATGAATTTGGGACTGACTATGAGTTGGATGGCAAGCCACCATGAAATCTGCAATCCTTGGCTCCAAATGTGTCTTCAATCTCCTCAAAAATCAGAACCCCTACTTCAGAAAACAGCTTGGCCTTTATAGAAAATTTCCAGGTCACACAAAAATCGTACCACGATACAGAAAATCATAGCATGATTTGACATTAAATTCATATTCAATCAGGCGCGTCTTGAAAATCGTAGCACGATGAGGATTCATCGTAGCACGATTTATTACGTTGCAAAAGCCTCCTCAAACTGTCTCAAATGGTAGCACGATCCAAGAAACCGTAGCATGATTTCCTCTTTGCTCCAGCACTAAAAATCTATCCTTTTGTAGCTTTGTACTCATGCATAATCACCTGAACTCAGCTAAATTTACCCAAAAACTACTAATAAAATGATATATGACCTAGTGTCATCAGTTATAACAAGCAACACTCCCTTAGCGTCCAATCAAGGTGTTTTCGTTCTTTTGCTTTATTATTCAATCATGTTATTGTTGATTTCTTTGTAAATATCACCATTACACTAGTGTTCATATCAAGTTGAATAAACTCTCTTTTTAGCAATTCAATTCGGTATATAAATTCCTGGGAACGGTCACAATCCTCAAAATATTGCCACGCACATAGTTTTGTTTCCTGTTAATGTGGTGATAAAAGGCAAAATTGTATGTTATCACGTTGCACTTATCCTCCATAATGAATAAGAAAATGAGTGAATGAATGGTGAATTAAATGAAGATGTTTACATGAATGTTCCCCCAGACAGCAAAGCTGAGAAGCCATATCAAGTATGCACGTTGATCAAGCCTCTCCATGGTCTAAATCAGACTAGCAAAAATTGGTATAAAAGATTAAATCCAATGCTTCTTCTTTTACACTCTTACTGGAATATGTTGATGATGTTATCCTTTATGGTAACTTTTTAATTGAATTTTCCTCTATTAAACAAATTCTACATACTTCCCTTAAAATCAAGGATTTAGGCTAACTCAAGTATTTTCATGGTCTTGTGGTAGGACATTTCAATGTTGGCATATCTATTTGTTAAAGAAAATATTGTCCATACTTACTTTCTGATTCTTGCCACCTTGATTCTAAACCAGTTTCTACACAATCAGATACATCATTAAAGCTACATCATGATGCTAGTTCTCCCTTGAAGATATTCCCTCATATAGAAGACTTGTTAGTCGATTATTGTACCTTAACACTGCAAGGCCAGACATCACATTTGCAACACCCTAAACCCCATATGCAATAAAACATGCAATTAATTCAAATACAAAAGAGCTCAAGATGTCACAACTTCGTTTTTCTCAAAAACATCATAAATATATTTTCAAAACTTGCAGCGGAAAATCATCATACAAAATATCTCAACAACATGTAATTATCCTCAATACAAGAACAGCAAAATCCAATGCCATGTCTCAGGTCTCAAATACATAACCATAGTCTCATCAAATAAAATCCAATAAAGGATAAACGACAATAAACATAAATAGTTGACACCCTAATCAAATCCTAACTAGACTCGAGCAAAAGGTAAATGGAGGTAGCATCCAAGCTAGTCCTCAAGCAAATTACAAGCAAAAGTAAACTCAGTCCTGCACACCGTCTACCCATTCATACAAATAGGCAGGCGGTCAACCAAACGACCATTGATGGTTAGATAATATTCCACGTAATAAACATAATCAAATAAGGTCATTCAAGGATTTCAAGCGTAGCACATATACATACTCACCACTCCTAAAATACTAACATCATATGAATATTATCTTCAATTCAATTATAACCCAACAATCCCCATTTCAACAACAAGAGATCATCACATCACCAACAAATAAATTCACGATATTCATAATTTGTCTTATATAAGCATCAAATCATATCTTAACATAACAAAACTCAACAACATATATCACAATTTCAATTAGGCATATTAGCACATAAATTATTGTTCCATTTCACCTCGCCAATTATATATCATCACCTTTCACATTTTCAATACACATATTCATCACCCCCATACAACAATCTCATGTAATTATTTCAAATAAATACAATCATCAGCTCAAGGATATAAACAAGAAAATCATCATCATCAAATAAAGTCATCAAATGTACAAGCATCACCAACAATAACAAACACCATCATGTACACATCTCCACACGAATTCACATTATTCACCAATCACATAAATTACAAAGTGACATAATTCATCAAGTCACAATTTTCGTATAATTCACCAAATTACCTCATCACATAATGATGAGTCATAATTTAGTCTATTTTAATGCATTATTTAGTTTAGTTTAATTTAGATTTGATTTTATTTTATTGCAAATTTATTTCCTTTTTAAATCTTTTACTTCAAATTGCTTTTTATTTTATTTTAGGAACGAATATATGGTGGAAGGTGTCTTGGAGCAAAAGAAAGAGGACTGGAGCAAATACAGTGCGAAAATACGAAGATACAAGACAAAAATATGTCTCCACCAAGTCAGAAGCTTGGCACGGCCCGTGCCAACATGTGGCACGGTCGTGCCACCCTCCAGGATACTATTTTGCTGCTTTTCTTCAAGCCCAAGTTACCCTGTTGCAGCTTTACTGATTTGCCCTTATAATTGCTTAGATTTTAAGTCAATTGTAAAACTATAAATAGAGTAGCATTCCATCATAAACATTCACCTCTTCTTAGAATATTTCAGTGAATTATTTCAATAAAGTTCTTTTAATTCTTTTGTTTCTTTCTCGCAATTTATTTTATTGTTTTCTCTCTTCTTCCCCCATGTCTACGATGAACATGAGTGAGTAGACTTCTTCTTGTCTTGGGATTGTTGGGAAAGTCTAATGACATAATCCTAACGAACCAAGCTTTAACCCTAATTTCATGTAACCGTAATTTCTAATTTAGATTCACCGTTTTAACATGAATTAACCATTATCAAACTGTAGAAGCGAAAGTGGAGGGTTTGATAATTGTTAATCCATCATCCCAAACATCAATTCATAAACTTTGATGTTGGAACAAGTGAATCTAGACAATAATTGCAAAGGCAGAGAAATAGTCTTTGCAATTATTGAGACACAAGTAGTTTCAATCATTATAAGCATCTTCTAGTAATCAAGTCAGCGAAATAGGCTTGGTTGCTAGGGGAAAACTCTCACCGGACTTTCATCGGAAAGGTGAGGAGCTAAAGGGAAACCGGTCTTTAGAAATTAAGGTGTAAACCATGAAATTAGAAGTTAAAGTCTTGTCTAGTGAAGGGTTTGTTATTATGACGAACCAATAATCCCAAGGCTATTTTTATTATTGTTATTTACCTTAAGCAATTAAACCTCCTTTTTATAAACTTTCTTCTCCTCTAATCATTCTTTTAAAGTTAGTTAAATTGAACAACTCCCTAGTTGAACGATACTCTTTTACTACTATTACTTCGATAGCCCGTGCACTTGCGGTCTGACTCTATCAAGTTTTTGGCGCTGTTGCCTGGGAGTTAACTAATTTAATTAACTTTTTATTTTTGATTAGAATTCTCTTTCTTTTTCTATTCTTTTATTTTTCTTTTATTTTTCCTTTCTTTCTGTTATTGTTAACTTCTTGGGTTCTCAACCTTTTATGCGAAGGACTAGAAATCGAGTGGTATTCATACCCGAGATCGAAAGGTTCTTACATAGAAGGACGAGAGAGGCACAAATAATACCGCCATGGCTAATTGCACTCTCAAAGAGTATGCAACGCCATCTACGGCTGAGCCATAAGCTATTATAGTGTACCCAACGATTGAGGATGACAACTTCGAAATCAAGCCTGCCCTACTTAACCTGTTGGAGTAAGCCCTAATATCCAATCAATATTGATTGGGTTTGGCTTTGTATCATGATATTGATATAAATATATATTGTGAATATATATAATAATAAGGCATTTCTTTATTGATTTTGTTATGTTTCAAAATAATAAAGTCCCTAGAATAGATAGTTCATGTAATGGAATATTAAGTGTGACTTAATCATGAGATTACATTACGTAAAGAACGCTATTCTTAAACATATCCATAGTCAAGCTTTAATATGAATTGGGATAATAATGAAGCATAAAGACTATTATGTATGTAGACTGATGACCGCATCTCATGGGTCATTGATATTGAGATATTAAGTCTATACATAGGTATAAATATTAGGGGTAATATTTATACTGGATTGACCCACCGTGAGAATACTACATAGTATGTTATGAAAATGTCATAAGATATTCTCACAATGATAATAATGTATATCGCTCTTAGACCTGAAACCACTATGATCCCTAGATGTGGACTCAAGTGCTTTGTTGCCATTCTAACGTTGTCTGTAAAAGGATAACCATAACGTTGGTTGATGGGTACTTGATGAATCATGCTGAGGGACATGAGTGTCCTAGATGGGATTTGTCCCTCCTCATAAAAAGGAGATATATCTTTAGGCCTCTTGATGAAATATGACTGTAAAATTGCATGGCCATGCCGAACTAAGTCAATATAAGATATTGGACTTATTCATTATTCAGTATATTTCGGAATCAAGGAATATAAACATTGATCTATACAAGGGTGACAATATCTATGCCTTGGGATCAATAAAGATATCGAGACAAAGGAGTAAGTGTACACATGAGTATTATCATGGAAAGGTTTCGTCAGATCACTTGACATTCTTGTCACTTGGGTATCAATGATGTGTTGCTAGATACCGCTCATTGTTTATAATATTAAATGTTAGATTTAATATTATTGCCAACGTGACTAGAACCTAAAGGGTCACACACAAAGAACAGTCAAAAGAGAAATATATAAGTATGACTTATATAAGGGATGCGTTTAGTAAATAACGCTAATTAGTTAGCAAAATTACTAAACTCGTTGTTGGGCTTACGGAAGCCCAATAGTGACTTATGACTTGCAGAGCACACTAGAAGTTCTATAAATAGAACTCTGGTGCTGAAGTTTTTGGTTACACGTTTTTGGAGCAACCCTTCTTCTCTACACTTCCCATTCATTGGCTAGCACCGAGTTTTGGAGGAGCACTGTTCGTGTGGACTTGCTAGAGGCTTTGCTGCTTGCTGCTTGCTTGGCTGTGATCGAGATTCCAGTTTCCAATTTCCTACGTTCAGATTCCAAACTTCGAGGTAACAATCGAATCACTGATTCATGTTTGAATTTCGTAATGATCCAAGGAAAGAAAATCGAAATTCTTCTTCTTCTTCTTCTTCTTCTTCCGCTGTGTATGATATCTTTCGATTTTCCTTCAGTGGTATCAGAGCCAATTACAAAACCATGAATCGGATTGCTTTGTTACTGCTTTATGTTTTAATATGATTAAACATTTTGAATCGGAATTAAATAATAAAGAGAATTAAAATTGGCATCGTATCATGTTTTCTGTGCATGGCTTTTCGATTTGTTTGATGTTTCAGAAACCGTTTCTGGTGAAGTATCGACATATCGATTATACATATCGACGGGAACATGATTGGAAACAAATCAAATTAGATTATCTTTTAAAATTGTTTTAAGAGATAATAATATTTTCGCAAATATTTGATTTGCTAATATTTTGATATTCTATAAAGAATTAATTTGGAATGCAAATCCGTTAATAAAATAGAATATTAAGTGTTAATATTTTATTATTTAAATTTAAATATTAATTAAAATTGATTGATCAATATCATATATGTGATATATGATTTTAATACAACATCATTATATGTGATATATTGATGATATCATTCGTTCAATAGGTTTTATATAATTGATTGTGAATTTGTAGTCAACTCGTGAGATTGAGCTTCGAATACCGATTCTGGTGAAGCATCAAAGATCCGGTTGTCCATACTGAACAAACAATTGTTAAAACTATTGATGTTTGATTGTTGTATTAGGATACCTAATTATACAAGCGTTGTATTATTATGGTTGTATCATTCGATCAATTGTTTTCAAAGAGATTGTTGTGAATTTGAACATTTCGTGAGAGTGAGCTTCAATATCCGAATCTGGTGAAGCATCATAGATCCGGTTGTTCATGCTAAACAAACAATCCTTGAAAATATTTATGTTTAATTAATTTATTTAATTGGAGAAAGGTAGTAAATTTAAAAGATCATGATTTTGAAAGAGTTTCAATATCAGATATGATTTTTGAATTTGGTAATAAAATATTTGCTTAATTTTAGCCCTGTAATTTGTTTTGGAAACAAATTGATTGCCTAAATAAAGCAGATTTAATTATAATAATTATTGAGTGTCAATATTACTATAATTAAGTGAATAAAAATTCTACCTTTCGGATTGTTTTTCAAAAGTTGTTTGAAAGGTAATAAACGATCCTAAATTGATAGTTAATTTAAAAGATCATGATTTGAAATAGTTTCAATGTCATATATGATCTTTTGAAATTATTTAATCGATTTGCATGACTTTAACTTGATTTGTTTATAATTTAAAAGAATCATGATTTGAAAGAGTTTCAATATCATATATGATCTTTTGGATTTGATCATAATATTTTCCGAAACGATTTGGGTGTTCATAAACGTGTCAAGTGTTGATGCGAAATACGCAATCTAGAATATTTTGGAACACAATCTGAGATATTTTGGTATGCAATCTAATATATTTTAGTACTTGATCTGAAATATATTTTGGTACATAATATAATATATTTTGGTACTCAATAAAATATATTTTGGTACATAATATGAGATATTTTTGTACTTAATATCATATATTTTTGTACTCAATATAATATATTTTGGTACTCAATTAAACCCCAAACTAATCTGCGTAGTGTGATCATATGTCAAATTTTAATTTAATTTATTTAATTATAAGGTATAATTAATAATAATAAAAGTGTGTTTGTTATTATTATCATGTGAATGATTATGGCCCTAGTCCTTTTATTTTTTTCTTTTGGATATTAAAATACGGCCTGCGTGTCGTGCCTCTCTCTTATATCTCTATTGTACATTCTCTTCTCATCCACTCCCTCGTATGTAAAACGAGTTTCTTTCATATGTAATGTAAATAGAATGCAAAGAAGTAATAGGGCTCATGACGTTAGGATAGTCCTGGAGGTCAAGCTTGGAGAAGCAAGGTCGTTTCTAGGATTAGTTTAGATTCTCTCATTGGCTTGAGAGAGTCATAGCGTTAGGATGGCCATAATCATGTCACTTTTATTATTGTATAATCGTTATGCATGTTATGATTGGAGTGCGAATATATATGATATATAAGCCGTGGTGAGGTGAGATCAAACTTAATAAAAATCCTTCAATTCAAAATATTAAGTTTAATGCTTTCCAAAAGTTTAACACCCTTCAAGACTAATATCGAAATGTGTAGGTTTCGCCTTCGCGAGGTGCACTTTCTATACTAGTAAGTTGCGGTGCGGTAATCCAATTTACCCAAGTGTTATTCTTTTGGGTTTAACTTAACTAAATTAATTTTAATAAGATTAAAATAAATTTAGAAGCAATGTTTGGGAACATCTATATGATAGATTAGAGTAAGGAGTTATTCACTCAAATGATTTGAAAGTTGTATGAGATACAATTGGAAGGAGTTCCTACCTAAATAACTGAGTTTTGAGTACAGCCTCCGTTGACTTAAAGCAAGGTGAAATATGGATTTCAACCCACTAGAAAATCTTCCAATGAGATTTTCCGATTCAAATGTTGAAGGTCATTTGTTTTGAGTAAAATAGTGGGAGCATATTTAATTAAAGACCTAATTAATTATGTTTTTATATCATGATACAATTTTATTTTATTTTCTGTATTTAGAATTTCTTCGACATATATAATTTTATTATACTGTTAAATGTTCTTATGAAGAACAAAATCTTCAGAAAAGAGTTTCTGAATTGGCACAAAATTTAAGAATTGTTCTTAAGAATGAGAAAAACTGTATATTCTCGAGCAGTTATTTCCTAGCAACTTTCTATGTCTATATTTGAAAAACAAAGCTTATCAGAAGCATTGGGTCAAATGAGTAGATATAGGATATCTCATAGTGGTAACGACGATGGAGAATGATATGATCATTCAACCTCAATGTTATAAGATGAATAGTTTAAGCCTATCAAGTAGATGTACATGGATAAGAATAAAATTCAAATTCTGTTTTTTCTACCTTTGAAAGGTTAAACACGGTTGCAAAAAGGGGAAGCAATTATTTCAAAAGTTGAAAAACAAAAATTGCTCGTAGTTTTGAAAGGGTCAAAATATAAGAAAGAAGTAAGACTTCTTATTTACCCATATAGTTATAGAAAGTTAAATTTATACTTCTTCATCATAAGTATATGATACTTGATGATTAATCTCATATTTGTTGAAATATAGAGAGTTTTAAAGAAGCAGAACATTAACTATAAGTGAAGTTCACCTACGTCTGGAATGGAACAAATTGTTTCATTGACTATAAGAGCTTATGCATGGACTTAAACTTAACTTGATATGGAACCAAATAACTGTTATTAAATTCCATATAAAATAGAAGCATTAAATCATAAATCTTGTATTGACAAGAGAATGATTGTGTAGTTGAATAATAGACAAACATTGTCCTATTATGCAAATTATGTTTTCTATAGAAGTATGCTAATCAAGTAATGGATTTGAGTTCCATGATCTTGATAAGCTGGTCTATAACTTATATGAAAAGAGGATCAAATGAGATTTGAACCTTTTGTAGATTATTGGCATCAACGTTTAGTACAAACAATTGTGATTCACATTTCCAAAAATCCATGGATATGGACTATTGGACTCATTTGATTTTATATCATTTGAAGGATGTGAGCCCCACTTTTCAAAATAGATTAGTACACCGGTCACCAACAAAGGTGAAAGGACACATAATTCATTTGAATTGATATACGTATGAGATGTATATGGAGAACTAAACATATTTGCTAGATATTGTTTCTATTACTTCATCTAACATTACTAAATCATTTAGTAGATAAGCAAAGTGTATTTGACACGATTCAAGAAAACTTTGAAATTGTTCAAAGATTTTAACAATGAAGTAAAAGGAAAGTATAAAGACTATACGAGTAAGTCGTGATGGTAAATGCTTGATTAATGAGTATAATGATTATTTATATCGCTTCATGTTTGACATAACTCGATCTAAAATAGTTTGATTATAACTCAATGACTCTTGAAATTAACTAAATTACAGTTATTCTTCACCCATAACAAAGTTCCAATTAAGTAATCATAAAGACACCATATTAGATATGGATGTAAGAGTACCTATTTTGACTTTATGATAAATTGAGGTTATATGGTTTATTAGATAAACTAAACTTCGAATTTAATGAATGTATAATTGTGTAACTATCCTTAGGAAACTAAAGGATATTATTTCTACATCTTCTTTTTTGACAAAATTTGTTTGTCGCTAGAACTGGAGTATTCCTTTTCAAGGAGTATGTCTCTACAGGAGCCAGTGGGAGTGATGTAGAACTTGAATTAAGACAAGTAACACAAAATACACATCTCTCTAAAAATGGAACACGAGTTGATTCAACAAAGGGTTGTTGTTAAATCATCAGTTTGAGTAGCACAAGATCTAAATGGCTTGAACTTTGAGAAGTGACTATATGTCATGGGATCTTATAAAGGATCTATGTACACAGACCATATATGGATGTTGGAATGTGAGTTTTCTTTTAGAATACTGACATGGATGGTATTATGAATACCTTTAAGATGTGATTGATTGTATATGGTTTCATGCAACTCATGATGCAAATTATGACGAAACCATTACATCATCGTAATGCTTAAATCTAACGATCCCAACTGCCATTGTTGTATAATACATGTTCTAGAAGATGGATAACGAGGTTGTATTCCTTAATTGGAATAACCTTATATATGTATTTGACATATGTAGGATTTCGTTAATCCAAAGGATGCTAGAAAGGTATATATATTACAAAATTCATGTATGAATTGGAGCAAGCTTCTTGAAGTTGAATTATTTGTTTTATTAGTGAAGTTTTATGAAAAACTTTGATTAATAAAAATCTTGTGCACACAAGGAGAATAGTGGGAGCATTGATATTAGTTTGGTGGAGTATGTGGATGACATACTAGTCACCAAAACAATTTATCTACACATGTGAGACATGGTTAGAAAATTATTTTCAATATGTACCAAAATTGATTGTAGTGTTCGACACTAGAATACTTTCAAGAATATCCATGGATGTTTTAAAGGACTAAGGATTGTTTCTTGAACACAGATTAAAGGAACATTGTAAAGAAGTTACAATGATGCTGACTTTAATATCGGTGTACAGTATATCCAAATCGCAATTTGGAATAAATGCTATGCTTGGATATCAACTATGAAATTTGTAAAAGTACAAGCTTCAAATAGTTGTTGTTTCTATTACAGATGTCAAATATATATGATTTGGATTGTTTAGCTCATAACTGAGCGAAACCATGTGTCTCTTGCATTGCGGATTCCATTGATCCCGTCTGAGGTAAAATTGGTTTAATCTTGCGAGCAATGAATACTTGATCTCACCAATAATCCAAATGTATACTTTGACACTTCAATTTCTTTTCGATGGAAGATCGAAAGTGGAAATTGAAAGAAGTGTAACCTACCAACATAGGAAAGAGTTCCTTATCTACTAGAATAGTATCATGCCCAGGGTGTGCTTAAAGCTAACACTTGATCAATATATATTGAGTTAATATTTGATTGGCTTTTAGTGCTAGTGGGAGATTGTTGGAGTAAGCCCTAATATCCAATCAATATTGATTGGGTTTGGCTTTGTATCATGATATTGATATAAATATATATTGTGAATATATATAATAATAAGGCATTTCTTTATTGATTTTGTTATGTTTCAAAATAATAAAGTCCCTAGAATAGATAGTTCATGTAATGGAATATTAAGTGTGACTTAATCATGAGATTACATTACGTAAAGAACGCTATTCTTAAACATATCCATAGTCAAGCTTTAATATGAATTGGGATAATAATGAAGCATAAAGACTATTATGTATGTAGACTGATGACCGCATCTCATGGGTCATTGATATTGAGATATTAAGTCTATACATAGGTATAAATATTAGGGGTAATATTTATACTGGATTGACCCACCGTGAGAATACTACATAGTATGTTATGAAAATGTCATAAGATATTCTCACAATGATAATAATGTATATCGCTCTTAGACCTGAAACCACTATGATCCCTAGATGTGGACTCAAGTGCTTTGTTGCCATTCTAACGTTGTCTGTAAAAGGATAACCATAACGTTGGTTGATGGGTACTTGATGAATCATGCTGAGGGACATGAGTGTCCTAGATGGGATTTGTCCCTCCTCATAAACAGGAGATATATCTTTAGGCCTCTTGATGAAATATGACTGTAAAATTGCATGGCCATGCCGAACTAAGTCAATATAAGATATTGGACTTATTCGTTATTCAGTATATTTCGGAATCAAGGAATATAAACATTGATCTATACAAGGGTGACAATATCTATGCCTTGGGATCAATAAAGATATCGAGACAAAGGAGTAAGTGTACACGTGAGTATTATCATGGAAAGGTTTCGTCAGATCACTTGACATTCTTGTCACTTGGGTATCAATGATGTGTTGCTAGATACCGCTCATTGTTTATAATATTAAATGTTAGATTTAATATTATTGCCAACGTGACTAGAACCTAAAGGGTCACACACAAAGAACAGTCAAAAGAGAAATATATAAGTATGACTTATATAAGGGGTGCGTTTAGTAAATAACGCTAATTAGTTAGCAAAATTACTAAACTCGTTGTTGGGCTTACGGAAGCCCAATAGTGACTTATGACTTGCAGAGCACACTAGAAGTTCTATAAATAGAACTCTGGTGCTGAAGTTTTTGGTTACACGTTTTTGGAGCAACCCTTCTTCTCTGCACTTCCCATTCATTGGCTAGCACCGAGTTTTGGAGGAGCACTGTTCGTGTGGACTTGCTAGAGGCTTTGCTGCTTGCTGCTTGCTTGGCTGTGATCGAGATTCCAGTTTCCAATTTCCTACGTTCAGATTCCAAACTTCGAGGTAACAATCGAATCACTGATTCATGTTTGAATTTCGTAATGATCCGAGGAAAGAAAATCGAAATTCTTCTTCTTCTTCTTCCGCTGTGTATGATATCTTTCGATTTTCCTTCATAACCTGGTGCAGCAAAACCAATTTTCGGGATCCCCCACCGAGGATCCCAATCTTCACATCTCTGTTTTCCTACGAATTAGTGGAACCATGAAGGAGAACCAAAAGGCCGTAAGACTTCATCTCTATCCCTTTTCCTTAAGGGATAGAGCTAGCGCTTGGTTCCATTCCCTTGAAGTCGGTTCCATTACTTCATGCGATCATATGAGGCAAGCATTCCTTGCCCGGTTCTTTCTCCCATCCAAAACTGCTAAACTAAGGGACCAAATTACTCGGTTCAATCAAATAGATGGGGAGTCTCTCTATGATGCGTGGGAGCGTTTCAAAGAAATGCTCAGACTTTGTCCCCACCATGTTCTAGAGAGTTGGCTCATAGTCCACACCTTTTATAATGGCCTATCTTATACCACTAAGATGTCTGTTGATACAGCTGCAGGTGGAGCTCTAATGAACAAGAAATACACGGAGGCATACGCCTTGATTGAAGACATGGCTCAGAATCATTACAAATGGACCAACGAGAGAGCCATAACTAGTTCTTCATCCTCCAAAAAGGAGGCAGGTATGTATGAAGTCTCTAACTATGACCACCTTGCTTCTAAAATTGATGCATTAACGGAGAAATTTGAAAAATTCAATGTTAGTGCCATCAATTCTGCTTCTACTTCTTCTTCTTGTGAAATCTGTGGTATAACTGGTCATGTTGGTGTTGATTGTAAACTAGGTAGTGCTATCAATGGTGTTGAGCAAATGAATTATGCTCAATACAACCAAGGGATGAGACAAAATCAAAATTTTTACAAAAATCGAAATCCCTATGGACAAGTAGCACCACCTGGCTATGCAAACAACCAGAGATTCGCTCAGAAATCCAATTTGAAAATTTTGTTGGAAAATTCTATTGTCAACCAAAATAAACAACTTCAAGAACTTAAAAACCAAACCAGATTTCTGAACGATTCTCTTTCCAAACTCAATACCAAGGTTGATTCTATCTCTACTCATTCTAAAATGCTTGAAACACAAATCTCCCAAATAGCCCAACAAGTGTCCACTCTTTCTCAAGAACCGGGAGTCTTTCCTGGTCAAACCGAAGCCAACCCTAAAGCTCATGTTAATGTCATATCTTTTGGGGGTAGTAAGTTAGGAGAAACTATTGCTAAGGTTCAAAACATTGAGGAAGAAAATGTCAAGCTTTTAGGTGAGAAAACTGAGATAGAAGGTGAGAAACAACTTGATAAGACCCAAACTCCATCCCCATTGGATATTGCTAAGCTTAAATTGGAGGGTAAGTTTGAAAAATTTGTTAACATACTTAGGAAGATTTGCATTAAACTCCCTTTTGCAGAAGCTTTGTCTAGGATGCCTCTATATGCCAAGTTTTTAAAGGAATTTTTTTCAAAAAAAGGGCTATAGAGCGTAGTGAGACAATAGCTTTGGCTAAGGACACTAGTGCAATCATTCAGAAGACACCCACTAAGCTTAGGGATCCAGGTAGTTTTGCCATACCTTGTATGATTGGGAGTGAGACCGTTGACAATGCCTTGTGTGACTTAGGAGCTAGCGTTAGTTTGTTACCTTTGTCCCTCTTTAAGCGGATGGGAATATGAGAGTTGAAATCTACCGAGATAAAGTTGAAGTTAGCTGATCGTTCTACCATGAAACCAGTAGGATTTGTTGAGGACATACCTGTTAAGATAGAAGGGATATACATCCCAACTGATTTTGTAGTCATTGACATTGAAGAGGACGAAGACGTCCCTATAATCCTAGGTAGACCTTTCCTCCCCACTGCGGGAGCTTTTATTGATGTTAAACTTGGTAGGATAGTCTTTCAAGTGAGTGATACAATGGTCAGCTTTGAGTTGGAAAATGTTATGAAAGGTCCCGCTCTTTACTCTTGTTGCATGCTTAAAGATCATGTTGTGAAAGAACGTTTTAAGCGTCATCTACACAATATGATATCTTTGATCCCTTTTAAGGACTTTTTCTAACCGTCAAGCTAATGACTTTAAACGAGCGCTTCGTGGGAGGCAACCCAGACATTTATTTGCTTTGTTTTGTTTGTTTTCCGTTGTTTTAAGTGTTTTGTAGGTAATTGTCCAAGTGTGATTCGAGAAAAACTGAAAATTTTGAAGCCCCCAGGACCAGAAGGTTGGCACGGCCCGTGCTAAGGTTGGCACGACCGTGCCAGATGTTACAGCACAAAAGGTAGCAAAACTCCAGAACCTTGGCACGGCCCGTGCCAATATGTGGCACGGCCGTGCCTGACTTCTTGCCCCCTATAACCTTAAAAATTTTCTTTCTTCTTCCTCATTCACAACCACAAACCTCTTTCATCTTCTAAACTTCTCTCTAAACCTCCATAACCATCCATCTTCAAACCTTCATATCTTCCTCAAAACTTCACCAATCCACTCAATTCTTTCACCAATCAATCACAAACTTCATCCTAAACACAAACCACCAATCAAAAACAACTTTCATCCACCCAAAACCATAATTCACCAAAACCCTATTCCACAAAAACCTAGCCCAAAAACCACAAATCCTTAACCCATCTCAACACCTAAACTCAACAACCTTACTCAAACATAAACCCCAACCCTAAACCAACCTTTTCCACCCAAATTCATCGCCAAACCCTAACCTTCACCAAAACTAAAAGTCAACAAAAGGTCAACTTCTGATGGCTTCAAGAAGAAGTGGTAAGGAACCAGCAAGCTCTTCCGGAGGACCTCCCTCAAAGAAGCAAGCACAAGAAAAGAATCATGGAATCAAGTTCAAAGACAACAAGCAAAGGGATAGGTATAAAATTCTAACTTCTAAATCCTTGCATCCATCTAGGTATCCTGATTCTTATAGTTTGAATGTGCTAGGGATTAGGAATGATGTTTATAAGTTGTTAGGAAACCTAGGTTGGATTGAGATGTTGAGACCTATGAGAGGTTATGAGAACTTCACCTATGAATTTCTAAGTTCTATTACTTTCATTAAGGATAGGTTGAACTATGATAACCCTAACCATAGAGTTGCTTTCCGGCTAATGAATGTTGATTATGATATGTCTCTTCAGCACTTTTGTGAAGCATTAGGCTTTGCAAACGAGGGGTATATACATGATTCTTGGGACCAAAGTTTGAAGCTGGTTGACTATCAACCCGCTGTCTTTTGGGAGCTTATCACCGGCCTTAGGCAATTTGTCTCTAGATCCAACAAAGCTAGTAACATTCATAATCCCGTGCTTAGGTACCTTCAGAGGGTTATGACTTGCACTATTTGGGGTAGAACCGAGTTAAGGAACACAAGGACGGATGAACTCTTCATGTTATGAGCAATGCTTTATAACCACCCCGTGAATACTTGTTTCTATTTGCTTGACTACCTTGACCATGTAGGTACTAGGCCTGCCGGAAAGGGAGAGATAATGGTGGGTGGAATTATCACATACATAGCTAGGCAATTTGGAGTGGGTGAAGATGAGGGGATAAATAAAATTGAGGGAAACAATAGGTTGAACATAGAAACCCTCATCGCAATGAATTTCATTAAACATTGTCCACCCATGAAATACCAACTCAAACTAAATGTGCCTATCTTGCTTCTACTTCCTAACCCATCTCGGACAAGCATCGAGATGGAAGAAAATTTGTTGTATGTTGATAATGACCAGGTACATGAAGAGCAAGACCATGATGAAGGAGAAGGTGCTAACTTGCACCATGAGGAGGAGCACCATGGCTATGAAGCCGGTGAGGTTAATGAAGATCAAAGATGGGCATGGATTCATAACGAAGTTGAAAGAATGAGCACCGAGCAACAAAGGCAAGGTGTTGAAATCTCCGGACTAAGGAACGATGTTCAAAGGAGCAACCGCTTAACACAAGAAAACAATGAGATGCTCCGCCAGATGATGCAACACCTACAACTCCAATGTCCTCCTTATGGACCTCAATAGACATTGTGAGCTATCCTCTTCCTCTCTTCCCTTCTCTCTTCTCTCTTTCTTATTCTTCTTCTTCTACTCTTTTAATTTATTTTTTTTTTTTAATCATTGAGGACAATGCTTCCCCTAAGTGTGTGTGTGTGTGTGTGTGGGGGGGGGGGGGGGGGGGGGGGGGGGGGGCTAATAAAGTGTCTAGAGTCGTAGTGTTTCCAAACTCCCTTGAACTTTATTCTTTTGTTTTGTTTTTATAGCAAAAGGCATGATTACTAGCTTGTTTTTAATGTAAAATATGGCATAAATTTTTTGTTTTGTCTCTTCTTTAAAGGTTGTTTCTTGTACATAAAAATGATTTCTTGTGTTTCTTGTGTTCTTGCTATACCCACATCTTGTTTTATTGTGAAAATTCTCCAATGAGAAAAGCACCCGGTTGCAATCTTTGAGTAAATGTATGAGTAGGTATTTTAAGGAGCACGTTCTATCTTTAGAGTTAACTTAGACCCTTAAAAGTCTTTAGAGTAAAAGTAGTATAAGTTTGTGTGGGAAATTAATCAATTGTGCCTTATTGTTATATTCTCTTAATTGTTAAAAGTAAAATGGGGCGGGAGAATGGCACCAACATGTGGGGGAAAGGACAATCCCTAACTTCCTAATTGTGGTGGTGACTCCCTAATTTGAACTTAAGTTCCAAATCAATTCATCAATGCTAGGGGAAAGGACAATTACATCCAAAAAGACTTCCTACGCGGAGATGAAATAAAAAATTTTGCAGCACTGCTTAGGGTGATTTTGAATCTAGGGGGAAAGGACAATTACATCCAAAAAGACTTCCTATGAGGATAGATAGCCCCTAAGCACCTACAGCCCCTTTGAGCTTAAATTGTTAACTTAATTTAATTTTAACCAAATTCCCATCACTCTTATATGAAATGAAGGAAGGACTTTCCTCGGTTACTTTAGCATTAAGGATAGAACCTGTTCCTCATAATATCTGTCTTATACAGGAGCAAGAAAAGGGTTGGACTGCACACACACACTCACTTAAGACTTGATGTTGGGTTGAATAGGTTCACAAGGAATGTTTGAAATTGTGATTAGTGTACTTGAAGCAATGTTGTTTTCAATTGCATTGCCATAATTAATCTTTTGATTGCTACTATGTCCATTGCCTTTTGCTTGAGGACAAGCAAAGATTCAAGTGTGGGGGAGTTTGATGAGTCATAATTTAGTCTATTTTAATGCATTATTTAGTTTAGTTTTATTTAGATTTGATTTGATTTTATTGCAAATTTATTTCCTTTTTAAATCTTTTACTTCAAATTGCTTTTTATTTTATTTTAGGAACGAGTATATGGTGGAAGGTGTCTTGGAGCAAAAGAAAGAGGACTGGAGCAAATATAGTGCGAAAATACGAAGATACGAGACAAAAATATGTCTTCACCAAGTCAGAAGCTTGGCACGGCCCGTGCCAACATGTGGCACGGCCGTGCCACCCTCCAAGATACTCTTTTGCTGCTTTTCTTCAAGCCCAAGTTACCCTGTTTCAGCTTTACAGATTTGCCCTTATAGTTGTTTAGATTTTAAGTCAATTGTAAAACTATAAATAGAGTAGCATTCCATCATAAACATTCACCTTTTCTTAGAATATTTCAGTGAATTATTTCAATAAAGTTCTTTTATTTTTTTATTTCTTTCTCGCAATTTATTTTATTGTTTTCTCTCTTCTTCCCCCATGTCTACGATGAACATGAGTGAGTAGACTTCTTCTTGTCTTGTGATTGTTGGGAAACTCTAATGACATAATCCTAACGAACCAAGCTTTAACCCTAATTTCATGTAACCGTAATTTCTAATTTAGATTCACCGTTTTAACATGAATTAACCATTATCAAACTGTAGAAGCGAAAGTGGAGGGTTTGATAATTGTTAATCCATCATCCTAAACATCAATTCATAAAGCGAAAGCGGAGCTTTGATGTTGGAACAAGTGAATCTAGACAATAATTGCAAAGGCAGCGAAATAGTCTTTGCAATTATTGAGACACAAGTAGTTTCGATCCTTATAAGCATCTTCTAGGAATCAAGTCAGCGAAATAGGCTTGGTTGCTAGGGGAAAACTCTCACCGGACTTTCATCGGAAAGGTGAGGGGCTAAAGGGAAACCGGTCTTTAGAAATTAAGGTGTAAACCATGAAATTAGAAGTTAAAGTCTTGTCTAGTGAAGGGTTTGTTATTATGACGAACCAATAATCCCAAGGCTATTTTTATTATTGTTATTTACCTTCAGCAATTAAACCTCCTTTTTATAAACTTTCTTCTCCTCTAATCATTCTTTTAAAGTTGGTTAAACTGAACAACTCCCTAGCGGAACGATACTCTTTTACTACTATTACTTCGATAGACCGTGCACTTGCGGTTTGGCTCTATCACATAACTTGTATGCATTCAATGTTCTAGACACCTCTACATGCATGTTGTACCAATTTTGGAGTTTGGAGGTAATCTTACCGAGTTATCCACTAACGTAATAAACACCACTAATTACATTCTTCACCAACTAATGTAATAAACACCGCCAATTACATTCTTCAGCAAAGACTCAATATGACTATGAATGCATGAAATTTCAAGTAAAGACTCGACAATGCATAATTCACAACACTATATTATATAATTTTTACCATCATATAATATCTTCACCAACTAAAGTAATAATCACCACCAATTACGTTCTTCACCAAAACCACCACCGCATTATCAAGCATTTACATCCATACGATCAACAATTCATAATCAACAAAAGAGTCATCAATATAATCATCATCAACAATTATCATCACAAGGGAACAACATCGTTTCACAAAACACATTTCACATAATAGACAGATAATCAACCACATCATGATAACCAACATATTATACAGCCACCACTCATTGATTCATTCTTATTTCATCATATTATCATGAATACAAAGTCATTTGTAAGTTATCAAATCATAATTTTTGATTTTGACAAAGTTCGTCTATTTTCACAAAATCACCAATTTCGACATTCTCACACAATTCAACATATCTCATGCATATTAGACAACAATTCAATCACACACCATCATATAATCATGAGCATAAAGTCATCCACAAGCTAACAAGTCATTTTTCAACATTTCACCAAAGTTCGTCTATAAATTCCAAAGTTCATCCATTTTTATCATTTTTCACAAAAATCAAGTTTCATGTTCATATCAAACCTATTTGGTTATTCTTTCATTATTACAGAAAACAAGTCATAACATCATTTCATTTGAGAAAACCAAGTTTCGAAAAATTCAGAATTCATGTGCATTTTTACTTAAAGTTCGTTTCAAAATCATAAAACCAATTTAATCCAAATCAAATGATGTTCCAGTAGATTTATTAGTTAAAACAGCATCAAAACAATCAAAAGGAACACTTGGGGATGTCCGAAAATGACCCCAAATGCCTGGAACCTCCAAAATTGTGGGTTATGTCCTGCGTCACTTGCCACGACGACAGCATGGCTCGCCCAGCGAGCATCACAGACACAACAACCCCTAATTTTAGGTTCCTCTCGGGAACTCACACCAAATTTTCCCTAAAAAACCCCAATTTTGATCCCAATTGACCCAAAAATGTTGCACAAACTTCACCAACATACATTAAAATGACATTAAAGTGAATCAAAACATGAGTTCATAACATCAATTCACCAAGTTTTCATCATCACACTCATTTTTCACCAAAAACACCAAAACTCGACAATTCAATTCAAACTTCCCAATTATCATCATCAAATTCATGAATTCTCATCAACAGGTACCTAACAACATTCATATCACATAAATCATGAATTCATCATTTATCAACAACAACATCATCATTTTCACTAAGTTAAGCAAAATTCTCAAAGTAATCACTTCAACACATATTAACAATGAAAATTAAGCATCAACAAGTTTTCATATACCCAAATTCACCACATAATTAATTATGAGCACGAAAATTAACATCCAAGATCATCAAATCCATGGTTCATTCAAAAGCAATTATGACCCATAAGTGAAAAACTAGATTATAGCTTATTAAGTAGAGCAAACCTATCCCCCTTACCTTGTTTCCTCAAAAGCTAAGCTAATCTCCAAGAATATTCACTTTCTCCAATGAATCCTAACTTCCTCTTTACTTTTCTAAAAATGGGTTCTTCCTCTTTCTCTCTATTCTTCTCTTCTATCTCAACTCTCTCTATTCTCTCTAGCCACTTTGTGAAAATGAGTGAAATGGTTTCTAACCCTAATTTTCCCTCATGAGTTATGTATATATACTTCAATGATAGGCTAGGTTAATACAATTCATAATGGGCCTCAAAACTCTTACCACTTAATTCTAAAAAGTTACCACTCACTTAACTCTTAAAGACTTCTCATTAATTATCACCTCAAAATAATTACCATAAGTTACTACTATCTTAGTAAACATAGCTCTTCACACTAAAACACTAAAATAATCTCCACTCTAAAATTACTAATTTACCCTTAGTCCTCAAATGACCAAAATGTCCTTAATCTTAAAAATGACTAAAATACCCTTCTCGCCTAAAAATCCACTAATCCCAAGTCAAACACACAAACAAGCAATTAAACACATAATTCAACCCCAACAAAAGTGCAGAAAATTAGTTTTTCAATGTGTTTTTCACTAATTAATCACTTTCAAAACCACTAATTCAACCCCAACACCTTCAAGCTTTTCAAAAACAATACCTTAGGTCAAATACCCCATTTTAACTACTTAACACACACCAAAACATCTTTTTAACTTAATTAATCTCTTAAAAACCATCGATAGCTTAAAATCCGTTTTCACTAATTTAACTCCACACCAATCAACTTAACAACATGAACACAATATCATAATCATCTCAACATAATAACAACCTTTTCAATTCATTCATATATCCCAATTTATCAAAACAACAACTTCCATGATTATTATGATCCATTTTTCACACAATTCACAACAAACCACAACTTTATCCAAACAACACATTTAACATAATTACTTCCATGAATTTTAACATAGAAACATACCCAATAACATGGCAAGTAATTAGAACATGTTTTGAGCAATAATCATCAACAATATCATGATTTTCACATAATTAAGTTAAAATCTCAAAAGCACTTATTCCATATAATCAACCATGCGTTTTAGCACAACAACAACAACATTTCATAACTTTTATCGTATTTAAAATTAGATTAATTAAGAGAGCACAAAAATTACCGTAATTAATCCATTTTTTCATGAAACACAATAATAATAACAACAACACCAGCAACCAAGTTTTTACCTATACCCGCAATCAATTCTATGAAAAGAAATCCACACACCCATACCTTAGTTTTCAATCTTTAAGCTTCATAGCTCCAAATTCTTTCCCTCTACTTGATCTTCAAGTTTGTTCTTCCTCTTTCTCCTCTTGGGTCTCTTTTTTCTTTCTTCTCTCTCAATTTTCTTTCTATTCTCACTTTGACTCTTTATAGTGAACTTACCAAATGAATCCCAAAACTAGGGTTATGACTATTCTATAGTCTTATATAGCTATCCTATTTGGCCTAACTCACTTAACATCTATTAGGCTCAATTATTCTTACTAACAATTAACTCTCATCTTTCTAATTCACTTAATTCCCTTTTTTTACCATTTACCTCAACTCTAGTAATTCTACAATGTTACCACTAACCTCATAAAATAACATTCACCTATAATTTACCTAAATGCCCTTCATTCCCCAAATTACCAAAATACTCTTAATTTCTCTAAAATCCAATTAGCCTAACAATTAAAACACATCAAACAATTAAATAAATAATAAAGCAATTAAATAAATAGTATCCTAAAAATTGGATCGTTACAAACTACACATGCACACCATACTGCTGCTCTTAGAGTTCTCAAACCTTCCTGTCGATATTTTTCAAAATATGATAACACATCCTCCGATTGTTTTATAGTAGCATCGATAAACATTTAATTAGATTGCAAGTTTTTTCTAACGGTATTTGTTCTGGATCAAATTTCGACCTATATAATGGACAAAATTCAACACAACACTGCCTTAATGATGTTGAGGGAAGGTCACATGTGCGCCTACCAAACAAAAGCACCACCATGGAACAATCTTGGACGTCATACCCGTCTCTAACTAACTCCTGCCGTCGATGTAGGGTTTCATAGAAGCAGTTACTGTAGGGATCTCAAGAGGGGGGTTTTCAAAATTTTAATCCTCTTAACGGAACAAATCCCATTGAAACAGATCTTGATTAAATCATTAATCACAAATCAAACACAAACTTAAAATCTTAAGGGTCCATTTGATGCACATGATAAGAAGACAGGATATGATAATACTATCCCATCCTTATTCAATATGATGTTTGGTGCACCAATAAGAAAGGATAATTTAAACTTATGTTTTTTTATCCTTAGCTTTTGGTGGGTTAGAATTATCCTATCATGATTAAAACAAGAATCCTTATTTTTCCCTCTCTCAATTCATCATTCATGTTCTCTCTTCTCCCCATCCATCGACCTCTACCTCTTCCTTTCTAACAGCCCGATTTTCGCTAGATTTATTTTATTATTTATTATGTGAGTTTTTATGTGCTTGTTTATGATTATTTGCCTCTGTGTGTATTTTGGTGGGATTTGGTGTTGGAAGGGTATTTTAATCATTTTGGACTCAGGGGTATTTTGGTCATTGTGGCCTATATAAACTCTAGTCTTTAAATTAGGTTAATTTCACACTTTACAAACTTTAGAGAGAGGTAGAGAGAGAAAGAGCTAGAGGAGAGAAAAAAGGTTTTGAGAAGAGAAGAGCTTGGAGAGGAAGAAGAGAGTAAAGATTCAATATGGTGGAGTTAAAGTGAAGCCTAAGCTTAGTTTGTGCTCAATTGAGGTAAGGGGGATAGTGTTCTATCATAATCTCTAAGTTATAATCTCTTTTCTACTTATATTCAAAAGTGTTTATTTGTGAAGAAGTGATTATTGCGAATTTAATTGATGAAATCCGTGCTCTTATTTTAGTGATATGTTTGAGTATGTGAATTAGATGATAATTAAGTTGTTGATGTTGAATTTGCATGGTCAAGTTATATAGAAATGGTTACTTTATGAATTTTGCTCAAATTGATGAATTGTGATATTGTGTTGTTGAATTGTGGTTGAATTCATGATTGTGAAGTGTGTTTGTTGTTAAGTGTTGTTGATAATGTCATTTCATGAATTGAGAGTGAGATATGTGTTGTTGTGTGTAAGTTGTTGTTGTTGGAACCTTGAGAATTAAGTGAATTGATATATAAGTTGTTTGGTATTGTTGCAAAAAGAGTCTAAATGATGTATTCGAACTTTGGAAAATGATTTTTATCATTTTGGGTATGTTGGGGATCAAAATAGGGATTTTTGAGATGATTTGGGGATAAAACCAAGGCCAAAAATGTGGCCTCCATGCCATTGAGTCGATTCAGGAAAGTTTGAATCGTATCAATCTGCATCTGGGCAGATTTGAATCGATTCAGACAATTTTGAATCGATTCAGACAATTTTAAATCGTCTCATTTTTTCTCTGACTTTGTTTGAATCGATTCAATAGGATGTGAGTCGATTCAGCCTTAGTTGCAAACGTGAATGTTTTATATATGGATGTCATCTTTCCAATGGCTTTGGTTTCACTTTAAAATGTTTTATAGAACTTGATTTATGATCAAATTACTACACATAGGTCATGCGACATTTTTCATGAAACTTTGTCATAACTTTTTCACTAAACCATGAAACATCTTCAAAATTTATATTAAGCTTAAGGAAGTATTTAGAGTGAATAAATGAGTATGTAATCATGAAGTAGTGATGTTTATGAATGGTTTAATTTGGATTTCTTAAATGATAAGAAACTTGAAGTGAGACGAACTTTATGAATTTTATGACTTTATCGTATTTAGCCGGTGAAGCGCACATGTATACTCAACTACACTTATATGTGATCTAAGTTTATACATAGTCGAGGAACTAGAGTTTGTTCACTTAGTTTTGATTCAATTGTCTCAATTGTTTTTAAGTTTTAAAACGATAGACAAACTTTGTCGAAAATGATCTTTAAAACCGAATACCTTGCAAATCTTTTGTGAATAGCTTGATATGATTATATGAAGATGTGTGAATGATTGATAGGTGTTGAACACGATGTTTATCATAGAATGATTTATTTTCTCTTTTACTTGGATTGTGAAAAATTATATGAAGTTGTTGATTTGTAGTGATGTAGTTGATGTTGGTGAATGCATATATGTTAAATGATGGTGATATTGTTGGTGAATGCATATATGTTAAATGATGGTAATATTGTTGGTGAAAACATATATGTTAAATGGTGATGATGATCTTGGTGAATGTGTTGTTGAATATATGTATGGTGTGTCATATGTTCATGCATCATGAGTCTTAGGATGTTTACATCCAGTGGAGTGATTTGGATACTTTGTATTCAATGGTTTAGGATATTTATATCCAGTGGTGTGATTTGAATACTTTGTATTCAATGGTTATGATGTTTTTGTTGCATCATGAGGTGACAACCTGTTGTTGTTGGTGATGGTACTATGTCCATATAGGAGTCGTGTCGAGGCGTATATTATGTCTTTGCATGAGTCCTAATTGTTTATATGCATTGGTGAGCTTGGTGAATTGTGTACTTGATGATGTTTGTTATACTTGTACACTTAGTGATTTTAAATGATGATGTTGTTTTGGTGAAATGATGAAGTGTGAATTATATGTATGTGATTGGATGATCTTTTGGTGACGATAATTTCCTTGTTTATAACTTTGAAATGTTGAATTGTATTCGTTGAGATTAATTATGCTAAATGAGGAATAAGGCGAGTAATTCTTATATTGATTGTTGTTGTTAAGTGATGAATCTTGATAATGATCTAAGGTATGAATATGCTTAATGTGTTATGATAGAAGTATGATAACATGACTAATGTTGAGCTGGGGTAATATATGTTATGATAGTATTCTAGGGATGTTGAGTATGTATATGTGTTATGCATGAATCCTTGAATGTTTATGCTTGTTTATGTTTGATTATGATGATGTGAAGCTAATCCCTAGTGGTTCGTGGTGAACCGCCTACCTATTTATATAAATGGGTAGATGGCGTGAAAGATTGATCTTTTAGCTTGCTTGGTGAGTTGCTTGAGGATAGCGGGAGCTACCTCTGTTTATCTGTTTAGGGTCTTAGTATAGGCTCTGATGTAGATTGTCGGTCTGTACGTTATTTTAGAATAACTCATGCTGTTGTGACTTTATCCATGTGTGGATATTTAGAGTTTATTTGATGTTGTATCTGGTATTTATACTATGGTTACTTGGTGATGTATGCTATTTATCCGCTGCGAAGCTTTTGGAGAAATTTTTATTATGCATGTTTTGAGATCTTTTGGAGAACATAATGTCTATTTCTTGAATAAATGCATTATTCGCGTGTTTTATCGCTTTAATAGGAGTAGGGCGTTACATCCTCCATAACTTTTCAATGCCATTCCTTCTATCTGTTTTGGATATGACCCCAATTCCATCATGCAATCAATTCATGTTGAAACCACTTCCTTCGCTCCTGTCGTTCTTTCAACCATGGTGCAAAACTCCGTCGTAGCTGTTCACATCCCTGGTTCGTGATTTCGTTTCTCCTACACTATACGTTTATGAATTGGGGGTGTTGAATAGGAGAACTAAAGAAGAAAACTACCAGATTTTAATCTACTGTTACAATTTGTAATTTATTAGTTTTCAGAACCAATTTCATTGCTAACATTTTAGTTAGAAGAACAATTATACAATCAAAGGAAGAACGGTAACAATAGAGAGGGTGGAAATGGTTCTGATACAAGAATTTGTTATAACCTGTATCAATTCTGCCGTCCTTCTATCTGTCGAACAAAAAACAAGGAAGACGAAGGTTAATAATTTTTTCTAAATTTTTGTTTTTTGAAATAATTTTTTTTAACGTAAAAAAAAAACTTCTTCAATAACTTTGTATATCTAATAATAACATAATTCTATTTAATTTAAAAGGGTTAAAATATATAATAAATTACAAGGTTAGTTTTGTCATTTAATTATGATATATATGATATCATGTTTGTTATCAGGTGTGCACTGATAACAGGTCATCTTACGTTATTCTTAACATGTTTTTCAGTCATTTTCATTAGGTTTTAGGAGCAAAAAAGAGGAATATATGCAGGGCAACGGGGCGGGTCAGGGGCGGGTTTAAGTATCCCCGTCCCTGTCCTAGCTTCCATGCACCTGTACCCATCCCCAAACCATATTGGGGGTAAAAATTGAACACCCAACCCCGCCCCCAATTGGGACGGGTCTCCCTGCCCTGCCCCCACCCCCACTCGCGAAAACACTATTTTTTATAAAATATTTAAAAAATGCATATTCATTCATTATTGAATTATCCCTAGGTGCGGGGTGGGTATAAGCATCCCCTGCCCCCGGCCCCGCCCCTGTACTAAAGACCCAAATTTTCCCCGCACCCAGTTAAATATGTTTTCCCTGTTAAATTTGGGGCGGGGGCGGCCGAGTCTGGATGGGGGCGGGTTTTGTTGCTATGTCTAGAGGAGTATTAGAGAGATTGCCTATGATTTTGGGACTTTTGTAATGTTTTCTATATTTGAGTCTGTAATTATAGTTTTCCCGAAACATAGCAATTTGAGGGGGTTTTTGAAGTAATTCATGAAGAAATCATGCAAATTGGCATTTCAAGAACAATCGAAGTTTTGTGAAGACTTTGGAAAGACCAAGAATGAAGATTCAAGAAGCCTCAGGAGACTTTACAGTGGGAGGAATTATGTTCCTAAGTTCTGAGGCAAGTTATTTGAAGATGAAGATCTAAAACGACGTAAAATCAGAGAAACTGGGCTCGAGAATTCATGTCTATATTGAACACAAGATGTAGCATGTCACCCTTGTCTAGTTCAATATTGGGCCTGTAGACATTTCTCCTGTTATGTAGGAGGGGCCAATTTCATCTTGGTCACTCATGTCCCTCAACTTGATTCATGAAGTACCCATCAACTGACTTTATAGTCATCCTATTACAGACAATGTTTGAATGTTGATAAAGCACTCGACTGCTACATCTAGGGTACATAGTGGTTTCAGGTCAAAGGGTGAAATACACCACTAGCACGATAAGAATATCTAATGACACTTTTCATAAATTTTACTATGTAGTATTCTCATGGCAGGTCAATCCAATATAAATATTACTCATAATATTTATACTTATGAAGACTTGATAACTCTTTATCTATGATCCGTGAGATGTGATCATCAATCTACCCATAAAATAATCTATATGCTTTAATGTTATCCCATTTCATAATAAAGCTTGACTACTAATTCTTTAAGAATAATGTCTTTTCCTTTAATGGGTCTCACGATTAAGCCACACTTAATGCTCCATTGTACAGACTAATTATTCTAGGAACTTTATTATTTTGAAACAAAACAAAAGCAATAAAGAAACGCCTTATTATATATTCATACATATATGTCAAAGTCATGATACAAAGCTAAATCCAATCAAAACATATTGACTATTAGAGCTTACTCTAACAGTTACAGTGAGCTGAACTATATAGATTTGGCTCACGGTCACGCCCAAGTAGGATCACATTTTACACATTTTTTCATACTTTCTTCTTTGCAATCACATACTAACTTGAACATCGAAGCAATAGCCCGTTTTACAGATTGTTTTCCCACCGTCGAAGGACATAACACTCAAAAAATGTCCGTACCGAAAAAACATTAGGTGGTAAATAATTTATATTTATATGTATACATTTTTTGTACATATGCCATATTAAAATAATCAGTTATATTAAGTTAATATCATATAATGTGTATATACTATTTTTTATAA
The DNA here is from genome assembly GCF_051527215.1 of Medicago sativa. Lineage (NCBI taxonomy): Eukaryota > Viridiplantae > Streptophyta > Magnoliopsida > Fabales > Fabaceae > Medicago > Medicago sativa. The sequence continues at coordinate 47,546,305 of NC_140750.1, forward strand.
GGTTATAAATGTCATTTACAAAAATATAACTCATTTTTTCCATCCACTTTCTATCACTTTCACTCTTACCAAACATCCATCAAATCATCTCACTGTCTACTCACTTTTGGCTTATTTTCTTTCCTTTAACAATCTTTTTTCTCTTTCTTTCCTTTCACTTTATTTTCTCATCCAAACAAAGCATTAGGCCCGGCCCTGCTCATAACCTAGAATTGCCTCCTTTGTTCTCTAGCACATGTGAACTATGTGGTCGAATGCACGAACAAAAAAATTTGGATTTTCTCAAAAATGGGTGTTTGCCTGTGATTTTGGCAAACAGGGGCTAGTTCTGATTATTACAAGCGAGATCAAACTAGAAATCTCAAGACCGTTGTGCAAAGGTTTTTTTTATAGGAAAAGGTTTTGAAAAAAGCCCACGAAATGCACTCAGGTTGCTTAGAGAGCAAGACGGGTTTGAATTAAAAGGCACTGTCTCTCGACAGGTTTGAGTTTGCAAGTAAAAAGCTTAAAATAAAGCAAGATAAAAGTAAGTTTACGCACGTAAACTCAAGGAAAAGGTAAAATGCATTGCATTAAAATAAAAGGGGTGGTCTATAAATCAGTTTACATACATTCTGTATAACTTGTTTCCCCAGACGCCGGTAGTTTGAGTGTTGTAGAATTCTGTATATGATTGGCAACCTACTTTCCGGTTTGGAAACTACTATTTGTACTAAAAAAACTAGATGGCGAACCACTAAGCCCATGATCAGCACTTCCTCCATCTTGGACAACTACTTGTCCCACGTTTTCCACTAAAAGGAAACAGTCTCCTTGCTTGAAATCGTGGTTTCCCGCCCTTTTGCTTGTCTTCGACGCGAAACACCCTTTCAGCCTTGCTTTGTTGAGATTCTGACCATACGCTCTAGGCTTGATGCTTTGTCGAAGCTCTTCACCTTATATGTGAAAGCTCTTTGATTCCTGCAAGGTTAAAGGTCCAACAAATGTTGACCATATTAAATGAGCCTGTCAAATTTATAGGCTAACAAATGCCCCCAAAAATGCCATTTTCGACGACATAATTCTCATCAGTGAGGAGAACATTGGCATTTTTTATAAACATTTCTCCTTCCATACTTATGACGTCATAGCCATCATTGCGTTTTAGACATAGTCTTTTCATGTCCCCTTGAAAAATCCATTTTTCCCTTTTGAAAATTTGTAAAATATGTTTTTTCTTCAGACAACTGATCAAGTTCTTGCAAGGTCTTCCATTTTTTGACCCTTTGTATTTCTTGTGTCATTAATGTGCCACCTTCTGCCTCGAGCCTTTCGATTTCCAGTGCTTCTAAGTATTCGCCTTTTCCCGAGACACGTGGTAACTTTAAAACATGACATGAAGAGCCTTCATGTGATGTCTATAAATCCTTTGCCACTCCTTGTTCATTTTATTCACCAACTCTCTTTCATTCCTTTGCAGGCTTTTTTGCTCACAAAAGAAAGAACCAGAGCACGCAGAATGGAACGTATTTCAGATGATGATCTGCTCAAGATTTTTAAGAAAGTAGCAGCTTCTATTGTTGGGCGCTTCCTTCGTTTCAGAGCAACATCGTCTCGCCCATGGAGACTTACTAAGACTCCTGAAGTTCTTCGAGCTTTGCCAAGAAATTGTATATCATTCCTTACAGATCCTAAGCCTTGCATCGGGAAGCGAATTCTTATCCAACGAATCACTGATAGCGGGCATCCATCCTTTTGTGTAGCTCGAGTGGCTCATCTTCTTCATGAGAGATATTTCAACCTTGGAGAAATTCAACTAATTCTCCTAAGCACAAAAGCAAATGGCTCTGTCAAAGCAAAGTACTTTTTGATGCTTCTCAACTCTTTGGCCAGCAGCGGGTTTTCTCCAGCAGATGTCTTCCTAGTCTTTGAAGATCTCTTTGAGAGCAAGCAGCTCTTTAATTACAGAAAGGCCCTTATGTGCATTCCAGGTTGTTACTCGTTGAGGCCTCTTCCCCGTGAATTGGACAATTGACTTACGTGTCGCTTCTTCAAAACTTGCAAAGGTTCTGGGCGAAAACCGAATGTCTTTTCACCACCTCCAGGTTCCGACAATGACTATTTCATGATCGACATCTGTCTTTTATGTCGTTTCGATGCTGAGCTTTTATGGTTTTTAACCCACTTTCGTTTCTCTTGGACATTTTGATTTTCGTTCGAGGCCACAAATCCTTTTTGGTATGTCGAACTAGAAATAGGTTGGAAGCTGATTTCGACACCCATCTTGTAATTTTTCCCATTAGATGGCTTTTGAATCTGAAAAGAAAATGCCATTTATCTTCCCTGTAGTTCCTTCATTGGTTCAACACCGTTCAAATCGAAAACTTTTGTGGTAACTTTCCGTCACCAATTTTGTTTCTGTCAAAAACCTTTAGCTAGGGATCTCTTTACAAGTTTTCCACTAGTAAAGATTTCTATCAATCTTCCATAATCACAACCACTTCATTGATTTTCCCAATTTATCCTTGATCAACGCGCGGTGTTATGTGCCAGTTGGCCTTTTCTCGGATTTTGAGGAAACCAACTAGAAGTTGTTGAAGATTTTTGGCTTTTCCACTTCCCCACTCTTTTTGTTGTGGATGTGTGTCGCTACTTCAAAGGTTACAAAAAAGAAATATTCCATTATACTCTTTCATTCTCTATAAACATGTAACTTCCCTTGATAAACCCCTCTATGCGAAAACTGCTTCTTAAACTTCCCAGACTTCATGTTTTATTCTCAAACATGGACTCTACCTCAAAATATTGTGGTCTCTTGAGTGAAAAAACGTATTCTCAATTGAAAACTGAGGATCCTCTCACTGCACTAAAGATTATCACAATGAGCCAAACCCCCACTTCTCTTCCTTCCTTGGGTTACCCTAAGGCATTTAACCCTGACTACTTTCATAGTGCTCAGGAAAATCTTCTCAAACAACTCAAGGATAAGATTCTGGATGTTGATCTTTTCCAAGTATTACAAGAAGACATTCAACGTTCTTCATCTTTGATTATCCTAGTTAAAACCCTCCTCAACTCTCCAAATTCTGCTGCCAATTCTTCACTTCTTGCTTTTTTAGTGGAATTTGCTCCTTTGTTGGAACAAATTTCTCAACTACTCTTTGATAAGCAGCATCTTACTGAAGAAATCAAAGAGCGAAGGGGGCTCCTCCAACATCACTTTGACGAGTATGTTACCATCAAACTTGAAGCTTTGACCTTCAACCTTCATCTCCATGAAAATAATGGTATAATCCGATCAAAAGCTTCTGAAGCTATTGAACATCATGCTAGGGTTGTTACGCTTGGGAAACTTATAGACTCCTTGGTCTTGGAAAAAGAGTTTGTGGATTTGAAATTGGAGATTTGCGAATCCCTCTATGAGAAGCTGAAAACTAACCTTCGCATCTGAGTCGATAGTTAGGTTATCTAGCTTTCTAGGTTTTCATTTGTAACCTTTGATTTCAATTGGTGTTGTTATGCGTTGTGTTTGAGACATAACAATATCCAATTTCTCTATAATAGTTCAACAATGTTTCATATTTCTTTGTTAATCTCAAAGCTGAATGTTTATTTCTTTGTCGAAGTTCTATGTTTGTGCTATTTGATTTCACACAAATAGGCTTATATTCTCAATACATGCCTTTATTTTGACATATTGATCAAAGAAATATATTCTCTTGATAAGAAATGGTAAAGATCTTCAACTATTTGAGCTAAAAATTATTCGTAACAAAGCTACGCATTTGCAAATAGACCAAAATTTGTAAATGAAACTTCCATAAACATAATTGTTTGCCCCCAAAATTTGATATTGATAAGTTTGTGATACGGGTTCTAAACAAGAATTATATCTATTTTGGTTTCACCCACTGCTTATGGTTTCTTACCCAAACTTTTGAATATTTAAGGCAGTTAAATGCCAAATTTTACCATTTGATTTTAACTAAGGAATCACATTAATTCCTTATTAAAGATACAATCAACTTCATGGCCAATTGACCAAAATTTCCTTAAGCCTAAACTTAGGTGTTTCGATAGTATCTTCACTAATGGTCTCCTAACCATCTTTTACTAGGTACCAGCTACTAAGGCCTTCTTGATCTCACATTCCGGCTGAACAACCGTGATCCAATTCTAAGCATCCTACTTAGATATGATGATCATCTTCATCATTCCCTAAGGTTAAGGAATTCAAATTTTCTAAACTAAGCTCTATGTTGAGAGCCTGGTTTTCAGGGTTTGTAGCGGTACCCCTCTTAGGCTTCTGGTATTTTCCCCATTTTGTTCTTGTCATGGGATTGTCTCCCTTGTCGTTGTTGCTATAAGAAAACTTCCTCGACTCAAAGGCAGTACCATTTTTGTTGTTATCCACAACACTGGTGTTTCTTTTCACCGTATTCTTCCCATGTTGCACATTCTTGTGGGTCGACTGAACCCATTTTTGGTTTGGTGAATAAGAGACCAAAGTTTTTCCTTGAATACTTTGATTGACATTATTGGTGGTCGAAGAGTTATTGATGAAAGGAATATAACTCTTTGTAAAGGAAAACTTAGGTCTATGATCAGCAGACCATTTCCCCCTTTTCTTAGGTTTTACAATAGAACCTTCGAGGCCTTTAGTTGCCTCTATGTCAAGCACAACACTACATCTAAGGCAGAGTATTACCTCAGAAATTCTTCAGCTTGCATCAATTGAGGATATCAACCAATTCTTCTTCAGCTGTAGGATACACTGTCTTTAACTTCTCATCGAGCTAAGGCTCTAGAGAAGTCTCCTCGATGAGTTCTGCATCTTTAGTGATGCCCACCATTTGACATTATGCAACCTCAATTTCTGCTTCTACTTCTGCTTCGACAGACAAGTCTTTCACATCGTGAATGATTGCTTCAACCACATTGTAACCTGCAATGTCAGTGTACATCATGCTTGCATCCTTCAAAGGATCAGAGTCTACTTGCATTTGAGGCTTTGGTTTGTTTCCAAACTTCTGAACCAAATCCCTAAAAAGGGAACATCGAGAGGTGTTATGTCCCAAGAAGTTATGATATTTACAAAAACCTCTTTTCTGACATTGTTCTAGTGATGGACTTTTTACATCCTTAGGTGCTACCACTTGACCATCAGCAACTAAGAGATCATAAATTTTGTTGCGTTTGGTTACGTCGAATGTATATGTCTTGGGGACATATCTTTCATTACTTGTTTCGACAGGATTATTCCCATCGGAGGGCCTTAACGATTTACACGTATAAGGGGGCCCTGATTTCAACTCAGCAATATCAACCTCCTTTATTTCAACATCGCCAAAAGCTATGTCGAATTCTTGGTTGCTTTCTTCTGATGTGACAAAAGCAACCTTTTCTTTCCTGAAATGTTTATGAGTTCTGGCTTTTTCAACCTTTAGTCTTTCGACATGTCGAACTCTATCGGCCAATTGAGCCATGTCTCTCAAGTGTTGAGTGTCTAATTTCTTTCGAATGGAATAATCTAGGCCACCAGCGGCCATTTCGACTAACTCATGTTCAAGCACTTGAGTGAAACATCTTGCCTTTAAAAATCTGAATCTATTGAGGTAATCTTCAATGGATTCAGTGGAACTTCTCTTAACGCTCGCCAATTCTTTTAGACTGATCTTAGATTGGCCCATGTAGAATTGTTCATGGAATAACCTTTCCAATTCAGTCCAATGTTGGATCGAATGCGGTGCAAGAGTAGTAAACCATGTGAAGGCATTCTTTGTTAGAGAATTGGGGAAGAACTTCAACCTCAAATTCTCATCATTTGCTAGGTCTCCTGCCTCCGTCAAATATCTTGCGCTATGTTCGACAATGGAATCACTGGTATCCCCTGCAAATTTGGCGAACTTAGGAATTTTATAACCCCTTGGAAGTTCAGATTGTAACACCAATTCCGACAAAGGAGAAACAAAGTTTGGCATATGCAGGCCAATATTTAAACCATTTTGAGCTATTATACTTTCGACCAAATTGGCTATATTGTTATGTACTCCTATGTTTTGTTGTTGGACATTCCGAACAACTTCATCGGCATTATCATTTCGATCTATCAAGATCATTTCAGGTTGACCCTGTATCATTGGTTCGACCGACTGGGGTTGAGGCACAAGTTGTTGCCTCTGAACCATCGGTTCAACTAACCTCATTGTCGATGTTGTATTTGTGTAACCGGTTGGTAAACCGGTCGTGGGGGTGCAAAGAAACTGGTTGGTAAACCGGTTGTGGAGGTGCAAAGAAATCTTCTATTCTCCCCATTTGTGTGGTTAAAGCTTGGTAACTCCTGTTTGTTTCCCTTATCAAAGGATTAAATACAATACCAATTTGTTGCGTTAACAAATTAACCATTTTGTGGTTACTCTCATCCATTTGTTGTCTTAACAAATACATTGAATCTATTGTCAATGGTGGTAGAGTATTCCGACCAAAAATGCTAGAACTTGAGGGACTATGTACGTTGTGCATTGTGAACAAATTTGCTTGGTCTGCTAAAACGGAAACACTATTATGTACATTTGCCATTAGTGATGTTGGCATACCTGTTAGCCTATATTTTTAAGGCTATCATTTAATGTGGTGTTAAATGCAGTCAAAGGAAGGTTGACCTTATCATCGAAGAAACGAAGAATTGTTCTTAGGATTTTATCGAAGTTGGGCTTCTGGGAGCACGTGCTTCAGTTCGACGGATAAAAACCATTGAGGGACAGTTATTTCAGATAAAGACAAGCAACAGATATCTTCAAGCGGCGCATTCGAAATTCAAATTAGGCAGTTAAGACTTGTTAGTTTTTATGTGGTTATAGGTTTGAATTCGAATGTAGGTAGTTATTTCTATTTGTATAAATAGTAGTTTTTCATAGGAAAAAAGGGTCGCAATTCAATCATACAAAACTTACACTCAAATTATCCGTATGGAAGCGAGAAATGAGTCACAAGTTGCAATGTATGAATCTGTGTACCAATTTACTTTCAATCAATGCAATTTAAGTTCTTTTTCTTAAATGTCTTTGCATTTTACTTGTTCATTTTGAACAATTTCTTTGTTTTTATTTAACAAGTTTCGATTGAAGTCAACTGGGTTGGTTTCGATTGCTTTTATTTTCTTTGTTTTATTTAACATTCAAGAACATTACGGTTTCCCAGAAATAACAAAAGCACAAATATGCTCTTAAGATTTACTGGTTGATCTTGCAAGTAACTCTGTTTAAACCAGCGTTTGTTTACAAAAAATCAGCGTAAACAAATTGGCACGCCCAGTGGGACCGTTTTGTGCCTTTGTAAATAATTTCATAACGAAATCTATAGAATTCATATTGTTGGTTTGTGTTGTGTATGCTCTTAAGGAGTAGGAAACAACTTCCTGAAATGGTACGTCCTCCTCCCAGTCCAAGTACAGCGGCATCGAACGCCGTTGGTTCATCAGGAACCACAACCAATCCTTCTTCATCATCTGGTGGTACGCAAGCAATTCCAAATAGTACCACAATGACGGCATTAGAAACCGTCGAATCAACAATGGCCATGCCAACATCGCAGGCCATTCCAGCGGTCACGACATCCGCTCAAGTGTCTCAGGCCATTTCGACGGGATCAACTATCCCTGGCCAAACTACACAGGCCGTCCCAGCATTTTTCAGTCTGGGCACAAGTCGTCGAAATATGCAGTATGGAATGCCAACTTCCTTAATGCAAGGCCTGCATACAAACCCATCCTCGTTCTCCGAAAGTTTAAATGTGACAATGCCTCAAATGTTTACTCCTGGGGTAAGTGTTCCAATTGCAACGCCCCAACAAACTTTAACAAACGTATCTATGATGGCATTAAGGCAACAAATGGATGAGGCCAACCATGATATGGCCAATTTAGTAACGCAACAAATGGGTGCAGTGATTAATCCCTTAATTCGAGATACAAACAATTGTTATCAAGCGTTGTCTGCTCAAATGGAGCGAATTGCTGATTTTTTCGGTGCCTCTGCTGCACGAAGCACACCGTTTAATCGAAATTTAAATGGTGGGTCAATAGAACCCCCAGCAGTTAGTCAAAATGCCCAAGTGCCTGAGAACCAAATACCGCCACCAGGGATACATGCACAAATTATGGAAGAGCCCGAAAGGGCACCAATATTGGTAAATAGATACCAAGATGCAGACCAAGTGGTCATGCAAGCCCGTCGAAACAATTATGAAGGGCATAAAAACATAGCGAATGTTGTCGAGGCTTTGTTAGCCCAAAATGGCTTTAATATGGGCTTACATAGGCCAAATTTTGTATCACCACTATCTGAATATGTTTTAGAAACTGACATGCCAAGAAATCGGAAGGTTCCCAAATTTACTAAGTTTGCTGGGGAAACCAATTAGTCAACAGTCGAACATATTGCTCGATACCTTATGGAGGCAGGTGAAATGGCAAACAATGAGAACTTAATATTGAAATATTTCCCAAGTTCCTTGACAAAAAATGCCTTCACTTGGTTCACTACATTACCTCCTCATTCTATTTTTAGTTGGAATCAATTGGAAAAAGCCTTCCTTGAACAATTCTACATGTGCCAATCTAAAATTAGTTTGAAGGAATTGGCTAGCGTTCGACGAAGAACGCATGAATCCATTGATGATTATTTGAATAGATTCCGCCTTCTTAAGGCAAGGTGTTTCACTTCAGTACCAGAACATGAGTTGGTCGAAATGGCCGCTGGTGGCCTTGATTATTCTGTTCGAAAGAAGTTAGACACCCAATATCTTAGGGATATGGCACAATTAGCAGACAGAGTTCGACAAGTTGAAAGACTCAAGGCTGAAAAAGCCCGGTCGAACAAATTTCCTAAGAAAGAAAAAATTGCCTATGTAGATACAGGAGACAGTGACCCTGAATTCGATTGGGGATCAGACATTGTCGAAGAAAATGATATAAACTTGGCAGAACTCAAAGATGGACCGCCTTATACTTGCAAATTGTTAAGGCCATCGAATGGAAAAAATCCCGAAGAGCCTAAAAATGATAAATACCCGTCCAAAACATATACTTTTGATGTTTCTAAGTGTGAGGAAATTTTTGATCTCTTAGTTGCAGATGGTATAGTTTTGATGCCAAAAAATATGAAACTTCCTCCTTTAGAACAAAGGAAGAAACGAGGTTTTTGCAAATTTCATGGATTTTTAGGCCATAACTTATCTCGTTGTACTCGTTTCAGGGATTCTGTGCAAACAGCTCTCGATGAGGGGAGACTGAAGTTTGGAGACAAAACCAAACCGTCAATGCAAATCAAAACAGATCCTCTAAAGAAGGCTGATTCAATGTATGCTGATGTGGTTGCCATCAACATGGTAGATATTTTCGAAGAATTCAGCACTGAGCCCCTTTCTTCGATCCCATTTCTAGATCAAAATCTAAAAACTGGAACTGAAGAGATGGTGGTTGAAGACCATCAGTCTGAAAATGCAATGGTTACTGAGGACCAGTTTGCTGAAAAAATGAAATTGGCATATCCTAAGGCTGAAGAAGATTTGATTGATATTCTCAACAGGTGGAAAATTTCCAATGCACATGCCATGCTTTGTCCAAGATGCAGCATAGTTTTCGATAAAGAAGCTGCAAAATCTGTTGAAGGATTTCAGCCTCAAACTAAACGAAAAGGGGGTTGGGTTGATAACCGGCCAACATTTGGTTTCAACAAACGAGGAGTCCCCTATAAATTGAATCCTTCAGAAAATCCAGGTAAAAATCACAGAAGGACTTTCAATCCTTCTTCGAAGGTTCCTACAGATACCTGGGTCTTCTTTGGAGGTAAAAAAATCTGGTTACTCTACTCCACCAACAAAATGGGTGAAAAGAGTGGCCACAACATCTCATCAACAAGAGACATCGAATTCTAGCAAGTATGCCTACATCAATAATTATAAGGGTAAGAACCCTATGACAAAAACACAATGGCGAAGGTATCAACGCCAGAAAAAGGCAAGTGTTTTGGAAGATGTTACTAATGTTGAGAAAAAGGAAAAGAAACAGGAAGCTGTTTTCGAAATGGTCAAAAGACCAGCTACTGAAAGGATATTCCCTCCTTTGTCGATCTTGAAAGAAGACCTCCCAAAAGAGGATGAAGAAATGACTTCAAATTTTTCTGAATCTGAGCCAAGTCTCGATATAGTGTGCAATGTTGTATCAGTATTGCCAATTGAGTATTATGTACCTTCTGAAGTAAATGAAGTGGCAAGCGATTTCACTGAAGAAATGGCTATTCACAAGCCATTGTGTTACTATGTTATGAACAATGGTTGTGTTGAAGATCAACATGCAGTGTTCGAGAGACCTGATATCTCGATGATGCATCACCTCAAACCTTTATTTATTCAAGCCAAAATAAATGGCGTGGGAGTGAATAAAGTGCTGGTGGATGGAGGTGCTACAGTGAATTTGATACCACAATCCTTTTTAGAGAAAATTGGTCTTGTCGATTCTGATTTAAAACCACATAACATAGTTCTTACTAACTATGAAGGAACAACTGGTAATTCCCTTGGGGCTGTCGAAGTCGATTTGATAGTTGGGAGCGTGAAAAGAACAACTACATTTAGAGTAGTTCCATCTAAAGCTAACTTCAATGTGTTGTTAGGAAGGGAATGGATCCATGGTGTGGGGGCAGTACCTTCTACTCTACATCAAAGGATTGCCATTTGGAGAGAAGATGGTTTGTTAGAGAATGTCGAGGCTGACCAAAGTTATTTTTTGGCTGAGGTGAATACCATCACCAAGAAGAATTTCGACAAACAACTTGCCAATATTTCTCCAGTTCTTTCTCTAGGTCCCAAATATGTAATTTCTGAAGATGAAATGTATACTATGAAACTACATCCTGATGGTTTTGTATGGGAAAGAGAACTCGTCGATCATGATTACATAATGGTAGATCTTAAGGAAGTTCCTCTAGGGGAGGAAAACTTGCTCAGAATAAGAGCTTCAGCATACAAGAAGGTTACTGATGACCTCACCCCTGAATCAACGGAGTATGCTATCTCACCAACTGGGTGGGACATTGAAAAGTAACTTATGGTTAAGCCCAATTTTTGGGACAAAATTACGGACTATGTGGCCGAAACTCACGCCAAAACGGCTAAAGAAACCGAAAAGTGAGATGATCGAAACTCCAGTAGAAGATATTACTGATGATCTTCTTGATGATCAAAAACTGGATTGTATATATGATGAGGAACCTTTGGGTTTCGAAGAAGATCCTATGGGATCTACCATCAAAATAAAGGCGCATGATCCTCTCGAAGAAGTGGATTTGGGAGATGGTTCACTTAAAAGACCAACTAATGTGAGCACGAAGATTCCTGAAGAGTTCAAGGTTCGAATAGTAAAACTTTTGAAAGAATATAAAGATTGTTTTGCATGGGATTACAATGAAATGCCTGGTTTAGATCGAAAAGTGGTAGAACTGAAGTTACCAATTTGATTAGATAAAAAACCTGTGAAGCAGATTCCTAGGAGGTTCGCGCCATAAATCTTGCCAAAGATTAAAGAAGAGATCGAAAGACTCTTGAAATGCGGTTTCATCAGACCGGCCAGGTATGTAGATTGGCTAGCAAATGTAGTGCCTGTTAAAAAGAAAAATGGGACAATAAGAGTCTGCATTGACTTTAGAGATTTAAATCTCGCTACTCCCAAAGATGAATACCCTATGCCTGTAGCAGAAATGCTAGTAGATTCAGCAGCAGGATTTGAATATCTAAGTATGCTTGATGGTTATTCAGGCTACAACCAAATCTTTATTGCTGAAGAGGATATTCCTAAAACAGCGTTTCGATGCCCGGGGGCATGAGGCTGTTATGAGTAGATAGTAATGCCATTCGGCCTAAAAAATGCTGGTGCTACATATCAAAGAGCAATGAATTCGATGTTTCATGACTTCATAGAAGACTTTATGCATGTCTACATCGATGATATCATAGTTAAATCTTCATCAGAGGATAGACATTTGGAACACCTGCGCCAGTCATTCTAAAGAATGCAGCAATATAGATTAAAAATGAATCCATTAAAATGTGCATTTGGTGTTTGTGCAGGTGATTTTTTAGGTTTTGTTGTTCACAAAAAGGGGATTGAAATCAATCAAAACAAAACCAAAGCAATAATGGAGACTAAAGCCCCTTCGACCAAGAAAGAGTTACAATCTTTATTGGGAAAAATTAACTTTCTTCGAAGGTTCATATCGAATCTAAGTGGTAGAACGCAAGCATTCACATCACTACTTCGTCTGAAGAAAGAGCATGTGTTTAAATGGGAACCAGAGCACCAGAAGGCTTTCGATGACATCAAATCTTATTTGATGAACCCTCCTACTTTATCTCCTCTTTTAAAAGATAAAAAGATGAAATTGTATATAGCAACTTCTGAAAATACTATGGGTAGTATGTTATCACAAGAGGATGAAAATGGTATAGAAAGAGCCATTTATTATCTTAGTAGGGTTTTGAATGATGCTGAAACAAGATATCATCCAAGTGAAAAATTATGTCTTTGTTTGTATTTCTCATGTACAAAATTTAAGCATTATATAAAGCCTTTTGATGTTTGTGTTTATTCTCATTTCGATATAATTAAACATATGTTGTCAAAACCTATCCTGCATAGTAGAGTGGGAAAATGGGCTTTAGCACTTACGGAATATTCATTGACTTATCAATCTTTGAAATCCGTCAAAGGCCAAATTGTGGCTGATTTTATTGCTGATCATTCAGTGGAAGATCCGATGCCTGGGGGCATCGAGAACTTGTGGTGGAAGTTATATTTCGATGGTTCTAGTAATAAAAATGGAATCGGAATTGGAATGGTGATTATTTCACCAAACAATACTATAACTAAGTACCAATTTCGAATAAGTCAATTTTGCTCCAATAATGAGGCTGAATATGAAGCCTTAATTACCGGTTTAGAAATTTTACTCGAACTGGGGGCAAAAAATATCGAAATAAATGGGGATTCAGAACTAGTATTGAGACAATTGACCAAAGAATACAAATGTGTCAAAGAAAGTCTAATTTTATACCTCACCATAGCAAATGTGTTGCTCAAACGTTTTGTTCATGTTAAAATACAACATATTCCAAGAATGGAGAATCAAGAGGCAAATGACCTTGCTCAAACAGCTTCTGGATATAAGGTTTCACATGATCAAGAGCAAGAACCCATCGAAATTAGGAATAAGCGCAGTTCGACAGAATCTTTCCCTAATAAATTGTCAACACCAAAACTTGGGGGCATAGAAGCATCTCATAGACAAATACAAGGTATGAATTTAATCGAAATTTTGGTTGTTAACAATTTATCTGATGATGATTGGCGAAAACCAATAGTACAACTTATCGGAAAATAAAATACAAAGCCTTGAGTTATATGATTGTGGGAAATGATTTATTTAGAAAGACTCCAGAAGGAGTTTTTCTTAAATGTCTTGGAGAAACTGAGGCATACTTAGCTATCTCCAATACCCACAGTGGAACATGTGGTACGCATCAAGCAGGCCATAAAATGAAGTGGCTCTAATTTCGACAAGGTTTATATTGTCCAACTATGCTAAAAGATTGCATAGAGTTTGCCAAAGGATGCCAAGGATGCCAAGAGCACGCTGGAATCCAATGTGTGCCAGCAAGTGAACTACATTCGATAGTCAAACCTTGGCCATTTAGAGGTTGGGCTTTAGTTGTGATTGGGGAAATAAAACCTAAATCATCGAAAGGCCACAAATATATTTTAGTTGGGATAGATTATTTTACCAAATGGATAGAGGCAATCCCACTAAAGGAAGTTACACAAGATGAAGTGATAAGTTTTATTCAAAAACATATCATATACAGGTTTGGCATTCCTGAAACTATCACTACAGATCAAGGATCTGTGTTTACTGGTCGAAAGATGGTAAAATTTGCTGAAACAACAGGTTTCAAATTATTAACCTCAACACCATATTATGCCCAGGCAAATGGTCAAGTTGAAGCAGCAAATAAAAGTATTATTTCGATAGTTAAAAAGAAAGCCAAAGGTAAACCCCAGAATTGGCATGACTTTCTTGGTGAAGCTTTGTGGGCATGTCGAACTTCTCCCAAAGAATCGACTAATACTACACCCTATAGGCTTACATTTGGTCACGACGCTGTCTTGCCACTCGAAATCTTACTTCAATCAACCAGAATCCAAAGGCAATTTGAAATTCCGACGAATCGTTATTGGGATATGATTTTGGATGAGTTGGTAGACTTAGATGAAGAAAGATTAATGGCACTAGAGTTTCTCACAAAGCAGAAGGAAATAATAGCTAAGGCTTATAATAAAAAAGTTAAATCGAAACTTTTTGCCCAAGGAGATTTGGTATGGAAAATTATTCTGCCAATGGACAAGAAAAGTCGAGTGTTGGGGAAATGGTCTCCTAGTTGGGAAGGACCATGGGAAATTCGAAAAGTTTTTTTGAATAATGCATATGAAATCAAAGAATTAGATGATGATCAAAGAGTCATGCGCATAAACGGAAAATATTTGAAAAAATATAGGCCGATGTTGCAAGAAATTAAAATTGCACAAGAGTAGTTCGAAATGAAAAACGAAACATGGCATTGGTAAAGATAGTGCCAACTAATGGGCAAGTTACATTATAAGTCCCAAAATGGATTAACCAACCATTACCAAAAAAAAAAGTGCAAATAAAATAAAGGCTAGGTTGAAATAACTAAAGCCATAACTACTCTAGGCATAACGATCGAAACCAAAAGCAACCATCATCCACTTGATTTCTGTATCGAGGCGGCAGCGGATACAATAGCCTTCATAGCAATATCCTTCATCACTATTAGGGAGAAATCCTTGATAATCTCCTATCCATCCATCTCCAAGGCAGTTGTGCCGGTTAAAGCAATAAAATGGCCATAACATTCCAAGAGGAAGTTTCCGGTGAGACTCATCACTGCGAAATCGATAAGGAGTGCCAAAACCGAGAATATCATGACGGTATTGGAATATCTTTCTGGTCATCAAAAGTTGTTCAAAATCCTTAAACATTTGCTGAGTGTCAAGAAAAGGATAGTTTGTGGCTCTAATCAATACGTCAAAGTACTTGACGCTGTTAGAACCAGTAACCAAAGCATTGTTAAGCAAAGTCCGTACCACACGTAGCTTGGGATATGGATGAAGTAGTTGTTGGGTACATCGAATCATGCAGAAAAAAGGATGGCCAGTATTCCATAAACGCCCCGAGAACCTTAAAGTATCACAAGTAAGGTCAAGATCAATAAGCAACTTGACACAGCGAACATGAAGAACTTGTAGAACTTCAGGGGTTTGGCAGATAAAACGATGTCGTCTGTTAGTTTTCCTAAAATGGCAAAAGGAGGGTGCATCATCAGCAGCAACCCTCTTAGCTATGTTGATGAGAAGATCATCACTTAGAAAATCCATTTCTAAAAAGAGAAAACTTAGAAAAGTTGAAAGGAGTTTTCAAGAAAATGGAAATGGAAGAAGATGATGGAACTTTCAAGAGAAGTTTTTACATTTATAATAAAATAGAAGATGGAGAAGTTACTTTTTTACGGTTTCTAAAACTATTCAGATGCACACACGTGGCGCTAGAAACCGTACATTGCTTTGGAAAAAGAGGGAAGTTGAAAAGTTGATTTATTTACTTTTTATTTTATTTTCCTTTATTGTCATTATTGACAAGATAGTTTGACGGTTCCCTAGACTAGGTTAACTTGTTTGGTTAAACAAAAGAAACTTTTTAGTTTCTCATCATCACTTGTCCTTGAAACATGTTCCTAAATAGTATTTTTAGAATATTTTATGGTAAATAAATTGGCAAGTAAGTTTTTTAGAAATAAAAAGTACTTATGCCATTTAAAATGGTAAAAATACCATCACAAAATACCAAACAAAGATAAAAGGAACTAAGTGTTTCGAAATAAAATTATTACATAAATATTGATACTAAAGGATAAATTCGGACAAGAGCTTATCGAGTTGGCTTTTAAAAGTCGAAAGTTTTCCATCGAGAGCACTACAATTTTTAGTAAGGGCTTGTATTTGCTGTTGAAATTGTTGTGACTCCCTGGCCTTTTGAAGAGCAGCTTGAGCCTCTTGTTTCGTGAGTTTTTCTTTGTCCAAGAGGTTAGTCTTTTGAGTTTCCAATGCTTGGATTTCTGCCTTGTATTTTGCAATGGTAGCATCAATCTCTTTCACCTTTTGTTGAACAACTGGAGTTTCTTGTCGAAAGGCTTCAAATTTAACATTGAATGCGGAAACATCCGCCACAAGCTGATCACAGCGTTGTGTGTGCTCTTCAATTTGGGCTTGATCAGTCTTCTTTTCTTGAAAAGTTTGATTGATGTTATCAAGAAAAGGCTCTAGTGAATGAGAAAGGTGTTGGAACTTAGAACCAGAAGGAAGCTCACAAAGCCTATGCAGCAAGTCTTTTACTTCACCAATGATGCCCTCATCTTCCAAAAGATTAACTTTCAAGACTTTGTCTCGGAATTCCGCTAAGAGATTTTCTTTCGATGACTCTGACGAAGCGTCAGTAGAAACGTTCGAAGATTTACCACTACTCTTCGAAAAGAGTGCATTGTTCTTCATCAAGAAAGCAAATGCATTAAGAGAGTCCTCTTGTTCAAGACGGTCGAATTCTTCTTGGTTTATGGCAACATCCGCCAAGTCTAAATTACTCATTGACGCGACCTTCTCCGATGAAGGGTTAGTCTGATCAAGGGTGTTCTTCTCAAGAACTGACCTTTCCTCTTCAGCCAGTTTGCTAAGGTTTAAACCTTCACTATTTGTCTTCGATGGCGGATTAGGAGAAATATTAACAACACCAGGAGAGCTAGTCTCTTCCCCTTCTTCTTCCTCAACAATTGGAGTTGGGATATCTTTATCAGTCGAGGGAAGCTGACCTTGTTGAGAAGTATCAACAATGTCATGTTCGATATCCTGCAAACGAAATGAATGTCACAAGGGATTATCAAAAGAACATAGAATAGAATATGTTAAAAATGGCATCAGGTTCATAACTTACCTTCGAAACATTGTCACCTACACAAGATTGAGCACTGTTAGGATTTGAATGTTTGTGCTTGTGCTTCCTCCTTTTTGGGCTCGATTTGATTGGAGATCCCTCAGTGTGTGTAGTCTCAATGGTGGTCTCTTGGACTTTATGTTTCCTTTTCCTTCGGCCTTCCTTAGCTTTTGGCATTTCTGAAATGGTAGTGACTTCGACGGCCTCAGAAGTAGAATCAGGCTGGAAAAACATCGACTATAAGATTATCACACAAAGAAATAGTTGAAAATAGGTCAATAAGACTTACATGATCTTCAAGAGAAAGTTCCTCAACATCCATAGGAGATGGTTCAGGAGAAGGGGTAACCTATTTCTTCTCTGATTTCAATGACTTTTTCTTCGATGCTTTCCCTGACTTGGACCTAGATGGTTTTGGAACGTCATCATCATCGTTTCCATCTTTGGAGTCCAAGGAAACAGCTGCAAAAGGAGGATACAAGATAAGTGACAAATAACTTTTCTTTTAAAAAAATTTTATTTTGCCTAGAAATTGATTGCTAACTTCATTACCTATTCCTATCGGAGAAGTGATTCGAATATGAGCAAGATCTAAGCCAAGATGACCTCTAAAATTGTAAAGGTTCAATTTCGATGCAGTCACTCTATCCTCCTCTTTCTTTATTAACAATTGTTTCATTCCCAGTAAGGAAATACAGTTTAGCCATTTTGGATACGGTGGCCTGAAAGCTAATGCCAGTTTACTGGTTGGCAATGGTGCGAATTTTGTTTTAAAGTGCAGTGTAAAAAGGTATTTGCTAGGAATAAAAGGTGGAAACTTTATCGAAGGAAGTTTATTATAAATTTTATCTCTTAAGGTTTGGGCGGCATAATTGACTGTTCTTTTTAAATGCAAAGGATCATATACAGTTTGAAAGTACTTTTGAAAAGCCTGAATTTCTCGAATATGCGTACCTTTGGTCTTCTTAGTCTTGCTCTGCACATTGTTAAAAGCAAGGATTAGTTGAGGAAGTATTCGATCAGGATTCACTCGATTGGTCTGGCGTTCATAATAATCCCGCCACCATCAAAAGAATGCTTCAGTGCATGATGTAGATAAAACAAATGGAATAGGCTTGAAAACAAGTTTTTGTTTTTCAGCTTTACGTAAAGTTGACCTCCAAAAGTGTTCTATCATTGGCTGCTTCAGGTCATCTATGCTTTGGTACAAAGAAGTGGGTTTAGGCTGAACTAACCCAAATTGCCTAGCAACATGGTTTGGTTGATAACCATATAACCCATAAGGACTACCAGGGGTAAGCCTGCTAGATAGATATGTGGGAGTTAAATAAGCTTCCCAAATGGCATTGATTTCCGCCTCATCTTCGATGGAGGTTGCTGGAAATTCCTTTGTAAACCAAGTTGGCCCTCGAAGCTTGACAGTGAATGGAGCCATGGCAGGAGTAAAGGTATCACATTCTAAGAAGGTATTAAAAGCAATAGAAAATAGGTCTTGAGAAGTCCTATTGCTATATTGGAGCATAGCCAAACCAATACCTTCGATAGGGCTATCTTCATAAGCTTTCTTGAGGCGATTAGGAAGTGTGATAGCCAGCTTTGTCCTAAAAGTGGCCAAGAGCCACAATTGAAACAACCAAATAGGACCAGGAATAATCAAACTACCCCGAGATGGATAATCTTTGAAGTTGGTTACTGCTTGGTTTAGGTTTTCATACAAGGATCCTAAAATGAGTTTGCTTAGGCAAATGTCTTTGCCTTCGTGCAATTGGATGGCTAAACCAGTTAACTTTTTGGGAATCTGGATTGACCTTGAGCAAAAAACAAATCTAGATAGCCAACAGGTTAAAAAGGCAATGTGTTCTATATCAGAAACTTCAGTAGTCGAAGTATCATGATGGTCTATGGCAAAGTAACCATAGGCAGGCCTAGTAAAATCAAAAGAAAGGTATGTTTGATGAATTTCAGGATCGAAAGTTTGGCCAGTAGGCTTAAGGCCAGTAATGCCTGCGACATCTAACAAAGTAGGTGTAAGCATACCACATTTTAGATGCAGGCTATTTGTCGAAGGATTCCAAAAATGCAAAGCAGCGATTATCAGTTCATTGTGGTACTTAGGTCCTAGCCTAGACAGCTGAATAAGGTCAAAAATGCCTATATCTTTCCAAAATTGACCTTTTCTCTTCTCTAGTTTATCTAGCCAGCCAATGTAAGGGTCATTTTCGCCAATTTGTGGTTCAGTTCTGAACTTGGATTTCAAAAAACTTAAGTCATATGGACCCTTAGTGAAGACTAGTGGAAGTTGTTCTTCTGAACATGGAAAAACGGTGCTAAGACCCTTTGGGGTTTCCTTTTCTATAGGAAGCAGCCCTAATAATGCATGTTGTGATTTAGGGCAAGAGATAATTACCTGCGATTTCCAGATTTTATCTTCGGCTTCCTTGATACCAGGTTCCTCTATGAACACAGGAGCGCCGATGGAAAATTCCTTAGAGAAATTTATAGGCTCATCGCGCTTTGCAGTTCCAGATGAAGAACCTTGTGCTTTTGTCATGGTATGAGTGTTTAACGATTGAGAATGACGAATGGAATGGGGTAATTTTTTCTGGAAAAGATGTGGTTTAGAAAAAGGGTTTTTTCTGGTTTTTGCTTTGAAGAAGAAGAATGAATAGTAGAAAAGGAAAGTTTGGAAAGTGAAAAGGTAAAGGTAAAGCCTTTATGTTTTATAGCCTTTTGATCAAGACAGGTGTCAACATCTTGTGTTTGACAGTTTTACAAAAGTGGTAGTTCCCAATGGAACGTGGCCCACTAAGTGTTCCCGCGAAACAATACCATACGGTTGTTCCCGCGAAACATTCTGCATATTTACATTTCGTTCATCAAGCCTAGGCCTGTTTGAAGGAGCACTAGTACTTGGCATGCTGGTAGTCGAAGGAACAACATCGGTGAATGGGGGTATAACGGTTCCTATTTCTGGTCGTATCATTTGAGTGGACGTAGAAACGGTTGAAGGAACGGTTACTCCCATTTCCGTCGAGCCTGGCATAGCCATGATTGCCCCCACAGGGGTCGACACGTTTAAATCTCCCAATGGAGAAGTCGCTTGTAAAGGTTGTGCTTGTGAAGCGGATGAACTCGCACGAGTCATAGATTTACCACTTCTCAAATGCATACACAAACAATCTTGGTGTTTTTAGCAATAAAGTTACCCGGAAATAGTAACAAAATTCTAAAAACGGATCTCTTCAAAGAGACAGATTTTTGAAAAAGTTTTTGAAAACGGTTTTTAATTTTGAAAAAGTTTTTGAAAATCAATTGCACAAACTGGGTCCCACTCGGCGTGCCAATTTGTTTGCCTGTGATTTTGGCAAATGGGGGCTAGTTCTGATTATTACAAGCGAGATCGAACTAGAAATATCAAGACCGTTGTGCAAAGGTTTTTTTATAGGAAAAGGTTTTGAAAAAAGGCCACGAAATGCACTCAGGTTGCTTAGAGAGCAAGACGGGTTTGAATTAAAAGGCACTGTCTCTCGACAGGTTTGAGTTTGCAAGTAAAAAGCTTAAAATAAAGCAAGATAAAAGTAAGTTTACGCACGTAAACTCAAGGAAAAGGTAAAATGTATTGCATTAAAATAAAAGGGGGTGGTCTACAAATCAGTTTACATACATTCTGTATAACTCGTTTCCCTAGACGCCGGTAGTTTGAGTGTTGTAGAATTATGTATATGATTTGCAACCTACTTCCCGATTTGGAAAATACTATTTATACTAAAAAATTAGATGGCGAACCACTAAGCATGTGATCAGCACTTCCTCCATCTTGGACTACTTGTCCCACGTTCTCCACTAAACGGAAACCGTCTACTTGCTTGAAATCGTGATTTCCCGCCCTTTTGCTTGTCTACGACGTCAAACACCCTTTCAGCCTTGCTTTGTCGAGATTCTGACCATACGCTCTAGGCTTGATGCTTTGTGGAAGCTCTTCACTTTATATGCGAAAGCTCTTTGATTCCTGCAAGGTTAAAGGTAAAACAAATGTTGACCATATTAAATGAGCCTGTCAAATTTACAGGCTAACAATGGGTTACTTACACTTAGTCTAATAACTTAAAGAATATTACTAAAAACCTAAGGGTCCTCACCTTAAAAGAACCTAAGGGTTGAAAACATGATAAATTTTTAGCAGAAATGGTCACAAACACGAATCTACATAGTTCTCAATCGTTTGGGTTAGATCGAAGTGCTACATCTACATCTTTCCCCTCGATAGGAAAATTTATCGTTGAAATTTAATGTAGAAATTTTGTTTAGATGAAAGAATGTGGTGGTGACATAACCAAGATAAATGAACACAATATTCCATGACGTTATTCGAAAGTTTCCAAGGTGTACAATGATGAAGTGGTGGTCAAATCAGAAAGTAAAGAACATTATCTTGTGCATTTAAAAGAGTCACTCAAGTGAATGAGGAAACATAATTTAAAAATAAACCTAAAGGCTATGTTTGGATTAATGGAATGAGATGAAATGGGATGGAATGAAATGAAATAAGTTAATGTTCTATTGTTTGGATACTCATTAAAAGGATGGAATGGAGTGGACGCTAATGGTATGCATTCTATTACATTCCATGAGTAAGCCACACAAGGCATTAAAATCGATAAAAACAAATCCAAGGATGTATTGTAAGCCACACCTCTACCTAACAAAAAGGGGTTATAATATTTCCCTTGGCAATGTTAATTCCTAAGGTGTTTTGTCTCTAATTTGTTAGGTAAAACAAACTAAAGGTTGGAGAACAGTTTAAATGGGAAGCCAAACATCAAGGTAAGTTTGAATAAATCAAAAGTTTCATGACAAATTCACCAGTTTTGATCATAGTTTTAAAATCCGGGCTGAACCGGCCGGTCGGGCATGTATATGACCCGTAGGGAACTGGTGTGAACCGTACGGTTTTCGGCCAAACCGGTCACTCGGTGGGTTATGAACCGGACCGGTTTTCTGCACAAAAAACGGGGAGGGAGAGAGGGAAAGCGAGAAGAGATAGAGTTGCATCATCATTGCATAGAGAGAGCTTCACAACATTCAATTATGCAAAGAGGATAAGAATCCAAAGAGGAATAAGTAGGAAAGGATAATACATCTAGATAGGATAAAATAAATGAATGACACTTACGACTGCTCTTGTTTGGATTTCAGCTACTAGGGTTTACTAAATAGTTGGTAAGATGATGTGCCTTTTAATAAGCTGCCTTTTAACAAGCCCGTGTTGTATGATTTATTTCTTTTTTATTTTTTGGATTTCATTTCAACCCGAAAATGACGCATACTACGCCATTGTGAAATTATGTTAATTTGTGTGTCATGATTTTTTTAATTTTCTTAATGACATAGTCATTTGACTTAACTAGGATAACATGAATACAAATATTTTATAGAAATTGACGAACCGAGTTGTATGACTGAGTCGTTCGATTTAATCTGGCTCAGTTATGCGGTTCAACCAATGATCCAATGGTTCGATTACTGACCCAGTGACTCAGTGCGCCAGCCGAGTCAAGAACCGGTCCGGTTTTTAAAACCATGGTTCTAATGCATGCAGTGTCTAGTAGGTCTTTGAAACCGTACATATTGATATTTGATGAAATATTATATTGAGTTGATTAGCTCACAAAGACGAAAAATAATATCGAGACTCGAGACAAAAAGAAGATACATCGAGAGAGTCATTTATTGCGTAAACGCGTGTTAATTATAAACAATTTTTTTTATGAAATTTTGATTAAAATTATAGATATAGATATTAGATATTTTGCATCTTCATATTGTAATAAATTATCATAAGGTTAATTAAGTTTTTAGTCCCTATAAATATTCACAGTTTTGTTTTTAGTCCTTACAAAATAAAATCACACTTTTTAGTCCCTGTGACATTTTCCTTAAGCATTTTAGGGACCAAAATGTTGATGGAAAAATTTTATAGGAACTAAAAATGGTGATGGAAAATTTTATAAGGACTAAAAAGTGTGATTTTATTTTATAGGGACTAAAAACAAAATTCTGAATATTTATAGGGACCATTTACTTAATTAACCCATTATCATATAATTATCCTTTTTCAGTGATACCAACAATATAACAAATATCATATATTTCAATTTGTCAAAAGATATCTTTAAAAAAAATTAGAACAAATTATTATCTTTTTAAATGATACCAACAAAATAACATTCTTATAGTCAAATTTACTTAAGGATATAATTAGAATAAGAAAAATTCAGCACAAAACGGCCTATTTTCTTTATATACAGTATATATATGTTGTCTATGTCTATTTTGAAAGATAAGTAGTGTTGATAAATGGAGATTGATAATTTTTTTTTCTTTTCAATATGTTCCATTGAAAGCTATAAAAGGGCAAACCATTCAATCTTATAGGATTATAACATAGGCAATTACCCCCCTGAAATTGTAAGTTTCGTCAATTACCCCCCTGAAATTAACAAAACTTCAATTACCCCCTGAAATTGCACAACGTTAATCAATTTACCCCCTCTGTCAAATTTCTCTGTTAGTCAACATGACGTTTTGTAAATACCCCCATGAAGTTTTGCACTTATGTGCAAAATGCCCCCCGAACTTGAAAATTTATATATTTTTTTCTTATCCTTGACTCAAA
Organism: Medicago sativa; assembly: GCF_051527215.1. Taxonomy (NCBI): domain Eukaryota; kingdom Viridiplantae; phylum Streptophyta; class Magnoliopsida; order Fabales; family Fabaceae; genus Medicago; species Medicago sativa. The sequence goes on from NC_140750.1 coordinate 47,570,074, forward strand.
AGATATTAAAGGCAAACAATTAACAGTTAACTTAGAGTTTGACGTTCATGCTTATTAGATTGGATAAATGGGGTTCTGTTTGTTGTTCATGCTTATTAGATTGGATAACTATCTTAATTCCAAGATAAACAATTCATGCACTTTTGTGTGAATCTATTCATGGTAGCGTAAATTGGCTAGCTAAACATTCATGCTGCAGGAACTTATGCTTCAGTTTGGCTTGTGAAACAATGAATTGCTCAAGTTTGACATTTATTCAAACGAGCCTAATAAAAAGCACCAGTCTTCCCTTGTTATGAAAGAGTAACGCTTGAATATAGATCATTGGTTTTTAGGAGTATTTTCAATAGGTAACATCAAAGAGAAATTAAGTACATAAATTAAAGGATAAGAAAACAAAAATATATAATTTTTAAGTTTGGGGGGCATTTTGCACATAAGTGCAAAACTTCAGGGGGATATTTGCAAAACGTCATGTTTACTAACAGAAGAATTTGACGGAGGGGGTAAATTGATTAACGTTGTTCAATTTCGGGGGGTAATTGACGAAACTTACAATTTCAGGAGGGTAATTGCCTATTTATTCCATAGAAAATATAATTTGATAACGTCTAAACACCAAGAAGGTGCGGTAGTAGGAATTCCGATAGTGTATAAGGATTTGTTGGTTCCTTAAAAAAAACTATTTAAAGGTGAATATTTCCATTTAGTATATACCGTAAAAAATAATTAAAAAGTTGATATTATTCTTTCCAAAAAATAATCCATTTATTTTCAACCGAAACATTTGCAATGTTTCATATCGAAACAATGTATGTGTTCTTAGCCCCTTCCCGCTGCTTATTAATAATATCTCACACTTTCAAAACCAAAATATCTCTCTCTCACTGTATTTTGTTCCTATTTGATCCATTCCCGCAACAACTACCAATAACATGGAACTCGATCACACTGAGGTTGCTGCTAGTTACTCGCGCACAAATGGCAAATCTTGTCATTAGGTTGATTTCTAAGCTTCCATGATCGTTCGTTATTTTCTTCTTTTCATTTTCGATTGATTTTATTCAGCTCCTTGTATTGTTAGTACATACCACAAGATGATAAAATATTATAGTTTAAAGATGGTAAGCTGACAATGTATACACACTCAACCAATCAAAACGCATGGTATTGACACATCATATTTCAGTATTCAAATTAATATAATTATTTAAAAAATAATAGGAAAATCTGAACATGACAAAATACGATGTTGGTGGTGGCATTTATGGGCTGTATCATTTCTGTCTATTCAATTTGCATCCAAAATCTTGGTAACCCTTACGCACTCCAACGAATTCCTAATCAAATCCTAATTTGATCAATTCATTTCAATTTTCATCAGAAAACCCGCTAAATTTTGCTTAGTTGCTAAGTTTCGCTTTTGGACTTATAATTTGTTAACTACCTTCTTTGGTTGGTGCTTGGATGGGAGAGGAGAGTCTAATTTGTTGCCATAGAGTTATTCAACTGTGTTTATATTTTGGTTTTTTTGGTTTCGTCTTTGAGAGGGATTGGTAATTTTGCTGTCATTTGGTTGTTTGTGCTTTTGGATCATCATTCTTGTATTCTCTTATTTCTATGGCTGAACACTTTTTTGTACTTTTCTCTCAATAGACATATTTTATGCATTTTGCCTTTTTAAAAGCTTGTAAACAATTTGTTAAGAACATGCAGGAATCAAACTTATGGAAAAATATACATCCTCCAAGTAGACTGTTTCAAGGACATATTGGTTTTGATTTGCAGCACTTGATAGATATCTGGCAAGTGTACCAAAAACTATCGAAGTAGTAAAGAAAAGATCCTACCCACGAGGACTGTGTTAACTTCAGTAATTCAAAAGCGTTATTATTTAGGATGTATAAAAGTTATTTTGTTTTGCCACTAAGCAGTTGATTGGTTTGATTGCATAAAAGTAACGACAGAAAATAAAGATTGGTTTTAAAGAATAAGAGAGAGATGAGATCAGATCTTTCGAATCATCTATGTTCCCCTAATTGGTATACTGCACCTATTCTTATAAATGATTTTCTAGTTTCACAATAGTTAACAAAATAGTCTTAATCAATCCCTTGAGTTAGGACCCTCTTCTCAAACTACAGCCCTTAATTCCTTAGGTGGTCTAATAATCTTTGAAGGTTTTAAGCATAGTCACATAATTCGTGTAATCAAGGGAGAATTGCGAATTGGTACGTGAGTACCGAATTCAGGTACTTCGGCATATTGGTACGCACAAACCAGCGAACCAAGCGTACCAAAGCATGGTTACCGCTGATTGGTTGAAAAAAAGGTTTAGACTACAAAGTAAATATAAAATGAATCACCATGGGTTGAGGACTGAGTGAGAAGAACATGAACAAAGAGTGGAGAGTGAGAAACTTGGTAGAAGAAATTAGGTAAAAAAAATACTTTTTTTTTATAGCTCACTATATTTATTTAGGTATTATTACTACTACGAACAGGAGCGTACCGAAGCTGTATACCCCTATACATACCGAATTCTTCTCCTGTCGCGTACCGCGAACTCGTACCTGTACCGCGTACCGGAACGAACCGCGAATTATGTGACTATGGTTTTAAGTACGTTAACCTAATATCACTACAAACGATTATCCATTCCTAGACTAACCCTGTTTATTAGAACAATTAAATTAGGTCTAAGTAGAAAGTTATGGTCAGTAGTCATTCATTCTCATTAAATCATGTTTATATTTGATCAGGATATAAAAAGCATTAACAATTGAATTGGATAAAAACTAGATTGTCATTCACAATAAATAGAGTTTCACAGCAACGTGGATCAATTAGGGTTACAAAGAATCATCTCAGACCTAATCTCTAAGATATTTAACTACTCATAATCGAGTTTACAAATAGCATAATCAATAATGGAATCAAAACATACATGAACTGATAGAAGGTTGAAGAAATCGCCCTCCTAGCCGTCTTTAGGTCTCAAAATCACACTTTTCTCTTCTCAATTCGTAACCCTTATCTTCAGAATAGACTTCAGCTTAAATAGGCTCAGAAATTCGCCCAAAATCGTGTCACGTTTCAAGTAAATCGTGACACGTTTTCATATGTGTAGAAAATAGCTGAATTAGGGTTTCCACAAATCGTGTCACGTTTTGGTCATCGTGACACGTTTTCTCAATGCCGAGAGCATGTATTTTTGCCTTGCCAAATCGTGTCACGTTTTTGCAGAATCGTGACATGTTTTTCTTCTTTGCACTTTCTTCAGTTTTTCTGCTTTTCTTGCTACATAAGTTGCCTTGTGAATTCCAAAATGTGATAAAATTACCTAAAAAATTACGTAATGACGAGATGTCATCAACACTCTATCAAAAGAATAAAGGAACCACTATGTTATGCCAGCTATTATGGAGTATTATGTATTTGGAAGTGTATACATCAACGCCTTTTGTGAGTTCATTGTAGCACATAGGGCTAGGCATAAGGTCGGTTCGGTTCGGGTTCGGGTTCAAACCCTGAAACCGAACTAACCCACGGGTTACAAATACAAACCCAAACATAACCAATATAAACTTCGGGTTTTTCGGGTTCGGTTTTTCGGGTTGGCGGGTTCATCGGTTCGGTTTCCGGGTTATACAATATTGTTCATTCAATTTTTTTCCCAATTCTCTTTTTCTTTTTTTACTTCTTCAGTGCATGATTTAAACAACAGTCAAAGAATTCAACACAGATTCGATTCACAAATTCAATATGAATTCTTCTTTGTACTGCTTTTATGGTTCACAGATTCGAAATCTCTTCAAGTTCCACACACACCACAGAAGACGATTTAAAAATATCAATATCTTGAAAACTAGATCTAACAATTTTACCACAAAACTCCCATATCGGAAAAAAAAAATGAAAGAAGATAGTGATTAGAAGAAGAAGAAATGTATTGTGGGAGTTTTTAGGCTAAATTGTTGAGCCTTTGATTGATGATATGTTTGAAGAAGAAAAAACATGTTTCCAAAACAAAAGAGAAGAAGTACTGGAACGGCAGAGAGAGAATGGGATGAGTTTGAATGTGAATGAGATGAAAAGAATAGAAACAACGTGATGTAAAATTAGGGTTGAGGGGAATATGAATGAGTGAGATGAAATGGGTTTGGGCTGGATTAAGAAACATTTTTTTTTCTGTTTTGGGCCTAGTAAGAAACAAACATGGAAAACCTAATAAATAATAATAATAATAATAATGGTTCATATGGGTTAGTCGGGTTAGTTCGGGTTCCAACGGATTCAAAATGACCACCCAAACCGAACCGAATCTACCCATAATAACCCGTAAAATTCACCCGATCAACCCCTTACCCGTTTTAACCTGAACCGAATGTGTAAATTTACACCGGGTTGGTCGGGTTAATTCGAATTGACCCGTATTTGCCCACCCCTAGTAGCACACACATCATGGATACACTCACATTTTGATGTCTCTAAAGGACAGGTCAATTCCATCTTATTGTCATTGAAAATTTCTATAAGTATGGGGCTTACTCACGTGATCTTTAAATCAGACAACAATGTCATAGTGGATGTCATCAAAGACTCAAGGACACCAATAAACGAGCTAGGAACAATTATAGTGCATTGTGGTGATCTTTTAGCTTCTGATGTTGGTTATCATCTTACATTTGTAAAGGGGCAACATTAAATATAATGATTTCGAATATAATAAACTAGTAAGAAAACTAGTGTAACAACTATAGATGCGAGTCTTAATATCTTTCATGAACCGATTCCTGTAACTTGCTTCAATTTTGCTGATTTTAATTAACTTTTTTTTAAATGCCAAATCAATTTTATTAAAATAACACTCGCATATATGTTGTACTAAAGGTTGAAATTAGATTACAATGGAGAAGTTCAATAAGGAACAGAGAGAGGAATTAAACTACTTCCTCCGTTTCAAAATACATGTCACAATTTTATAATGTGCACTATTCATATAGCTTGCTTTGACCATATTTTTTAACTAATATATAAATACAAATGTTAGCATGTAAGATGTTTGATTTGTCTCGATGAATATTTTAAAATATAAAAAATTTATAATTTTTTATTATATATAATTAAAGATATTAATGTTCAAAGTTGTGTATTGGCATGTGTGTAGTGGTTGATTGGATTTTGGAACAAAGGAAGTACCTGCTAAAATAAGAAGAACTAGGCCTCCCAGAAGATACAACACCTAAGCCAAACATATGTGCACTATTCATGTAGCTTGCTTTGACCATATTTTTTAACTAATATGTAAATACAAATGTTAGCATGTAAGATGATGTTTGATTTGTCTCGACGAATATATTTAAAATATAAAATTTTTATACCTTTTTATTATATATAATTAAAGATATTAACGGTCAAAGTTGTGTATTAGCATGTGTGTAGTGGTTGATTGGGACATGTATTTTGGAACGGAGGACTAAAATAAGAACAACTAGGCCTCCCAGAAGAAGATACAATACCAATAAAATACACAACATTCAAGGCACAAATTTTTTTTTCCAACACTTGCTACTAGCAACAAGAAAGTGAAAAACGAAACAACCCATACCAATAAAATACACACAACAGCAGTAGAGCACACTTAACAAAGCCGGTAAAAAAACTAATACAAAACTTCAAGTCCGGCCAGAAATTGAAGAAGATTACCACCACACTGCACAAATAGTCTCAGTGAAAAAACAAGCATCACAAGATAGCCCCCTCGTAGAAGTTGAAGCACATCTCAAAGAAGCATAAAATCCAGAAAAATCCACCTCAAAGTCAAAATACTATAGCCAACCCTTAAAGATCTATCAAGTACCACAACTTCTCAAGTTCCTCAAGTGTGTCTCCCATACCCTCCTTTGAACAAAGAATCTTATGGTCAACTATCAATTCATTTGTTCTTGATTTAGTAATACGGCCCAACCAAAAACTAAAACCTTTGTTCTTTGCATACCTTGTATAGTAATTCTCTGCATCTTCAAATTATGCAAAATCTAGTCCTTCATACGGCTATAAAGAAGGCACCATTGTTCGTTCAACATTGGTATTGTCTGTATCCTCGGTGATTTCAAGAATATGGTCATCAAAACTAATCATGATAGAATCTACATGCGTATTTGTCATCTATACACCTGGAATAGTAGCAAAAACAATTCTTAAATTTTAATGTGACTGAATTAGTAGTCTATATATATATATATATATATATATAAAATAAGGCAAACAAGACTATATGTATAATTTAGTAGATATACACTCACCTCACATTCACCATGGTAGCAAGGAGTCTAATTAAATGGAAGAAGCAAAAAAAAAAAAATTAAACGCCATGCATTAGATATAGATTTAGGAATAAAAAAAAATATTGACATTTCTGAATTTGTAGCAAAAAAATTGATTGGATTAATCGAAAGAAAATCAAAAGCATGGATCAATACATAGTGAAAACAATTTGCGATTTTAAAGTAAGTGATTTATAAGCTAAATGAAACAATATAGAAACATTTAAAAGGAGTGATGGCCAATTCCTGATCACTCTATTCAACCAAGGAGTGAATGATGAAGAAAAAAACTCACATTTTACCATCCCATTTTTTTTTTTTTTTTGAAAAACAAAATCAAAGTATTTAAATTTCCACTAAAACTAAAAATATGTTACGTTTGGAAACAAAAAATAACTATGTTGCAAGATAACTATAAATAGAGTTATATGGAAATTGACATGATTACTACCTGAAGCCATTTTCAAAAGTTGAATTTAGGGTGTGTTTGGGAAGAGAGTTTAGGAGGGGAAGGGAGGGGAGGGCTTACATTCCTTTTTTAATTTAAAGACATTATAAAATGATTTTTAAAAAATTGAATTAACAATATGATAAATGATCATATAATACTTCAAAAACACTTAATTTATCTTAAAAAGACATTTTACATTGTTCGTAATTTAAAAAATAAAAGTGAACCCTCCCTCCATTCCCCTCCTAAACCCTCTTCCCAAACACACCCTTAGTATTGTTTAATTTTTTCTTCTTTCAACCTGCATTCAAATTAAGAAAGGCTCTGCCCTGCCTATGCTCTGATGTCTCTCTCTAGAAAGGGACATTGAACCCATATTTGAAGAAGAAGAAGAAGAAGAAGAATGTATGGGATTTTGTATGCAAGTGCAAGACCACAATACAAAAGCAATTAGGTATTCGTGTTCAGATTATGGTTATTTTTTTAAATATATACTAATTTTAAAATTGTAATATGACATGTCAAAATTATTGGTTTTGATTGGTTAAACGTGTATAGTTGCAATACACTGACTGGTTACTATCTTTAAACTCAAAATATTAATATACACCAATTATATTTGGCTCCTTGTATTGTTTATATAATATAAAAATTTTGGATGTCTTTTCACTTAGTTCATGATTAACAATGCTCATGTTCGTGTACGCAATTCAAAATAACTTGGACATGAGAATAAATGTTGTTGGTAGATACCACTATTGCAAAAAAAAATATTAAATTAAATAATCATATATTAGTATAAATTCAGATCCTTGATTTAATTCAGATTTGCTCCTTGTATTGTTCGTAGGTACCAATGGATGATAAAGTATTAATAATGCATATTTGTTTAGCTCAGATCCAAGTAGCACTGATATGAATTTACATTCAATTATTTTAGTTTTTCAAATTATTATCGGTGTCGACGTGTTAATCTCATCTCTGATGTCTTTGTCAACGCTTAAAAAGTTTTTATTGTGAAGTAATTTCTAACGAGATGTCGTTTCTTAATAATGTCTAATGACTTGTGACTGTTGAAAGGAAACATATATATTATAAAAAACACTCTGTGTGTGATGTTGCTCAAACATAAATTGTCCGACATAAACGACTGTTGTGATTAGCAGTATGAACTTAATTATGGAGTTTAGTTAATGGGTTGAAATAGGTGTTTAAAGTATTGTGTGGTCAACATAAACGACTATAGTGATTAGTTTGCATTGAGTATATTGTTAGCTCAAGGTATATATTGCGAATGAATACCCTTTTTGTAAAGCCGTGAGTTAATGTAAAAAAAATAAAAATAAATAAAAAGCATTTGATGGGTTGTAGGATAATGATTTTTTAGGTTAAATTTGACTATATAGAAAATGTGTATGCTTTTGATTTTCAGTTTTAAGATTCATTTTGATGCTAACAAGTATGTTTGTTTAGTTTTCCACATTAAAGTGCCATAAAAAACAATGAATTTGGCTTATAAATGTAAGGACCAAAGAAATAGGAAGCCTTGTGTCCTCAGGTTCTGCTACAAATGCCTCTTGGGCATGTTTGGTTCACCTTATATTATTTTTAATTAGGTTTTATTTTCAAAACTATTATATTTTATCAAGAGTACAAAGGTAGATTATTTTTGTGATGTTTTTTAAATAACACTATAAATTATTAGATATGTGTTAAACTCAGATACGAGGAAAAGGAAAAAGAACTAGACATGTTGAATGATTGGATATGTCGAAGGTGTAAAAGCATTTGCAACTGCAGTCGTTGCATGTAAGTTATGGTTAGAATGTAATTTTAGTTTATTATTGTGGTTTTTATTCTGTATCATTTTGTGTGTTTGTTCTGAATTAAGAGACAGCTTACAGGATAAAGAACAACCATCAACCTACTGGTGTTTTAGCTCATATAACCAAGGAATTTAGTTTTAAGTTTGTGTCTGAAGACTTGCTCCCTTCTTATTTCAAAAAGGGTCCTTGGTAGACATAAAAACCTAAGGTATAAAAAACTGGGTGATGAGGGTGCAAGATTTAGGAGGCCCGGTGTAACTTATATATATGCACTACTTGTGACAAATTTGGGCATAATGCAAGGACATGTAAGGAAAATCGAACCCAGTTGCCCTCAAAAGAAAGGTATTGTATATTACTTAACTAAGTCATTCGCATATGAATGTTCTTTGATATGTAATTTCTCATTTAACCAAATATTCCTGCATTTATGTAATTTCTCATTTAACCAAATATTCCTGCATTTTATTTCAAAAAAAAAAACCAACTAAATATGCATCGACGGTCGAAAATGCTACTTCTGAAACTATGGTAAATGCTACTTCTAAAACTTTGGTAAATGGTTCCTCTCAAACTGTGACAAATAGTAATCATGAAACTGTGATAAATGGTAAGTGGTCAAGTCTCAACATTATCATTTATCACAGTTGCATGATTACTATTTGTCACAGTTTGAGAGGAACCATTATCCAAAGTTTCAGAAGTAACATTTACCACAATTTCATAAGTAGCATTTTCAACAGTTGACGCATATTTAGTTGGTTTTCTCTATAAAAAAAATGCAGGAATATTTGGTTAAATAAGAAATTACATATCAAAGAGCATGCATATGCGAATTACTTAGTTAAATAATATATAATACCTTTCTTTTGAGGGCAGCTGGGTTCTGATATTTCTTACATGTCCTTGCATTATGCCCAAATTTGTCACAAGTAGTGCATCTATAAGCTACATTGGGCCTCCTAAATCTTGCACCACCTTCACCCGGTTCTCTAAGCCTGAGCTTTTTAGGTCTACCAAGACCCTTTTTGAAATCAAAAGAGAGCAAGTCTTCAGACACGGACTTAAAACTGGATTCCTTGGCTATACGAGCTAGAGCACCAGTAGGTTGTTGGTTGTTCTTTATCCTATAAGCTTACTCTTAATTCCGAACAAACACACAATGATACAAAATGAAAACCACAATACCAAACTAAAATTACATTCTAACCATAAATTACATGCAGTGACTGCAGTTGCAATTGCCTTTGCACCTTGGACATATCCAATCATTCAACAAGTCTAGTTCTTTTTCTTTTTCCCTGTATCTGAGTTTAACACATATCCAATAAATTATTGTGTTATCTAAACAACATCACAATAAAATAGTCTACCTTTGTACTATTGGTAAATAGAATATTTTTGAAAATAAAACCTAATTGAAAATAATATAAGGTGAATAAAACCTGCCCAAGAGGCATTTGCAACAGAACCTAAGGACACAAGGCTTCCTAATTCATTGGTTCTTACATTTATAAGCCAAATTCGTTGTTTTTTATGGCACTTCGACGTGGAAAACCAAACGAACAAACATGTTAGCATCAAAATGAACCTTAAAACCGGAAATCAAAGGCATACACATTTTCTATATAGTCAAATTTAACCTAAAAACATCATTATCCTACAACCTATCGAATGCTTTTTTTGACTTTTTACATTAACTCAGGGCTTTAAAAAAAGGGTATTCATTCACAATATGTACCCTGAGCTAATAATATACTCAATGCAAACTAATCACAACAGTTGTTTATGCTGACCACACAATACTTTAAACACCTATTTCAACGCATTAGTTAAACTCTATAATTAAGCTCATACTTCTAATCACAATAGTCGTTAATGTTGGACAATTTATGTTTGAGCAACATCACACGCACATTATTTTGATAATATATGTTTGCTTTGAGAGATAAATCCTTAGACATTATTAAACAACGACATCTCGTTAGAAATTACTTAACAATTAAAACTTTTTAAGCGCTAACAAAGACACCAGAGACAAGATTAACATGTTGACACCGATAATAATTTGAAAATTTGAAATAATTGAATGTAACAGCATATCATTGCTACATGGATCTGAACTGAACAAATATGCATTATTAATATTTTATCATCCATTGGTACTTACAAACAATACAAGGATCAAATATTAATGAAATCAAGGATCTGAATATACAGTAATAAATGATTATTTGATTTTTTTTTTTTTTTGCAATAGTGGTATCTACAAACAACATTTATTTTCATGTCCTCGTTATTTTGAATTGCGTAGACGAACATGAGCATTGTTAATCATGAACTAAGTGAAAAAAACATCCAATTTTTTTATATTATATAAACAATACAAGAGCCAAATATAATTTGTGTATATTAATATTTTATCATCATGTGGTATCTACTAACAATACAAGGAGCTGAATAAAATCAATAGAAAATAAAAAGAAGAAAATAAAACATGATCATGAAAGCTTAGAAATCAACCTGATGACAAGATTTTTCATTTGTGCGCGTGTTACTAGCAACAACCTCAGTGTCAACAAATTTCAGAACCACCATAATTGATCAAATTAACCATCAATTGAAAAATATTCCCGATTATCTCACATTGTCAAAATAGCAAACAAAATTTTGCATCCTGGAAAAGTGAGGATCTAAGATTAATGCATGCCTCCCATGAATGGCCAGATTTCAATCACTTTAGAGCATCTAAAGTCCAAATGCATCACATAGAAAAGGAAAAATATGGATATAAACACTATCGGCGAGAGGTGCGACGGTGAGAGTTGCGGCGCGCGACGTATCAGAACCGCTGCGGCGGTTGGATGACAGCGGGTCATGACTATGGGTTGTGTGGTATGGGTATGAGTTTGTGAAATGGATCTCAATATGGTTTTATTTATGTTTTTTTTAACACATACAAAGGTTGAGACACGTGTCAAAATCTGAACCATGAGATTAAATTAAGGGTTGATATTGAGCAAAATCACATGACTTTTCCTGCCAAAAAGTTATGGAATCCGGATCCGTGACGAAGACAAAAATTAGAAAGATGTGTTAGAGAAAAATAATAGAATAAGGGGATGCACATGTGCGTTGTTTTTCAATCACAACCATATAAAGTTAATATAAGGCTTAATAACTATTCTCATCATTCTCATACACATAATGCATTCTCGTATGATATGTCCTCATATATATATAGACACACTAGGAATTTTATATTTTTTATCTCGGGTCAAAAAACAAAAACTCACACTCAAATCTAAAATTAGTTTTTTTTTTGTTGTTTGTCAAATGCATCCTACGATCTTTTAAGTTATACATTTTTAACAAGTTAATTCTATAAGTTATTTTTGTGTATCAAATCGGTGGTTAAGTCATCAAATGTTTTTACTATTGTCACTTCCCATCAAACTTCGTATGCGAATGGGGTCATGATTTAGAAGTCCTAGCTCAACTGGCAAAAATGCCGAAATTGTTAGGCCGGATGCCATGACCGGGGTTCGAACCCCGGTACCTCCACTTGTGTGTGTGAATTTATAATGCCTTTGTCATTTCGTCTATCTACCAAAAAATCTACCAAAATAAAAAAAGAATTAAATGTAATAAATGTAAAAAATCAAAATGTTCTTCATCTTCATCAATTTTTGAACTTTTAATTATTATAATAACTTCATCTTCATCAATTTTTGAACTTTTAATTATTATAATAAATAAATGCAATTTGTTGAGTTGGAATTGCTACTTCAGCTTTAAAGCAGCCACATAACCTTCTTTTAATGGAGTTTGATGTGAAAGGGTATTGTGAAAATGTTTTATAACTTAAAGGAACGATTTGTTACAACAAAATTTAAAGGTTTAACTCGTTAAAATCTTATAACTTAAAGATCACAAAATGCATTTTAATTATTAGTTTTTAATAACTTGACTAAGATAAACACTTTAACAACTATGAATTATTAGTTCAAATGATAAAAAGACTTTGACCCTTTAAATAAGTAGTCAGAAGGGTTCGATCTTTGGTTTTTGTGTATGGAGAAAAATCAGTCGGGATAGAAAAATTCACGTAATGTATCGCACAAATTTCCTGAAGGAGATTAGTTATTTTTAAATGAACATTTTGTCACAAGTCTTTCAAGCGGAGACAAAAGAAAAAGAGCAAGGGAGCTTTCACGGTTTAATTACAAACTGAATTATATAATGGCAATATTTTGAAGAGTGTATATAGGGGAAAGAAAGTGAGACATAAATGTTGGTTGAAAAAAAAAAATGAAGTTCCTATCACGTGGTTTAAAAAAGGAATCATGGTAGGAATGCAATCCCATCTCTATGCCTCTGATGGGATACAAAGTAAAACAATTACTTTCATCAAATTAAAGAGATTTTGAGAATCCACATTCATAACATAGAAGATAAATGCAGCAAAATTCTCATAGTGGCCAACAAGGGACCACTTTACAAACCATGAAACAAAACCACTAAGAAACTCAAATACCTCAAAGTGGAAAAGGAAAGGATAAATGTCATTTATATGTGATGTAATATATATTCCTTTTTTGAGAATGTTGTTAACTCTTGTTAGATAGGTATTGTTATTGTTGCCTTTCGTATTCTCTTTGATATATGAAAGTGTTACCATCAAGCATTTATGTTCATATTACTTTTGTATTAAGGAAGCTTGAAACTGAGTCATGAAACCAATTTCTAGCTATGCCTATGGTGCCTATAGGTGCTCCTTACATGGCTAAAATCTCCCTCATGATAGCACAAATTGTTAAAAAGGTGGCAATTTGTTTTTAGTGGTTTTCTAAGCTGTAACGGTAACTCCAGTTATAAATGAATATAGTTCATTTTCATTAATAACTTTTTATTTATTCTTTTTTTATGGTAGATGGTTGAAAATTGAATTGAATTATTTTGGTCTATTAATAAAATTCAAGGAAATGAGGCTTGTATAAATGACTCCAGCTACACTCTTGTTCAATTCATCAAAGCTATTTGAGACTTGTGTTGTGATATATGAAAGTTGCAGAAATGGGAGTTCCTTGCAGCCCAAAGCGCCAAGTGAGAGTTCTACTGGCAAATTCTGTTTTGGACTGAAGGGAGCTCCTAGTTCTTCGCTTTCATCCTTTTTATGTTTGATGATCTCTTTCAATTTGTCTAAGATTTCTTCTTGATTTCTTTTTTTATATGCTTTGATGTTTGAAGTAAATGTTGTTTTATGTTACAATAATAGAGATTTTAATGTCTCCTCTACCTCTGCCTGAAAAGTTTTTTCAAAATATGCAAATATAACAACCAACAGATCTAACATATGACACTGTTTATTTTTGAAGAGGTTGTGACACTGTATTTGTTTACTGTTTTTTTGAAAGGAAATATATATATATATATATATATATATATATAAAAGATAATTTTGCTTCCCTTATGCTAGATATATCCCTATTAGGAATTGCTAACCTTATTGTCACATGATTTAAGCAGACACATTTCACACAGTGTACCATGCATATGTATAGGCTATTTTGTGTGCCATACCATATAAGTACTTAGTTGTTGAAGAAGCTATTAACCCTGTTGTTCATTTAATTACTATTAATTCATTATGATATCTAGCAATTTTCTCCAAAAATATGATGTGTGTAAAATTTCCTATGACTATATTCTAAGGCTTTGTTTGCGAGTTCGGAAAAAAAAGGAAGGAGTTAGTGGAAGAAATAGAGGACATTGGGATGAAGGATTTTTGGGAGCTTATTTTGGGCTTATTTTTCTTTAAAATATAAAACCCTTCTCATTTGAGGAACTAAAAAATTGTATTGGAGGAGGATTTTGGGGGGTTTGGAAGGGTATATACGAATTCTTCAAATTTAATATATGTTGTTATAATATTTTTAAAATTAAAAATATATTAGTCATAAGCATTAATTTATCACTATTTCAAAATATATGAAAGATTTCTCAATTTTCCCTATATTTTTGTCCCCCAAAGTCTTTCTTTCTCCACCCCTCCAAACTCTCAACAAAGCCTAAGTATTTCTCTAGCAAATTTAGGCCAAATGATGCCGAAGGAAGACCCAGATTTAAGGGTAGATTTGTAACATGGATTTTTCATTGTATCTAAGGGTCAATTGTAAGGCAAACAATATACCCCTTTTAGAGGATAACACTCTAGAATCAGTCATGTACTAGCCTACTAGGTTGTTAATAATCAAAGAGGTTGATAGGTTCCATTAATCACATTATCTGCACAAAGAAAATAAAATTAAAAAAAATTGATTATCGTATTGGATTTGTCTTCATTTTTAAAACCATGATTTGAAATCCTGTGTCTTGTAACAATTTTTCGGTTAATAGAGGTCATGAATATCTCATCTGATTATGATTTTGTCTTGATATATTTCAGTTATAAAACCAAATTGCAAGAAATGTTCGGCCTTTATAACCTGAAACATGTGTATTTTTTACACTTCAATTTGCCTCTGACATGGTATTATGTAGGGTTTGAAACTTTTCGAATTGTATATGCAGAAATATTGTACACTAATTCAGCTTCTAGATTCCGAAAAGTTTTTTTACAAGCTCTGGACTAGCATTAGCATAATTCTATGCTTGAATTCAAAAATGAATGAAACCATACAATTTCTAACGAACATGATAACTAATTTTCAGTTCATGACTTCTTAACCCCCCTGTAATATAAATTCAAAAGGTCAATAAAGAGTAGAAAACTGCAAAATTACGTACTCTCTTACATATGTCTAAATTGCACTATGCAACTCCAATTTGCATCCCCAATATAAAGAATTTGGAGGTTTCTGCAATATCGTAACTGAAGTCACAGCAGCTACAACAGTATTTGTCCGTATTTTACCGTAATATAAAAGTTCAAAGCGTAACTGCAGCCATAACTTAAAATTATGGTCTCTGCATCTTTTTTACACATGAATGCAAAACACACTTATCAAAATTACAGATAAGAGACACAAACACATACAATAACGTACTTGATCCATGTCATAGAGATGCGACAAAATAATACTTCCTTCGGTCCTATTTATAAGAGACATTTTGGTCAACAAAAGTTGATGTATTTGGTCCAAATTCTTAGTCAGATACATTTTGTTGACCTAAATATTTCTTATAAACAGGACCGGAGGGAGTATGTTGGTTGTCGACGCCAATACATATACATTGCCTATGTTAAACTCTAAGCAAGTAAAGGCTGAGTTCAGGACCACCACTACCAACAGGGTTCATCATGTAGAAAGCTTCAGAGTCTTTTGACCCAATAACCCTCTCATACTTGGCTCTCATATACATGAGCTCACCTTCAAAGTCACCACCATTCCCACTACTTGGCAATGGCAACACACCAGCACCCATTGAAATAGGTTCCACAGCTTTCAATATCTTCCATTCCTCTGATCCACATTCATGCCTATATGCATAACCACATTTTCTTCCATTACAATAAGTCCTCCAAATTGGTTCCTCAAGCAACTTCAAACTCTTTCTCCCTCCTCCTTTCTTCTCACACTCCAATGCAATCCTCACCACTCCAGAAGCCATTTCCCTAACCAAAACACTTGTTGGTGTTGCTAGCTCAATTAAGAATGTAGGGCTCAACTTTGAGTCATCTTGGAAAGCAAAATGGACATGTCCACGACGGTATCCGAAAAGGGTGCCCACCATACGTGTGCCACTAGAACTGTGAAGTGAACGATTCTTTGTGAGAATTGTTAGTGCTGACTTGAACTTTGATTTTGAATTCTTCTTCTTTTCAAGAGCAGCAATTTCTAATGGCATTTGGATTCTTAAATGATTATGATGATGTCGATGATGATGAACCTCTTCTTTCTCACCACCAACATCATCATCATCATCATCCTCAGGAAAATGTGATGATGAACTTATGTTGAGTATTACTTCCTCATCATCTTCATCCAAAGCCTTCTTTTTCCAATGGAAATACCTTCTAGAGAAGGAGAAAGAAGAGTCATGTGGTGACTTGGCTGCCATTATGGTCTTCATAACCAAACAAAATGTAAAAAACTAACTTCTCAAAAGGTTGGTTTTTTTTTTTATAAGAACCACATGAGCATTATATGATCATCAACAGAAACAAAAGAGAGTAAGTAACCAAGAGAGGTTTTACAATATAATTTCTGACTTATGATTTAGTAGTAGTTTGCTAGTGTGTTTAAAAGGGTGATTTTATCTTCATCATTGTAACACCTTTTTGTCAAAACAATATGACAAAAGGAAGGTAAGCGGCCACCACCTACCTTTTAGGGAACAAGGATTTATAGATTTTGAGGGCAACAATAAATCAGAATTGATATGGACAGGTAAAGTTTGATGATTTTGTTGTGTGTGTGAGGTGGAACTATAAAAAGTAACATTGTTTTGGTGTTATTTCTTGATCAAAAGAAAAGGGTAGGAGGAGGGGCTTGACTCGTTACACTGACTAGCACTGGAGACAGTTAAAGGCAGGTGAAATCACACCTACCATACCCACCTTGGAATGGAATTGGTGAGGGATAAATACAACCACATAATATATTACCTGCATACCTAAACATTAAACTATCTTGAAAATTTTCATTGTCAATGTTTATAGGAATCACTTTGAATTATCATTTTCTGTATTTTTTATTTTTTATGTTGTATCTTTTCTATACTTCTAAAGACTTTAAATTATCAAAAGCATTAATAATTTATAGAATAACATACTTCGAATTAGTACAAAGGGTAGACTAAAATAATAATAACTAGTGCACAAGTCCTAACTCAACTAGTAAAAATGTCGAAATTGTTAGATCGATAACCGAAGTTCAAACCCCATCTTCTCTCGTGTATGTGATCTTCTAAATGTTTTGTCATTTCATCTATTTATCAAAACAATAAAAAATAATAATACTAACTGTCTATTTTGTATATCTTTTTTTTAGGGATTCTTGAGATCACTTTTAACTACTATTTTTTAACTACTATTGTAACTTAAGGCATAAATTATCTAAAAGTTATGATACTCAATTACAATTTGTCATTGAATGTCTTGAATACTATTTAAACAAATATGTCAAGTTTCATTTTTTTTTTTTTTTGACAAAAAAATATGCAAGTTTCTAAAGAATATTTTTTAAATTGTTAATAAAATGTTAAGAACCTAAAATATCGAAAAGTGATTTTAAAAGCAACAAATAAGCACAAGCACCATCAATTGTGGGTTTATTTTCCTTGTGGTTGATCTTTTGTCATTATAATTGTACTTCCCTATACTTATCCTTCAGTCTTTCACTAATATGAATCCGAATTTCCACATCATAAAGAAAGGAGAAAGGAAAAAAAAAAACTAATTTTATATCACTTAGAAATGCACTGCCGAACAAATTATGTCATCTGAAATGACAATGAGATGAAAAGTAACCATATCAAAATTTGTAAAGATCACCACAATACATCTAGAAAGAATGATAGATCGATTTGAAAGCCTAATTTTCTGGATTACAATACAACAATAAGGAGCTACCAGAGCTCAAACTAAAGGCCTAAATTTGCCTTGATCGTAGTGAGCGCATACAAAAAATATTTTACACAAACATTTAACTACTTTTTTTTTTATCAGGAAACATTTAACTACATGAATCAGGGTCTCGTGCTACAAACTTGACATACAACCTTGATGAAGTAGAAACTATCTCTACTCATTCCTTTCTAAAAGGTAGGATAGCGCCATCGATACAAGCTTTTCTTTCTGCCTTTTGTACTCGTTGTATCGAAGGAAAAAGTAACCAAGATAATCAAATTCTATTGGGGACATCTTTGCCTGTTTATTATGCAAAGAAATATCAATAGCCATGGATATCATTTTAATAAGAAAGCAAAACAAGCATAAAAGAAGAAAATATATTACCTGAATTAGCCCCCACAGAGACCAGAAAAGGTGTGAGGCCAGTGCATATGTATTTACCTCAACATACAAAGTTTTAAGATCATTCTCAGACACCTGTATTATGAATTGGTATTAAAGATCTTATAATACAGCCGAAAAAGAAAATAACCTATATTACAGTTATATAGTACACAAATAATTTACATGCCCTCAAGTGGAACAGGGCATTCAAGTCTCAGTTTTGATTCCCACCGGTGCCAATTTCGGTGGACTGGTCCATACAGAGCTTTGCTCTGGCTTTAAACGGGGCCCCGCAAATGGATGGTGGAATTGGACCCCTCAGATTAGTCGTTCCTTGGGCTGGATACCGAGTTTTCAAAAATATGTGTGCGTGTCTGCGGGGGGATGTGGGTGTGTGTGTGTGTGCATATAAAACCGAATCAAAGAAAGAAAACCTTAAATCACACTTGAAATACTTAAGTAAATTCAAATTCAATAGCATGAGAGTTTGAAGTCATTTGGAAATTAAACAGAAGGATTTTTTTTAATGTAACCAAAATCACTAAATCGCAAGATTTATGTGTGTACTCTTAATCGATGAAGGTAAGCATAATCACAAAATCTTAATCTTTTACGATTCAAATCGGGATTCCACCCTATTCTACAAAAATAGGATTATTTGTGTGCTCTTAATCGTTGAGGGTAAACATAATTGCAAAATCATAAGACTTTACAATTCGAATCGGGATTGGTAGGAGTAGCAAAATATCACCACCACTAGCCAAGTAAATTTTCCAAGTATCAATTTGAGATTAATCCCTGACAGGTCAGTGAATTTTGTAGCAAGTATGAGAGAGTTTGTCAACTTGACTCCCCCCCTCCCATACCCAAAAGTCAAAATAAAAAGACAACTTACAAATGCTAACACTGAAGTGGTGTTTTAATCGTAGACAGTAAAAAACCTAAATAAACACGCGTGACAGAAAAGATGATGATCATGGCCATAGTTGATAGACTATATGGATCTCGTTTTACGGATGCTTGATAATCTGGAAACAATGAAATAAATTGCATTTTTAAATATTAATCCCTTTCACTGTGATTATTACCTCTTGAGGTCTGTCTGGCTGTAAGTAATGCCTGAAGAAATGATATTGTTCGTTCATATTTGGGTACCTGCATGATAAAATATTGAATAACTAAGAAATTAATCTGCATGATAAAATGTTGAATAACTAAGAAATTAATCATGACCGAGTAAAGCAAGAAAAGCAAGCATAAATAACTTACAAGGAGTAATCACATTCAAAACCAGCATATTCTGCAAAGTGATTCCCTATGTCATAGCCTCTGTAGTTGTATGATGCATACTCATAATCAATGAAGTAAAGTTTATCTGGACATTTGTCAGAACAAATCAAAGATTAAAACTTAGATTTACTAATAAATAAATAGGTTATCAAACCATTCTCTCTGGACATGAGAATGTTACATTATTTCTGATGCCAAATGCCCCATATTCCAGAAGTGTGTTTGTCTCCTTATGACTTTATTATAAACTAATAGAATAAATTAACATCATAACTTTCTGTTATCAAACAAACTTGGTAAGCTTTAGATGATCATTAATCTAGTATAGTCCATTTTTCCGGCTATAAAATAACTCGTCAACATTGAAAATGGTAGAACTAATAGAATAAATTAACATCATAACTTTCTGTTATCAAACAAACTTGGTAAGCTTTAGATGATCATTAATCTAGTATAATCCATTTTTCCGGCTATAAGTTAACTCGTCAACATTGAAAATGGTAGAACTTATACCAAGCTCATGACCCTACCTTTAAGGTGACTTTTGTACTCAACCATTTCAAAACTATTGAAGAAACACACACATACTACTTGTTTTTAACAGACAATGCAACACCATTACATTTTAACTTGCTCACTGCTCAGTAATAAGTAATTTGCCGCATGTGCTGACTCATTTAGTCATGTATTTTCAAGTTTCAATAACATCAACACAGTCTAGGAAGAAGAATGGCAAAGGAAACATAGAAATAAATATTTATTGTTTTGGTAAACACCGAGATATAATCATACTCTCAAAGGTTCATATAAATGCAACATACAAAAAATGGCAAATATAAGAAAAAACTATGAATAGAAAGCATCTAGCAGAATATGTTTTAATGTCAGCGGTAATTTCTACAATAAATTAATGAATAAATAAAACTAAAATATACAGCAACAAGGTGGAAGCATAACTATTACATTATTGAGGTATGTGGCTACCTTCTTCATGATTAATCATTATGTTTCCAGAAAGCAAGTCATTGTGAGAAAAAATTACAGGAGATTTGAGACGATCACACAACACCTGTTGCAAAATAAAAAATATATGTATGTCAAGAGAACATTTTTTACGAATATAGAGTACATCATTCACTGCCACTACTTCATCCATTTTAAAGAATTTACCAAAGCTTATTCATAAACTACCATCACAAAGACGAAACTGGAAAAGAAGGGGATGATATGTTATATCCCTAAGCCTGACACTTGGGCATGATAGATCTACTTCATGAATGGATTTATAATATACTTTTTAATCCAATTTCTATTTATTTGGTTTTCAATGAGATAGAGTTCTTTGTTATTACATGACTCTTTCTTCTTTTTGGGTACTATTATTACATCTCTGTTTATTCATAATTAAAGAGAGATATTGCAGCAATTTTATCGTCCTGCAATCAAACTTTCACATTTTGATTGATGTAGGAATCGCTAGAGACAGAGAAGACAGCAAATGGAAGATGAAAGAAGCCAGTGTTGACACAGAAACCTTTCCTGTGGCTACTTTCTGTGCATGTAGACATAAGGCAAGCTAGCAAGTGCGTAAACACGGCTTGAAAACAGACTTCATGGTGCACAGGACCAAAATCCCCAGTCTTGTGTCCACACTCAGCCTCATAGTGACAACTATAAATAGATGGTGGCAGCTGAATACTCACAACCTTGAGGTAGGAATTCAAAGGAGCCAATTATAGAGTGAACATAACTAGTTTTTGATTCTCTCAAATCTTTAGTTTAGGGATTTAGGATTCTCAATCTGAACTTTCTTTCCCGGTTCATCCCATTAACTTGAGTTTTTGTTGTCCTATTGATTGATTGCCTAGGAATAAAACTTAATATTTGTGTGATCATGTAAATTCCCGAGCTTAATGGACATTTCAATCAATATACAGAAAGTGTTGGGGATTTTAGTTGAAGTATTGAAGCTTAACTACAAATGTGAACATCAGATATTTGGACTTCAAATAATGGCTACTTGTAAACTGTGATTTTTTGTGTGCTTGTGTTTCAGCTCCAGCGGTCACAAGTTTTATGTTATTTTACTTTTAATTCCGTTTTGTAATAAATATCTTGGTACTTTACAATCAGTCTAGAATTTCTAGCTGGTAATCGGAACCACAACCTAGTAGGAACAAAACTCGACTCATCCACATTACTTGTAGGAAGGCTCGATCAGCGGTGGCGGAGCCACGTTGTCAAAACCATTATGCCAAAGAAGCTCAAATCAATTCAATTTTAAGATTTCATTCTCTATATATCTTCTCTCTAACCCTAAACTCTCAATCAAAAAACCCCACAAAACCTTCCTCCACCAAACTACTTGTCGCTGACATAGGTACCAACACCAATCTCCACCGAGACCACCCCTTTCAACAACATTGATAATGAGTTGATTATTTGACAATTTCATAACATGAAATCGTGCAGATGATTACTGTAGAGTATGTATATAATTTTTTTAGTACAATGTATTTTTTTTAATACATGTTATTTTTATATATTTTAATTAATAATTAAAGTTCAAACGTTTGAACCCCAAGCTCAGGGTCCTGACAACGTCATTGTCGAGGAGGGATGGTCTACAACACAGGAGGAGGGGGTGTTAGGGGTTGTGCTACCTGTAAGGGTTCATGACTTTGTATTTCTGAATATTTCTTTATAGATATTTTGCATGATATCGATACCAAGTTATGCATATATAATATTTGATGAGTTATGTTTTAATTATATTTTGTTATATGTTGATAGTATGCTTATGCGTGTTGTTAATATGTGTCTTGTAAATAGGCTACAAATAGTCGTGGAGTTCGT
Organism: Medicago sativa; assembly: GCF_051527215.1. Classification (NCBI taxonomy): domain Eukaryota; kingdom Viridiplantae; phylum Streptophyta; class Magnoliopsida; order Fabales; family Fabaceae; genus Medicago; species Medicago sativa. The sequence continues at coordinate 47,592,787 of NC_140750.1, forward strand.
GCTAACAATTATGCTTTGTTTACTTTGTGATGTCTATGTGTTGGCTACTGATACATTTCAAATTATATAAACGGAACACATATTTTACACATTCAGCTTATATAACTGAAATATGTCAACATAAAGAATTTCAATGTTGCTAAAAAATGGTGTCATGAGGGTTTGACATAGTTTGTATTACATAAACTGAAATGTTAAGTTATTCTGGCGTACTATATGTCAAGCTAATAAAATAAATTATTGGATGTTATTTATTCGCAAAACTCTTGGTTATGAGTTTTGATAGATTTTGGATTCTATAATCCAAAATTTCATTTATATACGCATCAAATTCTATAATCTGAATAGAGACAAAAAAAAAAAAAAAAAAAATAGTAGGAAAAAACTTATGGGTATGAATATGAAAAGATGCTCTTTAGAATGAATTCAAGGACAGCTAATGCAAAACAAATTTCTCACATCATTCTAACTAGTATGTCATATAGGTATCATACCTGTACAAAGAAAGATTTGCACATAAAAATGTTACTTGCACGATAGATTTAATGTGAGAAATATTAATCCATAATTTGTTTAAAATTTATTTGCTTAAGAATAATTAAATAACAAAATTAAGGTGGTGTCCGGAATGATATCTACAAATTCAATGAAAATGAAATTCAAAATAAAAATGACATATCCTTCTCAATTGTGTGCATGTCTACATGCATTTAGTTTATTTTCAGGGTTATTTTGGCCATTACAACATTCAATGCCATCGCACTCCAATCTCTCTCTTAACCTATTTGCACTATGACTGTAGGCTGCACAACTGGATTTGATTGAGAAAGATGTGTCATTTTTATTTTGAATTTCAGTTTCATTGAATTTGCAGATATCATTCCCATTTTGACACCACCTTAATTTTTATTTAATTATTCTTAAGCAAATGAATTTTAAACAAATTATGGATTAATATTTCTCACATTAAATCTATCGTGCAAGTAACATTTGTATGCGTAAATCTTTCTTTGTACAGGTGATACCTCTATGACATACTAGTTAGAATGATGTGAGAAATTTGTTTTGCATAAGCTATCCTTGTCTTCATTCTAAGGAGCACTTGGTAATTCCATTCATCAGGGAACTTTCTACCTTAGCCCCAGTCTTAATGTAGTTCGAATGTTTAGCAAAAGTGATCAAAAATTTAACAGGACAACAGATTTGAAGAGCCAATCTTAAATCTAAAAGTTTTCACACTTGGTGAATAGGATTGGACTTATACTAGTAATTTATTTATTTATCATGCATTACAAACAAAGTAATATACAAACATAACGGCTAAGATAAATAAGAAAAGAATAAGCACCTGGAGCTCATAAATTTCATCATGAACTTCCTTGAATGAAACTGTCTTGTAAGTCTTTTGCTTTTCATTATCACCAAATTCTAGAACAGATGCTGCAAATGAAAACAAAAAGTTAAGGCAGCTCAAATACTATAAATACCAACCTTTAAAGATATATGATAGGAACCTGAAAGGTCAAAGTGGATTCAGGAATGGATAGAAAAAGTTAGATAATAAGGTGGCACTAATTGTCATGTGAATGGGGAGAAGAAAAGGGATCTAAATCATCCATCCACGTGGCATTGATAGTCATGTCAATGGGGTTATAAAAGACAGGAAAGCCTAGAGGATGAGGCATTCAGAAAGTTTCTCATGAGTTGTTTGGGAGAGAAGTTCTCTCTGGTCTAGGAGCTTATCTCTGGTAGGAGTTCTCTGAACTCTGGTTTATCATTTCCTCTGTTGTCAATAGCGGCCGCGCCACCCGCTATAGTGGAGCGCAGCGGAAAAAATCAGCCCACTGCTCCTAGCCGCGACGGAGCGTGTCGTATGTGAATAGTGGTTAAAGCAGCCCGCTATTCAGCAGTGCGGGGCGTATTCAATGCTGCCAAAGCGGCCGCTACACACACACACACCACGCAGAACGATGGTTTGGTCCATTACTTTAAACCGTTTAAGGGTGGTTTTGTAATTTTTGAAACGTTAACTTCATGAATTTTAAGTAATGTTTAAGGTATTTTAGTATTTCTTTTTGAACAATATGGTATTTTAGTAAAAAATATATTAGTGTCCGCGCCACAAAATAGTGCCCACTACGCTCCCCGCTCCCGCACCGCACCAATTTTTGAGGTGGCTGCGCCGCGCCGCATTTCCGCTTTGACAACAGAGATCATTTCCTTTTCAGTTTTTCCACCATCGTAGAGCTCTTAAGCTCACCCATCTACATTCAATAATACAATTTCTTTTTCTTGAATTTTGGGGTTCTATCATATACATTAGACTATGACAAAAGAAAATTGCACAAGGTAACTCTTTATATTGATAACCATTTTAATATACTGATCAAGTACTTTGCAGGACTAGGGAGCAAGAATAACAAATGCAAGGACCTTCCAAGAAAAATATGGGGACATTAAATAGATGAATTCTAAGCCAATTAGGCTAGCCACCCAAGAGAATCCTCACATAGGATAACAAATCATTCTAATATCATAAGCTATTTCTCTCAAATTTGAAATCAGGGGAAGTGCTAAAATTGAGGCAAAGCTGAAGGGAAGCTAAAAATTTAGCCTACGAAACATAGCTGAAATCCTACAACTCATCGACACAAATCCAATTCACCTTAGCAAAAATTACAGAAATAACTAAAACAAAAGAAAGAGAAGTGATCAAAGTTCATATTAGTTATAGGGAAGAAGAAAGAACCTTTCTCAAAAAACTTCCAGATATCATTCCATAATTGGGGTTCCTTAGAGCCTGGAATTTCCACACCGTGAAATTTTTGCAGTTGTTTGGCTATTTTGGCAACCAGTTTTGGTTCTCGCATATCTGCCATTGGGGAAAAGCATTCAGGAAACATTAATTAGGTTGTCATTCTACAGGTCATCAAAAGTGTTAAAACAAGTACGTAATTATTAAATGAAAGCCAATATCATACTATAACTTACTCCATATGATACTTAATTCAGATGTTTCAAAGAAACAATACTGTGTGTGTGTGTGTGAGAACTTGGAAATGGATTAGAAAATAGGGTGGACAAGCTCGCTACAAGCAAAAGCTGCCCTCTGTAAAACTGGAAATGCAAAATACAGGAAACAAGATAAACGGAATTATGCAGGACAGAATATCACGACTCCAAAACTATTCCATCCTACTCAATCCTTGCCTTCCTTCCCTCTCCTCAATGCATGACAACATTATAACCTTCCGAGTCTCTTCCAAATTTCAACGAACCACTTTCTTTGGTATTTTATTTGCAGTGGGTACTTTCCAATGCTCTTCAATTCATCTGTTTCATCTTCTTCCTAACAAATGCATCCCCGCACTTCTATCCAACCCACTACTCCTCAAACCAATTTTCATTTTTCTAGCATAAACATGATCTACATGGCTATCACAATATTGTTGAGATTTAATTAAAAAAGTTGGCTTAAATAACAAATTGTCATAATATGTATTAAGTTATCATGGTCGATTGTTATGAGAAAAGACTACAAGGTTGGGGAAGACAAGCTCAAAACGATGCAAGTTCATCCAGTAAGGAATTTACCTCAGGACTATGGCGTTCTAAAGTTAAGATCCAGGCACCAACTGGGTATAAATTGAAATCGATTCAGAAGGGTATTTTCGGTACATATCTAGTGAGCAGTTTACCACAGCTCTAAAGGAGACCCCTAATATTATCCCTAGATAATAGATATGCTGCATTCAGTAAAAACGAATTTCCATACGTACAATGCAATATTGGATACGTATTCTCTGTCTAGTGATGCTTAATTTTCTTATAAATATTATCACTAACACCAAAAAAGCGCAATCTAACAAAATCTATGTTGCCTTTGTCATTTGAGCTGAAAATGAATTTTTTAAATTTGTACCTGATGGAGCAAGAGTATGCGCATTAATAAAAGATTGCACTATGCCATTTCCAAATATTCCAAGCCACTTAGCACCAAATCCTGCAGCAGTGATGTATTTGATGGCCTAAACACCATTTCACAAGCAATTACAATAAAGAAACTTCAAGTAAGCTATTTAGTATGTTAAGAGATGCAACTAATCTATCCCATTGCAAGACTTAGTTCAAGAATCAATTAAAATTAACCATTAGAACTCATATTTTCCTCTGATCAAATGAAAAATGGTTTCTATTTTCTCATTTTAGGCAAATAAACAAATATTTGCACCTATATAACTATAAAATATATATGTTTATGATAATTTTGAATTTATTGGAAGTTCAGGTTGTTTATCCCTCTTCATAATCTTTGTTATTGTTGTTATTATTATCATAATTTTTAATCTGACCTTATTAAAGCATATTCAGGAAAACGAAATCTGCAGAACATATTAAAGGCATTGATACATCTATCTACAATGAAATACATTTTAAATTCTGGTTCCGAAAAACTAAAAGCATCTGTAGTTTTTGTTATGCTGCATCCTCTAACTTAGAAGCACAATAAGTCTCATAAAACTAATTTCTGCTACTTCAAAAAGAAGGGGGCCTAAAATACTCAAGGATAATGAGCCCTCTTTTCCATAAGCCGCAAAATTGTAGGCCCCATATATGAAGGAGGCCTAAAGTTGGCCCCCTTTTCCATTAATCTTTAAAAAAAAAATATCTCAACAAAAAAAACTATTTTTTTTTTAAAATAATCTAAAAAAAATAATAAAAAATGGGAAAAAAAAAATTTCCAACAAAAAATTGAAGATTTGAGTGGGGCCAAGAGTTGTCCCTCAATAGGGCCATCAATAAAACAACAAAAGTGGGGCTAGGGCCTAATACAGATTCACTCAAAAGGGGGCAAAAAATATGGGGCTTTTCAATACAGTGCATTTTTGACAGCTATAAACATAGTATTCCGAAAAATATTACCACAGGCAACAGAAACAAAATCAAAACAGCAACATCAATACAAAATAATGGCAACATTTGATTCAAAGTAAACCATGTTTTGTACATAAAATTGCAGTACATTGTTTAACTAACCTGCAATTCTCGAAAGCGATCAATGATATGCTCGGTGTTGGGGCCATACAATCTGATGGTTATAATATCATCAATAGAGTCCCCTTGTTTAACTGAAACCTTCAGTACTGAAAATAATGAAAAAATTATCAAATATCAACTAGTTTGAGGTCATTGGTTCTAATCTACCAACTAATTATTACAAACACTTTTCATTCAAAAAATAACATCACAAAATACCCAGGATGAACAAAAAGTAATAATTAAGCTGGCAATTTTTCTGGATTTAGCAAATAACAAATTAAAATGAGAAATTATGAGAAAAAAACTCACATAAATTTGTTATGCCTCCAGAAATTTTCTCAACTTTAAAGCAAGAATCACCTAAACTTGACCAGGTCTTGAACATGTCCTTGCACAAATTACTGCATTCAAAAACAAAAACAAAAAATAAATAAATTTCTACAAAATAAACATTCAATTGCAAAAACAAACCCCAAAACTAAATAATTCAAATTCAAGAACAAATTACACAACCCATTAGTCCAAATCAAAGAAATTGAAATGTTACTAAAGATTCCGCAATAACTAAGTAATTAGAATCTTTGACACCAGAAATCCTAGCTTAGGCCACTTGGGTCCGCTACGAGACTAATTCTCAAGTCGACAGCCAAGCAATCATTTTTTTTTAAGGTCTAACCAATGCCCGGGGCACCAGTTAACATTTCCCTTTTTTTAAACCGGGACTGGGCTACCTTCCAAATTGACGACTCGAGGAATCTAACTGGTTTTTTTCCTCGGAGAAAGTCATGTTATCAACTCTCCCAACACCGTGCGGGTAATTTTATATACAAAAAGTGAAAAAATTTGCAAAAGGAAGTGCAGGAAGAAAAGAAAAAGGGTTAAGAGAGAGAGTTACTGACATGACGAGAGGTGTCATTTGAGGAAGGGAAAGAGAAGGATCAATGGAGAGAAGAGAAGGAAAAATCTGCGAAGCGTAATCATTCCGAGCTTGTTCTGCGATTTCAACGGGATTCCAGATCTTAACTTTTCCACCCATTATTAGTATTATTGATTATTGAATCGATGAGAAAGGTTCAGAGGTGGAAGCACAGAGAGAAAGTGAAGAGTTTCTTCAAGTATGATGTATGTAAAAGAGAAGAGAATTTTGTGAATGATGTTTGTGAGAATGAGAAAAGGAGAATGGTGTTTATTCGGTTATTCCTATTCTGTCTTTCGAATTGGGCGGTGTGGTGTCCAATGAAATGATCACTAGTCCTACAAAATGAAATGACCAATATGACCACCACTTCTCATTGCTGCAGTCGGCAAATCCTGGCAGTCACGTGTTTATTTTTTATTTTATTTTGGGATAATAAATATGTTTTTTATTTTTATAAATATATAATTTTTCTTTTTAGTTTCTTTTAAAAAAAAATTAACTTTTAATCCCAGTAAAATTTTCAATCACTATTTTTTGTCCATAATTTTACGGCAAATGGTGTAACTTTTGGATTTTTAAATGAAATGTGTAGAATAATATTATAAAAATAACTCCCAAAAAATTTATAACTTTTTCATAAAACATGAATTCAAAATGAATTTTTAACCGCAAAATAAATAAAAATTCATATTTAATTCATGTTTTGTTAAAAAAATCTAATTTTTTTCGATAATTTTTTATAATATTGTAAAATTTTATGCAAAATTTTATTCAAAAATATGAATTCTACATATGAGTTTACTTAAAACGAGAGATCAAAAGTGAAGAATGGAAACTTTTAGGGACTAAAAGTCGGAAAAAAAATTAGAGGGACTAAAATCAAAAGTTGATATATTTATAAGAAATGTAACAATGCACAATATCGAATAACGAATACGATGGTTTAAGAAACAGAACAATGCGTAAACAGAACCCAGCTAGAAAAGGTTTTCCATTCAACTTCATATACAAGCTATCACTTGAGTCCCTCAACTAATAGCTTGGGGGAAATAGTTTCGGTATGGGATAACGTCCGACCACTACTAAGATCCAAAGCCCTCCTCATACAAGTACATAAACCAAAGGTGAACAACCGACATGGTCCTTAGCATGGGAGTGCATGGACCAAATGTGAACAAACCAACATGGTGTGTGGCAGAGAAGCACACGGACCAAAGATGAACAACCAACATGGTCCATGGCACAAATAATCCAAGGAGCAAACACTCACAATTGTCCTTCAAAGGATTACAACTATCCCTAAAAGGATCATGATTGTCCTTCCACAATAGCTGTATAGGTAATGGTGCAAGGGCAAAAACCCAAACATCCAATATAAATAATGGCCCAAGTGTTTGGGGTCAGATACACCTATCGTCCCACATCATTCACTGATTTGAGTGTCGTAGCACGTACAAGTTCACCACCCCCATTCACCTAGAGAAGTAGGTCATTGGTGACAGAGAAGAAGGGAATAGCCGATGAAAGTGTCCTAATAAAAGGTCATTCAACTCCATTCCAATAGAATCATAATTCAATTTACATCATTCGACTTACAATTGATCTGTTGACACCAGTCGACTTACACCAAATTTTAACCATTTAATACAATAGATCATGTGGTTTAAAATATTCAAACAAAAAAAAATGTGAGTCCTCTTTTTAATATGTCCTCTTTTCAAAAGTCATGAGAAATAGATGTAATTTTTTTTATGACTAAAGTTGATAATAACATAAATAAACTAGAAAATTTTTTTATGAGAAATTAATGTGAAACTAAAGTTGATAATAACATGGCCAAATACCTCCCTGGGTCCTTTAAGTTTCACGTTTGTAACAGACAGGTCCTTTAAGTTTCAAAGGTTACAAATAGGTCCTTTAAGTTTCTAAGGTTTCAGATAGGTCCTTAACGGAGGTTGATAGAAAGGACCTATCTGAAACAAACTCGAAACTTAAAGGACCTATCTGTAACCTTTGAAACTTAAAGGACCTATTTGTTACAAACGTGAAACTTAAAGGACCCAGGGAGGTATTTGGCCTAATAACATAAATAAACTTGAAAACTTTAGTCATACTAGTTGTCCTTTTTTATGTAAAAAATGCATATATTTTTTAATGAGTTTATAATAAATCTTTTTAGCACTTATGGAGATGCAAGAGAGCCTTCTAAAAATTAGTTTCATTGTTGAAAGTCTTTTACATACATTCATGAGTCGAGTGTCCCTTTATATCACTCAATAAGTGTTCAACATAGTAGCTTTTTTTAGAGGAACATAAATAGTTTTTTTTATCAACCTTTCATTATCTTTTATTTCTTCTATAACCTTTTGTGATAAATAAAGGAAAACTAGAAACAACAATACAATACAATTATATTAGTCGGAAATGAATCTTTTTATGTGACAAGAGAGCCACTTAAATCTTCACCTTTCATCATAAAGAATAGAGAACAAAGATTTAAAAGAAAGGAGATTTAAGGGTAGAGATGTGGACACATGAAAAAACATGAGAGAGAGAAAAATGAAGACCAATTTCCATAGTAGACAATTGGAAAAAATCCATTCCAAGGATATAGTATATATAAAATGTCTTTAGTTTACCCACTAGGTAAGTATCTAAGATAATATGATTTTGCCAATTTGTCTTGCATTTTATTTCATTTGCAGCTTTTCATGATAGATTAAGGAAAAACCTAATATATATAATATTTTAAGGTTTCAACAATGACAAGTTTGTCCTCTAAAAATAAAGAATCTTTCAAATAGTAATTAAAATCGTAATTAACAACTAATTATTTTTTATTAAATTATTTTATTCCAATAAAGTGTTTCTCTCTTTTATTGGTTCTTAAACTAAGTTTACATTTTCTTTTATAAAAAAAATTATTAGTTTGTGATTCAAGTATCTAATTTAATTTGTATATGTTTGTTTCTATATCATGTCATAGATGAAGCATATTAAGATTGACAACTCTAATTCAGCCGAAATAGACAATAGTAAATTGCTTAGTTTCTAAATTAAATTATTTTAGTCGAATATAAGTATGAATTTAATGTTATAACTCGTTTTAAGGGAATGCTGTAACCCCGACGACCCCGACTTTTATTTATTAAATAACAAATATATTAAATTAAACAGGTTCTACACATGCTCAACATTTCACCATTTTATAAAACAAAATCATAAGTAAAACAGGGGACTAGTTTATCGACTTTAAATAAGATAAGTTAAGGTCTCAACACGATAGTAAAATAAATCAAGGTTCCAAAGAAATCAACTCCAAGAAAAGAAAATCAACCAACAAATAAAACCACCGACCCTAGTGTTACAAATCAGAGCACGTAAATCGTCTATAGATTTTTTTCATAAATAAAATAAAATAGAAGAAAACTTTCATCCCCACCTTCCAATTACCTCGCAGCTAGAGTCCTCAACCTGAGTATTTGTACCCCACGAGTACAGGCACCACAACAACAACAATAACAATAAAGGGGTGAGAGTACAATCAATAACATATATTTAGTACACATAAATAACATCAAATAATGGTAGTATTTAAGTCTTCAACATTTATGTACATCATTCATAATTCTCACCAATTTAACATCAACAATTACACATCATTCACAACACGCACCGTGTTCAAACATCATCATTTATATGCAAAATGCACTTAATTCCTATCACATATATGCATGTGGTACCAATTCTACTAACTAATTTTTGTATGTCAGAGTTGTGTTACTAAACATACACTCACCAATCTCACCAATTTTTCTAATAATGATATGATGCTTGAGAAAAAACTCACCAATACGGTATATATGTCACCATAATTCATCACCATTTCACAACATATATCTCACCATTATTCATCACCAAATTCACAACAAATGTCTTGCCAATATTTTCACACCATTATACAAATTATATCTCACCAATATTTCAACATCATAAACAAGGAATATCTCACCAATGTCATACCCCAATTTTTGACCTAAAGACTTACTGTCACATGTCCTATGACCCGATATATTCTTCGATTTTTCAAAGAAAATTTCGGCAGAGAGCTATTTTAAAATACCTCTTTTTTGGTTCGATTTCTGGACCCTTTTTTTATTTTTTATCTTTAGTTTTTCATTTTAGTTAATTTCCATCTTTTATTTTTATCCTTTTGTTTTATTTTAGGTTATTTTATTTTATCTTTTTTATTATTTTATTTTCTTTATAATAGGTCCGAAAATAAAATGTCCAAGGTCCAAAATTTTCCAAGTCAAGTGTCAACTTTCACATTCCTCTTTTAAAATTCACCATTAAACACCATTCAAATCACCATCAAAATCCATTAAACCAGTTTTCCATTTTCATCAACCTCTCCACCTATAAATAGAGCTCTCATTCCTCACAAAAAGACACCAAAAGTTCTCTTGAGTTGTCAAAGAACTGTTCTCTCTTCTCCCTCGTTTAGCTTGTGTTGACGAGCTATTCTTTTCTTCTCCCTCTTTTTCTGTCCCTTCGGAATTTTGTCCCTTCGGTTGTCCCTTTCTATTAGTTTCTTTTATTTTCTTACGTTTTAGCATTTTTTGCGTTTCATTTTATTTCTATTTATTATTATCATTTACCATTTTAATTATCGTCATTTATTTTCCACCAATTAGAATGAATCTAGGTTCAATGTAAACAATATAAATGAGAAAAGTGTGTGTGTGCGCGCGTGCGCGTGCGCGCGTGTTTTTTTTTATTTCTTTACCACTTTATATATATCGAAAAATGCAAAAAATATATATTAGGGATTTTGTGGTGATCCAACGTCACTACAAAAATCCGCGCGCTTTTATTTTTATTGCTCCGTTAGTTTTATTTGCATTTATTATTCCAAAACAACAAAAACATTCAAATAACAAAAATCACAAAAATATTTTCATAATAAACCTTGATTTTCAATCAAGTGATCCCATTTTTATTTTATTTTCTTAATCAAATGTTAATCAATTTAATTATATCTTGAGTCTATTTTCTTTTAATACTAAAAAACACAAACCAATACTTATTTGCCACTTTGGCTTTTCTTCTTTAAAACTTTTTCAAAACTAATAAAAAATACAAAACAAATCAAACGGTAATTTCTACCCCGAACTACGAGGTTTTGATCCCTCATGGGTGCGTAGGCAAAAGACTTGTCCTTCCAAATCAACTAAAATCAATTTTCTTTTTCTTTTTTAAGTCACCATCCAATTCTATTTTCTTTTCTTTAAAAGCAAGCAAGATTTAACCAAAAATTAAATAAAATCTAGAGGTTCTCGTAGAGTACTACGAATATTTAGGGTGTTAACACCTTCCCTAAATATAACTAACCCACGAACTCTAAATCTTTTAAGGTGGTAATTTGAACTTTTTTTTCACTTTCTTTAAAAAATAAAAAGTTCAATCGTGGATAAAAATAGTGAGTCAATGCTAATCAAATAGCCTTGATCTCCAAAAAATGACGCGACAGAAATGACGACTTCACTGGGGATCTCCCCTAAGAGGGTTGAGCCTAACTTGACTTTATTTAAATTTTGTGCTATAACTTGCTTAAAAATAAAAACAAAAATAAAAGATGGAAATACGTGTATATATGTTCTCCCTTCTTCTTTCTTCTTTCTTAACGTGAGTGGTGAGATAAGTCCTAACCCGGGCTTAAGGGAAACAATAAGGTAGGATAGGGTATAATCATAGTGTCATACCAAGAGCATTCTTGCGCATTGTGTACATGTGATATAACCCCGCTCGGTGGAGGCCTCACGGACGGTAGTACTCTTGTTGTCACGAGCATTCGTGTCAGCGTTATTACTTTCAATGTGAGTGTCCCGCGAAGTCGAGGACCTTTAGAGTTACCTTTAACCCATCTTGGCCTTTTTAGGGCGTAGTGCGGTGGCTAACCAAGAGCATTCTTGAGATTAGTTGATACACGATACTACACTCAAACGAGACTTTCTTGCGAATGTTATTAGACCAGGAGCATTCCTGTAACCGATAACATCCAGAAGGGGTTGTAGACTTTGAGAACTTGGTAGAACCCTTGTTACAAGTACAATTGAAACCATAGTCCTTACCAAATGGCGTATTTACCCTCAACTCCAACATTATGGACTTAACCTCGCCATGTTTTCACCGTTTGTGTAGCATAATCATGCATACATGCATTCATTCATAAAAACTTTTTTCTCATTAATATCAAAGGACTTAGATAAGTTCTTGTAAACATCGGAGGTGTGGACCTTATAAAGAGGGACACCAAGGAATACAATTTCAAAAGTCTTAAACTAGACCTTAGCTTTGTTGGGGACTTTGTCTTTGGCTTTGCTTGTATTCTTAAGGGAGCTGTTTGTAATATTTCAAATTATCAAATGAAACAATGTTCCTTATGATGTTTACAATTACTTTGACAAGTCCTTCGATAAAAAAAATGTGTCTATTTTTTTTGCATAAGCATCATACATCATTTTGCATTTCATAGTCTCAATTCTGAGTCTCACAAATTTTTCTTTTCCATAAAAGGTCAACCGTTTCAAAAGTGGTCTGACTGTCCTCGTCCAAAGCCAACTCGCACCTACAACACTCGTGCAAACAAAAAGAGAGAACGTATCAGTTTGAACAAGAAATCCACGAGCATTCGTGAAGAGGTAACAACACTCCAGGCCGAGTTAGAGAGACTGAGTACCCTGGTTACTTCACTGGTAGCTTCGCAGAATCAGCCGCAGTTCCAACAAGGGCCCGAACACCAACATCAACAGCAGCCTCAACAACAGGCTCCAAGGATGCATTTTGACCCAATCCCAATGATATATGCGGAGCTGCTTCCCATCTTGCTCAAGGAGAATCTTGTCCAAACCAGAGCGCCTCCTCGGGTGCTTAACAAGTTGTCGGTTTAGTATCGATATGATCTCTCATGTGCCTTCCATCAAGGAGCACTCGACCATGACATCGAGCACTATTACGCTTTGAAAGCCGAAGTCTAAAAGCTGATTAAAGTCAATATCTTGCTTTTCTAAGATTGAATTCGGACGTGCAAGTTAATCCACTGCCGAATTATATTACCTAGTGTTGTGACACATGGAGTGGGTAACCGTAATTGGGTCGCTGTTGATGTTCCTTCCATTGTTTTTTGTTCAAATAACGTTTGTTTGTTGCTTTTTGCTTTTCAAATATATCTTTTCGTTCTGCCCGAGACGAAAGTGAACTTGTTTAGGGCTTTTTGCTTTAAGTATTTCCATCATTGATAAAAAAAAAAAGTCGTTTTGATCCTGGCTTTGTTTTTATTTTTTGCTTTTTCTGGAAAATTGTAATACAAAAAACCAAAAAAAATCTTTAATGATTTCCCAAATATCTGCATACAATCATTCACTTTCTAAAATCAAACATAAATGTAGATTACACATTGATAAGCTCGTTGAACACATTATCCATATACTCTCTCCCGACTTTGAGTTCCCTTTGTCCAAGGATGAGATAATGAAGAGATTCCCGACAAAGATCTCTCGCCTACTGGGGCATCTTAGCCGTCAAAGCTGCAGACAAAATATCAAAGAAGAAGATGGCTTTCATTTGCAAAGACTGGCACGAGATGCTACCATTTGCACTTCATGAGTATTGTACTTTAGTACAGACTTCAACAAGGGCAACCCCCTTTTTTCTTCAGTATACAACATGGAGGTCATGCTTCCCGTGGAGGTCGAAGTCCCGTCAATAGGGGTTCTGATGAAATTCAAGCTTGCTTGAACTTAAATACATGACGACCTTGTACAACCATATCAAAAGTGGTTGAAACAAACTTCCAACAAGAAGGTCCGTCCCCGTGAATTTCAAGAAGCAGACTTTGTGCCCAAAAAGGTACTATCTTTCCAACTAGGCTCCAGGGACAAGCGGACGCCTAACCATGAAGGCCCGTGTGCAATGACTCTTGTGACTACGGATGGTGACAAACACACATGTCCTATGAATGCCGGTACAGTCAAGAAATACTTTTTCAAAAAATAAAAGCTCGATAAGTCGCAAACCTGAAAAGGCGGCTTAAGCAAAAATAAGCGTCTCGGTGGACTGAAAACCCGAAAGGGCGGTCTAGGCAAAAATTAGAGACATGAACAAAAATGATTATCCTGATAGATTGAAAACCCGAAAGGGCGATCTATGCAAAAGTTAAGGATCATGACAAAGTAACTACATCAGGTCAGACACCATCCACTTGGGGTACCTCAACTGTCAAAGTACCTTCGATTTAAGGCATCTACAAATCAAAGACTTGGAACAGGGGAAATTCAAAGTTGTTGGGGAGAATAACAGTTGTTGTGTTCAATGTACCTTCCCATATATTTACCATTTTCCAAACTTTGCAAAGAATCGTGGAGCCATTCCATTGGCAGGTCACCACTCAATTCATCAAATTTGAGCCTGTGCCCATTTATTTGGAACTCTCATTTATTCTATTTGCAAAATTTCTTCTATTTTTGATGGCAATACTTGAAGCAAAAATTTTCAAAGTACAAAACTTTTTATTACATCTTTTGAAAAGTGTGAACAACAAACACACTCTCTTTGAACTCATGAGTAGATGAAGCGTACATCGGCATCCGCCTCGAGAACGGTTACATTCCGGAAGAGAAACATGGCTAAGCATTATGGAGAGGACCTCTGCTTCGAACAAGATGTTGTCACAGTCCATGAAATACAAAAAATATATAAACAAAAAAGAGCTCGCTAAGCTGAAAACCTGAAAAGGCGGCTTAGGCAATAGAGAGCGTCCCGGTGGGCTGAAAACCCGAAAGGGCGGTTCAGGCAAAAATTAGGGGCATAAAAAAGGAATATACTTCCGGTGGACTGAAAACCCGAAAGGGCGGTTCAGGCAAAAGTTAGGGATTTTCAAAGAAAAACAAAAGAAAAAGCATGACGGATGAGGCATACCAGTGGAAGAACACTTTGCGTCGGTTTACAAATGGCGACTTCTCCCAGACTTTTGGTTAAACAGTGGGCTTTATCCCCAGAAGACATCAGTTGTTACCTTGTGCCGCCGGGCTTTACCTCGTAAACTACTCGATTTGTTCACAATAATATGATCTCCAAGAAAGTTTGCTGAGCGTTTGTACTACGATGTCAGTCTGCTTCTCATCTTACATGTCCTGCCTCGTTTCATCGAGTTCGCCTGTCATATACAGTCACACAATCATATTGTTGTACAATCGTACATTTATACATCCATACATTCATACATTTATACATACATGCATACATTCTTGTATTCTTACATTCATACATTTATACATCCATACATTCATACATTTATACATACATGCATACATTCTTGTATTCTTACATTCATGCATACACAACATCATTCCTACATTGTTGCATCAGTCACCTAGAGCTTTTTTTGGCTGTATCCTTTCAGTTCGGTCCTCAATCATTTCAAGTGGCAAGTTCTAACAAACGAACAACTTGTAATCATAATTTTCATCAAAAGTGTCATCCCCTGTGTGTTTAGTCAAGAGATGTCACTAACAGTGGCGTATCCAGGACCCTGGACCAGGGGGTGCAAAATTATTTAATTTTTTTTAATGACTAATATTATTTTTTAGGGAACTAAAAATTATTATATAATAAATTCTTTCATTTAAATAATGGGTATTAGAGTAAGAACCGAAGTGTCTCCTAGGGATCACTCGAGTGGTGAAAAAATCGGCCTTAAATCTAAAGGTTGGTTCTAGTCACTCCTATTTTTGAAATAATTTAAATGTAAATTGTTTTGTGAAGCCTTTCGAAACCTAAGATTTATTCTTAAATTGAGCTTGAACACAATCTACTTGTTAAAAAAAAAAAAGACACTATAATTATAAAATATTGAATGTGTGAGATTTATAAAAAAAAATTGTGTATGCGTATATAATAATATACGTTTATACATAAATTTATAAAGAATTTAACGATGGCCTTATAAAAAATAAAAAATAAAAGAATTTAATAATGTTGCTAGCATTGTGACAACACTTTTATACTTTACTTTGTACATGTTTCTCAACTAAAGTACCGTAAAAAAAAAAAAAAACATGCGGCCCAAGCCCATTAACAAACACACCTAACCCTAAATAATTGATGCTCACGTTTAGCCGCCGCACAACTTTTATTTCTAGTTAAGCATTCTTCCTCTTACTCAGCTGCCACTTCAATGATTCTTCTTCATCTTTTCCTTTCTGCATTTGCTCTCTCTGCGAGTTCTTTTCCCGCCTTTCTCATGACTGGGTGTGAGAGATACTGATTTAGAGGTGCAAACCTAATTATTCAGGGTGTGCAAAATGGCAGAAATGCATGGTAGTATATGCAATTTTTCAAAGTTCAGGGTGTGCAGGTGCACACCCTCGGCTGTGTGTAGATCCGCCCCTGGTCACTAATCAATCATTTCAAGTGGCAAGTTCTAACAAACGAACAGCTTGTAATCTCTATTTTCATCAAAAGTGTCATCCCCCAGTGTGTCTGGTCCAGAGATGTCACCAATCAAAGATGCCAAGTGGCAAGTTCCAACCAACCAAGGAACAATTGACATTCACCTTTTTATCTTTATTGTATGCCAAGGGGCAAGTTCTAACCAATGAACTGTGAAGAAGATGTCCTTCTTAGACTTGGCTTGGTTTTGATGATAACAAAGTCACATCACAAAAGAAGAAAAACTATGGAGGCTCAAATTGAAGAATGAAGACAATGGGACTTAGGCTTCATAGTTATATTTTTGTAAGTATGGTCCTTATCTTTGATTTATCATTCTTAACTTATGGAACAACTTAGAATGCTCAGAAAATAATTATAAACATTTTTTCTAAGTCTCCATATGAAGCAATGCTAAAGCTCTCATGAAAATAAATCACACACTCACAACAATTTTCATTTAAAAATGATTTTGCATAGAAATATTTTGAGAAGTGCATATTTGTTTATAACTTTAAAGATATATTTCCGCATGTTTTTTAATCAATCCATGAGATTAAAAATTGCATAATCATGCATATCTTGAAATGCTCTTTGATTTGTTTTTGGGAAAAATTGCTTGATGGATTACGTTACATATACTTGATTACGCACCAAGCATTGCATCATGACATAGAAATTAATACATAATTCATTTTTATGTTCCATATATTTTTTATTCAGAAGGTATCCGTTGGCATTTAAGTTCATTACCGTTGGCATTCCATTCTTAAGAGAAAATTTATTTCCCAACGGCCAAATTGCTCTTCGTTCTCATTTTTATGAATAGGTGCAATTTTAAATATGTTTCTATTCATTGGTAATCCTTTTTGAAAAGTAACATTGCTTTATAAACATCTTTTTAACTTCAATAAATTCAATTGAGAATCAAATCAATTTACATACAACAACTTTCATTATCTCAATTGACATTTTCAATATCACTTGATTTTAAACTTTCATTCAAATTGTTTGGAAAACTTTGCATATACTTTAACATTTATTAAAAAGTTTTCTGAGCACTAAGTCCATTTGTTAGAGTGATATTGATAAAGATATACAATCATACATTTGTTATTCTTCAATTACTTTGTTGTAAAGTTTCTTGCCATTGTTGGTGAAAATTATTGTTAAAGATAGTGGGGTGCTATCTTGTGATTGTTGTAAAAGGTTCTTTGATTCGGGAAGATTCAAAGTCCACCAAAAGTGTTTGGTGTTTGTGTTGTAATCAAGAGAGAGGGTTTCTTTCTTGTGTTTATGTTAGAAAGATTGTTAGGGGGTCTTGGGGTGAGATTGCTTGTAACAAAGATTCTAACATAGTGAATTCCTTCGCGGGGTGTGAAGGGAGTGAACTGACCCTAAGGTTTAGAGGGGAACCACTATAAACTCTCTTGTGTCTTTTTTTCTTCCCTTGCTCTTTTATTTTTCCGCATTTATACCTTCATCATTATTTACCGGAAAATTATCAAGAACGCTAAACTCTGAAAAATTAACCAATATTCCTAGAAACCTAATTCACCCCCCTCTTAGGTTACAATCTGAACTTACAATTGGCATCAGAGCAAGAGTAAAGATAACTTGCTTCTTTGATCCAGAAAATGGCTTCCGTTAAACCGTTTCTAGCAGAAGGTCCTAATTCAAACCGACCACCATGTTTCACCGGAGATCATTATGATTTCTGGAAAATTAGGATGACAACGTATCTAGAAGCCCAAGGTGAAGAAATTTGGGGTGCTGTCCAGAATGGTCCTTATGTTCCCACTACAACTGTGAACGGTGTGACTGGTATCAAACCACAAACATCATGGGATGATGATGACCGAAAAAAAGTGTTATTTGACAAAAAGGCAAAGAACATTCTTCAATCCTCTCTTGGGATGGATGAGTTTTTCAGAATTTCTAACTGCAAAACGGCCAAAGAAATCTGGGACACTTTGGAAACAACACATGAAGGAACAGAAGAAGTAAAACGTTCCAGATTGAATACCCTCTCTCAAGAGTATGAGATGTTTAGAATGCAACCAGGAGAAAATATTCTAGACATGCAAAAGAGATTTTCACATCTTATCAATCATCTTGCAGCCCTTGGAAAAACTTTGTCCAACAATGAAATAAACTTGAAGATTCTCAGGTCACTATCAAGGGAATGGCAACCAAAAGTAACAGCCATATCTGAAAAGAAAAGTCTTTCAAACATGTCGTTGGCAGCACTTTTTGGGAAATTACAAGAGCATGAAATTGAACTTGCAAGACTGGAACAACATGAAGAAGTAGTAAAGAAACATAAGAACATTTCCTTGAAGGCGGAGTCCAATGTTGTTCAACAAGATGATAGTACTGATGAAGATGAAGACATCACTATTCTTTTAAAAAAAATTGGAAAGTTTCTACGAAAAGATAAAGAAATTAAAATTAATAAAAGAAAATTTCACAAGATTAATGATGCTTCTACATCAAAACAGAATTACACATGTTTCGAATGTGGAAATGAAGGTCACATAAAGGTAGATTGTCCGATCCTTGCAAAGAAGAACAGCCACAAAGGAAAGAAAGAATTCAAGCCAAGAAGGGCCTACATTGCATGGGAGGACAACGATATAAGTTTGTCTTCAGAATCAGAAAATGAAGAAAGTGCAAACATGACACTAATGGCTTCTCATCATTCTGATGATGAAGAAAATGAGGTTAGTGATTCTGAAATTAATGATAAACATTCTTATGAAGAATTGCAAAATGCATTTAATGAATTGTATGAAGAATGCATTAATCTTTCTAAAACTTGTGCAAAGCAAAAGAAACAAATTGTATCTCTTGAAAGAAAAGCTTTTGATGCACAAGTAGAATTAGAAAAGGTTAAAAGTTCTTCATGTAATAAATGTAAAGAAAATGAAACAAAAATTGTTGAATTAAACCAAGTGATCAAAAATTTTGAAAAAGGTCACAATGGTTTGGAAGAAGTGCTTAGTAAACAAAGATATTCAAATAACAAAACTGGACTTGGTTTTTCAAATTTTAATAAACCAAGCACAAATAAAACGGTCTTTGTTAAAGCAAGCACAATTTCCAACAATATAGAAACAAAGAAAATGCATGTGGTAAATTCTTCCAAAAGTATGAATCATAGAAATAATTCTAAAGGAAGAAATTATAGTAGCAATTTTTATAAGAAAAATAATTCTAATGTTAGAAATAATTCTTCCAATGGAAACAATTCTAATTCATATCATTATGTTCATAAATTAGCATGTTTCTATTGCAACATAAAAGGTCATACTCCGAATACTTGTTACATAAGAAACTTTGGTGTTCCTTATGGTGAATTTATTTGGGTAAAGAAAGGTATTAACCCACAAGGACCCAAATCACAATGGGTACCTAGAAAGTACTATTAATTGTTTTGTAGGTACTTGAAGACCATGTGCTAAAATTGTCATATTTTGATTGGGTTCTATAAGATACAAGATCATACGATACGATTCGATTTATGAGTTATTTGTGGTTAAATAATGCTATAACTTTGATAGAAAGATGGACACTCATACATGTTGATGATGATGGTTAAAGGTACACATTTCGTTCAAATAAATACATGATATGCCTATGAAATTTGATAGTTGATTCTCATTATCGGTTGAATTTTATGTGTACATGAGCAGTAGCACTTTTTCAATTTTAATTGGAAGTAATAATCAACACATGCTGTGTTTGTTCAGGGCTATAACAATGTTAATAATATCAAGTGACGCATGTGTTTGATGCTTCGTATTTTTTTTAAGAAAAATTGAAAAATTCTTTATTTTACCGTTTAAAATCTTTTTAGAAAATTACTGTAAACAAAAAGAATATATAAAGCTGACTCATATACATAGCTATGATATTTCAACAATCTATGTGAATCATTGAATATTCATTGTGAAGAAGATCAATTATTTTTACATAAAAATTATTATTTCCCTATATTTCGACCCTTTGGATTTTACCCTTTTTCTTCTTTTTGATGATGTCAAAAGGGGGAGAAAGTGTATGTTTGTGTTTTGTGTTTAAATTGTTTCAGGTTATCCAATTGCAAAACAAAGGGGAAGATTTATAAGATAGGGGGAGTTTCATTGTGCAAACATTATCAAAAGGATATGGTTTGTCATCATCAAAAAAGGGGAGATTGTGAAGAAGATGTCCTTCTTAGACTTGGCTTGGTTTTGATGATAACAAAGTCACATCACAAAAGAAGAAAAACTATGGAGGCTCAAATTGAAGAATGAAGACAATGGGACTTAGGCTTCATAGTTATATTTTTGTAAGTATGGTCCTTATCTTTGATTTATCATTCTTAACTTATGGAACAACTTAGAATGCTCAGAAAATAATTATAAACATTTTTTCTAAGTCTCCATATGAAACAATGCTAAAGCTCTCATGAAAATAAATCACACACTCACAACAATTTTCATTTAAAAATGATTTTGCATAGAAATATTTTGAGAAGTGCATATTTGTTTATAACTTTAAAGATATATTTCCGCATGTTTTTTAATCAATCCATGAGATTAAAAATTGCATAATCATGCATATCTTGAAATGCTCTTTGATTTGTTTTTGGGAAAAATTGCTTGATGGATTACGTTACATATACTTGATTACGCACCAAGCATTGCATCATGACATAGAAATTAATACATAATTCATTTTTATGTTCCATATATTTTTTATTCAGAAGGTATCCGTTGGCATTTAAGTTCATTACCGTTGGCATTCCATTCTTAAGAGAAAATTTATTTCCCAACGGCCAAATTGCTCTTCGTTCTCATTTTTATGAATAGGTGCAATTTTAAATATGTTTCTATTCATTGGTAATCCTTTTTGAAAAGTAACATTGCTTCATAAACATCTTTTTAACTTCAATAAATTCAATTGAGAATCAAATCAATTTACATACAACAACTTTCATTATCTCAATTGACATTTTCAATATCACTTGATTTTAAACTTTCATTCAAATTGTTTGGAAAACTTTGCATATACTTTAACATTTATTAAAAAGTTTTCTGAGCACTAAGTTCATTTGTTAGAGTGATATTGATAAAGATATACAGCCATACATTTGTTATTCTTCAATTACTTTGTTGTAAATTTTCTTGCCATTGTTGGTGAGAATTATTGTTAAAGATAGTGGGGTGCTATCTTGTGATTGTTGTAAAAGGTTCTTTGATTCGGGAAGATTCAAAGTCCACCAAAAGTGTTTGGTGTTTGTGTTGTAATCAAGAGAGAGGGTTTCTTTCTTGTGTTTATGTTAGAAAGATTGTTAGGGGGTCTTGGGGTGAGATTGCTTGTAACAAAGATTCTAACATAGTGAATTCCTTCGCGGGGTGTGAAGGGAGTGGACTGACCCTAAGGTTTAGAGGGGAACCACTATAAACTCTCTTGTGTCTTTTCTTCTTCCCTTGCTCTTTTATTTTTCCGCATTTATACCTTCATCATTATTTACCAGAAAATTATCAAGAACGCTAAACTCTGAAAAATTAACCAATATTCCTAGAAACCTAATTCACCCCTCTCTTAGGTTACAATCTGAACTTACATGAACAACTTCCATTTATTTTTTATCATATGTCGAGTGGCAGGTTCCAACCAACGAACAGCCGACATTACTCTTTTTTCCTTTATCATGTGTCAAGTGGCAAGTTCCAACAAATGAACAGGTTGCAAATCCCTCTACCTTTATCATGTGTCAAGTGGTAAGTTCCAACAAACGAACAGCTTGAGATCACCTTTTATTTTCCCACAAGTGTCATCCCCAGTGTTTCTGGTCAAGAGATGTCACTCATTATAAGCCCGGTGGATTCCGGTGAACCCTTACAAAGCCTAGCGGATTCTGGCCAACTCTTATCAAAAGTCGAGTGGACTCTCGCAAACCTTTTATCAAAAGCCGAGTGGATTCTCGCAGACCTTTTATCAAAAGCCGAGTGGATTCTCGCAGACCTTTTATTAAAAAACGAGTGGATTCTTGCACACCTTTTGATCAAAAGCCGAGTGGATTCTCGCAAACCAAGCCGAGTGGATACTCGCAAACCTTTTATCAAAAGCCAAGTGGATTCTCGCAAACCTTTTATCAAAGCCAAGTGGATTCTGACAAGACTTTTATCAAAAACCCGGTGGATCCCGGCAAGCCTTTTATCAAAAGCCTGGTGGATTCCGGCAAACCTTTTATCAAAGCCGATTGGATTCTCGCAAATGTTTACCATGTCGAGTGGATTCTCACAAATGTTTACCAAGCCGAATGGATTCTCGCAAATGTTTACCAAGCCGAGTGGATTCTGGGAAATGTTTACCGAGCCGAGTGGATTCTCGCAAACCTCTTATCAAAGCCGAGTAGATTCTCGCAAACTTTCACAAAGCCCGGTGGATTCCGGCACACCTTTACAAAGCCTGGTGGATTCCAGCAAACTTTTACAAATCCCGGTGGACTCCGACACACTTTTTCAAAGCCCGGTGGATTATGGCAATCTTTCATAAGCCAAGCGGATAGCTTGCAAAATTGTTGTCTTATCAAAAAGTGTCATCCCAGTGTGTTTGGTCAAGAGATGTCACTAAAAAGTTTTGTCTTCATTAAGCTATCGTTCCAAACCAATACGATAGTAGACAATCATTTTCCCCAGTGAAACTACATTACCCCCTAGCGGAGTCGGATCCCTTTCTTCAACGAACTTGGGTATCCCGTTGTTGTTTCTCGTCACAGTTAAATCATCTTTGTCGTCCTGCATTCATAATTGCATCACGAGCATTTCACAAGCATTTCATAGCATCTTAGGTCAAAAATGGTGTACTCTATATTTAAGTCTCTTCGGCCAGTCAAATCAAAGATTTCATCTTCAAGTCTCCGGACGAAGAAACTTAAATAGGGGCATCTGTCATACCCCAATTTTTGACCTAAAGACTCACTGTTACATGTCCTCTGACCGGAATATTCTTCGACTTTTCAAAGAAAATTTCGGCAGAGAGCTATTTTAAAAAACCTCTTTTTTGGTTCGATTTCTGGACCGTTTTTTATTTTTAGTCTTTTTTATTTTTTATCTTTAGTTTTTTATTTAAGTTAATTTCCATATTTTATTTTTATTTTTATCCTTTTGTTTTATTTTAGGTTATTTTATTTTATCTTTTTTATTATTTTATTTTCTTTAGAATATGTCCAAAAATAAAATGTCCAAGGTCCAAAATTTTCTAGGTCGAGTATCAACTTTTACATTCCTCTTTTAAAATTCACCATTAAACACCATTCAAATCACCATCAAAATCCATTAAACCAGTTTTCCATTTTTATCAACCTCCCCACCTGTAAATAGAGCTTTCATTCCTCACAAAATGACATCAAAAGTTCTCTTGAGTTGTCAAAGAACTTTTCTCTCTTCTCCCTCATTTAGCTTGTGTTGACGAGCTATTCTTTTCTTCTCCCTCTTTTTCTGTCCCTTCGGAAAAGTCCCTTCGGAATTTTGTCCGTTCGGTACTTTTGTCCCTTCAGTTGTCCCTTTCTATTAGTTTCTTTTATTTTCTTACTTTTTAGCATTTTTTGCGTTTCATTTTATTTCTATTTATAATTATCATTTAGCATTTTAATTATCATCATTTATTTTCCAACAATTAGAATGTATTTAGGTTCAATGCAAACAATATAAATGAGAAAAGTGTGTGTGTGTCCTTTTATTTCTTTTCCGCTTTATATATATATCTCCAAAAATGCAAAAAAATTAGATTAGGGATTTTGTGGTGATCCAACGTCACTACAAAAATCCACGCGCTTTTATTTTTATTGCTCCGTTGGTTTACTTTTCTTTTATTATTCCAAAACAACAAAAACATTCAAATAACAAAAATCACAAAAATATTTTCATAATAAACCTTGATTTTCAATCAAGTGATCCCATTTTTATTTTAAACCTTGATTTTCAATCAAGTGATCCCATTTTTATTTTATTTTCTTAATCAAATGTTAATCTATTTAATTATATCTTGAGTCTATTTTCTTTTAATATTAAAAAACACAAACCAATTCTTATTTGCCACTTTGGCTTTTCTTCTGTAAAACTTTTTCAAAACTAATAAAAAATACAAAATAAATCAAACGGTAATTTCTACCCCGAACTACGAGGTTTTGATCCCCCACGGGTACGTAGGCAAATGACTTGTCCTTCCAAATTAACTAAAATCAATTTTCTTTTTCTTTTTCTTTTTCTTTTTTAACTCACCAATATCAAATTCTATTTTCTTTTCTTTAAAAGCAAGCAAGTTATAGCCAAAAATTAAATAAAATCGAGAGGTTCTCGTAGAGTACTAAAAATATTTAGGGTGCTAACACCTTCCCTAAATATAACTAACCCCCGAACTCTAAATCTTTTAAGGTGGTAATTTGATTTTTTTTTTCCACTTTCTTTAAAAAATAAAAAGTTCAGCCGTGAATAAAAATAGTGAGTCAATGCTAATCAAATAGTCTTGATCTTCAAAAAATGACGCGACGACCAAAATTCAATATCACAAACAAGAAATATCTCACCAGAATTCAATATCATAAACAAGAAACATCTCACCATTATCATTACTGTTTATAACATCATCATTTATCATAAACAACAACACCATATTCTTCGTTTATTTTAGTCTTAGACTCCTTTATCTGAAATCTATCTTAGACTCACCATTACTTTAATATAATCAATCATTCCTAAAACATCTAAACACTCTTCCCTCACCTAAATACATTGCTATGGGACTTTAATTCTTACCTTCGAAACTCAAAACGCAAAGAAAGTGCAACATTGCCTGTTCATATAAATTAGTCATTAGTTCTTTTTATTTTGAAGGATAGAAAAAACACCAACAATTCAAGAATTCATCAAAAAAATGCAATGCCTTTGACTAGGGTGTATACGTGTTAATCAAATTAAAAAAAAATCATGCATGCATGTAGGCATAGGAGTTTATGTTTTGTATCATAGATTACTCAAATAATGCCTAAATTACTCAGATATTGATTTATATCATAGATTATAGATCTAACCATAGACACGTCTTCATTTGTTTATTATTTTTTATCATTTGTTTGAGTTTGAACCATGCTCTTTAATTCTTTATCCATAAGCTCAAATCAATTGAGCTATCAAACCCTCCACTTTATAAAACAATTAAACGTAGCAACCACAAATACTCAAAACTATTATTAGTTTTTTTATCATTATTATTATTATTATTATTATTATTATTATTATTATTATTATTATTATTATTATTATTATTATTATTATTATTATTATTATTATTATTATACTGAACTATTATTGACAACGAAAGGCATAATGTACCAAAAAGACTAGTCAAAAACTCTACCACAAAAAACAACGAAAATAATAGTATTCTCGTTAAGAAAATAAATAATGGAATGTATATTCTCCCTTTAAAAAAAAAAATGAAATGTGTATATTTCATAAAAATAACTACCGAAGGCTTCCTTAAAAAAGAACTACGGAAGGCATTCCCTAAAAAAAAACAACGGAATAATAATTGATACTTATTACATAATAACTATTTTATTTTAAGTTATAAGGATAAAAATGGATTTTAGATAAAATAATAAGGGTAAAATTGGAAGAAAAATTAATAAGCTATAAGCTCAAACTCTATTTGAAATAGCATTTGAAAAATAAGCTATAAGCTCGTGAAATAAGTTATAAGCTCGTGTTGAAAAAGTGGTTATCAAACAGAACTTTTTTTGTCATACGAGAGCTTATAAGCTATACGCTATAAGCTCATTAAGTGACCATACCAAACAAAACCTTGGTGTAAGCACTTGAATTTAGAAAGATAAAAAAATTGCAACCGAGATTTCTACCAAATTGCAAGACTTTTTTGTCACCACATAAACGGTGACTGGCTTATTTGTGTTTGCAGTAGCATAGGACAGAAAGTTAAAGAAAATATGTTCCTCTCTATTAAATTTTTAAAACATTAGAAACCATTGGGTCAATTAGATTGAATCATTGAGATTTGGTGACTTTTCCATGCAACAATTGCAATACTTATGAGGTCAAAGGTGCAACTAAGTCAAGGAATTATTTCATAAGAGTGATTAAAAGTCTCTAAAGTATTGTTCTATAAAACTAGGGAGTTACACTAATCTTGCCATTTGACATGTAGATCTTTGTTCGGGTAATTTATGTGCATGGCGAAATTGTGCTAAAGAAGCATAAATTTGAGTGACTACTAACTGCACAGATACTGTTTTGTCACAATCTAACACTTTTCTGCCAAGAAAAATTGTTTTGTAAAATTTTTGTTCATCAATCAAAGGTTAGTCTATGGTTATTATCTTGTTGAGAATTACCTAAATCAGCAGTGAAACTATGTTGAGAAATCCCATAAACAGAAACATTCAAATTGCCTACATAGTGTGTCTAATGTAAAAAATAAAAATCAGAAGACATATTTTCCATATCCAACATAAATCTGTGTGTTGAGAAAGTATGTAACGCAGTGAGTTTATAGGTAGCACGAGATGGTCATTCTGTAGTTTCTTGATCAAAGCCAAAAGTGCAACATTGCCTGTTCATATAAATTAGTCATTAGTTCTTATTATTTCAAAGGAAAGGATAGAAAAAACACCAACAATTCAAGAATTCATAAAAAAAAAGGGCAGCTCAGTGCACTAAAGCTCCCGTATACGCAGGGTTCGGGAAGGGTGTATGCTAATGTTAATCAAATTAAAAAAAATTCATGGATGCATGTAGGCAATAGGAATTTATGTT
The DNA here is from genome assembly GCF_051527215.1 of Medicago sativa. NCBI lineage: Eukaryota > Viridiplantae > Streptophyta > Magnoliopsida > Fabales > Fabaceae > Medicago > Medicago sativa. Next base: position 47,620,063 of record NC_140750.1, read on the forward strand.
ATATTTCTCAAACACCAGATTATATACATTACCTCTTGGAGAAATTCAAAAGACACAACATCATCCACAGCGGTGGACTTTTTGGTTTTCAAGCTTCTCATCTCTGACTGTATCAGTTTCAGTTCAATTTTTATGTCCTTCAAAAGCCTCAACTGCTCTTCACCATACCCTGATTCAAAGCCACATGTGATGTCATGATACCTTCTACTAGCTCTCTGCCTTTGAAGCCTAACAATTCTCTGATCAACTTCATCTTGAGAATTATGATCGAAACCCATCCTTTCTTTCTCCTGGCCAGCGATAGTCACCATGCCCTTTCCCTTGTCTGCATCATGTTTAAAATATGATTCAACCATTCCCTCAGACACAGATTCTAGTTTTGTTAAGCTAATATCTGCCACAGAATTCCTTTTCTCAAGCTTTCTTCTCCCTTCGTTATAACTGAATTCATGCTTTCCGGTGGCTTGTGGGACTTCAAATACATCGTGAACATTAGTCGAGGATCGATGATCAGAAAATGTTGTACTGGCAGGCGTACTTTCACAACAATTTACTACTTCATATGAATTGGTAGAGTTTAATTTGTTTGTTTGGCCACATTCAGAGTTTATCTTACTACTAGCTTGTGATAATATTGAACATAACCTCCCTCCTTTATTTCTCAAGTTTGCTCCTATGTTGTTCGAATCTGAAATCAGTTTCACTTGTTCATGTAACATTCTTATCTTGTTCCAGTATGAATCTAGAGTTCCACTTCCACACACCAAGCTAGGTTCCTGGTCACTCGAAACTTGAGCTGAAGCCGACGATCTTTCCCCCTTCCGATCAACACCCTCTCTCAGAGTCGGAATCTTTTTAAAGCGAATTGGGGGCATTGACTTTAGCCTTCTCATAACCGTGCTCCCGTTTTGATCACTTGTATTTGATTGCACATACTGAAACTCACTTGCATTGAGATCACATCCTAAGCTCACAAGTTTGTCCTTGTAAGCCTGTAATTGAAACTTGAGAGATGCAGTTTCCATCTCTTTTTCATACAAAAGTTCTTCAAAAGCTTCGAGGGTGGCTTCGGCATGGCCTATCTTCTCTTCTGCCATTCTCTTGAACTGACTTGCCTCCATCTCCACCATGGCCTTCTCTCCTTGTAAACGCAGTATCATGTCCATTGCCTCTCTTGCTGCTGTGGCTGAAGCATCCCTTTCCTCGTCCAACTCCACATACAACTTCTGCAAAAGTTGCTGTTGAGCATGAAGTGTCTCCGTCGCGCCTACTACTGATACATCACTTCTAGTTCGACACATCGTTTGTGTTTCTGCCATTCTACTATGCCTTCCTGTTGACCTAAAATAATCACCATTCAACATTCAAGTTGCAAAGCGATCTCAATGTATAGCGCGAAATAAACTTCATTTATATATACAAATAAAAATATTCAGCAAATCTGCGAAGATTACAACCAATGAGGTGTTTGGAAAGATAATTATGTTTAGTTTAATCATAGAATTGATTTTGAATGAATCGGTTTTATAAAATATATTCACATAAAAGTGAATAAAACAATACATTTCAGACTAAAAATCATGTTTTGAGGCAAAATCACTAAATCGCATAATCAAGTTAGAATTGATCCTAAAAAATTAATTGATTCTACTCAGAAAACACAAACATATTCAAATGAATTGTATATATAAAAGCTTAAACAAAACAGAAACAAAAGAATTCAAACATATACAAAGTGAATTCAAACATGCACTATCAAAACATATGTCGATTTAATGTGTGTTTCTCAGAAACAGAATCATGGTATACTGAACATTTAAACAAAATGCAAAATCGATTAATATGACATAACAATTAGTAAAAATGATGAAGGTAAATATATTCAGTGATTGCAAGCAAATAGATCCTTACCAAAGAATATGAATGAAATGAAATGAAATGAGTCAGGTTTTGTAACAATGATAAAGATTTGAAGACAAAAATGAGTGTGAAATTGTTTATAAAAGGAACATGGAAATACGGCTGTTTCTCTGCTGTCAACGAGTCAGTGAACTGCGTGTGCTCAGAAAACATGGGTAACGACTTTTTTTCATCTTTTTTTTTTTCTTGAGGAATTCATTTTTTTCTTAAACAAGTAACGACAAAAACGTAAAGGGGATGTTTCTCTAAAAAAGGGATTTGACTTTTGTTTGTCCATTATGTAATTTTTTTTTTTGTTGTTGTTAACCCTTCTTTTTATATGAGAAAGATTTTTTTTGTAACCGCAACTTTTACGACGAAGTAAATAAAGTCTGGTAATAAAATTTAGGATCTTATAAATGATTCGTCCATTTGATAATCTGATTCAAACCTTTTTTTAGCGTTGTTTGATTTTCTTTTCCTTATTTATTAAAGACGAATATCATATTAGCGTCGACCCAACACATATTAAGAATGATATCTTAGGTAAGAGTTCATGTAAGAATTTCTCGTACATTATTTATTTGTAACTTTTTATGTTAATACATTTTTTGAGAGGATTTTATGTTAATACATATAAATATATAAAGGGGTATATAAGTAATCCGGTCTTCGATTTTGTAACAATTGTTCAATTTAGTTCTTCAATATTTTTAAAACTGCACAATAGTTTTTAAATTCGTTACGCATGAGTTATTACAATCTCCCTCTTAACTTCAAAACGCTATATGTGATGACGTGCGATATTAAACAAAGATGTGGCAGTTTAAGTGGATTCCAAATCACCTTCACATAAAAAAGGTAGGCATAGCAATGGGGTAGGGTGGGGACGGGTTTTACATTTCCCGTCCCGATACCCAATTCTCATATACTTACCTATTATTCTACTCATACTCAACGAGGATGAGAAATTGAACCTCATCCCCATCTCCGACAGGTTCGGGTATCCCCGCCTCATCCCCGTCCCCGCATTGAATAATTTTTTTTAATAAAAAATATAAGTTTTTTTATCAACCCCAAGAGAAATATTGTATCCAACAATATGTTCACTTTAACATTTGTTAGACCGATTGATTTAGTTGCTTCTTTAAATATCAATGGTAGTTTTTATAACACGATTATCAAACAAAATAATATGGCATATCAACACAAAGTAGTTTTTTACATTCGGAACGGGTCATTTGAAAAGAAGAAAAAAAACAATTAAAATATATATTTAAGTGGCAAATTTTGGATTTCTATAAAATTTATATACGAGGACCTGAATGGAAGTGATGTGTTTAAGAAAGTTCTTCTTTTACTATGAGTATACATGATGAAAGGAATCCAATGTTATTTGTGATTAATATTTTAATCTTTAATCAGAAAGAAATTATATGGATTTGAGAAGACAAGTTTTGTTCATGTATATGAATTTTCTCTGTTTGCCTAAGTGACAACTATTTTTTTTGATTGTATTGCTTAAGTTGTAGGAATTATGTTTTTACTATCATTTTGCATTCTCTTTGTGATACCTTAGACCATCTACAATAGAGCGCTCTATTTTGGATGCTTAAGTGGGTCATGCATGTACACATCATCTATTTTATAATTTTCAATCATATTACTTAATAAACACTCAATCTCTTCAACTCATCAACTCAGAAAAAGTTACTAAATATGTCCTACTAATGACTCAATGTCATTGTATTTCAACAAAGTTTATTGATTTGCGTATGATTTGTTACGTATAGCCCACGAAAATAGAGAGAGAGAGAGAGAGAGAGAGAGAGAGAGAGAGAGAGAGAGAGAGAGAGAGAGAGAGAGAGAGAGAGAGAGAGAGAGCTTACATAACCACACTACTTCTCTATAAGCACCAAACATTTTCTCTCGTCAATGGGGGTGTTTATTTATTCCGGTGCTAAAAAGGTGAAACACCTTCCATTGTAGATACTATGTGGAGGGTTAATATCTTTTCCTCATCATGGCATGACATGTGCATATTATGTGTGATGTCTATGTGGCGGGTTAAACATTTTGTGTGATGCCTTAGTGGCAGGCTTACTATATCCAGATCATTTAGATCTTAGGATCGTGCATCTTACGCATAATTGCAGTTGAGTCTGTTGCATATTTGTAATGTATTAATTGATTAACTTCTCTTATTACAAAACAAATGTTTATGAACCTTTTCTTAAGATATATGAGTTGGTTGTATTTTTATTTTATTTTATTGAGAAGTTCTGATACTATCTACTTTATGATATTGTTTCTTATGTTTTGAGTATGAACCAATTTGAATAAGAAAATTGACTCTTACATTAATAAAATGTTGTAGGTACAAAAGAAAGAAATATGAAGTTGATGTGTGGTTTAAGCATGCGTGGCGACAAAAATGAGGTTATTAAATTTTTTCTGTAATTTAAAATATTTTTGAAGTGTATTATTTTCTTCTGTTAGGAAATAACAAATTATATGTAGTATTTTTGAGTAATATTTTTGATCAAAATTTCGGGGCGTTACATAAATTAAAAATCTCCCAAATTTAAGGCTGAATCTTTAGAACTCTAAAACGATAGTAGTATTCTCATTCATCCATGAAGAATGTATAAAGTCAGGAGCCTAAGTTGTTGTTTGACATTAACATTTCTCCGCTGATAAAAGGTGGGAGGAGAGGAGGAGGAGGAGGTGAGATTGGGTATACTGTCATGGGTTTTCGGTGAGTTAATGACAGGAGGGTGTGAACAATTGTTGTTTGCACCCCTGAAGAAAATTGTTATTTGCAATGGACATGGATATGATTAGAGCCAACCAAAGTGGTTGTTGTTGGATCTCAGTTTAATATTTTCACTCCTTGCAATTGTTTCGTTGTTTTTTTTTTTTTACTACCAAAACAATTGTTTTATGGGTTAAATAAGTTTTTCGTCCCTATAGATATAGCAAATTTTGATTTTAGTCCTTAAAAAATAAAATAAAATGTTTTCATCCTCACAATTTTTTTTTTAGTTTTGGTCCCTAATGGATATAATTTTGACATTTTTAAACATAATATGAATATATAAAGGTTGAACATAATAAACGGACGTAACATCTTTAAAAAACACGGACATAACATGGATATATCTTGATCATAAAAGTATTATAATCTTGACATTCATATGAACATAAATTGGTCATTAAGGACCAAAAATAAAATAAAAAATTTTGTGAGGATGAAAACATTCTATTTTATTTTTTAGGGACTAAAATCAAAATTCGTTATATTTATAGGGACGAAAAATTTATTTAACCCTTGTTTTATTGTTAAATAGGGTAATGAAAATGGTGTAGTGAATTTGTGATTTGGATTTGGTTTGAGTTTGAAAAGTTAATGTGAAGTTGAGACAATCACAACTAAGAAGCTTATCATTTTCTTTAACTTTTTTATTTTCTAGACTTTGTGATAAGATAATGAACACGGTGATGAAATAATAATAATATAATTAGTTAAAACTTAAATTATTTTTTATTTATTTTAATTTTAAAAAAATTTCTTTTAATGTGCCATGTAGCATAAAATAATTGGGCCACGTGATACTCTGTTAATTTTTTTTAACAATCGACTAATAGAGGAACCCAATCCAAAAAAAAAAAAATGCAGGGATCAACACTAAAATATGGTGAAAGTGCATTGACTAATCACATATTTATGTCATTAATTAAAAATAGTGTGATATGTGTCTATTTTAAACGCCTTTATGTTCAATTGTAAATGTTAAATGGTAAAATTGATGTGAATGACAATGCAGAATAAATCATTACTCCCTCCGGTCCTAAATATAAGCAAATTTGACTTTTTATATTCATTCAATTAATGATGTATGTGGTCTATAATATGAACCACATACATTATTAATTGAATGAACCTAAAAAGTTAAATTTGCTTATATTTAGGACCGGAGGGAGTACATTGCAACATTTATTATTCATAAACGTACCATCTTTCATTAGATTCATAAACATGTTGTGATATCATTAGTTCAGTAGTCATCAAACTAACCTTGTCATTGTTCTAACTATTATTGTTCTTTTGGTATTTTTCCCTCATTTATCATGAAGAGCTATAAAACCAATTAAAAAAATAATGAAATGTTGGTACAAACTTATTGTGATAGATCCTTACCTCTAAGTGATCTAAAGTGATACATATGATACATTAACATACTTAAGAGACATTTCATATATACTTCAATATTAGGAAGACTTTTTGCAACTCTATAAGGGGCCTAAAAGTATTTAGTTGAAGAAAGCAATGCATGGTATCTTAGCTATAAAAACTGATCAAATAATTTGATTGTTTGTTAGATGCAAAAGAAAAAAAGTATGGAAAAAACTCTTAAGTTTGTTTGTGTTGTGATCCTATTTCTTTTTCTAATTCTTGTTGCTGCTGAAATTGAAGGTAAGCCATATATATGTACCAGTCATGCAAAACATATAAATTCTTATACTTATATTTATTTTTCTCGTTTTATATTGCAGAAATTAGATGGCCGTGTACAGAAGACAAACATTGTCCAATGTGCAAATCTCCTCAATTTATGGCGTGCATTGATTATAAATGTTCTTGTTGGTAACAATTATAGTTATTAAGTTAGAAAATATTATGAAAGATAGAGATTATGGAGAGAAAGAAAGAAAAGTGAAAGTTTCAATATCTCTTGTGTGTATAAGTCCATTACAAATGATCCTTAATTTTAGCGAAACACAAGAATATGGGTAAATGGATTAATTAACTATGGTTATATGGCTAATGGACATCCACAATAATATTCATAACAAAAAAAAAGCTTTATATTACTTTCAAGTCTTTAATTTTGTACTCGTATATTTTATGTGACACATTTTTTTTTTTGATAAAATGACAATTTTTGTTTTGTAGTTATCTTATTGATGTGGGTAGAAAAGATACTTAAATAAATGATGTTTTTTCATCTACCCTCCCAATTAACAAATGAAGACCATTATGTTATTTTGATATTATCTATAACCATTTTCGATTTTTCCACCTTCCAATTCATAAAGAGACTGATATTCATTTACAACCAAATGTACCAGAACGTAGCTAGTCAGGTTATGAGAAACAATTGTGTATCAAAAGTTAAGATATTTTTCATTTCTTTGCAACCCCAACCCATGGCATACAAACCAAGCCATTGAAAATGATTGTAAATTTTATTTTTTATTTTGTCGTGGAACAAGTAAAAAAGAAATAGTTATGAGTTTAAACTTCATCAAGCAAAATCAATGGATGTCTTTAGTAACGCTTTTTTTCATAACACCACTCTTGTAGAAACCCCCCTTAAAACAATCTCCAACAAAACACGCATACTTTTGACGGAATTGAAGTAGATCAAAGCTTTGCCATTGAATTTTCTTGACAATTTCATAATTACGTGAATTATTGTATTTTGCAAGTGTTGTCACCTCTTCGACCTTGACAAGGTATGGAGAGAACATAAGCATCAAAACATAATTATAATTACATGCTTCATTAGTTAAAGGAAATATGACTATATAAAGTAATCATTCTTTCTACTTCAAGATTTAGTATAAGAATGTTTGGCCATTGAAATTGGTTACCCATTCAATTTATCATGTATTGAGTTGTATCTTTGTGTTTATATTTTTAGAAATTAATTTTCATTCACTATTAAAGTATAAATTTTTCCAACAAAAAAGTATAAATCACCACCAATCACAGGTCATCCGTTATATGACTTTTGAATTCTATTTGGTTAAAGTCACGTAAATTTCATGATCCAATGATTAAGATTCAATGACTATGTTAAAGATTTACAATGTCATATCCAACGATTAAAACACGATCATCAAGTTGTGTTCTTTTGGCTATTGTGGGGACAACATATTAAGATATTTCTTATGTGATTAGACCGTCTCTAATGACGTGTTAAAATATTTCTTACGTGATTAGACTGTCTCTAATGACGTGTCATTAAATTGAATAGCGTGTTTTAGTTATGATATTTATGTGTATTTTAATGTTGACTATTAGATGCAGTTGTGATTTTTATGTAAGCAATTTATGTTAATTAAGTTTTGTTTGATGTTAAATTAGTTGTTATGTGATATGTAATGATTATTGTGTGATTTTGTATTGATCCAAAGATTTCTGGTTTCAGAAATCGATTTTAAGTTTAGCACAATCAATTTCTCAATTAAAGACTAGAAAATCTTGAAAACAAATTTAAAAGAATCAATTTTTAAGTTTTAAATATCAATTTTATGTTGAACTTAATGAAATCAACTACAACAACTTATGAAAACCCCCAAATTTTATAACTATTATAAAACTAGGTCATGAATTAAATCTTTGTACATTACCCTTGTAACATCTCAGACTGCTTTTTAGGATTGCCGACTAACCCCACAAACCAACACGAGTCTTTTCAGCATGCTTTGTCCTCACTCACATGCTTACCGGGAAACTTCCCGGTAGGTCACCCATCCTAGTACTACTCCAAGCCAAGCACGCTTAACTATGGAGTTCCTATGGATTGAGCTACCGAAAAGAAGATGCATCTTGTTGATATGGGTAGTACCTAACAATTCTTATAAGCCTTCCTTCAACCATGTAGTCCCATACCTACACGGCCTCCGGATCCCTCTCATTCCGATGTGATTCGGTTCCTCTTATTAAAGATAGTACCTGTAACAGTCCGGTGGTCCGACTCATCCCGCTTAAGTCCGGGGCCGGCCTGGCTCCGCCACTGTTACTGTACCACGTTGTGGGTGTTACATGCCCACCAGCTTCCGCCTGGTTCGTCCCCGAACCACACCGTACTGGGAGAGGTCTGCTCTGATTCCCACCGGTTGCGTTTGACCAATACTCAAAATCATAGAGACGAGTGAAACTTCACGTTCTTTTTCTCACGCTTCATCATCTTCTTGGACTCTTCTCTAAAGACCCTTCATGTGGCATCCCATGTCGCAACTTGCTTTCCATAAGGCCTTGTTAAATATAATCTCATAATAGACTCGCCGTATTCTCATAAAATTTCCTTATGGTTGAACCTTACATACTTAATATTAGACTTACCTTCTGCCATATCAATACCATAATTAACTTTTATTCCTGAGCAGATCTCAAACTCCCATAGCATGCTCATAATGCACCTCGTGCTTATCTTTCTCGAACATCCTACTTGCATCTTCGTCTCTCGCATGTTATGCTTTGCTTAATCTTACTAATGCTAGCTCGTTTATTTCCTCTTGAATAAAAATTCATAAAAGTCGCACACGGATCATTGGTGTTGATGTTTCTTTATTATATTTATAACATATTGAATTTTGGGTCTCGGTCGTTACCATAAAATTCGTGGAACGAGTTGATAACACAACAGTGTCATCAAATCTTGATCCAAATGTTCAAATTATTTTTCATGTATTGTAACCGACCGGTACCTACGAAATTCCATTTGAAATTTATGAACACCAATTCCAATTATCCATATGCGTGTATCTTTTCTAAAATCTTATAAATTTGTCATGGTAACGAGCCTTAGTAAATTAATTAAGCAAATCATAGATTCGAGGGGTAATTCACACTCCACAACACTTGAGAATCTTGTAATCTAACATAAGTCTTAACCACTTTACTCCTTACTTCCTGTCTTCACGACCATAACGTCTGTTTCATATTCCGGGTCCTCTAAGCTCTTGGTCTAAACTCCTTTAAACTCTTGACACATTAATCTCCAAAGTTACCTTAAACTGAATCGATCCCATTAATGGTTGTTCATGCTCTTTTTCCTTTGAAAACTTTAGGATGTAATGTGCATTCATTACTTGATGTTATAAAAAGTGTTATTGCAAACAAAATTGTGGAGACAACTCTCCAATAGTCACTGCTGACCCTAGAGACGAACTAACAGTTTTCGAAAAACTGAAATTTTCGCCCCATATTCGCTATCGGCGAAATCATCTAAAGTAATTTCGCTACTAGCGAAAATTTCGCTATTGGCGAGTTTCTTCGTCTCAGTTCTCCAAAAATATATATATATATATATATATATATATATATATATATATTTTTGTACAAAATCTTATTTCTCAAGCAATCCAATGCACATTATCCATTTTTTAACATCATTAAAACATTCATATCATATGCACGACAAGCATCAACATCATTCGATTCAATTCTCGGCACATAAAAATTATTGCCTTAATCCTGATACCATAAAATATCCACAATTAAACTTAACTTAATCTACTGTGAACAGATTGACTTGTTTCTCTGTCGACTCGCTCATCATTCCAACATTAGAGCCTTATACTATCTGGGCATTTAAACTTTGGCTTCAATCACATACCTTTATCCCTGAGAACTTCCAAATTTCATCAACATATGTCGACTTCTTCTTATCTTGCAACCTCATACTTACATTCCATAAATATATATTGCCCTTCTATAACACAGTCCTACTCCAATCACGACTCTTACCGGAACTTCAGGTCGCTCTTAGACATTCCAAATTCTTCACTTCCGGTTAGGGGTGGCAAAACGGGTCTGACCCGCGGGGCCGGCCCGTTTGGCCCGCTATTTTTGGCGGACTGAGTCGAAGTTTTGAACTCGCTTTCTATAGTTGGCTCAGCTCGTCTGGTCTCGTTAAAATATGGGGCGGGCACGGGGCGAGGTGGGCCGGCCCGCTTAACTCGTTGGAAACGAGACGAGCACGGGGCGTGGCGAGGTGGCGAGGTGGCTCGCTTAACTCGTGTTTCAATTTGTTATTTTTAGTCTTATTATATGTTTTTGGATTTATTTTGGTTGTTAGATATATTTTGAGACTTATTTTATGCTTTTGGATTTATCTGTTGAGTTTATTTATTTTGAGACTTATTTTATAATTTGGTTGTTGAATTTATTTTATGATTTGTTTTATGTTGCGCATTTGCCTTATTTTGCCATTAGTTATGGTGTTGAATTCGACAATTTGATAATTATCTTGTTTTTCACAAATTTACTTGCTACCTACTCTTTTATATTTTTTTACAATAAAAGCAACATAGTTTTTTTTTTTAACAATTAAGTTGTAAAAAAAAAATTGTTTAGCGGGCCGGCCCGCCAACTCGCAAGCCCGCCACTAAACGGGGCGGGGTGAGATTTTGGACTCAGTCACAACATTTGACTCGGCTCGTCTCGTCTCGTTTTTAGTGGGCTTAGACGGGGCGAGCCTAAATGGGGCGGGCCGGACCGCTTTGCCATCCCTACTTCCGGTATACAAAATACCTTTAACAACTTCCCCGACGTTGTCAAATCAATCCATCTTAACTTTACCTTACCTTCCCGGAGAAATCAAACTTAAACTGATAATCTCACCGGCCACCATTTGGCACGATTAGACTCTTACTATTCTTACTCCGAGTTTCTACCTTCTCCAATCATCTTCATCACATACTTCGTTCCTCCCGGTCCTATTCAGCTCTCAGGCATCCGTTCTAACCGTCAAGTGTTAAATTGAGTTGATCAGGCTCAACTAACATCAACAATTAAAACATTTACCTGGAACCCAATGGTCCCACTTCCTTTGTTGTAACTTAATGACCCAAGGCACGGTCTGAATCGACCTGCTCTGATACCAAGTGTAACATCCCGGACTGCTTTTTAGGATTGCCGACTAACCCCACAAACCAACACGAGTCTTTTCAGCATGTTTTGTCCTTACTCACATGCTTACCGGGAAACTTTCCGGTAGGTCACCCATCCTAGTACTACTCCAAGCCAAGCACGCTTAACTATGGAGTTCCTATGGATTGAGCTACCGAAAAGAAGATGCATCTTGTTGATATGTGTAGTACCTAACAATTCTTATAAGCCTTCCTTCAACCATGTAGTCCCATACCTACACGGCCTCCGGATCCCTCTCATTCCGATGTGATTCGGTTCCTCTTATTAACGATAGTACCTGTAACAGTCCGGTGGTCCGACTCATCCCGCTTAAGTCCGGGGCCGGCCTGGGTCCGCCACTGTTACTGTACCACGTTGTGGGTGTTACAACCCTTTTTTCATTGTATTTTGTAGTGTATTTAAAGATCAAAGAATAAAGAGCCAACCAAAGTAACAAAGAATTTGAAAATTATCAAAATTCGCCTGGCGAGCAGAGCCATTAGCCTGGAAAATTGAAATAGATAACAAGAATATGTGAGACGCCCCAACGTCTCAGTGAAACCTTAATAACCATCCTAACTCGTTTATGTAACGCCCTATTTCTATCAAAGCGATAAAACACGCGAATAAAGAATATATTCAAGAAATAGACGCTACGTCTTTAACAAAATTCCAACAACATGCATATATAAAAATTCTCAACAGTCGCAGCGGATATAACTCATACATCACCAAAGTTTACATGTCATAAGAACAACATAAATTCATAAATGAAGTCTCCAAGACCCGACAAATGGGAAAAATCTCGACAACATAAGCAAATCCAAAAATCAAAAGACTGACACCTAATTAGAGCATAGACCTAAGACTCTAAAGAACCGACAACGGAGATTAACTCCCGCTGTCCAAGAAATCGCCAAGCAACTCACCGAAAGCAAACTACTCCTGCACTCCGTCTACCCATTCATACAAACAGGTAGGCGGTCAAAACCTCTGGGGGTTAGCTTCACATCAAACATAATCAATAATAAACAGTTTGACATAATGAATCAAATTAAGTCTCAAATAATTTACATGAGCAATTAATTTCCATATAAATATATTCACACAACCATTCCAAGTATTACAAGTATGTACTCACCAAACACATTTATCATCAACAACCTCGTCCACATACAACAATTAAGACATCATGCCAATATGATATGCTCCTACTCGACACATATATGCATGTGGTACCATATCATCAACCATTAGATGCCAACCGAACATCTTATGTAAGAGTACACCTCCTCTTACAACCAACTATGTAAAAGTACACCTCCTTTTACATTTCTCATATGACTCAATATGATTTATGATGCATGTACATACAACAACGACCCAATAATGCAAAACTTTCAACATAAACAACCACCAACGACAATGTAAAAGTACACCTCCAATTACATTGACTAGTTCATCAACAATTGCATTATCAAGTATTTAAGTCCATACATTCAAGAATCACAATTCAAATGAGAGTCATCATCACATTAGTCAACATCAACTACACAATATAGCTCAATAATTCCATATACTTTCTCATAAACCAAGTAAAGTGGAACGATACAACACTTTATGATAAACATCATATTCAACCTCTAACAACCATTCATATATAATCATTTAATCATATAAGACTATTCACGAAAGATTTATAAGATAATCGGCTTTAAAGAACCATTTTCAACAAAGTTCGTCTCAAGTGGCAAAACAGCCAACGTTGATATTTTTCAAAACAAAACAACTTGTTCAAATTCGAAAACTTACAATTCAATCTTAATTAACAATGTAAGTATGAGCATAGGCCACTTACGAACTATCAAGCATTAGTTCAAAGATTAGCCTGGAATTTTTATTTCCGTCACAACTTTGGTCTATTTTAATCCAAAAATTTAGTGGGAATTGTTGGAGGGAATAATTTTTGTTGAATAATGTGGGTGGGAAAATTATTTATCATTTTTAATATTATTTATTATTTTTCCTCAAAAATAAGATAAAGATAAATAAAAATATATCATCAGAATCCCAGGATCAGGATTGTCTCCTGTGAGTTGTCTCCAATAGTATGTTCAGCACTAATTTCATCTGTTAGATTTATATTGTGTTTCTTTTTCTTCTAGATTACATTTTGATTTCTGCTCTCCCCCCTGCACTTTTCGCTCGCACCCAACTGAAAATACTATAATGCCCTTGCGCTAGTTAACTAGCGCACTAGCGCAGGTGTAAAATAATGCGCAAGTTAAGATAAATGGCGTGAGTTAAGTGGCGCATAGTGATTTTAATTTATTTACTATATTCAAATTATTTTATTCTAAATTATTTTATTTACTTTATTCTAAATTATTTATTTTCTAAATTATTTGTTCACTTTATTCTAAATTATTTATTTGCTATATTCTAATTTATTTATGCACTTAAAATAAATTCAAAATTAGAAAATAAATTCGATTTTATTCTAATTCAATATTTATTCTAATTTATTTATTCATCAAATACAAAATTAGAAAATAAATTCGATTTTATTTATTCAATATTTATTTATTCAATACATAATCATAAACATAAAATAAATGCAAATATAAATACAAATAAAAAACAAAACTAATAAATATAACTCTCGTTTTATTAATATCATTCAAACATTACAATAATTAATACATATATTTTATTTGAATTCACTAATCTACTTAGTATCCTTTTACCCTCTTGGGGTGAAAAAGTTATGTTTACCCTCTTGGATATATAGTGATAGCTCTTGGAGAAAATAGTGATGAGTCCTGTTGAGGAAAATGACATCATGATCCTTAAGGTAAATTTAAATTTGGTTCTTTTTATACCCATGATGGTCATTACTGGAATTCAACGATTTCACCCTAAACATGAAATCTAAATTAAATTCGAGTGTCGTTTTTATGGAGACACTCTTTTGAAATTTTGACTTAACATCTCACCAAGTGGACTGTCTTCTTAGAAACATATCTTCTTTAGACTTGACAAGGCCGATGCTTGATGTAGTGGGAGGTATACTCCAAGTAAAGAATACTCCAAAGGGCGATGCACTCTCAATCAAAATAGGTCAAGACGAATACTCCAAAGGCTTGGTTGAATGTCAGTATGCATTACGGGCCCGGCTTACCTTGACTAAGGGCGACAAACCTTACAAGGCACGCGATTTGGCTTCCAAATTAGGCAAGATTTGGAAAAAGGTTCATGAATGGAAGATGGTTCCACTCGGACGTGGTTTTTATGATTTTCTTTTTCAGCATCCGAATGATTTAACCCGTATTTGGGTGGCGGGCAGTGTTTCTCTTCAGCCGGGACTGCTTCGTCTCTCTCAGTGGACGAAAGACTTCCATCACAATTCACATAAACAAACTCATGCTTCATTATGGATTAGACTTGTAGCGCTGCCTCAAGAGTATTGGCGTGAAAGAACGTTAAAGGAAATTGCCAGTGCCGTGGGTACTCCTATCTCTATTGACGCTCCGACCCGTAATAGGGCGTTTGGACATTATGCCCGCATTCTGGTTGATATTGATTTGTCGAAGCGGGTTTTTGATGAAATTCTTGTTGAAAGAAAGGGTTTTGCCTTCAAAGTGGAAGTACAGTATGACACTTTTTTGTCATCATTGTTATGTCATTGGGCACAACGTTACAACATGCAAGTGGTTGCGCCCGGAAGTGGGTAAGGATGATCGTGGTAAAACTCAAGTGGTTGATAAAAGTAAGAAGGTCTCCCAGCAGCCTCCGGGTGACAAAGGAGCTTCCTCTTCTGGATCTTTACAGTATGTCGCAGTGGTTCCACAAGCTTCAGCCAGGGAAGTGATAAATACGGATTCTGAAGGTGTTGTACCAAAAGATTTATCGTCCTCCTCCTTTAGCTTTGCTCTAAATAATATCACGGACTCGGTTCCACAAGGTGCGCTTCCGATCCCATCCATTCCAGTGTTAGATTTGGTGACAGTTGATGAGCACGATGCAGTTCATATTTCTGAAGAGGAGGGGTTGGCCAATATGGTTTCTAAGGAGCCTGTTCAATCTTCTCCATCTGTTTTTAATGTTGAGCACGTTGACGTGCATGAAGATAATGTTTCTCCAGTTCAAGTACTTCCTTCGAATAATTAAAGTATGGTTGATCAAGCTGCCATGGTCCTTGATGAGTCTCAGTTTGAATTGGCAGTCGCTCATTTATCGGTGCAGCAAGTTGAAGTTTCACCTTCAGTTGCTGCATCTTGCGTGGTGGCACATGAGTCAAGTGCTGCTTCTGTTGAGCACTTGATAGGAAGATTTGTTGCACCTCAGGATATTATCCCTGTTCATCATGTTAATCCGAGACTTCAACACGATTTAGAGCTTTGGCAACGCATTAAAGAGTATGACAAAAAAGCAGCAGAGGGACCATTCACTGCGGTCTTGACAAAGAAGCAAAAACAAATGATGAGAAAGGAACTTCTTGATAGGAAGCCGCCGTATAGCACCCGCTCAAGGGGACCTTCTCCAACTCCCCAATGAATTTTTTCCACTAGAATATTAGAGATGGCATAACGCTCTCCATCGCGGTGTCCAAGTCATATCTCACATTTACAGAGAAGGCAATTGTTGTGCTAATAAGTTGGCTGTCATGGGTCATGTTGTTCACGACACTGTTTGGTTAACGACTTTACCCCCCAGTTTTGAGTGCTGATTTTTTTTTTTAGGGACAGAGTTGGTCTGCCTAATTACAGATTCCCTTAATCTGCTGTTTTTTTTCTGTTTTTGTTTTTTCTTCTTGTTTTGAGGGTCTTGGCCTAATCCCCCCTCTTGTACAGTTTTTCCCCTTTTTTAATAATATTTTGAGTTTGGCGGCATAAGATAGAGGTTCTCCGGGGTGCCAACCTAGTTGAGATGTCGGTGCTTCCTCTTGATGATTGTCCTCTCTCCTAGCTTATCCAAAGAAATACCCCCAGGATGATTCTTTTTACCCACTGTAAGTTCATATTGTAACCTAAGAGGGGGTGAATTAGGTTTTTAGGAATATTGGTTAATTTTTCAGAGTTTAGCGTTCTTGATAATTTTTCCGGTAAATAATGATGAAGGTATGAATGCGGAAAAATAAAAGAGTTAGGGAAGAAGAAAAGACACAAGAGAGTTTATAGTGGTTCCCCTCTAAACCTTAGGGTCAGTCCACTCCCTTCACACCCCGCGAAGGAATTCACTATGTTAGAATCTTTGTTACAAGCAATCTCACCCCAAGACCCCCTAACAATCTTTCTAACATAAACACAAGAAAGAAACCCTCTCTCTTGATTACAACACAAACACCAAACACTTTTGGTGGACTTTGAATCTTCCCGAATCAAAGAACCTTTTACAACAATCACAAGATATCACCCCCACTATCTTAATCAATAATTCTCACCAACAATGGCAAGAAACTTTACAACAAAGTAATTGAAGAATAACAAATGTATGGCTGTATATCTTTATCAATATCACTCTAACAAATGGACTTAGTGCTCAGAAAACTTTTTAATAAATGTTAAAGTGTAAGCAAAGTTTTCCAAACAATTTGAATGAAAGTTTGAAAGTAAGTGATATTGAAAATGTCAATTGAGATAATGAAAGTTGTTGTGTGTAAATTGTTTTGATTCTCAATTGAATTTATAGAGGCTAAAAAGATGTTTATGAAGCAATGCTATTTTTGGAAAAGAGTTATCAATGAATAGAAACATATTTAAAATGATACCTATTCATAAAAAGAGTTTGAAATATATTTGAACCAAATATGGACGTTGGAACATATAAAAATGCTGATTGAAAAATTCTCTAAAATAATAGCCGTTGCCATTTTTTAAAATGTAGAATAGCAATTAAGCATTGTAGTAAAATTTGGCAACGTAACGGAATTAATTGCCAAAGGATACAATGCACTATTAATTGTTCAGAGAAATAAAAATCAATTTAAAATAAAGTTCGGTCAACTTGAATGTATAAAGGCCATAAATCTTTGTAGTTATATTATTACAAAAATAGAGACCAAATCAATTGCATGCTAAAGATATTTTTATGTTCAAAATAATAATGCAATTTTCATAATAAACTATGGCTTTTCATGTAAAAAATATTTCCATGCAAAATCACATTTCTATGAAAATAATTGTGAGTGTATGATTTATTTTCATGAGAGTTTTAGCATTGCTTCATATGAGGACTTAGAAAATGTTTGTATATTTTTTTTCAGAGCATTCTAAGTCTTGTTAAATGTTAAGAATGATAGTGTCAAAGATAAGAACCATACTTACAAAAATATAACAATGAAGCCTAAGTTCCATTATCTTCATTCTTCAACTTGAGCCTCCATATAGTTTTTCTTCTTTTGTGATGTGAGTTTGTTATCATCAAAACCTAGCCAAGTCTAAGAAGGAAATCTTCTTCACATCCACGGTAAAAAGATTTTGGGAGTAAAAGGAAGCAAACCTAATTTTACTTCAAGGGATGATGTCTTTTTCCCCAACCCGACTGACCACTATTTCCCACAAGAACCGATCACTATATACCTAAAGGGGTAAAAAGAGCCTAGAGACTATAGAAGAAAAAAAGAAGAAGAAGAGAAAGAGGGGGAGAGAGTGGGAGGAGATAATGTGAGGAAATGAGGAAGTTTGTGAGGGTATTTATAGGTAAGAATGATAACCTATTTTGTATCTACCTAGTCACGCAGAGATTATAAGGTGCGTGAGTTAAGTCACGCAGTATGACTTAACTCACGCAGAGGTATATTTAGAAAACATGATGAGCGCGAGCAAAATGTGCTGGGGGAAGAGCAGAAATCTTACATTTTTCTATAGGTTTGTGAACCATTGGATTTGAGGCAGGACAAACAACAGATGGTGTGCGCAGGTGATGATCAATCTCCATAAACCTTATCCGTATACGCACAAAAACACAATCGTAACAAAAAATAACAAAAACGCAATCCATCACCAGAAACCTAAATCGCTCTCTCTCTCTCACAAAGATCTCTCTTTGTACAAAGCTCTCTCTTTCAATCTGAGGATGATGATAACCCATAACCCTCCCTAAATTCCATCTCTCACTCTATCGCTCATTCAACCGCTCTCCGCTTCTTAGTTCAATCAGCGCTCTCTCCTTCACAGTTTGCAATTTCAGGTTTGGAATTTACATTCTTTCTCAGCTTTGTTCCTCAATGTACGTGATATTCTTTTTTATTTTTGTTAACTTATTTCTCTTTAATGAATTTTTTGATTTTTATGAAATGGGTTTGTTGAAATTTTGATTTTTGGTAAAAGAGTTTGTGTTTTTGTTTCTGGTAATAAGATCCTTTAATTTGACAGAAAATGCAGAATAGGTAGGGTAAGTAAAACTAAAGCAAACCGAGAATCCTTAATTTCAGGTGAAATACAAAATCACTCAGTATTCCCCCTTAATTTCATAGTAGACCAACAATCACTTAAGTAATCAGGTAATGCCCTTGTGAGAAAACTCCCATTATTAAGTTTTATACACATAGAATTGAAACACTTATATCAAAGGTAATGCAGTATTTTATGTCAAATTAAAGGATCTAATTACTATGCGTTTTCTTACGGTTATACTCGATATGGATTTGAATGTTTGAGGGAAGAAATAGGTTTTTTGTTTGTTGAATATGACTATTAAGTTTAAGATACGTATCCAATGAACAAAAGCAAAAATGTTGAATTCTTTGTTGAGACAAAATCCTTATTTAATGTTTTAAAGATTACAAACATATTATATTTATTTAATCTTGTTATCTACTAATTCATTTTGTGAGAATTTGTTTCATGAGAACAATCTGAGAACGTTCTTGCAAATACGATGAAAATGAAACAGTACATAAAAAGTGAACAAGTCTGCACAGCAAGAAAGCATGGCAGATTATTATTTGAAATGATGTCTCTTGGGCCATTGAAAAAGGGTTCGACCCATTTGAATGCAAAAAGCCCATTAAGAATAAAATATCTCACTCAAGGAGAAGAGCACATGGCTTTTTAAGCATGACATCACTAAAGCAAAAGGACATGACATCATCTGCATTGGGCAACAAGTTATACAGCTCATTACAGCTGGTTCTCTCATGCGCAAGCAAGCAACAGTGCTTTCAAAGCCAGGCAAATCAGACAGAACATTCTGAAAACGTTCTGGCTATTTTAAAGAAGAAAAGAGAAATCAATTGAGACTTTGGACAGCTATCAAAAACGTGTCCAACAGCTCTATTTTCTCCCTTGATCACCAAGACACTCCTCACCTATAGATACAAGGGCCTTTGAAGGTTATAAGCAAGAGTTTTGCAAGCTAATATCTCTCTAAGTGAAAATCATCACTACAAACAAAGCTCTTCGCAAACAAAGCAAATTCCAAGCTCTCTCACTATATCTCTTGGATCTTCTCTTTCGAATTTGCTATTGTAAAACTCAAACAAGTGTTGAGTATTTATTTGATCCAAACAAATCTCATTATACAAAGTGTGTTGTATTTCTCAAAGTCTATTGGGCTTAATAGTTTTGAGATAGAAAATTCCAACCTTTCTTTTGCTAGTGTGCAAAGAATTGTAGAAGCCTGCTGAGGTTGATAATACAGGTGTAACGAACTGATCTGGTGCGATCAAGATCGTATAGTGCTAGTCAGAAGTTTCTGTTAGCAAGACAACTATAGTGGATAATCTCACACGAGGTGTGGGGACTGGAAGTAGCCGGGTTTGGTGAACTAGGATAACTCTCCTGTGTTATTCTTCTCTCTCTCTTTTTATTTAAAGTTACACAACACACACACATTATCACATTTATATTAATCTCCAAAACATTCTGGTCCAAGATAAAACAATTGCTTAAATATTTAACTAAAGTTTAAAATCAGCATATAATATTGTTTTATCATTCTGTCATCATTCTCCAGAACATTCTGGTCCTTGTTAAAATAATCTTATATTTTAACTTAACATCATTTTTCTCATTTTGCTTATAATCATTCTTCAGAACATTCTGTTTTGATTAACTAATTGTTATATACTCTAATCTTGTTGAACTAATGTACACCAAGAACATTCTTGAGTATATAAATCTAAACTTAACTTTCAGGAATAATTTTTAAAAGGGTCACAATTCAACCCCCCCCCCCCCCCCCCCCCCATTCTTGTGACGTTTATTGCTACTTCATTTTTGTATGATAGCTAAAAAGTGGTACACCTCTTTAATTTTGCTGCAGTCATATGCAATTGATTTGCATACATTGGCACTGTCTTTATAATCTGCAAATTGATAAATTGGTTCTCATGTTTAAAGTAAATTTATTTCTTCCTTTAGTGCAGTGTTTTCTTCCTCTTCTTCGAAGAAACATTAAACTACTACATAGTTTCAAAGAGATACAATTTTGTGGTTGTTTCTTGTTCTATCATTCGCTTTCGTTATCTGCAAAAATAAACTTCCTCTTCTTCGAAGAAACATTAATCTGCTGCATAGTTTCAAAGGGATACATTTTTGTGGTTGTTTCCTGAAGTTGAACAAATTGAAAACTTACGATAATGAGACTAAAGATATATTGAAGGCAATTAAATCTATGTTTGATGGCCCTTACAACAACTAAAAATGTTGCAACGATAAAATGAAAGAAATGTGGTTTAATGAGTGGGCGGTAATGTATCTTGGTTATTTGCTATCTTTTCATAGTGATGTAACTTTGAACTGTTTTGAATTGAATTTTCTATTGCCATTTTTAATAATTGCACAAAAACTACAAATGAATTGGTGAACGAGAGGCAACTATTAGGGCCACATGGGAATCAAAAGATAAGGATCTACTAAGAAAAATAATGGCGAGAGTACGTGAAAAAGTGTCAGAAAAACTGTCATACCTCATTTTTTGATCTAAGATCCTACATTCATATGCCTTTTGATCTTGAATAGTCTTTGACTTTTGAAATTTTGGCAGAGAGGTATTTTAAAATACCTCATTTTTTGTTCCGATTGCGGGCCCTCTTCTCTCTTTTATTTTATTTAATTATTATTAGTCTTTTTTATTTTTATCTTTAGTTTTTTATCTTTCTCTTTTATTTCCATCTTTTTATTTTTTTATTTTATTAGGTTTTTATTTTTATTTTCTTTTTTTATTATTAACATTTTCTTTTAATAAGTCAATGAGTCCGAAATTAACCAGTCCAGGGTCCAAATTTTTCTTTTCTCCACACCACAATCAATGGCAAGAAATGTCTTAGGTCAACTTTTTCTTTCCTTTCAAGTTCCAAACAATAAACGCGTTTCATCAAGTCTCAATCAATCCCATTCAAACCCTTTAAACCTTTTTAATAAAATTGAATTTCTATCCGAAAATAGAATTGCAATTTTTGTTTAAAAAGGTTAGAAGGATCAATAGAAAGAAAAAACAACTTCATCAGGAACTTGCAAACATGAATGGTACACGCACAAAATATCACAAAAACCTGCACGAAAAATCACATCATAAACCTGCAAGGTACAACACGCAAAAAAAAAAAACCAACATAGAAAACACGAAAACCATCATAACACCAGCAATCACCACACATAAACCACATCATAACCATCACTACCAAATGTAGTCAGTCCCCACAAAACCCTAATATCACAACCGAAACAGTCTTAACCAAAATCGCAAACTCAAAACACGACCACCATCGTAAGACCACACATTCCAGTCACAAACTACCAACAGAAACGGACCAACAGACAACCGTCACAAACCACCCACAAACACCCAAACCTTCAAACCTGTACGCAAACCTTCAAACCCGTACCCAAGCCTTCAAACCCCTCAAAACCGAATCGGTTCGATTTTAAAAAACGAAAGGTAGTTATTCTTTTTCTTAGATCTAGGCGTATATTTTGTTTGTTTTAGGTTTTTTAGGGTAAGAAAGTGTAGAGGAGAAGGAAAGAGAAAGAAAGACGGAAAAATTAAGAAAAAGGAAATTTTTTTAGGTTTCCCGCGGTGGTGCCGCCACCCTTGGCCGCCCAACCACCGCCGGAAAACTCATAACCTGACCGGAATCTGGAAAGGGTGACACAGAGAGAGAACGGAGAGTAAGAGTAGATGAGAGAGAAAAATTGAAAGAAAATGAGAAAGAAAGTTGTGAACCCATATTTATAAGCCGCTCCGGTTCTATGTGCAAGGGTTCACGCACTAACTGTTAAACAAGTGACTTCAAACACACAAGAGGGGGGGGGGGGGGGGGGGGGGTGAATTGTGTTCTTTAAAAAACGATTTAAAATAAGCACTTAAAAAAATTGTTTTAACCAATTAAAATAAAGTGCTTATAAAAGGTTTAAATAAATATAAAAATAGATATGGTGAGATAAAATAAATGACAAAAAAAGTAAAAGAGATAAAGGGATGAGAGAAAAGACACAAGAAGTTTATACTAGTTCGGCCTAAAACAACAAGGCCTAGTCTAGTCCCCAAGGAAAAGCCCCTTGAGATTTTCACTGCTCTAGCTTTTAATTAGGATAAGCTGGTAACCTTTACAAATAACGAGCACTCTCCAAACAAAACAATCCTTTGTAGAAGAGTCTCTAAAACCAAGAGATATCACCTCTCTTGAAACCTTGGGATAGCACCCAATACAAATAAGAGTTACAATAATTAAATAATACACCAAATGTGTAGATATAACAAATTGAAGCATAAGAACTACAAGATAAACTATGTAGTATAAAATAGCTCTCAAGATAATAAATTAGCAAGTGTAAGAATAATGAGAGTGATGCAAAAATATTTTTGACAATGTTTAGTGCAAATATGAGTTCTGTGTTAATGAGCTACGACAATGCACCTATTTATATGCAAAAACTAGTATGAGGTGCTATTAAAATAATTGTAGCCGTTGGACAATTTATGTGAGAAATAGCCGTTGGAAATCAATTATATGAAACAGAATTTGTATATGTCAACGGTAATGTTCTCAATTTGGAAGGCACAAAATAGCATTGAAATCAAAGATGCATGCAATATATAAATTCAATTATACCTCTTAGAAAAATAATTACATGCGTATCTGTTTTGAAGTGTAGCCATTCCATAATCAATTACATAGTTGACTATGCTAAAAATATTTTTAATGTCCAAAAATAATTATGCAATTTGTAAAATAAATTCGGTGTTTTCATGTAAAAACATTTTCATGTAAAATCACATTTTAATGAAAATCATTGTGAGTGTGTGATTTATTTTAATGAGAGCTTTTTCTACTACTTACATAAAGTCCTAATACAAATAAAAATAAAACCCAAAACTTGAAAGCTTGAATCTTCTTTTCCGCTTTTTGCATCTTTGTTCTTCTAGGACTTCATTTGTCAATCATCAAAACCAAAGTGTTCCTGTCAAGGCATATATTCACATTCTCCCCCTTTTTGATGATGACAAACATCTCTTGGAGTGATTTGCTCAATGAAAGGGTTAGATCAATAATAATCAATAATAAAATATATGACAGAGATAAGCGCAGATTTAACTCCCCCTCACTAAATGCAAACAACTAAAATCCACTCCCCTTGAAACATGCAAATCACATAACTCTCCCCCTTTTGGCATTATCAAAAAGCGGGAAAGAAACAATCATGACAAGGCATATATTCAGGAAAATATTAAGCAAAAAAAATAAAAATAATTAATTAAAAATAGTGAACCATTTTTGCTTTTCTTGAAATTTTCATTTCATTTTAGAGAAGAACTTTTGATAATGTCACCATATGATGCATAGCCAATATTCTTGTAATAATAGGAGAACTTCTTTATCTCTCCCCTCCATGTGCTTTGAATAACCTTTATAATTGTACCAATTTTTAATTCTTGGCCTTCAAGCACACCTACAAAACAAAATCAAGTTTTGACTTTTGGTACCCAAATCATTTTGGGTCCTTGTGAGTTAGTTTTAGGCAACTTGCCATTTGAAATCCACTTCACTTTCTCATTCATACCATTGTTCTTTCTAATATTACAAATAGAAGATGTATGACCTTCTCTTCCACAATAAAAACATTTAACAAAAGGGGAACTTGAGGTTTTGTTTGGGAGAAAGAATTTTCTAAAAAGTTTTTCATGATTTTTTGGACGATAGCCTAAACCGGCTTTATTATAAGTTCCCTTTTGATTTCCCAAAATGATGTTCAAGTTTTCTCTCCCCTTTGTGAATTTTGCAAGTGTGTTTTGCCAATCATCAATTTCAATTTTCAAAATATTGCAATCATCACACTTATTTTCCTTTTTATTTTCACAAGAGGTGCAAGAAGAAACTTCGCTAACAAAAATTTGTTTCTCTTTAAGAATTTCTATTTCCTTGTTTAAAATAGCAATTTTTGATTCAAGAGTGGAAATAGTTTTCTTAGAGCAAGAAACAATTTTTCTAAGCTTAGTTGATTCATCATTTAATTCTTTACAAATAGTAAATAACTCATCATAAGTTAAGTCATATTCAGATTCAATAGAATTTACCTCATCTTCCTCATGGTTTGCCATGAAACATGAATATGCTACTTCATTTTCCGATCCATTGGATGAGTTTCGGTCTTTGTCATCCCAAGAGATATAAGCCCTCTTTCCTTTTGTATATCTCTTTTGATTTATAGGACAATTGGATTTTATGTGACCCTTTTCACCACACTTGTAGCATTTTGGATTGAAGGAAGTTCTTTCATTGATTCTAGCTTTGAGAGCAAGGTCTTTCTTTTTCTTTTCACCTTTTTCACTATCAATGAGACGATTCAATTCAAGCTCATGTTCCTGCAATTTTCCAAACAAAGTTGCCAAAGACATAAAAGATAAATCTTTAGATTCACAAATAGCGGTCACTTTCGGTAGCCAACTTCGACTCAAGCATCTAAGAACTTTATTAATTAAATCCTCATTGTCAAAAGATTTTCCAAGAGCTCCAAGATGATTTATAATATGGATAAATCGTTTATGCATATCTTGGATGCTTTCTCCCGATTCCATCCTAAATAATTCATACTCATGAGTCAATGTGTTCATTCTAGCCCTTTTGACCTCGGTAGTACCTTCATGGGTCAATTTAAGGGTATCCCACATTTCCTTGGCTGTTGTACAATTTGATACACGATAGAACTCATCAATGCTTAATGAAGCGGTGATAATGTTCTTAGCTTTCAAATTATATTGAACCTTTTTCTTTTCATCTTTGGTCCAAAGGGATCTTGGTTTATTCACCACAACATTATTGACTAAATGAGTGGGAATAAATGGACCATTTTCAATAGCATCCCAAATATCACAATCAATTCCCTCAATGAAAATTTTCATTCTCTCTTTCCAATAACCATACCCTTCACCATTGAAAGACGGGGGACAATTTATGGAATTGTTGTTTGAAGTCATATTGCCTCTTGAGACGATTAGTCCTTAACAAGAGTTCAAGCTCTGATGCCACTTGTTAAACAAGTGACTTCAAACACACAAGAGGGGGGGGTGAATTGTGTTCTTTAAAAAACGATTTAAAATAAGCACTTAAAAAAATTGTTTTAACCAATTAAAATAAAGTGCTTATAAAAGGTTTAAATAAATATAGATATGGTGAGATAAAATAAATGACAAAAAAAGTAAAAGAGATAAAGGGATGAGAGAAAAGACACAAGAAGTTTATACTAGTTCGGCCTAAAACAACAAGGCCTAGTCTAGTCCCCAAGGAAAAGCCCCTTGAGATTTTCACTGCTCTAGCTTTTAATTAGGATAAGCTGGTAACCTTTACAAATAACGAGCACTCTCCAAACAAAACAATCCTTTGTAGAAGAGTCTCTAAAACCAAGAGATATCACCTCTCTTGAAACCTTGGGATAGCACCCAATACAAATAAGAGTTACAATAATTAAATAATACACCAAATGTGTAGATATAACAAATTGAAGCATAAGAACTACAAGATAAACTATGTAGTATAAAATAGCTCTCAAGATAATAAATTAGCAAGTGTAAGAATAATGAGAGTGATGCAAAAATATTTTTGACAATGTTTAGTGCAAATATGAGTTCTGTGTTAATGAGCTACGACAATGCACCTATTTATATGCAAAAACTAGTATGAGGTGCTATTAAAATAATTGTAGCCGTTGGACAATTTATGTGAGAAATAGCCGTTGGAAATCAATTATATGAAACAGAATTTGTATATGTCAACGGTAATGTTCTCAATTTGGAAGGCACAAAATAGCATTGAAATCAAAGATGCATGCAATATATAAATTCAATTATACCTCTTAGAAAAATAATTACATGCGTATCTGTTTTGAAGTGTAGCCATTCCATAATCAATTACATAGTTGACTATGCTAAAAATATTTTTAATGTCCAAAAATAATTATGCAATTTGTAAAATAAATTCGGTGTTTTCATGTAAAAACATTTTCATGTAAAATCACATTTTAATGAAAATCATTGTGAGTGTGTGATTTATTTTAATGAGAGCTTTTTCTACTACTTACATAAAGTCCTAATACAAATAAAAATAAAACCCAAAACTTGAAAGCTTGAATCTTCTTTTCCGCTTTTTGCATCTTTGTTCTTCTAGGACTTCATTTGTCAATCATCAAAACCAAAGTGTTCCTGTCAAGGCATATATTCACACTAACGTGCACCCTCGCATCCCAGGCTCTTAGATTTCAACCCATTGGCCCCTGATGTCTCATTTCATATTAGATTTAGGCCGTATGATCTTGATCAAACATCCCAGACCTAATCTTTGGCCCATCTGCGCCCCTTGCTGTTTATTAGGCCCAACCTTTCTTTTTTATTATTTCCTGCATCCCCATATTACTGTTTGCACCCCATGCATTTGATTTTTATTTCTTTTATGCCTTTTTAATTCCTTTTGCATTTTTATTTTCTTTTTTTCTTGCATTTTTATTTCTTTATTAGTTTAAGTTTATCATTTTGCATTTTTTTTATTTTTGTCATTTTTTTTTAATTTTTTCATAGATTTAGAATGTATTTAGGTCCAATGTAAACTATAAATGAGAAGAATCATGCATGTGTCCTTTTATTTCTTCTGATTTTATATATTGAAAAAATGCAAAAAAAATTAGGTTAGATTAAGGGTTTTTGTGGTGATCCAACGTCACGACGAAATCTTCAAGTTTTATTTTTATTGTCACGTTAGTTTTTTTTTCTTTCTGGTTTTAATTAGTAATTAAAAAGAACAAAAACATTACAAATAACCAAAAATTCAAAAAAAATCCTTTCATAATAAACCTTGATTTTCAATCAAGAGATTTCCCTTTTTTACCTTTTTTTTCTTAAACAAAATTTCAATTTACCTTAATTATATTTGAGTCATTTTCTTTTAACATAAAAAATACAAACAAATTTATTTTGCCACTTTGGCTTTTACTTTTTAAAACCTTCTTTTTCAAAACTAATACACAAAAACAAATCAATCGGTTCTTTTACCCGGAACTACAAGGTTTTGATCCCTCACGGGTACGTAGGCAAAGAACCTTATCCTTCCAAATCAAAAAATGTAAAAAACAATTTTTCTTTTCTTTTTTAATCATTACTTTAAATTCCAATTTTAAAAGCAAGTAAGTTATAGCCAAAAAGATAAATAAAATCAAAAGGTTCTCGTAGGATACTACGGACGTTTAGGGTGCTAGCACCTTCCCTAAACGTAACTAACCCCCAAACCCTAAATCTTTTAAAATGTGGTAATTTAGAACTTTTTTCCCTTTCTTTTGAAAAATTAAAAGTTCTTTTTTTGGTAGTGAAATTAAAAGTTCAGTGGTGAATAAAAATTAGTGAGTCAATGCTAACCTAATAGCTTGATCTCCAAAAATCACCGCGACAAAAACCCAAATGGATTACTGTAGCTGTGTGGGCACAACTGCTTGCAATGTGGGGAGATGATCGTTACATTACAAATAGATGTGTGGCAGCTAGTAATCGTGATTCAGATGTCGGTGGTTCATTGCACACCCAAGGATCTAAGAATCAACTAAATCATGAACTTGAACTGGTAATTTCTATTTTAATTATGATAATATCTTAACTTGTTTTCTTTTAATAGACTTACAGTTTGTTTGTCTCTAAACAAGTGCAGAACAAAAGGTTAGGAAGAATTCCACACAAGGGAGAACTGTTCAAAAAATGTCACACCAGGAAGGGGTCACAAACCTTTGTTGATAAGAGATCAAGTGATGGATATGTGAGTATTAAGTTATTGGCTTCTTGATGTCATAAATCCGCATGTGCACGTCTTTACCGAAGTAGTAAAAAGAGTATCGTTCCGACAGGAAGTTGTGTATTTGATTTTGTTTTCGAACAGATTAGCTGAAAGTTTAAAGGTTAAAAGTTGGGATTTTTATTGATTGAAATTAATAATAATAATAATAATAATAAAAGCACCTTGGGATTATTGGTTCATCTTAATAACAAATCTTTCACAAACCAATCCCTAAACCTAAATCTTATGTTGGATCTATTTTCTAAAGACAAGTTTCTCTGAGGCTTTTCATATCTCCTTTCGGTCTCAATGAATGTATTTCAATAACAACCACGTCTATTCTCATGGTTGATTGTTATTAAAACCTTTTAAGAACGAAACTTTAAGGTCTCAAGGTTTTCTAGACTATTCTCATGTTTCGGAAACCTTGTCTAATCTCACATGTCCAATACTAGCCTTCATCTTTTGATCCTTCGGTTAGTATTTGAGATGACGAAATAACAGCTATTAAACTTCACCTTTCGGTCCTTCGTTTAATACTTGTTACTAAGTTTGAAAACGGTGAGATTAGATTAGAAAATAGGGTTACATAAAATTAGGGTTCTGGGCTTGGTTTGAATAGGATTAGGTCATTAGACTCATCCAACAATCTCAAGACAAAGAATTCTACTCACTCATGTTCATTATAGACATGGAGATTAAGAAGAAGAAGAAGAAGAACATGAAAGTAAATAGCAAGAATAATAAAAAGAAATAAAAGAAGAACTTTGATTAATGAAAATAATTGTCACATATAATTCCCAAGAACAAAAGATGGAGATACAAGTATGCTAGCTGCTCTTTTTATAGCCTAAAACTAACTTAAGCCCTAAGAAATAAATCACTAGAATGTTCCACAAGGCAACCCATGGGCTTTAGGTTAGAAATATCACAAAAAAGACAGATGGGGACATGGCACGGCCGTGCTGGTGGAGGCACGGTCCGTGCCAGTCAATCTGGCAAAAGCAGTAAAAGGGGAGGAGCACATCGCGCACGGTCGTGCGCCTAGAGGCACGGCTCGTGCCTGTCCTTCTGGTTTTGGCATGCTTTCATATAATTGGAGGCACGACCATGCCATTGTCAGGCACGGTCATGCCTGATATTTTTGCACAAGATCTTCATATTTTTTTGCCTCAATCAGCTTCAAATCCTTTTCTTTTGCTCCAAAACTCAATCTTTCATATATTTGTTCCTGAAATTAAATAACAAGCAATTGAAGTAACAAAGCTCTAGAAAGTGAATAAAAACACATAAAATCTAAATAAAATAAACACTTAAAAACACTAATGATTGACTTATCAAACTCCCCCATACTTGAATCTTTGCTTGTCCTCAAGCAAAAGGCATAAACTTTAGCAGCATAAACAAAATTAACATATGACAACACAATTAAAAACTTTGTCTCCTCCAAGGCTTTGTTCTCAATGTACACTAATCACAACTTCAAGTAATTCTCATGAACCTATTCAACCTAACAACAAGTCTCAAGTGAGTGTGTGTGTGTGTATGAGTGTGTAGTCCAGCTTTTTCTTGCTCTTGTGTAAGAGATATTATGAGGAACAGGTTCTAACCTTAACACTAAACCAACCGAGAAAATTCCTTTCTTCATTTCATTTAAGAGAGGTGGGAATCCTTTTGATCATTTGACATTTAAGCACTTTTGGGGAACTGCAGAATTTTTATTGATGTTTGGAGACAACATCTTCACGTGGGAAGTCAGGTAGTGCGGCTCCTGCCCCCCCCCCCCCCCCCCCCCAGAGTCAATGGTGCCCCCTATATATGTATTTGTTTTGACCCCTTTTTGATAAGTGAGAAGGAATTACAGAAGTTACTTTTAGTTTTCAGGATAACAATATCTTCACGTGTCAGGTAATGCGGCTCCTTCCCCCCCAAAGTCAATGATGTTCCCTAAACAATATTTTTGCTTCCGACCCTCTTGATTTGATCTTTTTATTCCCCACACTAACTTATACTACTTTTACTCTGAAAACTTTTAAGGGTCAATTTACCACTAAAGTTAGAACGTGTTCCTTAAAATACCTACCTACACACTTACTCAAAGACTGCAACTTTGTGATTTTCTCAAAGAGAATTTTCACAATAAAACATGATGTGGGTATAGCAAGAACACTCAAAACACAATAAATCACTTTCATGTACAAAAACAACCATTTTGGAAGAGACTTCAAAAAAAAAATATGTCATATTACACAATAAAAACAAGCTGCTTTACATGCCTTTCTGATGAGATCAAGAGCTCATTAAGCATGTGGAAGGAAACATATAAAAAAATACATGAAAAAAATGAATAAAAATTGGCCCAAAAACACTAAGTATGGTTATTTTGTGTGTTTAATCCATTTTAAAGCTTCCAAAGCTTTAAATGGAGTGTTTTGTGTGTTTATTTCGTGCAAAGGAGTGCTGAAGACAAAAGAAAAACAAAGCATTAAGAGCATTTAATCTGATGGAGGAAAGAAGGCAGAATTGAAAAAGAAAGAGACAAGACTTCAATGAGACAATGAAGGCATTTCATTTCAGCATATGAAACCACCATCATCATCAAAATCACGTCCATAATCATGAACATCAAGAGCAGCCACCCTCATTTATTGATTTGTCTTGTAACCATTTCTTATATTCATGTTAATTTACTTCAGCCATAGGAAATAATGATAGATTAATTTGGCTGAAGGAATTTTAAGAGTTATTTGCCTTTTCCTTTGTAATTCAGCAAGTGTCCCTCCTACCTATATATAGGACACGAAAATTATGAATAAAATAGAGAATTTTGATTAAAAAAAAATACACATTGTGTGTTGTGAAGCTTTGCTTCTTTTTGGTTCTGGATTGAACCATGCATTGATCTTATCAAGAAACCACGTTTCTTGTGGCGATCCTCTACCAAATTAACCATCTTCCTTGGATTGGGAATTTGTTTGATTACCATTTCTGTCTATTTCCACCATTCTTCACTTTTTATTATCATATTTTATTCCACATTCACAAAAAAATACAAAACCAAAATTACAACCCTTTTTAGCCTTTATCATTTGGTATCAAAGCTAGGTTCCGTTGGGACTGATTTTTATTTTTCAATTTCAAAATCTTTTTCATTTGCATATTATTCTTGAAATTTCTTCATCTCAGTTTCTTTTTGAAGTATTAAACAAAAAAATA
Source organism: Medicago sativa (assembly GCF_051527215.1). NCBI lineage: Eukaryota > Viridiplantae > Streptophyta > Magnoliopsida > Fabales > Fabaceae > Medicago > Medicago sativa. The sequence continues at coordinate 47,652,138 of NC_140750.1, forward strand.
TGGCTCATGAAATTCAAGCTTCAATTGAATATTTTGATAAAGTATGTAGAGGAAAAATTCTTGAGAATATCAAGAGAAGATCAAGTCCTTCTTCTGCTCTTAGAGAGTCACAGAGAAATAGGAGAGAGGAAATGATGGCAATAATTGATAGAGGAATGGCTGATATCTCTAAAATACTAGAGGAAAATCTCCTTCAAATCCAAAATCATTATATAGAGCCTAAAATAAATGTTGAAGAAAAAGAGAGTCTCATTATAAATGAAACTCACGAAGAAGAATGTGAAAAGGAAAGAGAAGAGACAAAAGAAAGTGATGGAAAAGAAGTAGAGGAAAAAGGAGAAGAAAAGGAGAATGAGAAGGAAAAGGAAGAAAAAAATGTTGGGAAGTTTTGGCCTAATATTACATTAGTACCTTCTTCTAAGTTGGTTTGTGTTTTCAAATGTTGGGATTCTTCTTATAATATTATTCAATTGTCTAACATTTCTTTATGTCATGAAGGAAACAATGAGAATGAAGAAACTTTTTCTCAACAGGTGGAAGGAAATTATGTGCTTTGGAAAGATGATCATGTCCACAAATCACAAGGGGGAGAAAATCCAACAAATTCTATCAATCAAAATGAGGAATTTTCTAAAGTGGAAATTCCATGTGATGAATTCTATAGAGTTATTTTTGACCCCGGGGAGGTAATCAATCTACAAATTCGAGGTCGAATTCTCTTGAAGAGGGGGAGTATGATGAGAACCTAATATTCTCACCTTATACAAGAGATAATTTAATAATGGAATAAAATTAACCAAGTTAATTTTGGTTCCAAGTGTTATTTTCGTAGGCAATTATATAGCTGTCTTGTTTTTCTCATATCTAGAGTTCTGAATATCCGATTGAGGTGATCTTTAATGCGTTGGAAAGCTTAGAATATTCTCTACATTTCGTCTGTTGGACTCAAGAGCAAATTCGGAATATTTCTTGGTGTAAAATGAGCATGAATTGGATGACGTGATTTTGATGAATGGGCTGATGTAAGAGAAGAAACAACACATTAAAGAAGCACAATGGAGGTTAGATGGAGCTGAATTATGAAAGTGTAACGTCTCTAAACTATTCAGCAATGATGATTAAAGAAGCAAATGAATGTATAACATCTCCATGCATTGATGCAGCCACCCCCACCTTAAAGTCATTTTGTAACCTTTTGTTTGCATTAATCAGCCACCAAAACATTATTGTAATTAGTGGCTGCATTTCCTTTCATTTTCTAAGAGTTTTAGAGTCAAAATCATCATGTAATAAGCTCATATAAATAGAGCACGAAAATGATATGTAAAGATAGAGAATTTTGATAAAAAAAGTCACTTTATGTGAATTTGGAAGCTTTGCTTCTTTTTGGTTCTGGATTGAACCATGCATTGATCATATCAAGAATCCTTTCTTGTGGTGATCCTCAATCCCATAGACTTATCACTTTCTTGGATTAGAAAGTGTGGCGTCCCTTTCTTTCCATTCCATTTCTCCATTTTATCCACAAAATCTGTTTTGGTCAAAATTCTGCCATTTATCCATTTTAGCCCAAATTTCCATTTTTTTCTTCCTGGCTTATCAATCTCCAACGGAACCTAGCTTTGAAAGATAAAGGACAAAAAGGGGTAGTGATTTTAGTTTTGTATTTTTGTGAATTTTGGATAAAATATGATAATAAAACAGAATGAAAAAAAATGGAAATTTGGGCTAAAATGGATAAATGGCAGAATTTTGACCAAAACAGATTTTGTGGATAAAATGGAGAAATGGAATGGAAAGAAAGGGACGCCACACTTTCTAATCCAAGAAAGTGATAAGTCTATGGGATTGAGGATCACCACAAGAAAGGATTCTTGATATGATCAATGCATGGTTCAATCCAGAACCAAAAAGAAGCAAAGCTTCCAAATTCACATAAAGTGACTTTTTTTATCAAAATTCTCTATCTTTACATATCATTTTCGTGCTCTATTTATATGAGCTTATTACATGATGATTTTGACTCTAAAACTCTTAGAAAATGAAAGGAAATGCAGCCACTAATTACAATAATGTTTTGGTGGCTGATTAATGCAAACAAAAGGTTACAAAATGACTTTAAGGTGGGGGTGGCTGCATCAATGCATGGAGATGTTATACATTCATTTGCTTCTTTAATCATCATTGCTGAATAGTTTAGAGACGTTACACTTTCATAATTCAGCTCCATCTAACCTCCATTGTGCTTCTTTAATGTGTTGTTTCTTCTCTTACATCAGCCCATTCATCAAAATCACGTCATCCAATTCATGCTCATTTTACACCAAGAAATATTCCGAATTTGCTCTTGAGTCCAACAGACGAAATGTAGAGAATATTCTAAGCTTTTCAACGCATTAAAGATCACCTCAATCGGACATTCAGAACTCTAGATATGAGAAAAACAAGACAGCTATATAATTGCCTACGAAAATAACACTTGGAACCAAAATTAACTTGGTTAATTTTATTCCATTATTAAATTATCTCTTGTATAAGGTGAGAATATTAGGTTCTCATCACTTTCGCAACAAAACAAAACAAAAAATTAAAATTCAAGGGAGTTTGAAACACTATGACACTTAACTAAACTATACACTTTATTGACTCCCCCCATACTTGGGTAAAACATTGTCCTCAATGATTTAATAAAAGAAAATTAAAAAAATAAAAGAAAAAGGAAAAGGGAAAGCTCACAATTAATTGGGGACCCTGTGGAGGATCCTGGAGGTTGAAGTGCTGCATCATTCTCAAGAACATGCAGTTATTTTGCTCGTGCATGCGATTGCCTCTTTGGACATCACCACGCAGCCCTGAGATTTCATCACCTTGTCTTTGTTGGTCGGTGCTTATCCGTTGAATTTCGATTTGCATCCATGCCCACTGATCATTGTCATACTGCCCACTGACTTCTTGGTCATGGTGCACCGGATCATCCTGCAAGTGCTCAGCTTCCTCCTCCTCATCATCACCATGGTCTTCTTGTACTTGTGGGTTAGTGCCAGCATAAAGTAAATTTTCTTTCACCTCCGTATCAGTCCTAGCCGGGTTACGCAGAATAATCAAACACTGAGCCCTATTGACTTTCAGCTCATAGGTGTAATTTTAAGGCAAGCCATAAGGCTTAATAAAGAACAAAGTGGTGAGGGTATCTAAATCCATCCTATTGTTGCCCTCAATCTTATTCAGCCATCTCTCCTCACCTACACCAAACATCCTAGCAATGAAGGTGATGATACCACCCACCACTATTTCACCTTTATCATCTGGTTTCTTTCTGGCAACATAAATAAGATGATCAAGCAAATAGTAGCAAGTGTTCACAGGCTGCTCTTTAAGCATAGCCCACAACATAAACAACTCATCTGTCCTAGTTGGTCATACTTCCTTCCTCCCCCAGATAGTGTAAGCCATAACCCTTTGAAGGTACCTAAGCACGGGGTTATGGATATTACTAGCCTTATTGGAACGGGAATTATACTGCTCTAGCCCGGTGATAGTCTTCCAGAAGGCAACAGGGTCATAATCTGCCGGTTTTAAATTCAGATCCCAAGAGTCATGAATGAACCCCGCATTCGCGAAGCCCATTGTTTCACAAAAGTTTTCCAAAGACATCTCATAATCCTCATTTAAAAGCCAGAAAGAGACCCTATGATCGGGGTTATCCAACCTCGACCTATCCTTAGTGAAGGCAAGTGAGCTCAAGAACTCATAGGTGAAATTTTCAAACCCCCTCATAGGTCTCAGCAACTCAACCCAACCTAGGGTGTTTAACAGCCTAACCACATATTTTGTCAGAGCCTATGATGTGTGTCAAAGGCAGAAGTATAGTGCTACAACCCAAAGGAGCCTCCTTCAACCCTTGCATATCCCTAATGCGGTATGGGAGGATCTGTCATTAGATTTTATTACTGGATTGCCTAAATCTAAGGGTTATGAGGCTATTTTAGTAGTAGTGGATATGTTATCAAAATATAGTCACTTTATTTTGTTAAAACATCCATATACTGCAAAATCTATTGTTGAGGTATTTGTCAGAGAAGTGGTGAGGCTGCATGGAATTCCTAACTCAGTGGTCAGTGATAGGGACCCCATATTTGTCAGTCATTTCTTGTTGGAGTTATTTAAGTTACAGGGAACTAAGTTGAAAATGAGCTCTGTTTATCACCCTGAAACTGATGGGCAGACTGAGGTTATAAACAGATGCTTAGAAAGTTATTTTAGGTGTTTTGCTTCTGACAATCCTAAAACTTGGTCCATTTGACTGACTTGAGTTGAATTCTGGTACAATATTATGTTTCATGTCTCTATTGGGAAAACTCCTTTTAAGGTGGTGTATGGGAGGCATGCTCCTCCAATAGTTAAGTTCTTGACTAATGAGTTAATTAGCTAGTTTTAGGATAATATTTAGTTTCGTTTTATTTAGATTTGGTTTTATTTTATTGCAATATTATTTCCTTTTTGAATTATTTTACTTCAATTGCATATTTTTATATTTCAGGAATGAATATTGGTTGGATTGAGTCTTGGAGCAAAAGAAAGGAGTCTGGAGCAGATTTGGAGCGAAAATACGAAGATTCGGGAACAAAAATAAGTTTCCCCCAAGTCAGAAGCTTGGCACGGCCCGTGCCAACATGTGGCACGGCCGTGCCACCTCACAGAATGCCCTTTTGCTGCTTTTTGCTTAGGACTCAAGCTACTCTGTTTTAGTTTTACCAAAAAGCCCATGTAGTTGCTTAGATTTTAAGTCGAATGTAAATTATAAATAGAGTAGTCTCCCATCACAAATATTCATCTTTATTTCTTAGAATTCAATAGTGACAATTGTTTTCTTAATAAAGTTCTTTTATTTCTTTACTTTCTTGTTATTTATTTTATGCTTTCTCTCTTCTTCTCTATGTCTACGATGAGCATGAGCGAGTAGACTTCTTTGTCTTGGGATTGTTGGATAAGTCTAATGACGTAATCCGAATCAAACCAAGCCTTAAACCTTAATTCTATGTAACCCTAATTTCTAATCTAAATTCACCGTTTTAACATGAATTAACCATTATCAAACTGTGGAAGCGAACGCAGAGGGTTTGATAATTGTTAATTCATCATCTCAAATATCAATTCATAAAGCGAACGCGGAGCTTTGATATTCGAACAAGTGAATTTAGACAAGGATTGCGAAACATGAGAATAGTCTAACAAACCTTGAGACATATATAGTTTCGATCTTCAAGGATTCCAAAGGCAATCACCCATGAGAATAGGTGTGGTTGTTGGAGGAACACACTCACTGACTTCGAGAGAAGCTTTGATACGCTAAAGAGAAACTTGTCTTTAGAAATTAGGACTGATAGGCCAAACCGCAAGTGCACGGTCTATAGAAGTAGTAGTAAAAGAGAGTATCATTCCGCTAGGGAGTTGTTTAATTTAACTAACTTTAGGAGAATGATTAGAGGAGAATAAAGTTTATAAAAGAGGAGGTTCAGTTGGTTGAAGTAAATAACAATAATAAAAAGGAGCCTTGGGATCATTGGTTCATTGTAATAACGAATCTTTCACAAACAAGCCTTAAACTTATAACCTTACGTTGGTCTTAATTTCTAAAGACAAGTTTCTCTTTAGCCTATCACATCTCCTTTCGGTCTCAGTGAGTGTGTTCCTCCAACAACCACACCTATTTTCATGGGTGATTGCCTTTGGAATCCTTGAAGCTCGAAACTTTATATGTCTCAAGGTTTGCTAGACTATTTTCATGTTTCGCAATCCTTGTCTAGATTCACTTGTTCGAATATCAAAACTCCACTTTCTTTTTATGAATTGATATTTGGAATAATGAATTAACAATTATCAAACCCTCCACTTTCGTTTCCACATTTTGATAATGGTTAATTCATGTTAAAACGGTGAATCTAGATTAGAAATTAAGGTTACATAAGATTAAGGTTTAAGGCTTGGTTTGATCTGGATTACGTCATTAGACTTATCCAACAATCCCAAGACAAGAGAAGTCTACTCACTCATGTTCATCGTAGACATGGGGGAAGAAGAGAGAAAGTAATAAAATAACAAGAAAGTAAATAAAATAAAAGATGAACTTTATTATGAAAACAATTTGTTGGAACAAAATGTGTTTAACAATGAACCTTAAAGAGTTTTGATGATAACAAGGTATTAAAAATTGTTAATTGGACTAGCTAATATTTGTTCAAGTGTACAGGACCATAATTAAAAGTTACATCATTTATTGGTTCTGAATGAGCAAATAAAGAGCAAAAGGAATCAACAAAATTGAAGCTTAGACGCTCCTGAAGGCACCTTGCTTCTGAAGAGAATAAGCGCTCCTGAAGTAAAGCCGCTCCTGAAGTCAGTAAAGTGCTCCTGAAGAATAGTGCTCCTGAAGACAAGAGGTCTAGAAGCTGCATCATCAGAAGCTGCATTATCAGAAGCTGCGTTATCAGAAGGTGCATCATCAGAAGCCATTTCACCAGAAGCTGCCTCATCAGAAGCCATTTCACCAGAAGCTGAAGATCAACTGAATTTGAGAAATTTAAGGATTCAAGAGCTGTGTCATGGATCGAAATTCATCAAAGGACAACAAAAGATCAGTGGAATTTTGCAACGGTCATTTCAAAGGTATTTGAAGACATGTGCTTGCAATTTTGGACGAAAGTGTTGACATTGTACGAACTGTACAACCACCTTCTCCACTACTCTGTTTTGTGTCCACGCTATAAGACAAGAAAACAGCTCCAGAATACGGCTTCGCCTGCATAGATGTTCCTTTGGATAAGGAATGGATTTCAAATTGGTTCTTCATAGGACAACAACCAAATCAGGCAAAAGAACATTGGTGAAAGATTAAGCTTCAACAACGACTCTTTGATGTGCTGGCAATTTCACAACGTCTCTTTCACACCTTTATATAAGGGAGTGAAGACTTAGAGATTTGGTAATGCTGAACGAAAGACTCACAATATCTTTACAAGTGCCAAACCTCTGCTAAAATTGTTCTGCATTCACTTAGAATTTCTGTGTCTCAAAGTTTCATCTTAGAAATTTCTAAGTTATTGAGTCTGTATCTGATTTGTATTGTGAGCACCTCTGATTGTATATCAAATGTTCAACCTTAAACAATTTTCTGTGTAATTTTGTTTAGTTAGAAGTCTCTTGCAGTTGTGCTTGAGCAGGGAAGTCTCTTGATTGTGTTCTTGAGCAAAGGAAGACTCTTGCAAAGTGTGCTTGAGCAAAGGAAGTCTCTAGCAGGTGTGCTTGAGCAATTGTAATCAGATATTACATTTTAGTGAAATCTCCTTGGAAGTGCAAGGGGGACTGGACTACTTCCGGATTGTGGAAGGAACCAGTATAATTGCTTTGTGTCGTTCTTCTTCTCTCTCTCTGTTTTATTCCGCTGCGTTCAGATTCTGATTATCACTTCAGAAGCTGTTTCACTTAGCTTCTGTTCAGTGTGTTCAGTTTTAGGAGAAACGAAGAATTTTTCAAAACACAATTCAACCCCCTTCTTGTGTTTTTCTCACCTTCAATTGGTATCTAGAGCCTTGGTTCTGTTGATAACACCTAACAGTGTAACAGTCCAAGATCAGAGAAAAACATGTCTGATGAATCTGTTTCTGGAAATGGATCTGGTAACAACAACAAAAGTGTTGCATATGATTACAGTGTTGACAAGAAATCCAGTGTTGGAAAGATTCCAAAGTTCAACGGAGATGCTGAAAAATTTTCTTGGTGGAAAACCAACTTCTATAGTTATATCATGAGCTTAGATGAAAAACTATGGGATATTCTAGAAGATGGTGTCAGTGGCTTAGACCTTGATGAAGAATGAGCTGCTGTGGATAGAAAGAAACATACTCCTGAGTTGAAGAAACTCTATAAGAAGCATCATATTATCAGAGGAGCCCTTGTCACTGCCATACCCAAAGCAGAGTACATGAAGATGAGTGACAAATCCACTGCTAAAGCTATGTTTGCTTCTCTCTGTTCAAACTACGAAGGCAACAAGAAGGTCAAAGAAGCTAAAGCTCTCATGCTTGTACATCAATACGAGTTATTCAAGATGAAGGATGAAGAAACTATTGAGGAGATGTACTCAAGGTTTCAAACCTTAGTCTCTGGGCTACAAATTCTAAAGAAGAGCTATGTTGCTTCTGACCATGTGAGCAAGATACTCAGAAGCTTGCCTGCAAGATGGAGACCAAAGGTGACTGCCATTGAGGAAGCTAAAGATTTAAACACTTTAAGTGTCGAAGATCTTGTTAGTTCTCTCAAAGTTCATGAGTTAAGTCTTAATGAACATGAGTCTACTAAGAAGAGTAAATCAATAGCTCTTCCATCCAAAGGCAAGTCATCAAGAGCTCTCAAAGTGGTTGAATCTGAAGAGGAAGAACAATCAAGTTCAGATTCTGAACCAGATGCTGCTGAAATGGCCATGCTCTCCAACAGACTTCAGTATCTGGCCAAGAAGAACAGAAAGTTTCTAGCTAGAAGGAGTAACTCCAGAAGCTCAAGGAAAGAAGATCAGAAGGGATGCTTCAACTGTAAGAAGCCTGTACACTTTATTGCTGAATGCCCTGATCTTCAGAAGGAGAAGTCAAAGGACAAGTCAAAGAAGTCAACGTTCAGACCAAGCAAATTCAAGAAGCAGATCAAGCAGAGTTTAATGGCAACCTGGGATGATTTGGGAAGTGAATCTGGATCTGATAAAGAGGAAGCTGATGAAGATGCAAAGGTAGCAGTTGGGTTAGTTGCCACAGTAACTTCAGAAGCTGGATCAGAATCAGATTTTGAAGATGAAAATGAGGTATATTCTAAGATTCCCAGAGATGAACTTGTTGAGTCACTTAAAGAAATTCTTACACATTTTGAAGTAAGAACCAATGAGTTGAAGGATTTAGAAGAAAAATATGCTGATTTGGTAAAACAGCAAAAATCAACTCTATTGGATCTGAAAGCTTCTGAACAAGGACTTAGGGGTTTTGACTTCATGTGTAAAACTTATGAAGATCAGCTCAGGTTCTTATGTCAGAAGCTACAAGAAAAGTGTAATGAAAAACCTTTAAGCAACCATGAAATTGCTCTTGAAGATTTTATCATATCTGGCATTGACAGAAGCAGAGTGGCTTCTATGATTTATAGCATTTACAAGAACAATGGCAGAGGAATTGGTTTTCCAGAAGTGAAACTTGAGAAAACCAATCTTAAATATTGTTGTGAATGCATCAAGGAAGGTCTGAAAACCTTCTTTGTACCTGAAGGTGCTGAGTTGGAAACTGCTGTTCAATCAGAACCTGAAGCTTCTGGCTCTAAGGTTAAGATTACTTTAAAGCCAAAGAACTCTAAGCCAAAGGCTATGATCAAATCTGAATCCAAGACTTCAAAGATCAGGATCATGAAATGATCAGAACCTGTTCCTCAGAGTCTGGTGAAACCAAAATCTGAGGTTCTGAAGTCTAAAGTTCAGAAGAAGACAGTTACTGCTTCTGAAGTACCAAAACCTAAGGTGATGGTTAATCAGAAGCAATTCAACTCACAGCACAAGGTACAGGAAGTGAAGAGTAAAACCTCAAGTACTAACCTTTCAGGACCCATAGGACAATGGGTACCTAAATCTGAAAATGTCAATGATGCAGGTATGTCTAAGAGCAGCACCAAAGCAAAGATCATGGTACCTAGACAGCGGTTGCTCAAGACACATGACAGGAGAAAAGTCCAGCTTCCTCAGCCTAACAATGAAGGAAGGAGGAAGTGTGAAATTTGGAGGCAACTAAACTGGCAAGATCATAGGTACAGGAACTATTGGTAATTCCTCTACCTCAATTAATAATGTATGGTTGGTAGATGGTCTTGAACATAACCTTTTGAGCATTAGTCAATTTTGTGATAATGGTTATGATGTGCTTTTTGAGAAAACCAACTGTACTGTAATCAACAAGGAAGACAAATCCATTGTGTTCAAGGGAAAGAGAGTTGATAATGTCTACAAAATCAATTTTTCTGAACTGGCTGATCAGAAGGTGATTTTCCTTCTATCAGTGAATGATAAGAAATGGATGTGGCACAGAAGGTTGGGACATGCTAACTGGAGATTAATCTCTAAGCTTAGTAAGGAAAATTGTGAAATCATCTTTTAAAACCAAAGACATTATTTCAACCTCCAGACCCTTAGAACTATTCCATATTGATTTATTTGGACCAGTTAGTACTGCATCCTTACATGGAAGTAAATATGGATTAGTCATTGTTGATGATTATAGCAGATGGACTTGGGTTAAATTCATAAAGAGTAAAGATGTTGCTTGTGATGTATTCAGTAGTTTCTGCACTCAAATTCAATCTGAAAAAGAATCAAAGATTTTGAAAGTCAGAAGTGATCATGGTGGAGAGTTTGAAAATGAGCCATTTGAAGCTTTTTGTGAAAAACATGGAATTGTCCATGAATTCTCTTCACCTAGAACTCCACAACAAAATGGGGTTGTAGAGAGAAAGAATAGAACTTTACAAGAAATGGCCATAACCATGATTCATGAAAACAATTTACCAAAACATTTTTGGGCAGAAGCAGTGAATACAGCATGTTATGTCCAGAACAGGATCTATATCAGACCTATTTTGGAGAAAACAGCATATGAACTCTTTAAAGGAAGAAAACCCAAAATCTCTTACTTTCATCAATTTGGATGTACATGTTACATTCTTAATAACAAGCTCTACCTAAAGAAATTTGATGCCAAAGCCCAAAGAGGAATCTTCTTAGGTCAAAGACATACAGAGTGTATAATTCAGAAACACTTTGTGTTGAAGAATCTATGCACGTTAAATTTGATGACAAAGAGCTTGAAGATAAAACTTCAAAGCAAGGTGAAAGTGTTGCAGAGATACAGGTTCCTGAAGCTACTCCAGAACCTGATCAGATAGCTGAATCTGAAGAAAGTCCAGAAGCTGAACCCACATCAGAAGCTCAAGATGAAGCTGCTTCTGATGAAGCACAAGATGACTCACATCAAGCAGATCCTCCCAGAAACACATTCAAGCACAAGTCTTCACATCCTGAGGAATTAATCATTGGAAGCAAAGATAGTCTAAGAAGAACAAGATCATACTTCAGACAAGAAGAATCAATGATTGGACTGATCTCAATGATTGAACCTACAACAGTTGATGAAGCACTTTCAGATGATGGATGGATCTTAGCTATGCAAGAAGAGTTGAATCAATTTCAAAGGAATGATGTGTGGGATCTGGTACCCAAACCTCAGCACAAGAACATTATTGGAACAAAATGGGTATTCAGAAACAAGTTGAATGAGCAAGGAGAAGTAACAAGAAATAAAGCCAGACTCGTTGCACAAGGGTATAGTCAACAAGAAGGCATTGATTACACTGAAACATTTGCTCCAGTTGCAAGATTGGAAGCAATCAGGTTACTTCTGTCCTATGCAGTTAATCATGGCATAATATTATATCAGATGGATGTCAAGAGTGCATTTCTTAATGGTGTCATTGAAGAAGAAGTGTATGTCAAGCAACCTCCTGGATTTGAGGATATTAAATATCCTGACCATGTTTTTAAACTGAAGAAATCACTATATGGCTTGAAACAAGCTCCCAGAGCTTGGTATGATAGACTAAGTAATTTCTTAATCAAAAATGATTTTAAAAGAGGACAGGTTGATACAACACTCTTCAGAAGGACCCTTGGGAAAGATATTCTTGTTGTGCAAATATATGTTGATGATATAATATTTGGTTCTACTAATGCATCTCTTTGCAAGGAATTTTCTAAGTTAATGCATGATGAATTTGAAATGAGCATGATGGGAGAGCTGAAGTTCTTCCTGGGCATTCAAATTAATCAATGCAAAGATGGAGTCTATGTTCATCAATCAAAGTGTACAAAGGAGCTTCTGAAGAAGTTCACGCTTGAAGATTGTAAAGTGATGAACACTCCAATGCACCCTACGTGCACCTTAAGCAAAGAAGATGAAGGAGCTAAAGTAGATCAGAAGCTGTACAGAGGTATGATTGGTTCTTTGTTATACCTCACTGCATCTAGGCCAGATATTTTATTCAGTGTATGCTTGTGTGCAAGATACCAATCAGATCCTAGAGAATCTCATATGACTGCTGTCAAGAGAATCTTCAGGTATTTGAAAGGAACAACTAATCTTGGACTCCTTTATAGGAAATTCTTAGATTATAAGCTAATTGGATTCTGTGATGCTGATTATGCTGGTGATAGGATTGAAAGAAAGTCAACCAGTGGCAATTGTCAATTTCTGGGTGATAATCTTATATCCTGGGCTAGCAAAAGACGAACAACTATTGCTATGTCTACAGCAGAAGCAGAATACATTTCAGCTGCAAGTTGTTGTACACAACTACTTTGGATGAAACATCAGTTGGAAGACTATCAGATAATTGCTAACAGTATTCCCATTTATTGTGATAATACTGCTGCTATTTGTTTGTCTAAAAATCCAATTTTGCATTCAAGAGCTAAGCACATTGAAATCAAACACCATTTTATCAGAGACTATGTTCAAAAAGGAATTTTAGATATACAATTCATTGATACTAAAAATCAATGGGCTGATATATTTACTAAGCCTCTAACTGTTGAAAGGTTTGATTTTATAAAGAAAAATTTGAACATGCACTTTGTGTCTGATTAAATGTTTGCTTGCTCCTGAATAGGATTTTAGGTTCTGAAGTTAGTTCAGAAGCAGTAGTTCATCAAAAGCTCGTTAGTGAGATTCTGAGGAAAACTCGCTTCTGATGATGACGTCAGCATCTGAAATCCAGAAGCTGGATTTTATGCTTCTGAATAGTAGAGTTAGTGGAAACGTTGGGAGTTACTTTTTATGGTAACTTCTGGCCCACTAACTTGGTAGTTACTCTTAAAGTTTCTGACGTGGCCTGTCTGTATTGGTGTATAACTAAAAAGGGCAATGATGATTTAATAGCTTTGAAAAGTACTTTCATGCGCCCCCAATTTGTCATTAATGTTATGTTTGTTTGTCTCTTTTGAATTGCAATCGTTTTACTCTTAACACTTTGACAATTCACACACTACTCACTTCACAAACAAACACTTTGTTTTCAAACCTGTACTTGTGAAGTAAGCGCATTCTCTCAACCTTAGAACCCTAAAATCATCATCTTCTTCAAATCTTCTTCAATCAATCAATGGCATCATCAAGCTCAAAAGTTTCAGAATCTACTGCACGAAAGATTCCTGAGTATGACTATAGAGGAAGAAGCATGAAACTAGAAGAATGGGAACTAAAGGTTCAGATAGAAAATCCAATGGATTTCGAATCACTAGCCTTTCATGAGTGTTGGATCAGAAGCTACTATGAAAAGCAAGGACTCATGTAATACTTCAAGATGTTGAATGGACCAACATATGAAGCATTGGTTAGGCACTTCTGGGTAAGAGCGAAAATCTATGACAAAATAGCATCTCTAGCTGAAGAAAGTCAAATGGTTTTGATTTATCCAGAACTGGATGGGAAGACGAGAGAAGAAATGGGACTTGAGCCTTTTACCGGTGTTGAAATCAGGTCCAGTATCTGTGGAATTCCAGTAAGGATTGCTGAATGGCAGTTAGAAGTTGTACTTGGTATAGAAGCTTCTGGAAAATATTCTGGAATTGATCTTTCAAATGCTGCTGAAGAACGCATTTAGAAAGAAAAAGCTAATTTGGTCATATATAATTCCACGAAGGAAGGAAAATATGCTGACTTAAACATGGAAAAGAAGATGCTTCTGAAGATTCAGAATGAAGATTTACTTCCATGTGGTGGAAATGAGAAACCCAATTTGGCTCAAAAAGTCTTTCTCCAGCACTTCATCAAACAGGAAAAGGTGAATGTGCCAAAATACATGTTCAAATATTTGATAGAATGTCTGAAAAAGAGTCAACTACAGAACAGTCCTTGGGTTCCTTATGGAAGACTCTTATCAGAAATATTCTATCAAGGAGGAGTTTTGGACAGGCTAAGCAGTGTTGAAGCCTTCACAGATAAGATGATTGACACTAAGACTGGGAAGTTCATCAATGCTAATACACTCGTGCATATGAAGCTAATCGGTGAGTCACCAAGCTTCAAACTGATTTAAGTGAATCCCATGTCAGGTCTGATCTTATGAGAGATTTTCCACCCATCTGCAAGAAGGATCCTATTGAGGTACAGATGTACTACATCAAAGATCACTATGAGGCAACCAACAAGGTCATTAGGTTGGATGAGGTACCTGAGGAAATGTATGGTGGTGCGGTGCCTCTAGCAAAAGGCAGAAGATCAAAAAGAAAAATGACTGCAGAAGAGTACATGGAAGTTGAAAAATCTGCAAAGAAGGCAAAGGTCACTTCTGATAAGCTTAAGATTGGTGGTTTTGCAATGCCATCAGTTGAAGAAGTAGCTGAACACATCAATTCAAGTGTGATCCTGAGTATTGGTATTGCTCCTGAATAGCCTGCTATACCAAAAAGGAAGAGGAAACCAGCCTTGAGGAGGACCAAGGATTTTCCTCATGTTACCAAGAAAGCTGAAGCTGCTTCTGATTTGGCTTTGAAGGATTTACAAAGGAAGAAGGCAGAAGCTGAAAAAGTCTTGGAAATTGCATCTGAGCTACAAGAGTCTGTAGTTTCAGAAGCTAAGCACTTGATGTTGATGGCAAGTGAGACTGCTCAGAAGGATTCTGATCCTGAACTAGAAGAGGTAGTCAATATATCATCTGATTCCGCATCCTCATCATCATCAGATTCTGATGATGATATACCCATAGGACTCCTTTTTCGAAAATCAGTAAAAAGCCATTCAACATCAACCAAGACCAACAAAAAGCCCTCTCAATCAAGCTCTTATGAACCAGTTGGTCATATAATCAGTCAGAAGTTAGGAGAAATGGCTGAGCAGAGAGACAGAGTCATTGATACTATCCTCCGCCATAACCCTCAACCTATTAACATTCAACCGCTCAACATGATCATACCAGAAAATGTTGAACCTACCTCAGAGAAATCCTCTGAGACAACTCCAGAAGCAGCTGCTTCTGAAAAAGTTGTTTTAGAAAGCCCCCGTCAACAAACACCTGAACCACACAAACCCACATCACCCCCACAACAACATTCACCCATAGCTTACATTGAACCCCAACCTAACATTCAAACTCAACAAACATCACCACAACAACCACCTCAATCTAACCCACAACCAGAGCATACTGAACCACAAGAAGAACAAGCTTTACCCAAACCCACTCCCATGGATATTGACAATCATCAAGTCAATCTCCAAACCTCAACCTCAACCTCACACATTGCTTCTGACCAACCATCATCTTCAACTCCATCTCAACAAATCACCATTTCAGAATCCCATCCTGCTCAAGACCTTATCCTTAGTGATTCTGACCTTGAAACCCTGTAACAACCACCCATAGACATCCTGGAATCTGATTATATGGATGTAGAGCTACTCAAGATCCTCTCTGAAATGCATGATCTGGTGGACCAAAGAAGGACAATTGATCTCACCAATGCATATGAAGAAAGATGGGCATCACTTCAGAAGAAAGCTACTGAGATGATAGAGGCGATAAAGAACAAATGCATCAGAATTAAGGGAGCTACTGTCAGAAGATTGCTAAAGGATCTGAAGCAAAGGCTTAGAGTTGGAGGTCCTAGACTGCTTCTGGCAAACAAGCCATTCTTCTCAGAAGCTGATTACTTGACCAGAGAGGCAAGGATGTTCAAGCTGCTCAGGCAGAGGATGGCACAACAACAGCAGGAAGCTAAAGCAAGGGAACTAGAACTTCTTCAGAGGCAACAAGCTCTTGAAGAACTGGTGAAGAAGCAAGCAGAAGAATTAGAGAAGATGAAGAAACAACAACAAACCAACCCTTAGTTGCACACCTTAGTGTTAATATTTTGTTTGTTGTTTGTTTTAGTTACTTTAGTTCTTGCTTCTGAACATTCCTTGTTTTATCTTTTTACTACTTCTGATGCTTAGTTGATTCTGATTCATGCAATGTCTGGATATTTTTTTTAATTTTACTTAGTTTTTTTTCATACTCTGATTATATTTTTGATGAGATTATAGGTTCTCATTTTAGTTATACTCTCTTCTTGTTTGAGTTTTTCTCAAATCTTTTTGTTGTTATTGCTTTATTTGCTTTTTGCTAATGCAAAAGGGGGAGTATATATGATAGTATTTAAAGGCTCTGAGCCCCATCAATGATATTTGAAAATTTTGAAAAACTTCTTTTTTTTTGTTTTACCTAAAGAGGGGTGCATCAAAAATGAGGGAGTATCAAATTTCAAATAAAAATTAATTGGACCACTCTTCTCATCTATAATTCATTTCATTTAAAGCTCTGATGTTATTATTGTGCGTTAAATGAATTTAATTAACCTGGATAGAACTTAGGGGGAGCTTACAAACCTCACCTTAAAGACTATCAGACTCACGGGGAGTTTGAGCTTACAAACCTCAGATTCTGAGCTTACAAACCTCAGAACCCCAAAGTCAACTTGTTAATTAGATTAACAACAATTGATCAATTTTAAATACTATTGTTTGTCATCATCAAAAAGGGGGAGATTGTTGGAACAAAATGTGTTTGACAATGAACCTTAAAGAGTTTTGATGATAACAAGGTATTAAAAATTGTAAATTGGACTAGCTAATATTTGTTCAAGTGTACAGGACCATAATTAAAATTTACATCATTTATTGGTTCTGAATGAGCAAATAAAGAGCAAAAGGAATCAACAAAATTGAAGCTTAGACGCTCCTGAAGGCAACTTGCTTCTGAAGAGAATAAGCACTCCTGAAGTAAAGCCGCTCCTGAAGTCAGTAAAGTGCTCCTGAAGAATAGTGCTCCTGAAGACAAGAGGTCCAGAAGCTGCATCATCAGAAGCTGCATTATCAGAAGCTGCGTTATCAGAAGCTGCATCATCAGAAGCTGCGTTATCAGAAGCTGCCTCATCATAAGCCATTTCACCAGAAGCTGAAGATCAACTGAATTTGAGAAATTTAAGGATTTAAGAGCTGTGTCATGGATCAAAATTCATCAAAGGACAACAAAAGATCAGTGGAATTTTGCAACGGTCATTTCAAAGGTATTTGAAGACATGTGCTTGCAATTTTGGACAAAATCGTTGACATTGTACGAACTGTACAACCACCTTCTCCACTACTCTGTTTTGTGTCCACACTACAAGACAAGAAAACAGCTCCAGAATACGGCTTCGCCTGCATAGATGTTCCTTTGGATAAGGAATGGATTTCAAATTGGTTCTTCATAGGATAACAACCAAATCAGGCAAAAGATCATTGGTGAAAGATTAAGCTTCAACAACGACTCTTTGATGTGCTGGCAATTTCACAACCTCTCTTTCACACCTCTATATAAGGGAGTGAATACTTAGAGATTTGGTAATGCTGAATGAAAGACTCACAATATCTTTACAAGTGCCAAACCTCTGCTGAAATTGTTCTGCATTCACTTAGAATTTCTGTGTCTCAAAGTTTCATCTTAGAAATTCCAAAGTTATTGAGTCTGTATCTGATTTGTATTGTGAGCACCTCTGATTGTATATCAAGTGTTCAACCTTAAACAATTTTCTGTGTAATTTTGTTTAGTTAGAAGTCTCTTGCAGTTGTGCTTGAGCAGGGAAGTCTCTTGATTGTGTTCTTGAGCAAAGGAAGACTCTTGCAAAGTGTGCTTAAGCAAAGGAAGTCTCTTGGAGGTGTGCTTGAGCAATTGTAATCAGATATTACATTTTAGTGAAATCTCCTTGGAAGTGCAAGGGGGACTGGACTACTTCTGGATTGTGGAAGGAACCAGTATAATTGCTTTGTGTCGTTCTTCTTCTCTCTCTCTGTTTTATTCCGCTGCGTTCAGATTATGATTATCACTTCAGAAGTTGTTTCACTTAGCTTCTGTTCAGTGTGTTCAGTTTTAGGAGAAACGAAGAATTTTTCAAAACACAATTCAACCCCCCTTCTTGTGTTTTTCTCACCTTCACAATTGTCACTATTTGATTCCAAGAATAAAGATGAATGTTTATGATGGAGAGCTACTCTATTTATAGCTTTACAATTGACTTAAAATCTAAGCAACTACAAGGGCTATTCGGTAAAACTAAAACAGAGTAACTTGGGCTTGAAGAAAAGCAGCAAAAGGGCATCTGGAGGGTGGCACGGCCGTGCCACATGTCAGCACCGGCCGTGCCAAGCTTCTGACTTGTGGGAGACATATTTTTGTCTCCGTATCTTCGTATTTTTGTTCTGAATTTGCTCCAGACTCCTTTCTTTTGCTCCAAGACACCTTCCATCATATATTCGTTCCTGAAATATAAAATATGCAATTGTAGTAAAAAGATTCAAAAAGGAAATAAAATTGCAATAAAATAAAATCTAATCTGAAATAAAACTAAACTAAATAATGCATAAAAATAGACTAAATATAGACTCATCAAACTCCCCCACACTTGAATCTTTGCTTGTCCTCAAACAAAAGGCAATAGACATGGCAGCAACAAGAAAGATTAAAGATGGCAACACAATTGAAAAACTCATGCCTCTCATAAGGTTTTATTTCAAGTACACTAATCACGACCTCAAGCATTCCTTGTGAACCTATTCAACCCAACAACAAGTCTTAAGTGAGTGTGTGTGTGCAGTCCAACCCTTTTCTTGCTCCTGTATAAGACAGATATTATGAGGAACAGGTTCTATCCTTAATGCTAAAGTAACCGAAAAAAGTTCTTTCTTCATTTCATATAAGAGAGATGGGAATTTTAAAATTAAATTAGATTAACAATTTAAGCACAAGGGGCTGCAGATTGCTTAGGGGCTATCTATCCTCGTAGGAAGTCTTTTTGGAGGGGATGTCCTTTCCCCCTAGATTCAAGATCACCCTAAGTAGTGCTGCAAAATTTTTTTTATTCATCTCCGCGTAGGAAGTCTTTTTGGAGAGGGTGTCCTTTCCCCCTAGCTTTGACGAATTTATTTCCTCTTTTGAGGGATTTGGAACTTAAGCTCAATTAGGGAGTCACCACCACAATTAGGAAGTTAGGGATTGTCCTTTCCCCCACATGTTGGTGCCATTCTCCCGCCCCATTTTAACACATTATAAAAGAATAAAACAATAAGGCACATTAATTATTTCCCACACAAACTTATACTACTTTTACTCTGAAGACTTTTAAGGGTCTAAGTTAACCCTAAAGATAGAACGTGCTCCTTAAAATACCTACTCATACACGTACTCAAAGATTGCAACTGGGTGCTTTTCTCATTGGAGAATTTTTCACAATAAAACGAGATGTGGGTATAGCAAGAACACAAAAAACACAAGAAACCACTTTCATGTACAAGAAACAACCTTTTTAAGAGAAGACAACAAAAAAATTTATGCCATGATTTACATTAAAAACAAGCTACTTAACCATGCCTTTCGCTATAAAAACAAAACAAAAGAATAAGGTTCAAGGGAGTTTGGAACACTACGGCTCTAGACACTTTATAAGCCCCCCCCCCCCCCCCCCCCCACACTTAGGGGAAGCATTGTCCTTAATGATTCAAAAGAAAAGAAGAAGTAGAGGAAGAAGAAGAAAGAGTAGAAGGGGAAGAAGAAGGAGAAGAAGAGATAAGGGAAGAGAGGAAGAGGAATATTGAGGTCCATAAGGAGGACCTTGGAGATGAAGGTGTTGCATCATCCGGCGAAGCATCTCATTGTTTTCTTGTGTTAAGCAGTTGCCCCTTTGGACATCATTCCTTAGTCCGGAGATTTCAACACCTTGCCTTTGTTGCTCGGTGCTTATCCTCTCAACCTCGGTGCGCATCCATGCCCATCTTTCATTGTCATTAAGCTCTCCGGCTTCATGGCCATGGTGCTCTCCCTCATGGTGCAAGATAGCACCTTATTCTTCATCATGGTGCAAGTTAACTCCTTCTCCCACGTCATGATCTTGCTCCTCAAGAACCTGCACATCATCAACATACAACAAATTTTCTTCCACCTCGGTGGTAGTCCGAATGGGTTAGGAAGTAAAAACAAGATAGGCACATTTAGCTTGAGTTGGTAATGGATGGGTGGACGAGGTTTGATGAAATTCATAGCAATGAGGGTGTCCATGTTAAGTCTATTATTTCTCTCAATCGGTTTGATCCCTTCATCCTCACCCACTCCAAAACACCTAGCTATGTATGTAATGATGCCACCCACCACTATGTCTCCTTTACCGGCTGGTCTAGTACCTACGAAGTCTAGGTAGTCAATCAAATAGAAACAAGTGTTGACGGGGTGGTTATAGAGCATTGCCCACAACATGAAGAGCTCATCGGTTCTACTCGGTTCTACCCCAAATAGTGCAAGTCATTACCCTTTGAAGGTACCTAAGTACGGGGTTGTGAATGTTGCTAGCTTTATTGGCTCTAGTGACGAAGGTTGTAAGGTTGGTGATACGTTCCCAAAAGGAAGTGGGATGATAGGCATCCGGCTTTAGACTAGGATCCCAATGATCATGGATATACCCCTCGTTTGCAAAGCCTAAGGCATCATAAAAGTGCTGTAGAGACATATCATAATCAATATTCATTAGCCTAAAAGAAACTCTATGATTAGGGTTATCAAAATTCAACCTATCTTTAGTAAAAACAATGGAACTCAAAAACTCATAGGTAAAATTCTCATAACCCCTCATAGGTTTCAACATATCGGTCCAACCTAGCTTCCCTATCAGCCTATAAACATCATCTATAAGCTCTATCACATTCAAAGTATGAGAATCATGATATCTAGAAGGATGCAAAGGTTTAGAGATTAGAGTTTTGTACCTGTCCCTTTGCTTGTTGTCTTTGAACGGTATTCCATGATTCTTGACTTGTGCTTGCCTCTTTGGAGGGGGTCCTCCGGAAGATCTTGCTAGTTCCTTGCCACTTCTTCTTGAAGCCATTGACCTTAGGTTGACTTTTGTGTGGATGGGTTGAAGGCTAGGGTTTTGGAAGATTTATGGTAGAAAGGATTGGTTTAGGGTTGGGGTTTATGTTTGAGTAAGGTTTATGAGTTTATTTGTGGAGTTTGGTTAAGGATTTGTGGTTTTTGGGTTAGGTTTTGAGTGAATAGGGTTTTGGTGAATTATGGGTTTGGGTGGATGAAAGTTGTTTTCGATTGGTGGTTTGTGTTTTGAATGGAGTTTGGGATTGATTAGTGGAAGAATTGGATTAATTTGGTGGAGTTTTGATGGAGATATGAAGGTTTGTGGTGTGATGGTTATGGAGGTTTTAGAGAGAAGTATGAAGGTAGAGAGAGGTTTGTGTTTGAGAATGAATAAAGAAGAAGAGAAAAATTATGGTTATAGGCAACAAGAAGTCGGGCACGGCTGTGCCACCCTTGGCACGGGCCGTGCCAACATACTGACTTTGGTTGGCTTTTTGTGTTGTAAAAATCTGGCACGGTCGTGCCAGCCTTAGCACGGGCCGTGCCAACCTTCTGGACACAGGGGCTTCAAAATTTTTCAACTTTCTCGAATCATACTCGGACAATTACCTACAAAACACTTAAAATAAAGAAAAACAAACAAAATAAAGCAAATAAATGTGTCGGTTGCCTCCCACGAAGCGCTCGTTTAAAGTCATTAGCTTGACGGTTAGAAAGAGTCCTTAGAATGGATCAAAGAGATCATGTTGTGTAGATGACGCTATGAAACGTTCTTTCACATCAGGATCTTTAAGCACGCAACAAGAGTAAAGAGCAGGACCTTTCATAACATTTTCCAACTCAAAGCCTGCCATTTTATCACCCACTTGAAAGACAATCCTACCATTTTTAACATCAACAAGAGCTCCCGCAGTGGCGAGGAAAGGTCTACCTAGGATTATGGGGACGTCTTCGTCCTCTTCAATGTCAATGACCACAAAATCAGTTGGGATGTATATCCATTCTATCTTAACAGGTATGTCCTCAACGAATCCGGCTAGTTTCATGGTAGAACGATCAGCTAACTTTAACACTATCTCGGTAGGTTTCAACTCTCCTATTCCCATCCTCTTAAAGAGGGACAAAGGCAGCAAACTAACACTAGCTCCGAAGTCACACAAGGCTTTGTTTATGGTTTCATTCCCAATTTCACAAGGTATGGCAAAGCTACCTGGATCTCTAAGCTTAGGGGTGTCTTCTGAATGATTGCACTAGCGTCCTTAGCCAAGGCTATTGTCTCATTATGCTCTATAGTCTCTTTCTTTGAAAAAAATTTCTTTAAAAACTTAGCATATAGAGGCATCCGAGACAAAACTTCTGCAAAGGGAAGTTTAATGCAAATCTTCCTAAGTATATTCACAAATTTTTTAAATTTACCCTCCAAGTTAAGCTTAGCAAGATTTAAAGGGGATGGAGTTTTGTTCTCATCAAATGGTTTCACAGTTTCATCACCTAAAAGATTGACACTTTCTTTCCCCATGTTTTTAACCTTAGCAATAGTTTCACCTAACTTACTACCCCCGAAAGAAATAGCATTGACATGGGCTTTAGGGTTGGCTTCGGTTTGACCAGGAAAGACTCCCGGTGTTTGAGAAAGGGTGGCCACTTGTTGGGCCACTTGGGAAATTTGGGTTTCAAGCATCTTAGAGTGAGTAGCAATAGAATCAGCTTTGGTGGTGAGTTTGGAAAGAGAATCGTTTAGAAATCCGGTTTGGTTTTTAAGTTCTTGAAGTTGTTTATTTTGGTTGGCAATAGAATTTTCCAACAAAATTTCCAAATTAGATTTCTGAGCGACTCTCTGGTTGATTGCATAGCCAGGTGGTGCTACTTGTCCATAGGGATCTTGATTTTTGTAAAAGTTTTGATTTTGTCTCATCCCTTGGTTGTATTGAGCGTAGTTCATTTGCTCAACACCACTAATAGCACTACCTAGTTGGCAATCAACACCAACATGACCAGTTATACCACAAATTTCACAAGAAGGAGATGTAGAAGCAGAAGTAACAGCACTAACATTTAATTTTTCAAATTTTCAGGTTAGTGCATCAATCTTAGAAGCAAGGTGATCATAGTTAGAGACTTCGTACATACCTGCCTCCTTTTTGGAGGATGAAGAACTAGCGATGGCTCTCTCGTCGGTCCATTTGTACTGATTTTGAGCCATGTTTTCAATCAAGGCATATGCCTCCGTGTAGTTCTTGTTCATTAGAGCTCCACCTGTAGCTGCATCAACAAATATCTTAGTGGTATAAGACAAGCCATTATAAAAGGTGTGGATTATGAGCCACTTCTCTAAACCATGGTGGGGACAAAGTCTAAGTAATTCCTTGAACCGCTCCCACGTATCATAGAGAGATTCCCCATCTTTTTGATTGAACCGTGTAATTTGGTCCCTTTGTTTAGCAATTTTAGAGGGGGGAAGAATCGGGCAAGGAATGCTTGCCTCATTTGACCCCATGAAGTAATGGAACCGACTTCAAGGGAATGGAACCAAGCGCTAGCTCTATCCCTTAAGGAAAAGGGAAAGAGATGAAGTCTTACGGCCTCTTGGTTCTCCTTTAGGGTTCCACTAATTCGTAGGAAAACAGAGATGTGAAGATTGGGATCCTCGGTGGGGGATCCCGAAAACTGATTTTGCTGCACCAGGTTAAGTAAGGCAGGCTTGATTTCAAAGTTGTCATCCTCAACCGTTGGGTACACAATAACAGCTTGTGGCTCAGCCGTAGAGGGCGTTGCACACTCTTTGAGAGTGTGATCAACCATGGCGGTGTTATTTCGTGCGTCTCTCTTTCTTTTATGCAAAAACCTTTTGATCTCGGGAATGAGTATCACTCGATTTCTGGTTCTTCGCATAAAAAATTGAGAACCCAAGAAGCTAACGATAACAAAAAGAAAAGAAAAGAGTAAAAGAAGAAAAAGAAAAGAAAAAGAAGAGAATTCTAATCACTAAGAAAAAGTTAATTAAATTAGTTAACTCCCCGACAACGGCGCCAAAAACTTGATAGGCCAAACCGCAAGTGCACGGTCTATCGAAGTAGTAGTAAAAGAGAGTATCGTTCCGCTAGGGAGTTGTTTAATTTAACTAACTTTAGGAGAATGATTAGAGGAGAAGAAAGTTTATAAAAGAGGAGGTTCAGTTGGTTGAAGTAAATAACAATAATAAAAAGGAGCCTTGGGATCATTGGTTCATCGTAATAACGAATCTTTCACAAACAAGCCTTAAACTTATAACCTTACGTTGGTCTTAATTTCTAAAGACAAGTTTCTCTTTAGCCTATCACATCTCCTTTCGGTCTCAGTGAGTGTGTTCCTCCAACAACCACACCTATTTTCATGGGTGATTGCCTTTGGAATCCTTGAAGCTCGAAACTTTATATGTCTCAAGGTTTGCTAGACTATTTTCATGTTTCGCAATCCTTGTCTAGATTCACTTGTTCGAATATCAAAACTCCACTTTCGTTTTATGAATTGATATTTGGAATAATGAATTAACAATTATCAAACCCTCCACTTTCGTTTCCACATTTTGATAATGGTTAATTCATGTTAAAACGGTGAATCTAGATTAGAAATTAAGGTTACATAAGATTAAGGTTTAAGGCTTGGTTTGATCTGGATTACGTCATTAGACTTATCCAACAATCCCAAGACAAGAGAAGTCTACTCACTCATGTTCATCGTAGACATGGGGGAAGAAGAGAGAAAGCAATAAAATAACAAGAAAGTAAATAAAATAAAAGATGAACTTTACTATGAAAACAATTGTCACTATTTGATTCCAAGAATAAAGATGAATGTTTATGATGGAGAGCTACTCTATTTATAGCTTTACAATTGACTTAAAATCTAAGCAACTACAAGGGCTATTCGATAAAACTAAAACAGAGTAACTTGGGCTTGAAGAAAAGCAGTAAAAGGGCATCTTGAGGGTGGCATGATCGTGCCACATGTTGGCACGGGCCGTGCCAAGCTTCTGACTTGTGGGAGACATATTTTTGTCTCCGTATCTTCGTATTTTTGTTTCGAATTTGCTCCAGACTCCTTTCTTGTGCTCCAAGACACCTTCCATCATATATTCGTTCCTGAAATATAAAATATGCAATTGTAGTAAAAAGATTCAAAAAGAAAATAAAATTGCAATAAAATCAAATCAAATCTTAAATAAAAGTAAACTAAATAATGCATAAAAATAGACTAAATATAGACTCATCAAGGACTAACGTAAAATTATAAGTTTAAGGGTTTGTTTGTGAAGGATTCGTCATTACGATGAACCAATAATCTCATGGCTCTCTTTTTATTATTGTATTTCTTTTCAATCAGCTGAACCTCCTACTTTATAATCTTTCTTCTCCTCTAATCATTCTCTAAAAGTTAATTAAATTGAACAACTCCCTAGCGGAACGATACTCTCTTTTACTACTACTTCGATAGACTGTGCACTTGTGATTTGGCCTATCAAGTTTTTGGCGCCGTTGTCGGGGAGTTAACTAATTTAATTAACTTTTTCTTTTTGATTAGGATTCTTTTATTTTTCTTTTTCTTCTTTTACTCTTTTCTTTTCTTTCTGTTATCATTAACTTCTTGGGTTCTCAATTTTTTATGCAAAAAACCAGAAATCGAGTGGTATTCATTCCCAAGATCAAAAGGTTTTTACATAAAAGAAAGAGAGACGCACGAAATAATACCGCCATGGCTAATCGCACTCTCAAAGAGTATGCAACACAGTCTAGGGCCGAGCCACAAGCTATTATTGTGTACCCAACGGTTGAGGATGACAACTTTGAAATCAAGCCTGCCCTACTTAACTCGGTGCAGCAAAATCAGTTTTCGAGATCCCCCACCGAGGATCCCAATCTTCACATTTCTGTTTTCCTAAGAATTAGTGGAACCATAAAAGAGAACCAAGAGGCTGTAAGACTCCGTCTCTTTCCCTTTTCCTTAAGGGATAGAGCTAGCGTTTGGTTCCATTCCCTTGAAGTCGGTTCCATTACTTCATGGGATCAAATGAGGCAAGCATTCCTTGCCCGATTCTTTCCCCCTCTAAAACTGCTAAACTAAGGGGCCAAATTACACGGTTCGATCAAAAAGATGGGGAATCTCTTTATGATGCGTGGGAGCATTTCAAGAAAATGCTTAGACTTTGTCCCCACCATGGTTTAGAGAAGTGGCTCACAGTCCACACTTTTTATAATGTCTTGTCTTATACCACTAAGATGTCTGTTGATGCAGCTTCAGGTGGAGCTCTAATGAACAAGAACTACACGGAGGCATATGCCTTGATTGAAGATATGGCTCAAAATCATTACAAATGGACCGACGAGAGAGCCATCACCAACTCTTCACCCTCCAAAACGGAGGCAGGTATGTACGAAGTCTCTAACTATGATCACCTTGTTGCTAAGCTTGATGCACTAACTCAAAAATTTGAAAAACTAAATGTTAGTGCCATCACTTCTACTTTTACATCTCCTTCTTATGAAATCTGTGGTATATCTGGTCATGTTGGTGTTGATTGCCAACTAGGTAGTGCTATTAATGGTGTTGAGCAAATGAACTACGCTCAATACAACTAAGGGATGAGGCAAAACCAAAACTTTTATAAAAGAATAAAACAATATGGCACATTAATTATTTCCCACACAAACTTATACTACTTTTACTCTGAAGACTTTTAAGGGTCTAAGTTAACCCTAAAGATAGAACGTGCTCCTTAAAATACCTACTCATACACTTACTCAAAGATTGCAACTGAGTGCTTTTCTCATTGGAGAATTTTTCACAATAAAACGAGATGTGGGTATAGCAAGAACACAAAAAACACAAGAAACCACTTTCATGTACAAGAAACAACCTTTTTAAGAGAAGACAACAAAAAAATTTATGCCATGATTTACATTAAAAACAAGCTACTTAACCATGCCTTTCGCTATAAAAACAAAACAAAAGAATAAAGTTCAAGGGAGTTTGGAACACTACGGCTCTAGACACTTTATAAGCCCCCCCCCCCCCCCCCCACACACACACACACACTTAGGGGAAGCATTGTCCTTAATGATTCAAAAGAAAAGAAGAAGAAGAAAGAGTAGAAGGGGAAGAAGAAGGAGAAGAAGAGATAAGGGAAGAGAGGAAGAGGAAAGCTCACAATTTATTGAGGTCCATAAGGAGGACCTTGGAGATGAAGGTGTTGCATCATCCGGCGGAGCATCTCATTGTTTTCTTGTGTTAAGCGGTTGCCCCTTTGGACATCATTCCTTAGTCCGGAGATTTCAACGCCTTGCCTTTGTTGCTCGGTGCTTATCCTCTCAACCTCGGTGCGCATCCATGCCCATCTTTCATTGTCATTAAGCTCTCCGGCTTCATGGCCATGGTGCTCTCCCTCATGGTGCAAGTTAGCACCTTATTCTTCATCATGGTGCAAGTTAACACCTTCTCCCACGTCATGATCTTGCTCCTCAAGAACCTGCACATCATCAACATACAACAAATTTTCTTCCACCTCGGTGGTAGTCCGAATGGGTTAGGAAGTAAAAACAAGATAGGCACATTTAGCTTGAGTTGGTAATGGATGGGTGGACGAGGTTTGATGAAATTCATAGCAATGAGGGTGTCCATGTTAAGTCTATTATTTCTCTCAATCGGTTTGATCCCTTCATCCTCACCCACTCCAAAACACCTAGCTATGTATGTAATGATGCCACCCACCACTATGTCTCCTTTACCGGCTGGTCTAGTACCTACGAAGTCTAGGTAGTCAATCAAATAGAAACAAGTGTTGACGGGGTGGTTATAGAGCATTGCCCACAACATGAAGAGCTCATCGGTTCTACTCGGTTCTACCCCAAATAGTGCAAGTCATTACCCTTTGAAGGTACCTAAGTACGGGGTTATGAATGTTGCTAGCTTTATTGGCTCTAGTGACGAAGGTTGTAAGGTTGGTGATACGTTCCCAAAAGGAAGTGGGATGATAGGCATCCGGCTTTAGACTAGGATCCCAATGATCATGGATATACCCCTCGTTTGCAAAGCCTAAGGCATCATAAAAGTGCTGTAGAGACATATCATAATCAATATTCATTAGCCTAAAAGAAACTCTATGATTAGGGTTATCAAAATTCAACCTATCTTTAGTAAAAACAATGGAACTCAAAAACTCATAGGTAAAATTCTCATAACCCCTCATAGGTTTCAACATATCGGTCCAACCTAGCTTCCCTATCAGCCTATAAACATCATCTCTAAGCTCTAGCACATTCAAAGTATGAGAATCAGGATATCTAGAAGGATGCAAAGGTTTAGAGATTAGAGTTTTGTACCTGTCCCTTTGCTTGTTGTCTTTGAACTGTATTCCATGATTCTTGACTTGTGCTTGCCTCTTTGGAGGGGGTCCTCCGGAAGATCTTGCTGGTTCCTTGCCACTTCTTCTTGAAGCCATTGACCTTAGGTTGACTTTTGTGTGGATGGGTTGAAGGTTAGGGTTTTGGAAGATTTATGGTAGAAAGGATTGGTTTAGGGTTGGGGTTTATGTTTGAGTAAGGTTTATGAGTTTATTTGTGGAGTTTGGTTAAGGATTTGTGGTTTTTGGGTTAGGTTTTGAGTGAATAGGGTTTTGGTGAATTATGGGTTTGGGTGGATGAAAGTTGTTTTCGATTGGTGGTTTGTGTTTTGAATGGAGTTTGGGATTGATTAGTGGAAGAATTGGATTAATTTGGTGGAGTTTTGATGGAGATATGAAGGTTTGTGGTGTGATGGTTATGGAGGTTTTAGAGAGAAGTATGAAGGTAGAGAGAGGTTTGTGTTTGAGAATGAATAAAGAAGAAGAGAAAAATTATGGTTATAGGCAAATCTTCCTAAGTATATTCACAAATTTTTTAAATTTACCCTCCAAGTTAAGCTTAGCAAGATTTAAAGGGGATGAAGTTTTGTTCTCATCAAATGGTTTCACAGTTTCATCACCTAAAAGCTTGACACTTTCTTTCCCCATGTTTTTAACCTTAGCAATAGTTTCACCTAACTTACTACCCCCGAAAGAA
This sequence comes from Medicago sativa, assembly GCF_051527215.1. Taxonomy (NCBI): domain Eukaryota; kingdom Viridiplantae; phylum Streptophyta; class Magnoliopsida; order Fabales; family Fabaceae; genus Medicago; species Medicago sativa. The sequence goes on from NC_140750.1 coordinate 47,681,216, forward strand.
ATAGCATTGACATGGGCTTTAGGGTTGGCTTCGGTTTGACCAGGAAAGACTCCCGGTGTTTGAGAAAGGGTGGCCACTTGTTGGGCCACTTGGGAAATTTGGGTTTCAAGCATCTTAGAGTGAGTAGCAATAGAATCAGCTTTGGTGGTGAGTTTGGAAAGAGAATCGTTTAGAAATCCGGTTTGGTTTTTAAGTTCTTGAAGTTGTTTATTTTGGTTGGCAATAGAATTTTCCAACAAAATTTCCAAATTAGATTTCTGAGCGACTCTCTGGTTGATTGCATAGCCAGGTGGTGCTACTTGTCCATAGGGATCTTGATTTTTGTAAAAGTTTTGATTTTGTCTCATCCCTTGGTTGTATTGAGCGTAGTTCATTTGCTCAACACCACTAATAGCACTACCTAGTTGGCAATCAACACCAACATGACCAGTTATACCACAAATTTCACAAGAAGAAGATGTAGAAGCAGAAGTAACAGCACTAACATTTAATTTTTCAAATTGTCGGGTGTTATACCCTAATTTTGGACCTAAAAATACTAATCAATCTTTCCTTTCTTGCATTTCAAGCTATTTGAACTGTCTCTGATCAACTGCATCTTTCTCTGCATTCTATTTCAATGTTATTTGCAAATTCACATGCAAGGGTATTTTAGTCATTTCCTATGTCAAAATTTCTTTCAGTCTTTTAAAAATTTGTTTGAGTCTTTTCATTTGGCTAGAATAAGTCTCTGTTTCATTCTATGTCAAAATCCATTCCAAAAATTGCATTTGAAGTCATTTTGAGTCAGTTATGCCCCTAGGGGCATTTTAGTCTTTTCACGTGTTAAAACCCTGTTTAAATTTTAAAAATTGTCTCTGAGTCTTTCAAGTTGGTTTAAATAAACTTTTGTTTCAATTCTCTGTTAAAAATCTTTTTTAAGGTTGCATTTGAGTCGTTTTTAGTCGTTTTAGCCCTAGGGGCATTTTGGTCATTTCACACGAAATTTCGGCAGAGAGAGGTTACTTTAAAGTACCTCATTTAGGCCATTGGTTCGTTTTAGTCCGTTTTGTCAATTTTAGTCGTTTCACTTTACGTTATTTTCCAGTTACCAATTTTAATTCATTTTATTTTATTTTTTTTTTTACTTTAAGTCCCCAAAATTCTAAAAATTGCATTATAATCCTTTTCTGTCCAAGTCATTAGTCCAGTGCCATGTGTCAATTTTTCATTGGTCCAGTCAGTTACAAGTCCAGTCCACGTGTTAATTTTGCATTGGTCCAAGTCATTAGTCCAGTGCCATGTGTCACTATTCTATTGGCCCAGCCTGTCCAAGTGTCAGTCTATAAAAGGGGCCAAATCATCACAGAATCAAGGATTCACTGCCACATCACAAAAAAATCACGCAAACACAACCCTTTCTTTCTCTCTCTCAAAAAGTGGATCAAAGTCACATTTTCATCAAGAACATGATGAAGTTCATGAAGAACTTCATCATCCAACAACCCTAACCGTTTCCAGAATTGCCCCAAATCAACACCAGTGTGCCAAATTCATCGCAATTTATCACCAATCCAACCAATTCTCAACACAAATCCATCAAATCCGATCGTCAAATCATCACGAAGGTCTCAGAATACAAATTCAAATCACAAGCTACGATTTGAGTTTGTTACAGGATCGTAACTAACTCAGGTAACTTGAAGATCAAAGAATCAACACAGAGGAGCAAAGAAGAAGAAGACGAAGAGAGTACAAGGTTTTTCGGTCAATATTCTTACCAGACCCTCCGATTTCGACGAGGTAAATTCCTGATTCATCTTCCTCTTTCATCACTGCTTAGTGTATTCAAAGTTCTCTGTTGAGCATGTGAACGGCGTAGATCGAAGGTCGTAGAACCTTTTCTTCTAAAAATTTTGAGAAAACGATAAAGATTTGAACACCGTAAGCTCTTCTCCCCGATCTACGCCGATCCAAAGCTTATTTTGAAAAACGAGTTGGATTTTCGAATTTAGGGTTGAAATACGAAAGTTTTGGTATGATTTGTGTTTAGGACGTTAGGGTTAGGCTTCGCCGGAATCTGGATTCAACGGCGGAGTCGATGAAGTTTCCGGCGGAATCATGAAGATTCCGGCCGATCTTCATCTTCTCCGGCCGTTTCCTCCAGAAACCGGCAAGGAAGAAGAGAGCGCCGTTGAGTCTTAGAGAGAGAAGGAGGAAGTGTAGAGAGAGAAAGATTGTTAACAAATGAGTTGAACCGGACCATAAGCCTTTATGTAGATAGTTGGACCGGTTCGGTTCAGCTTTGGTTCATCTGTATTCGCATCCTGGCCGTTGGACCCAGGGTTTGATCCATCTGGATCAATCCTACGGCCTCTGTTGCTTCCTGAGATCCAAATCCATTTCCCCCTTTGGGCTTGGGCCACTTTTTCCTGCAGCTTTCGTTTTGTTCTTGTTTCTTGCTATTTTGACACTGGTAATTGATGTTTGCACCACTGTTGGCTTAAAATTGCATGAAAAGATTCCAAAAAAATCGTGAGTGCCTTTCTTATCATCTTGGTTGAATTTTTGATGCTGCTTGCATATTAAATCTTGATTAGATTGTGTGAAAACATTTTTGTGTTTTGAATGCTAGTTTTAGTTAAAAATTGTGAAATTTTATATAGTTTTGTGTCTAAAAATGCCTTGAAAAATTCTAAAGATTTTCATACATATTTCTTGACAATTTTGTGATGTTCTTGTGATAATTTTGCATAATAAAATTGGTAAAAATAATATGTTTAATTTTCTTGTCATTTTTGTGATATTTTGTGCTAAAAATGAATGAAAATTTGCTTGGCTTTAATCCAAATTGCTTGATGAATGTTGATGACCTATACCACTTGATTTCAAAGGGTTTTAACTACTGTTTGTGTTGATATTAATGCATGAGTATGAATCTTGATTAGTTACTTAGCTTACAAGTTAGTTGAATAGTTAAATAATGCAAGTATGTTCAAAGTTTGTTTTAAAGTGCCAAGTAAATCATGTTGCCTTAATCCCCATTCCAAGACTTGATTCTAAACCTTTAAAATGTATTGGAATGTGAGAATTATAGGTCACTTGGTTCTTGCATTTTATGAGCAAATTTTAGCCATATTTGCACTCATTTTGCCTTTATTTTCTAATCTTTTATGTTCTAGTATTTCTCTTGCTTTATTCCCTTTGATATTGCCTCATGTTACTAACCTTCTCACTTCATGTTTCATATTCATCATAAGCATCTCCATTTCATCCCATATTCGTCTTCATTTTTCTTGCAATATTAATTTGTACCAAAGTTAGAATGTAAATACTTAGGAGTTCTTGTAATATTTTACTTTTATGCACTTTTAATTTTCTTGGCAAAGAGGCCATAGAATGTATCTAGGGTATGATGTAAAGGACAATGGACTCTAATGATGTACACCGACACAAGCACCGACACATGCACACACATCACTATATAGCTAGAGTATGCATGTTTAGATGTATGTTTAGGATTGTATGTTTAGATGTATGTTTAGGCCTTAGACTTAGAAAAAACCAATTTTCCAAAAAATGTGAACAACATCACTCAAACTACTTTCTTAATAAACCTTGGGATCCAAAATCCCATTGAATTTTCTTTTTCATTTTCTTAATCAAATTTCAATGAAAATAATCAAACTTAGACCACATTTTGCAAATGACTAATTCAACCTCACAATTTCCCAACCTCATGCCCTTGAGGCCTCTTTCTATTCTTCAAAATCCAATTTTCAAACTTAAAATCAACCAACAAAAACAAAAACATTTTTGAGAGAGAACTACGGTGGATTTGATCCCTTAAACGGGTACGTAGGCAAGGAACAAAATTCCTTCAATTCAAATAAAATAAAAATTCAAACACATTCTTCTCCCTCCAATTTTTCATTTAGAAAACCTTTAGGTGTAAATATCATTTCAAAATAGCATTTAAAAATAAAGCGCGCGCGTAGAAATTAAAGACGGTTCCTATAGGATACTATAGTCGTTATGGGTGCCTAACACCTTCCCGTAGCGAAAACAACTCCCGGACCTCGATTCTCAAGGGTTTTGCTTATTTTTTCCCTTCCCAAGAAAAATTAAGATATCACCGGTTTAAAAGGTTCAAACGTAATCAATGTTTGACACCCGAAAACCAAGATAAAACATCGGGTTAGTGCATCAATCTTAGAAGCAAGGTGATCATAGTTAGAGACTTCGTACATACCTGCCTCCTTTTTGGAGGATGAAGAACTAGCGATGGCTCTCTAGTCGGTCCATTTGTAATGATTTTGAGCCATGTTTTCAATCAAGGCATATGCCTCCGTGTAGTTCTTGTTCATTAGAGCTCCACCTGCAGCTGCATCAACAAACATCTTAGTGGTATAAGACAAGCCATTATAAAAGGTGTGGATTATGAGCCACTTCTCTAAACCATGGTGGGGACAAAGTCTAAGCAATTCCTTGAACCGCTCCCACGTATCATAGAGAGATTCCCCATCTTTTTGATTGAACCGTGTAATTTGGTCCCTTTGTTTAGCAGTTTTAGAGGGGGGAAGAATCAGGCAAGGAATGCTTGCCTCATTTGATCCCATGAAGTAATGGAACCGACTTCAAGGGAATGGAACCAAGCGCTAGCTCTATCCCTTAAGGAAAAGGGAAAGAGATGAAGTCTTACGGCCTCTTGGTTCTCCTTTAGGGTTCCACTAATTCGTAGGAAAACAGAGATGTGAAGATTAGGATCCTCGGTGGGGGATCCCGAAAACTGATTTTGCTGCACCAGGTTAAGTAAGGCAGGCTTGATTTCAAAGTTGTCATCCTCAACCGTTGGGTACACAATAACAGCTTGTGGCTCAGCCGTAGAGGGCGTTGCACACTCTTTGAGAGTGTGATCAACCATGGCGGTGTTATTTCGTGCGTCTCTCTTTCTTTTATGCAAAAACCTTTTGATCTCGGGAATGAGTATCACTCGATTTCTGGTTCTTCGCATAAAAAATTGAGAACCCAAGAAGCTAACGATAACGAAAAGAAAAGAAAAGAGTAAAAGAAGAAAAAGAAAAGAAAAAGAAGAGAATTCTAATCACTAAGAAAAAGTTAATTAAATTAGTTAACTCCCCGACAACGGCGCCAAAAACTTGATAGGCCAAACAGCAAGTGCACGGTCTATCGAAGTAGTAGTAAAAGAGAGTATCGTTCCGCTAGGGAGTTGTTTAATTTAACTAACTTTAGGAGAATGATTAGAGGAGAAGAAAGTTTATAAAAGAGGAGGTTCAGTTGGTTGAAGTAAATAACAATAATAAAAATGAGCCTTGGGATCATTGGTTCATCGTAATAACGAATCTTTCACAAACAAGCCTTAAACTTATAACCTTACGTTGGTCTTAATTTCTAAAGACAAGTTTCTCTTTAGCCTATCACATCTCCTTTCGGTCTCAGTGAGTGTGTTCCTCCAACAACCACACCTATTTTCATGGGTGATTGCCTTTGGAATCCTTGAAGCTCGAAACTTTATATGTCTCAAGGTTTGCTAGACTATTTTCATGTTTCGCAATCCTTGTCTAGATTCACTTGTTCGAATATCAAAACTCCACTTTCGTTTTATGAATTGATATTTGGAATAATGAATTAACAATTATCAAACCCTCCACTTTCGTTTCCACAGTTTGATAATGGTTAATTCATGTTAAAACGGTGAATCTAGATTAGAAATTAAGGTTACATAAGATTAAGGTTTAAGGCTTGGTTTAATCTGGATTACGTCATTAGACTTATCCAACAATCCCAAGACAAGAGAAGTCTACTCACTCATGTTCATCGTAGACATGGGGGAAGAAGAGAGAAAGCAATAAAATAACAAGAAAGTAAATAAAATAAAAGATGAACTTTACTATGAAAACAATTGTCACTATTTGATTCCAAGAATAAAGATGAATGTTTATGATGGAGAGCTACTCTATTTATAGCTTTACAATTGACTTAAAATCTAAGCAACTACAAGGGCTATTCGGTAAAACTAAAATAGAGTAACTTGGGCTTGAAGAAAAGCAGTAAAAGGGCATCTGGAGGGTGGCACGACCGTGCCACATGTTGGCACGGGCCGTGCCAAGCTTCTGACTTGTGGGAGACATATTTTTGTCTCCGTATCTTCGTATTTTTGTTTCGAATTTGCTCCAGACTCCTTTCTTTTGCTCCAAGACACCTTCCATCATATATTCGTTCCTGAAATATAAAATATGCAATTGTAGTAAAAAGATTCAAAAAGGAAATAAAATTGCAATAAAATCAAATCAAATCTTAAATAAAACTAAAGTAAATAATGCATAAAAATAGACTAAATATAGACTCATCAAGGACTAACGTAAAATTATAAGTTTAAGGGGTTGTTTGTGAAGGATTCGTCATTACGATGAACCAATAATCTCATGGCTCTCTTTTTATTATTGTATTTCTTTTCAATCAGTTGAACCTCCTACTTTATAATCTTTCTTCTCCTCTAATCATTCTCTAAAAGTTAATTAAATTGAACAACTCCCTAGCGGAACGATACTCTCTTTTACTACTACTTCGATAGACTGTACACTTGCGATTTGGCCTATCAAGTTTTTGGCGCCGTTGCCGGGGAGTTGACTAATTTAATTAACTTTTTCTTTTTGATTAGGATTCTTTTCTTTTTCTTTTTCTTCTTTTACTCTTTTCTTTCTGTTATCATTAACTTCTTGGGTTCTCAATTTTTTATGCAAAAAACCAGAAATCGAGTGGTATTCATTCCCAAGATCAAAAGGTTTTTACATAAAAGAAAGAGAGACGCACGAAATAATACCGCCATGGCTAATCGCACTCTCAAAGAGTATGCAACACCGTCTACGGCCGAGCCACAAGCTATTATTGTGTACCCAACGGTTGAGGATGACAACTTTGAAATCAAGCCTGCCTTACTTAACTCGGTGCAGCAAAATCAGTTTTCGAGATCCCCCACCGAGGATCCTAATCTTCACATTTCTGTTTTCCTAAGAATTAGTGGAACCATAAAAGAGAACCAAGAGGTCGTAAGACTCCGTCTCTTTCCCTTTTCCTTAAGGGATAGAGCTAGCGCTTGGTTCCATTCCCTTGAAGTCGGTTCCATTACTTCATGGGATCAAATGAGGCAAGCATTCCTTGCCCGATTCTTTCCCCCTCTAAAACTGCTAAACTAAGGGGCCAAATTACACGGTTCGATCAAAAAGATGGGGAATCTCTTTATGATGTGTGGGAGCATTTCAAGGAAATGCTTAGACTTTGTCCCCACCATGGTTTAGAGAAGTGGCTCATAGTCCACACTTTTTATAATGTCTTGTCTTATACCACTAAGATGTCTGTTGATGCAGCTTCAGGTGGAGCTCTAATGAACAAGAACTACACGGAGGCATATGCCTTGATTGAAGATATGGCTCAAAATCATTACAAATGGACCGACGAGAGAGCCATCACCAGCTCTTCACCCTCCAAAAAGGAGGCAGGTATGTACGAAGTCTCTAACTATGATCACCTTGCTGCTAAGCTTGATGCACTTACTCAAAAATTTGAAAAACTAAATGTTAGTGCCATCACTTCTACTTCTGCATCTCCTTCTTATGAAATCTGTGGTATATCTGGTCATGTTGGTGTTGATTGCCAACTAGGTAGTGCTATTAATGGTGTTGAGCAAATGAACTACGCTCAATACAACCAAGGGATGAGGCAAAACCAAAACTTTTATAAAAATCCTCAAAATCCCTATGGACAAGTAGCACCACCTGGCTATGCAATCAACCAGAGAGTCGCTCAGAAATCTAATTTGGAAATTTTATTGGAAAACTCCATTGCTGATCAATCTAAACAACTTTAAGAACTTAAAAACCAAACTGGACTTCTGACCGATTCTCTTTCCAAACTCAATATCAAAGTTGATTCTATTGCTACTCATTCTAAAATGCTTGAAACCCAAATCTCCCAAATAGCCCAACAGGTGGCTACCCTTTCTCAAACACCGGGAGTCTTTCCTGGTCAAACCGAAGCCAATCCCAAAGCCCACGTTAATGCTATTTCTGTTGAGGGTAGTAAGTTAGGAGAAATTGTTGCTAATGTTAAAAACATTGAGAAAGAAAGTGTCAAGCTTTTAGGTGAGAAAACTGTGATAGAAAGTGAGCAACCGCTTGACAAGACCCAAGCTCCTTCCCTTTTAAAACATGTTAAGCTCAACTTGGAGGGTCAATTTAATAAATTTGTCAACATCCTTAAGAAAATTTGCATTAAAATCCCTTTTGCGGAAGCTTTGTCTCTGATGCCTCTATATACTAAGTTTTTAAAAGAAATTTTTTCAAAGAAAAGGGCTATAGAGCATAGTGAGACGATAGCTTTAACTAAGGAAACTAGTACAATTATCCAAAAGACACCCCCTAAGCTCAAAGATCCAGGTAGTTTTGCCATACCTTGTATGATTGGGAGTGAGAACGCTGACAAAGCCTTGTGCGACTTAGGAGCTAGTGTTAGTCTATTGCCCTTGTCCCTCTTTAAGAGGATGGGGATAGGAGAGTTGAAACCTACCGAGTTGGTCTTAAAGTTAGCTGATCGTTCTACTATTAATTTAGTCGGTTTTGTTGAAGACTTACCTGTTAAGATAGAAGGGATATACATCCCGGCTGATTTTGTGGTAGTTGACATTGAAGAGGATGATGACGTCCTTATAATTCTCGGTAGACCTTTCCTCGCGACTGCGAGAGCTCTTGTTGATGTTCAAAATGGTAGGATTGTCTTTCAAGTGAGTGATAAAATGGTAGGCTTTGAGTTGGAGAATGTTATGAAAGGTCCCGCTCTTTATTCTTGTTGCATGCTTGAAGACCATGATATGAAAGAACGATTTATAGCGTCATCTACACAACATGATCTCTTTGATCCATTCTAAGGACTCTTTCTAACCGTCAAGCTAATGACTCTAAAAGAGCGCTTCGTGGGAGGCAACCCACGCATTTAATTGCTTTTGTTTTGTTTATTTTCCGTTGTTTTAAGTTGTTTTGTAGGTAATTGTCCAAGTTTGATTCGAGAAAATTGAAAATTTTGAAGCCCCCTATGTCCAGAAGGTTGGCACGGCCGTGCCAGATAAAACAAGCCAAACCATGCCAATTTCTAGAAGGTTGGCACGGCCCGTGCCAATATGTGGCACGGCCGTGCCTGATCCCTAACACACTATAACCTCAAAATTTTTCTTTCTTCTTCCTCATTCTCACACACAAACATCTCTCTACCTTCCAACTTCTCTCTAAAACCTCCATAACCATCAACCTTCAAACCTTCATATCTCCATCAAATCTTCACTAAATCAATCAATTTCTTCCCCAAATCAATTCAAAACATCATTCTACAAAAAAACCCAACAATAAAAAACAACTTTCATCCACCCAACCCCATAATTCACCATACCCTTATCCCCCATAAACCTAACCCAAAAATCACAAATTCTTAACCAATCTCCACACCTAAACTCATAAACCTTACTAAAACATCAACCCCAAACCTAAACAAACCTTTTCCACCAAAATTCTTTCCAAACCCTAACCTTCACCAAAACACAAAGTCAAACCAAGGTCAAGGACAATGGCTTCAAGGAGAAGTGGGAAAGAACCAGCAAGCTCTTCCGGAGGACCTCCATCAAAGAGGCAAGCACAAGAAAATAATCATGGAATCAAGTTCATAAAGACAACAAGCAAAGGGATAGGTATAAAATTCTAATATCTAAACCCTTGCATCCTTCTCGATATCCTAATTTTCATAGTATGAATGTGCTTGGCATTAGAGATGATGTTTACAAGTTGCTAGGAAACCTAGGTTGATTGATATGCTGAGACCTATGAGAGGTTATGAGAATTTCACCTATGAATTTCTAAGTTCTATTACTTTCGCTAAGGATAGATTGAATTTTGATAACCCTAACCATAAAGTTGTTTTCCGGCTAATGAATATTGATTATGATATGTCTCTTCAGCACTTTTGTGATACATTAGGCTTTGCAAACGAGGGGTATATCCATGATTCTTGGGATCAAAGTTTGAAGCCGGATGACTATCATCTCGCCGCCTTTTGGGAACGTATAATCGGCCGTAGGGAATTTGTCTCTAGAGCCAACAAAGCTAGTAACATTCACAACCCCGTGCTTAGGTACCTTCAGAGGGTTATGGCTTGCACTATTTGGGGTAGAACCGAGTTAGGGAACACTAGAACCGATGAGCTTTTCATGTTGTGGGCAATGCTTTATAACCACCCCGTGAACACTTGTTTCTATTTGCTTGATTATCTTGCCGATGTAGGTACTAGGCCTGCCGGTAAGGGAGAGATAGTGGTGGGGGGAATCATCACTTACATAGCTAGGCAATTTGGAATGGGTGAAGATGAGGGGATAAAACCAATTGAGGGAAACAATAGGCTGAACATAGACACCCTCATTGCTATGAATTTCATAAAACATCGTCCACCCATGCAATACCAACTCAAGCTCAATGTACCTATTTTGTTACTACTTCCTAACCCATCTCGAACTAGCATCGAGGTGGAAACAAATTTGTTGTATGTTGATGATGACCAGGTACATGAAGAGCAAAATCTTGATGAAGGAGAAGGTGCTAACTTGCACCATGAGGGGGAGCGCCATGACCAAGAAGCTGGAGAGCTAAATGATAATGAAAGATGGGCATGGATGCAAACCGAGGTTGAGAGGATAAGCACCGAGCAACAAAGGCAAGGTGTTGAACTTTTGGGGCTAAGAAATGATGTCCAAAGGGGCAACCGCATGATGGAAGAAAACAATGAGATGCTCCGGAGGATGATGCACCACTTCCATCTCCAAGGTCTTCCTTATGGACCTCAATGATCAATTGTGAGCTTTCCTCTTCCTCTCTTCCCTTATCTCTTCTCTCCTTCTTCTTCTCCTTCTTCTACTCCTTCTTCTTCTTCTTCTCCTTCTCTTTTCTTTTAATTTCGCTTTTCTTTTGAATCATTGAGGACAATGCTTCTCCTAAGTGTGAGGGGAGCCTAATAAAGTGTCTAGAGTCGTAGTGTTTCCAAACTCCCTTGAACTTTACTCTTTTGTTTTGTTTTTATAGTGAAAGGCATGATTAAGTAGCTTGTTTTTATTGAAAATTATGGCATAAATTTTTTGTTGTGTTCTCTTAAATGATCGTTTCTTGTACATGAAAGTGATTTCTTGTGTTTTTAGTGTTCTTGCTATACCCACATCTTGTTTTATTGTGAAAAATTCTCCAATGAGAAAAGCACTCAGTTGCAATCCTTGAGTAAGTGTATGAGTAAGTATTTTAAGGAACACGTTCTAACTTTAATGGTAACTTAGACCCTTAAAAGTCTTTAGAGTAAAAGTAGTATAAGTTTGTATGGGAAATAATGTGCTTTATTGTTATAATGGGGTCGGAGAATGACACCAACATGTGGAGGAAATGACACCCTCTCTCTGACTTCCTAAATGTGGTGGTGACTCCCTAAATTGAACCTAAGTTCCAAATCCCTCAAAAGAGGAAATAAATTCATCAAAGCTAGGGGGAAAGGACACCCTCTCCATAAAGACTTCCTACGAGGAGATGATAAAAAAAATGTGCAGCACTACTTAGGGTGATTTTGAATCTAGGGGGAAAGGACACCCTCTCCATAAAGACTTCCTATGAGGATAGATAGCCCCTAAGCAATATGCAGCCCCTTGTGCTTAATTTGTTAATTTAATTCTAACTAAATTCCCACCTCTCTTATACGAAATAAAGAAAGGACTTTTCTCGGTTACTTTAGTATTAAGGATAGAACCTGTTCCTCATAATATCTGTCTTATACAGGAGCAAGAAAAGGGTTGGACTGCACACACACACACTCACTTGAGACTTGTTGTTGGGTTGAATAGGTTCACAAGGAATACTTGAAATTGTGATTAGTGTACATTGGAACAAGACCTTAAGGGAGACATGAGTTTTCAATTGTGTTGCCATGTTAAATCTTTTTGTTGCTACTATGTCTATTGCCTTTTGCTTGAGGACAAGCAAAGATTCAAGTGTGGGGGAGTTTGATGAGTCATTAATTAGCTAGTTTTAGGATAATATTTAGTTTTGTTTTATTTAGATTTGGTTTTATTTTATTGCAATATTATTTCCTTTTTGAATTATTTTACTTCAATTGCATATTTTTATATTTCAGGAATGAATATTGGATGGATTGAGTCTTGGAGCAAAAGAAAGGAGTCTGGAGCTGATTTGGAGCGAAAATACGAAGATTCGGGAACAAAAATAAGTTTCCCCCAAGTCAGAAGCTTGGCACGGCCCGTGCCAACATGTGGCACGGCCGTGCCACCTCACAGAATGCTCTTTTGCTGCTTTTTGCTTAGGACTCAAGCTACTCTGTTTTAGTTTTACCAAAAAGCTCATGCAGTTGCTTAGATTTTAAGTCGAATGTAAACTATAAATAGAGTAGTCTCCCATCACAAATATTCATCTTTATTTCTTGGAATTCAATAGTGACAATTGTTTTCTTAATAAAGTTCTTTTATTTCTTTACTTTCTTGTTATTTATTTTATGCTTTCTCTCTTCTTCTCTATGTCTATGATGAGCATGAGCGAGTAGACTTCTTTGTCTTGGGATTGTTGGATAAGTCTAATGACGTAATCCGAATCAAACCAAGCATTAAACCTTAATTCTATGTAACCCTAATTTCTAATCTAAATTCATCGTTTTAACATGAATTAATCATTATCAAACTGTGGAAGCGAACGCGGAGGGTTTGATAATTGTTAATTCATCATCTCAAATATCAATTCATAAATTGAACGCGGAACTTTGATATTCAAACAAGTGAATTTAGACAAGGATTGCGAAACATGAGAATAGTCTAGCAAACCTTGAGACATATAAAGTTTCGATCTTCAAGGATTCCAAAGGCAATCACCCATGAGAATAGGTGTGGTTGTTGGAGGAACACACTCACTGACTTCGAGAGAAGCTTTGTGTAAGACCCGTAATTTTGAAAATAAATTAATATTAATAATATAATATAATGTCATTAGAGGGTCTAGTACCCAACTTTCTTTGTGTTAGAGTGAAAGATCAGCTTAGTAGTCTTTTAATTTTTGGATAGTACTTTTGATAGGAAATCCACCCTCTGTGTAGGGATGTAATCTTGTTTATATAAATTGATCAGTCGTCATACAAAGCGCTATATAACTCTGACGTTCATTTTGAAAAGGAACCTTTATTTTATTTTGTGAATATAACTCTATAACTTGTGTTTAAAAAAGAATTAACACGTTATTCTTTCGTTCCTAATATAAAAAAAAAAAACAGACACAATTTTTGGTGCTGTAAAACGGGGTGTTACACTTTGATACGCTAAAGAGAAACTTGTCTTTAGAAATTAGGACTAACGTAAAATTATAAGTTTAAGTGTTTGTTTGTGAAGGATTCGTCATTAGGATGAACCAATAATCCCAAGGCTCTCTTTTTATTATTGTATTTCTTTTCAATCAGCTGAACCTCCTACTTTATAATCTTTCTTCTCCCCTAATCATTCTCTAAAAGTTAATTAAATTGAACAACTCCCTAGCGGAACGATACTCTCTTTTACTACTACTTCGATAGACCGTGCACTTGCGGTTTGGCCTATCATTTACTAATGAAACTAAAGTGGCTGTTGTAGCCTTAGAACTGTAGGAAAGGGATGAGGCAGTGAGTCAGTTGAAAAAGCATATGCTGAAGGCTCGGGAGAAGATGGCCAGTTATGCTAAAAAAAACAGGAGGGACTTATGTTTTAAAGTGGGAGGGTGGGTTTTTCTCAAGCTTAGACCCCACAGGCAACAGTTTGTAGTAAGAAGGATAAATCAAAAGCTTGTTGCTAGGTATTATGGCCCTTTTCAGATTGAGGAAAGGATTGGGGAAGTAGCTTATAAATTAAAGTTGTCTGATGAATAAAAAATACACTCAGTATTTCATGTATCACTGCTCAAAAAGGCTGTTGGGAACTACCAGGTGAAGGGTCAATTACCTGAGGAACTGGAAATTGATGGTAATGAGGATGTGTACCCGGAGCAGGTATTGGGCTCCAGAATTATCAGACAAGGGGATACTGAAGTGCATCAGAGCTTGATCAAATGGAAGCATAAGTCACTATAAGATGTCACATGGGGGGACAATGAGTTTCTGAAGGGCCAATTTCTTGAATTTGGCCTTGAGGACAAGGCTGCTTCTAAGGAGGGTGGAATTGATAGAAATGTGACTACTGAAGTGGGCCTTGAGTATGGGCCTAAACCAAGAGTATGGAAGGTTTATAGTAGGAAGAAGACAAAAGCAGCTAAGGAGGGTGACGTGGCAAGGAGTGCATAAGAGTCACAAGCTGGCTATTTAAATAGAGAGAATAGAAGGATTATGAATTCATTATTTCTGATATGAATTTGTGGGGTCACCTAGAGTGATTTGGGGAAACCTGTGTGCTTTTGGGATCGGTAGTGCTACCACCAATTGTTATCACTTATTTTCCTTCTTTGTTATTCCTGTACTTGTGGATCTCAGATTATCAATTACAAATATTATCACCATTTTTATCATTCTTCATTTCTTTTTCTGTTCTTTAGTATTGAAACCCATCAAAAAATCCAGCCAAGAATCAAAGAACACTGTAGAATAAATGGGAAGTATTTGCCAGAATCCAAGAATCAGCTCATAATCCAAAAATCTTCCGCAAAATTGACAAAATCGCGACAAAGAAGCTTGAGTAGAGAAGATGCAAATAGAGACGATCAAAACACCCAAAAAAAAAAAAAAGGATTGAAAATGGGAGCAAAGACTGATCACAGTGTATAAAAACAATTAACACAAATTTTCTATCTCACACTAGTTAAAGATAAATTTCATAAAGTAAAATGCTTGTCCAAAATTATTAGTTTACGATAATTAATTAACTTTAGTGTCTTTTATTTTTTTGATTCATTTGTTTTTCTAGTATATTATGTTATGAATTTTTTTTTTTTTTAAGGAATTATGTTATGAATTATATCTTGTCAAAAAAAAATGTTATGAATTATATTTTAGATTTAAATTTAAAAATGAATTGAGTATTAAAGATAAGATAAATTTATCTTTTTTTAAAGAAAGATAAATTTATCTTAAAAATGTACAATTAATTCATCGATGAATTATGTTTTTGACTAAATTCTTGATCCCCATTTTTTTTTATTTACCTCCAACTAAAATCCGGAATTCAGATTATCATGACTTTTTTTATTTATAAGAATTGGACGGACGAGTATAAAATAAATATTTCCTCAAAAAAAAAAAAAAAAAAAAAATTTAAGAGCTTTGCTATAGGCTATAGAAGATAAAATACGCGTTGTGAGTGAGAAGATACGACTTATATAAAAACGAGAATAAAAGTAGTAAAATGTTATCATAGACACAGTAGAAGACGAAGAAGATCAACCGCATCGGCAGAAACAACATGAATAACAATTTCTATAATATTATTATTATCTCATCCACTTGAAACCCTGATTCACTCCTTTCTCGATCTGTAAGTTCAATTCCCCTCTTTCCCTTCGATTTAACCAATTCAATTTCACATTTTACAACTATTTTTTCTTCACTTTTTAATCGCTTAAATTATCAAATCAAAATCACTTTTTAATTACAGATCCGTTATTGCAAAATGGATGGGAACAAAGACGATGCATTGAAATCATTGAAAATTGGTAAAGAAGCTTTGGAAAAAGGCGATCGTAATCGCGCTTTGAAGTTTCTCAACAAAGCTCGCCGCCTCGACCCGACTCTTCCGATCGATGATCTGCTGTCCACCGTAAACAGCGATGCAGCTGATCATACCACATCAGCTGAGGAGCCGGCGAAGAATTCATCCGATCAGCCTTCAATTCGTCGAAGGACTGGCTCCGCTCCGGTGCCAGGGCCTTCGTCGTCGTCATCAGTGTCTTATACTGAGGAGCAAGTTTCAATTATAAGGGAAATTAAGAGGAAGAAGAATTATTATGATATTTTAGGGGTGGAGAAGAGTTGTACTGTCGATGATGTGCGAAAATCTTATAGGAAGCTGTCTTTGAAGGTTCATCCGGATAAGAACAAAGCTCCTGGAGCCGAGGAAGCGTTTAAGTCGGTGTCTAAGGCTTTTCAGTGTCTTAGTAATGAGGAAAGTAAGAGGAAGTATGATGTTTCTGGTGAAGATGAAGTGGTTTATGAAAGGCGTGCTGCTGCGAGACCGGCTAGGGGATTTAATGGTTACTATGAGGCTGATGTTGATGCTGAAGAGATATTTAGGAATTTCTTCTTTGGAGGAATGGGAGGAATGGCGCCTGCTGCGAATTTCGGTGGGTTTAGTTTTGGTGGACCAGGGATGGCACATAGACAGGCCGCTGCTGATAATGGCTCCGGTGGATTCAATGTTCGTGCTTTGATTCAGTTACTTCCGGTGCTTCTCATTTTGCTTATTAACTTTTTGCCTTCGTCGGATCCGGTGTATGTTCTTTCGCAGAACTATCCTTATGAACACCGGCTTACTACACCTAAGAATGTTAACTACTATGTTAAGTCTACGAAGTTTGAACAAGATTATCCGTTGGGAAGCCGCGAACGAGCTACGATTGAGGAAAGGGTTGAGAGGGAATATTTTGGTATTCTTCGCCAGAATTGTCAGTTTGAGATGCAGCGGCGCCAGTGGGGATATATCAGGGAAACGCCTCACTGTGATATGCTTCGGAAGTTTGATTCAGTCCGTTGATATGAGTTTGAAACAAGGTTTAATTTTATTATTGTCTTGCTTTTTGGTCTTTTTGATGTAGATGCAGAGCTAAACTGCGTGTGATAATATTATAGAATGTACAACTTATTTTTTCACTCAGTAATTAGTGAAGCAATTACAAATAAATCACTTTGTTGGAATTATTAGCACTCAAATTTTATAAGTCATTACTTATGTGAGATATATATGATTGCATTGCCTCACTTAAGTTCCCAAATGTGCCTTTTGGCTGTGTATGTGTTTATATTCAACAGCAACACGTGGTTCCGCATGGTAGAGTGTATTAGTGATTACCTACCTATTGTAGTTAGTTATGTTGCCTTGGTAATTCTGTTGGTTTTATTGCTGCAAATTGGTGACTTATGTGCTTTGAGTTATAACTTTTAGCTCTAATATAGCATGAATAGAAGAACAAAATGTGGATGAACTCTAGGTTAATGCGTTTATGGATTGAACTAGGGAAAGAAAGATAGAAGGGTCAGCTCAATGCATCCATTCATGTCTGTTATCATCAGGAAGTTTACTACATCTATTGATGCGGTGTATAATAGTGTGATTATGCAGACCTGGAGTAACTAATGTCATTAGTGATCACATGATGGAAGTTTACAGTTCAAAATAGTTTGCTAGTCATTTGAATTCCTTTTTATAAGCTGGATCTCTTACCAAGAGGTGTGGACGCATATTTGGATGGCAATAAGTTTCTGTTATGATCAAAAAACAAATATCCGTAGCCATTGGATGTTGCATGATCATCTACCTTATCTATAATACATGTATATAGTTTTCATTTGTAGCATGAATTTCGTTAGAAGAATGCCATGATGATTTCTGGTTTGAGTTGCTTTGCCATGGCCTTTGGGGTGGACCTTCGTTGTGATGGAGATCGATTAGAAACAGAACTGCCGAGTGAAATATTTGTCTCTGTTTCTGTGTGGGTCGAGTATTTGTGTAATTTATCAGGCTGAAAGAAGGCTGATTTTTCTCTCCTACATTTTCATTCAGTGAGTGGCACCTCCGTGTTGATAAATAAATTAGTAGCCTGATACTTTTCTAGATGCTTTCGATGAATCTGATGAATGTCCTTTTCGAGTTGCATTTGACTTCTGTTGTGGTAGCATCAGATTTTGTGTTGCATTTGATGTATGTGGTAACATCAGATTTTATGTCATAATCTGTCTAGTTTGATTATGTAGTTTGAAACTTAGCGTGGATGTATATTTTAAAATATATCTGTTTCATTAGTGTTTGCCTAATGCAACTCAGTTTTCTTTGTTGCTCCTTCTAGTAACTAGTTAATTGTTTTTACTTTGGACAATGCTAATAGACATGCTTATAGTGATAAGATTTCATATGTTGAGTCTGAAATGTTTTTTTTCTGGATGTTGTGAATTTGGGAAATGTCAGACACATTACTCTATAACTTAATTTCCTGATTTTTTTTTTTTTAATTATTGACAGCATTAAAATAATTGTTAGATAATGAACCATTCATTATGTTTGGAAGTAAGTATAAAAGAGTCAAGTACGACTAAACCAACATATAAAATTGAACCTCCAGCTTAGCAGAATCTTCCACCCACGATCAATGACAATAAAGAATTTTGGGTTAATGCAGACACATTTCGATTGTAGGTGGTCTCATGAGTGTCCAAAATAGTCCCTTGATTTGAAGACAGGTTAAACTTGGAGGGGTTGAAGGAATTGGTGCCACCACCAAGTGGTCCTGTCCAAATCATGTCATCTAAAACAGCCCTTCTCTTTCGGGGCAGTACAATAAACACTCATAGTGCAAATTTTCAACCCGAACAGCAAACAAACACAATAGACATTTATATCTTCATTCAGGAGCTTCCAAGGAGGCCATTTGAGACCGAGATCCAGCAGTGGAGGGAAAACCTAGCTTGTTTCATAATGGAGGGAGGGTTTCTGCTCCAAGAGTCCTCTATGTGAAGTGTGTAATGGCTCCATTGAGGTAGAGATCATGGCTGATGAGAGTGAGGTTGTGAGGAGATGATGTCCAACTGTGATATTTGTTAGAGAATGGTTATCGAGCACATGGAAAAGAGACTGTTGAGGGTGTTGATGGGAGTGAGTCACTCTAATTTTAGGGTTCCGTGCTTCCGTTCACCATGTCAAGGACATCTTTAAATTCAAATATGACCCATTTGAATGCACCACCTTTCCCAATTCTTTCCATACAAAATTGCTTTTTCTTTGAGAAAATCATACATTCTCTTGTTTCACTTTCTTGCCGTCCCCTGCCTCAAAGAAAGAAGAAACAACTCATCGGTTCTCAAAGATGATGAACCATGGTCATCATTCTGTGCTTTCATGTGATGATGATGCCCTATATCATGAAAGTATAGATGCATTATGGCTTACACTCTCACATCCATCTCCATCATCAACATCATCATTGTCCCCTTCGCCTTTACCATATCAATACACACCATTAACGTGCCTTTCTGTTAATACAAAGATGATGAACTATGGTGCTGCTGCACTTCCATGTGATTAAACTATGAATGCGTCATGGCTGACACTCACAACCATCTTCATCATCATCACCCCCTAGGCCATTTATCTTTTGAATACACACCATTAACACCTCCCATGTGCCTCCCTATTAATCCACAAACATTCTTCTCTTCCCAACTCATCACTACTCTTCCTAATTTTGACTCTGACCCTGATAATCCTAACCTAATCTCCAAATTATTCCATAAAGATTATCATCCAGAACAAGAACAAGATGTTTCTCTTTCTTCTACCACCACTAGCAAGGTGCTGGGACGACGTCAGTGTATTCTACCAAAGCATCAACCCGTTGCAAAGAGACGACTAGTTAAGAGTGCGACAGTACCACCAACATTCCTGTGGGTGACCTCCAAACATGCCATAGTGTACACACTCATCAATTGTTATCGTATAGAAACTCAAGACTATCTCTGGAACTCTTCAATGCAAAATCTGTAAGTTTCAACAAGGCATTCAAATTGATTTGGTTGAAAAGTTAAAGAAAGTGACAAAGTTCATGGAGGAGAATATGCGCAAAATGCATGAGCATGATCGTGCACCAGATGAATGGATGGATGTATCTTGTGGTACCAAACTGTGAAAGTTACGGAAAAGAGAAAGTAATGTATCCACTGATTACAAAGAAGAGAAACATCAATTGGTTGTTCTTGTTGTTGAGCCCAGATGATAGGGTGCTGCAAGATTGAGCATTTGAAGTATTTCTGCAAACATACACGTATCTGGTGCCAAAGATCGATTCATATAGACTACAAATTCAACCCTCTCTTCTACTACTCACTTGACGCGTTTATACCTTCTTATCTCTGTTTTTTATAAATTATTTTCTTTGATTTGATCTTGATCAGTTATATCTGGACACTTAATAGTGGTAGATTTTTCAACTATGAATGGAAGTTTTTTTTATCATAAAAAAACCAAAAACAATAAATAAATAAAAAGGCAAATTCGTACTTACCCATCAACAAAAGGTCAATTGAGTTACCCATTCTGAGTTAACACCAATCAAAATCATTAATTTGTCTTTCAGTATAACATAAATAGTGAAAGACAAATAAATGATTTTAATTGATGTCAACTCAGTATAAGTAACTTTGTCCACGTTTTTGTTAATGGGTAATAAAGTTTTCATCAAAAAATAAATAAAATGATAGCATGATCTTTGCTTAGAAAACCAATGAGGTAGCCTTGAAGTGCCTCCTCCATTCCCCTGATTGTCAATTTTTCTCTTATAATAATTATCAAATTTTATACGTTCACTATTTAAATTCAAAATGACAGTTGGTTTTAAGAAGAAATCATAAAATTGATTTTTAAAAACCATGGCAACAAAAGCAGTTTCCTCATTACTAATCCTTGGCCAACGCCATCAAACAATAATTCTTATATATTGAATTGGCTTTATTCCAATAAGGAGGCAATGATGAAAATGTCATTTATTTTCATCAATAACATCAAAAATATTCTGAGATTCTTTTACATTGTACTGTATGTGATTGTTTCTTAGCCTATTCCTTTGATGTCAAAACCAGCAGCCCCAGTGCTCCTACTAGTACATACTGCAAGGAAATAATGACAAATTAAAATTTTAAATGTTAGTTTTGATATAGGATTAGCATATGTGAATTTGAGAACCAAAGAGAGAAAATAGTCGAAAAAGAAGAAGGAGAATGCGATTGAAAAAGGAAAAATGCACACACCTCCTCTTAATTCTCTGTTTAAATGAAACAAACATCCCCTATAGTTTTACACATAATAGAATTAGAAGGAATGTATGTGTAATTGAGAGAAGGTTAATGACTTCAACAAGATACTAAAGAGGGTGTATGTGCAACTTTCACAATATAAATAAAACTACGTCCTTTTTTGTATAGAAAACAACATGATTTAGAACCAGCAATGATTTCTTCAAATAGTTTAGATAAAAGAACAAACCTTGATAATAGGTTTTTCAGACATGATTATTGTAGCCCAACCAGCATAAGGTAAGAACCTGAATAAATATCAATGTAGTTGAACATATTAGACAAAATAAAATAAATTGTTCTGTAAGTCAGAAACATATGATCACATCAGAAGCAAAAAGAAATGGATTTAGTAGTGAAATAATGTCAAGTAGAAAATTTATATGACATTCCAGATATTAACTAGCTCCTCATTCCTATCCCTAGAAAATTGAATTAATTAAGTTTCTTCTCATTTTTCAATCGTTATATATCTGTTGTAAAATAAGTTTTACTCTTTCCTTGATTTATCTCCATAAGCAAACAACCATTTACATTGTGGAATAATGGATTTTGCACCAGGATAGCTAAATGGGAAGAATACGAAACATACATTGTAAATAATGTTTCAAACCCAACAGAGTACAAACAGGACTAAATTTAATTAACTAACTACAAAAAGATTACACTGATCAATTGGTTGAAACCCTGCTGACTGGCAGATAATGCTAATCTCCAGAAAAAGGGAGGTATGTGTATGATAAAATCTACTTAACAGTTATAGACCTTCATCTGCTCAATAAAATGTTAATAGAATCAGCTCTCGTTACCGTACCAATGAGGTTAGCCAACATCCCAACCATTGATTAAGAAGAGAATACAAACAGAAAGAAGATTAATCAATCTCCAGGTATTCAGGAGACATGAAAATCTCCCTCTCTAATTTCATTTTCAATAGCCAAGACAAGATCCTCTAGCTTTTAATGGATTCTCTTCTTAATAAACGATTCAACTAATGAGGGTTACATAACAAAAGTAATCATCCTTGTGTACACAATAAATAAGTGATAGGTCAAGCTAAGTGCTAATGTTCAGCATGAACACATATAAATGATGATATTCCACAACAAAGAAAAACATTTACCCGACAGCTCTTCCCATAATATGCTTTTTCTGCAACCAATCCTGGTTATAATTGTACAAAACCCTGTCATCTGTAGGATTATTGTCTCCTGAAATACATAACCGTGCATATAAGGAAACGAGTATGTTCGATCATTGGATGTTAAGGAGGACTTATCAAAGTAAAAAACAATCAATTTACAGAAAACCAATTACAAACCAGAAACCAATAGTACTGAATGTAATGGTGACTATAAAATATAAGAAAAGAAAAAGCAAAATGGTAAGATATTGCTTTCCGTATATTGCGATAACCATCAGCTGACAATTGAAATATAATAGAGATATTATAATTTGCGCAAACATTGGTTATACCTTTAGTAAGGTAATAAGTATCTTCCGTATCTTGACCTTCGTGGACCTAAAATAAAATAACATCCACAAATTAGGTGATATACGAAGACAAGCAACATTATACTTTGAAAGACAGATTCAGCCAGCAGATCAATATGTATACTATTTGAATAATCTAGAAGTTCATGTAGTGAGCCTTCGGTTCTGCAATTATCAATCTGATTAAACGATGAGTATAGTTTGTTACCAAGTACAACATGCACACTTGTGTGATATTATGATTAAACCATTATTCTCTATGTTCTGAAGATTATGAGTTCCATTTATTAAAGGCTTCAGCTTTACTGATTCAATGAACCATGGGGGAAAATGATTACCAAAATATTGAGAATCTTTAGAATTACCATTTATGTGCATAACACCTCTTCGAAGATATATGACTTATCAGATAGTGTCAACATGTTAAAATAATTTGGAACAGAAAATATGTGTCATACATACCTTAATCACACGGTGAACAATTGGAATATCACGTCCCTGTACAATGAGTGGATATTTATGAGCAAAATATATAGATGCAAGCACATCAAAGATAAATAAATCTACCAAAACCAACGCGCACATTTCATAAACACATTGAATGGCCTTTTCTGGTTTATAAAAATAAAAATTATATAGTATATAAAGTTATTCAAGACCAAACAACAATACATTATTATAGATCCCTCAATTCTTTGAAGTACAAGACAGGGAGAAATAGGATCATAATTCAATACATGATGGTTCCTCAGACTTACTAAAGATAAGGGGGGGAAATTACACCTATGCTGCTAAATATAAGGGAAAAGGTATATCTTTTTTAAAAGTTCGCTTTGCAAAATGATTAAAATAGATACAGTTACATGTGATTCTAACACCAGTAGCTTGTACTTATATCTCTCGATAAAATGGAGATATTATGTTTTATGTTGTCAATATTGACAAGACTCGCAGTATCAAATTTTTCCATTAGTCAACCAAATTGAAAGCAAAGGTATTTCCAGGTAGTGGTTGTGTTATAGGTTAAAAGATTGATGCTATCAGCAAAATCTTTTCACTTTTTTTAAACATTTTCTTTACTGGAGTGAAATATATCACGCTAGCCTCAGTAAGGCTCTAAACAACAAGTAGAGAGATTGTCTGCAATCATGAAAAGTAACAAAGAGCTACGTTACTATGAAATTGGAAGTATAAGGGCCTAGCGATGTCACCAAAATTCTTGAAATGTATTGATTTATAGTACAAGCTAAACTTGTTGTCAAATAGCGGCAGTAGTGACGCTAGAGGACTATAGTGTAGAAAATTTTGAACAAATTGATATTGTCCCGTGACACACTGTTGGGTACAAATAGCAGCTACATCAGTGCTATATCACTGTGGCGTAGCGGAATTGGACAACATTGATTGTAGACAGCTGATCATCAGCTCTTGAGAAGACTCAGACCCATAAACAACCTAGACCGGCATTCCATTAGTCAATATAACATGAGATTTCAACAATAACAAAAGTGTTGTCAAAATGTATGTTGTTGGCATTTATCTTTTCATTACTTTATCTACATCTATGAAATAAAACGACCCCAAATAATCATAAAATATTTCTAAGCAACTTAAAATTGTACAAAAAAAACATAACAGAAGATTCATCAATTAATGGAATAGCACATACATCGATATTGAAAACCACAATGTCTCCTGAACGAATTGGATCCTTGCTCATGGTCAAGAACAAAATGTCACCCTGTAAGACCAAATCAACCACAAGTTTTTATTAAACATTAAACAAAAACCATAAAACCTACATAACTTAAATCTCAAAAATCAAAATAATAATATGCATATATTATAATTTAATTTATTTATATGTTTTGGATTGGGCGAAACCCAATCAACAAGAGACCAACTGGTCTTCCGCGAAGGTAGTGACCCACTAGAGACTACCGCTATGGACATACCCTAGAGGCACGCCCAAGCAAGTTCGAAGATACAATTAGGGCCGTGTGATCATGATCACATCATGAAAGCCGTCCAATTAGGGTTTCTACTTGAAAAACTCTAATTCTCCTATAAAGGCTAACTCTGAAAAACCCTAATTCTCCTATAAAAGCTAACTCGTGACTCAAGTAGAGTACACATTTTCTAAACCATAAAACCTCTCACTCACGACGGTTCACAAACTTGATCGTCGGAGTGTTTCGTGGAGGCGCTTCCGTCCTCGGCTAATCTCCCATCTCTCAAGCCTTCAATCAAGGTCAAGTTCCACTCTGGATCAATACAATAATAATATTTATAAAATAATGCTTACTCTTTGGAAACCAGGTTCCATGCTTCCAGAAAGAACAACAACAACCGGCGATTCAGTTCCAGTTATACACATTAACCCTTTCCATATTATTAATGCCGATGTTACAATCATCCCTGAAACAAATTAAATAAAAAAAAAACAACGATTAGCCACACACAAATACTTAATTAAATTAATTAATCAATTAATGTTGAATTACCGATGTATAATGAATTGAAGAAGACATACCAAGAGTGATGACTTGGTGCAAAGCTTCTCTGAGTTTAATTGACTTGACGGAGTCAACAGTGTCTGAAACCCAACCCATTGCGGAATTGAAATCAAACGAGGTATAGTTTGAGAAATAAATCAAAAATCGACAAGGTATTTTATAGAATTGAGATTATGTATCTTACTAATGCAATGTGTGATATATAGGATATTAGTATTAAATTTGCAATATATTTATAGGTGAGTTAGTTAAAGGGAGACAGTGCTGTGGATCCCTGTTTACGGGTTTTAGTCTCGTTTGGGATATTGAGTTTCAGAGCACATTCTTCTTGTTTTTCAAACATACGTGGACCACCCAATGATTATGTGACACGCGTCTTTTTTGAGAAAATCATGAAAAACACAGTGATGTATCGAAAGAAAAAATAGACGGAAAATAAAGATTAAAAAAAAAACTATTAAAATCTGTGGAGCGTATTATGTATAAAAAAAATTGTATTAATATTATAAATGTTAAAAGATATTAAATAAAATTAGGGTTAAATATGTTTTTTGTCCCTACAAATATACCAATTTTTCATTTTAGTCCCTCTAAAATTTTCCTCCAACTTTTAATTCCTATGAAATTTTCAATTACTAATTTTGTTCCCTATTTTTAAGTTATATTTTGTATTTTTTATGAAATTATGCAGAAATATGTTCAATATTGTAAAAAAAATTCCAATAAAAAATTAGAATTTTTTAACAAAACACAATTTAAATATGAATTTTTAACCGTAAAAAATATAAAAATCCATATTAAATTCATCTTTTGTTAAAAAATTCTAATTTTTTTTGGAGAGATTCTTATAATATTATGAATATTTCTGCAAAACTTTATTAAAAAATATGAATTCTACATATGAGTTTATTATAAAGGAGAGACCAAAAGTTAAGATGGAAAATTTCTTAAGGACTAAAAATTGAAGAAATTTATTAGAGGGACTGAAACAAAAAGCTGACATGTTTATATGGACTAAAAACATATTTAACCCATGAAATTATCAACATTAATATGGTGTTTTTAATAAATATTTGTTTATTATATATGAAAAAAATATGTTAAATGTTGCAGATTTGTGTTTATATTTTAAAAACAAATATTTGCTTTCACTATGATGATATTATAAAATTTTGAAAACTCGTTAGTATTTTGAAAATACAAAAAGTAATGTAGTAATTTTATTAAATATTTGTTTATTTTATATGAAAAAACAGTTTAATATTTGTAGTGTGCCCATTGCGGATTTTATGTGTTTATATATGGATAAACAAATTTTACTATCCCAATATGAGAAAGTCGATAAGATAAAAAAAAATTGAATGGAAGAAGTTCTTATAATATCATTAAATAATAAATCATTGATACATGGCGATACATCAATAAATAGTTTGAGAGCTAGCGTTCAATAGGGTTGTATGTGTTAATTCATGAGCGACTTCATTTGCTTACCTCCGGTTAAACTCAACCATGAAGTTGTGAAAAGAATTGTTTAATAAATTGCCTGTAATGCTACCAAACTCACTATTGTGAATGCTTCCACCATTGAAAACGTCTACTACTATTTTAGAATCAAGCGATAAATCCATACCATCAAAACCCAATTCAGCGACCAACTGCAACACTTGAGAAAGTATCATTGCTTCGCCTAAATAAACCGAACATAATGGAGAGAATCATGTTGTTCTAGCAAGGACAACATGAGTGTTTTCAAAATGTAGTGGTTTTATACATATTTGTTCATTTTATATGCAAAAAAAATGTAAAATATTTACATTGCCCTCGTTGCCGGTGTTTTGTATTTATATCTACGAAAAAAATTGAAACAATTAAGACATTAACATGATTTAAAACAGGACCACTTGAAGTGGAAGCTTGAAAAATCAAATTTTCTTGTTGTAATAAGGATACAAGTTGATCAAATTTCTCCCGAGATAAACTAGTACTAGAACTAGTTGCAAACCCATCAATGTTATCAATAGTTGAAGCAGACTCATAAATTCACAGGAAGATGCAATATCAGAAAAGTGTTGCTTCATGTGTAGTTAACACTCACATGGTAAGGAAAAGTTAGAGAGAGAGGCTCTGCCTTCTCTCTAGAATTTTTCTTACAGCTATGTGTTGCTCCTCCATTTTATTGGAGACCTTCCCCCTCCACAATGGAGGGTTGTTTCCCCTCTGTAATAGTGGCTCCCTCCTCCCCTGTGAAAGCTCTCTTTGTTACCTGATGTCACCTTACACATCACCACCATCACCCCTCTTGCTGTCACCAACCCAGATCCACAAGACCATGCTCTATGTCTCAATCCAACGCCCTCCACCGGAGCCACCGCCTAATGTTCAACAGATCTCCTGCCTTGGTTCCCCGGATCTGCTACCGAGACTCACCACCATCCCAACCACCACCAACACCCACATAACCTCATCCATAACAGATCTGACCCCATCTGAGCGGCCGCCACCTGAACCTCCACCCACTTCCTCCACTTCCATGAACGTATTTGTGCTGCCGGATCCAGATCTATGTCGCCTGCCACCAAAGCCTCCATGGTTGATTTGCAGTTTAGTCTACTTTGTGTTGTTTGTTTTATGCTTAAGTGTTTGTGTGTTTGTTGTTGATTTTACGTTATATGTGTGTAGTATTGTGTTAAGTGTTTTATGTTCAGGTTTAGTTATTAAAAGTGTATCACAACTGAGTTTTGATGCTAAAAAGCACATCAGCTGTGTAGTTATTTATGAGGATGCTCCCCACTTCAATACCTTTGCCTTTTATCAACTGGTTTTTGTCCAGCATGATAAAGTGAACAAATCCGAGACCAAGTTTAGTCGAAACGCGCGTGATGAAGCAAAAAAAATGATCCGTAACTGGATAGGAAAAAAGACTTTGGATTCTCACATCTCCTTTGTCGGCATTAGAAGATGGAAGCTTTTGATGAATGGGTTGTTAGGTTATGAAATTTGGTTTAATTTCTCATATTTGTCTGCAAAGTTTATGTGTTTTGCAAATCATGTTCTTGTAAGGTTTTTCTTTTGTACTGGATCTTCAAAATTGTTGGGGAATGTCCCTTCAATGTTAACGATATCTGCTTGTAATGTTCTCTATGTTATGAAATGTTAAGCTGGTGTTTACCGTCAAAAAAAAAAAAAAGAAAAGTGTTGCTTATTGAAACTAGGATGACCATGTTTTTATGACAAAATTCAACAGTGTGTCCATTTCGATTGCGTGCAAAACCTTGAATCAGATTCATGTGAAGAACCATCAAAGTAACCATTGGACACATATTAAAAAGAAGCATTGTTAATTTCCTCTTAAATGTCAAGTGAATATACCTTGTTGATAGAAGGAAGACAATTCATACGCAACACTTAAGTCATGCATGACCACAATTAATTGATCATTCAATTCAATTGAAAATTGAATGACTTGGGGCTAGGGTTGGGAATAGGCCAGGCCGGCCTACAGGGGCCTACGGCCTGGCCTGTTTTGGCCTGGCCTGGCCTGGCCTGTTTAGTAGATAGGCCTAGGCTTAGGCTTTTTAAAAAGCATGTTTAGTTAAATAGGCCAGGCTTAGGCTTCCAGAAAAGCCTGTTAAGCCTAATAGGCTGGCCTATTAATAATATTTATTAAAAAATGTTTTTTTTATATTAAAATAATTGCATACATTAAAAATATAAATATCTTTTTCTCTATCTATTAGTCCCTTAATAGGCTTTGTTGTTATAGGCTTTTAAGTAGGCTTTAATCTAGTTAAAATTTACTTGTAGTTAAATAGGCTTTTAAGTAGACTTTAAGGCTTGTTTAGCTTATTTAGTAGGCTAAATGAACTATTTGATGGCCTTAATATAAAGTAGGCTTGTAAGTAGGCTTTCAGGCCAGTCCAGGCTTTTAAATAGGCCAGGCCAGGCCAAGAAAAACAGCCTATGATAGGCCATAGGCCAGGCTCAGGCCTGTAAATTTTTTCGTAGGCCAGGCTCAGGCCTATCAAAGCCTGGCCTGGCCTGGCCTATTCCCACCCCTACTTGGGGCCTGTTTGGTTGGCTTTTGCTTTTTTGTTTTTAAAAACTATTTTACAAACCAATATTTAAAAACTGTTTTTAAGAAAAAAAATTAAAACAAAATCCGCTTGATGATGGAAACTGCCAACGATTTTGTAGTGATTATTCAGTCAGGCTATTTACGAAATTGCCATTAAAAAATGATTCCCGTGTTTTGTTAGAGAGAAAACCGGAATAAAAAACAAGAAAACATATAAAATGTGTTTCCCTTTTTCTGTTTTTAAAAACTGAAAATGCGGACCTGTTTTGAAAACTGAAAAAGCGGAACTGTTACAAAAATATTTATCAAGCAAGTTTTACTCTTTTTTAATTTTTAAAAATTTAAAAACTGTTTTTGAAAAGGATATCAAACACGCCCTTGGTCTTCATTTCTATAGTTGCGAACAACATGTAGAGCTCCACGTCTAGATGCACGTGGACAAGTACAATTTGGCATATGTCTATGTGAATTCAATTTCAACCATAAAGATTGCATTTTAGTGACGTATTCTAACACGTATTTGGAACCTTACTTAAGACTGTTGATAGACAAACATAAAGAAGCAATTCTAATTCTATCAAATTTGGAAAATCTCTATCTGAGGTCTTTCCAAACATCAATTGCATAATCATGAAAAACAATGATTTGTGAAATAGGTCTAATAGATAGTTGACTAGTCATGAATGAATGAGGTGATTACACCTTTCTCAAGCAACTCTATTGAAAGCAGTGCGATCTAGAATTAGAATTGATCCATTGATAAAAGCAAGCTTGTTCTTGGGACCAACATCGTTTGTAGTGAACGACTCCATGCAAGATAATCAAATCCATTGAACTTAGAAGCGACAACAACAAAATTTCATCCTTCACTTAAATGCACATAAAAGATCGAAGAGGAATGCTAAATGCAATCGCTCTCTCAATCGCTTTTGGACACCTTCTCCACTATTGGTCCACATCACCACTTAAAACAAAAGTTTCAACTGGCAACCGGCTAATGATATATAGATTTAATTTATTTATTTTAAAATCAAAAGACCATTAATTTATAAATATCTAGTTCATCACCTCTGCGCAAGTTTTCTTCGTCCAGATCTGTTGAACTTAAAGAAGAGATGACGATAGCACGTGAATCGTCCAAAAACCGTTACCATAATCCTCTCCTTCTTCCTCTCTTTCACTCTCCAAAAACCTCACTTCAAAAACCCAAAACAACACTTTCTAAATCAAACACAGCAACCTCAAAGCCTCCACAACAGAAACACAATCCCAAACCTTAAAACGGCGCAACAAAAAAACAACACACCTCAAAACGACACAACAAAAGAGCATGAACATGAACAAGAATTTGAAGACTACGACGACGTAATTGATTTCCCATACGAGGAACCACCGTTTGTATACTGTTTCGGAGCAGCACACCGAAAATCGTTACATCGTTGAATTTGAAGAACATATAGGTTGGGACAAAAAAAGATAGATCTGGGCAAATTTTACCTGGTTGAACATTGGGTTGTTGCTGATGGAGAAGTCAAATAGAAAGTGAAAGAATCATTGTTTGAGAAATCACATAATCCACGTAATCCACGTTTTTGATAGAGGTATAACCCATTTTTAACATGTAAAAAGGAATCATGTGTTTAACTTGTTGAGGAATAATGTTAAAAATGTATGTTTATGATTGATTATTAGAAGTGGGTCACCATTCAGTAGTCATGGGGAAGAAGATGATTAGCGTCACTTTCTGTTCTTTAAAGCTTGGAATAAAAAAATAATAATGATTAATGTTTGTAAACCAGAAGAACCAGTTATACGGTAAATGGTTTATAAAAATTAATGACGTGGACCAATGGTTGGAAGAGTGTCTAAGAGAGAGTGTGAGAGAGACTGTCCCTAGCATTGCTCAAGATCGAATTAGAATCTTGCTATGAAGATTGAAGAATATGAACTATAACTTGATGTGGAGGCATTGTGGTGAATGTAGAATCAAAATTAGGAGAAAATGTAATACTGAGGAAGAATCTTAATCAAGATTCAGAGAAACAATACAAAAAAAAGAACTTGAGGAAATCACGTAGAAGTTAGCAAAAAACAAAGATCAAGCATAATGATCTTTCTGCAAAGTGAAGACTGAATAATTTCATAAAAAAAATCGCGAAAAAAAAATTAAATCAACGAGTCACTGTATGAAAGGGAAAAAAATCATTTTGATGCTAACATAAATGACAAGTTATTTTTTTTACCCATTAAACCTTTTAATGAGGCAAAATTCCTAATTAAATTTTAAAGATAACAAACCTTGATGATTAAGGAATTAATGGACTTTGATTAATTTCTTGGGATTGAATTTGTGCTCTTGAGTGTTTAACTAAGACAGGAACAAAGTTTAAATCATACCAAGATACAAGAAATTAAAAGACATAAAGACTTATGAACTCAGTCAGAGTTCAGAAAGTTAAACTGAGTTCTGAAGATTGGACAGAGTTCAGAAGGTTGTTCTTATGAACATCGAGAACAAAGCCCAAAAATTCATGAACAAAATGAAGAACATGCAAGGTTCACGTGAAATAAATAAAAGCCCAGTAAAGTACATTGACTTGGATCAATCAAGGAATAAAGATATTTATTGGATTAAGTTCAAAAAGGGATCTTCAATGTTCATTCAAGATTATGAACATTTGAAGTACAAAACATTAGGAATATTCCATTAAGAATATCATCCTAGATGTTTTTCCTAATGCACTTCATTGATGTTTCACTATTAGGATTTGATTACATCAAATAGGAGTCTTACAAATCATCCTAAGTGAAACAAAAGGAACATTCTGAAGTTTCTCAAGTTCGGAAAGTTCATTACAACCACATGTTTTTTCTGACATAAACAATACAGTTGGTTAAAAGAAAAAAGCAAAGTAAAAAAGCAAGATCTAGCTGATTCAATAAGGATTCGACACATAAGGGAGTTGGTCCTGTACAACGCAAACCAAATCCCCTAAAGAATGAGCTTGAAGTGACAGTTCCACTTTATCTCTCCTGCACTAGTTCCAAGATAGATTTGAAAGAGATATGATCCAGGAACATTATGAAGTTCGTACAAAGAACAATCTTCATGATACAACCCAATAATTCATGTAATATTCATATGATGAAACCCAGAAACACATCTGACCTTCATCCACATGAACCCAGAAACAATATCCTGATGAACACAATAACATTCTGAAGTCATCTCAAGAACACAACAACATTCGAATGTTCATCTAGATTTTCAAGCAAAGGTTGGTGGGTGTAACAACCCGATTTTCGTTAGATTTATTTTAATTGTTTTTATGTGTGTTTATTTATGCTCGTATGTGATTATCTGTCTTTGGGTGCATTTTGATGGGTTTCCGTGTTAGAAGGGTATTTTAGTCATTTTGGACGTAGGGGTATTTTGGTTATTTTGTGAGCAAGGGTAAATTAGTAATTCCACCGTGTAAATTATTTTAGTAGTGTTTTGAGTAGGAATAGTTATTTTTACTGAGTTACTAGAAAGTGGGGTAATTAATTTAGAACCGGTAACTATTCTTTATTTTTAACCGTTAAGTGAGTATGAACATTTTGAATTGATTAATGAGTGTGTTGACCTCATTAAGACATTAAGGGTTAAGCCCAATAGTGAGGAGCCTATTTAAACCTTAGTCATTGAGGAAAATTAGGTCACATAAAATCATTTGTTCATTTTCACAAAACATTTCAAGAGAGGTAGAGAGAGCATAGTTTTAAAACTCGGCTCGGTCAACGACTCGGCAGGGGTACTTGGTCGCTAGGTTAATGGTTGAACCACTTAGTCAATGGTTGAACCGTATGACTGAACCGGATCAAACCGAATAACTCGGTTAGATGACTCGGTCTTAAGATTAAATTTTTATAAGTATTGAATCAAGTTAGATCGGATCGAATCGATGACTCGGACACTTAAAAACTTAAAAAATGACATCTAATATGTATATTAATATATGTTAAAGCTATATTTTTTAAAAAAAGGTATATATTTTGTTAGCAGAAAATATATTTTATTTTGCATATCCATTAATATCAATATAATTTGTTGATTTTCTAAAAAAAAAAGATATGCATATTATTTTTTAGTGGAGAGATGATATTATTATTATTATTATTATTATTATTGTGTAAATATTATATTTAAAAAATGACGTGCTCGTTTTGAAAGTAAAAATAAAACTATGTGTTTTTTGCATAGAAAAAATGAATATGCAATATGTTTACAAATATAATCAATTTCATTAAATACCACAAAAAAGTAGCTGCTATAGTGGTTGAGGTTCAATTGAATCATTTTAATGTCTTCGGTTCGATTCTCATAACTTCTAGTTTTTTTTAAATTCTGATATTTTCTTCAAATATTAAAAATTAAAAGTCAAAGCACGCGTTTACTATAGCTAATTGGCGTTAATTGCTATTAATTAGAAGTCAAAGCACACGTTTACTATAGCTAATTGGCGTTAATTGCTATTAATTAGCAGTAAACGTGCTTAAATGAATTAATTATGAGGTTTAACTTAAAAGCCTAAAAAAATAAAAAAAACAAGAACCGGTCTGACCAACTACTCGGCCGAGTCACCGGTTTTCGCCGGTTTTGACCGGTTCTCGCCGAGCTAATTACATGGCTGATCCAAAGGCCTGCTCGAACCGGCCTATCCACCGGTTCACGGTTCGACCGGTCCAACCGGCTGGTTCGAGCCGAGTTTCAAAACTATGAGAGAGAGAAAGAGCTAGAAAGAGGGTTTTGAAGAGAGAAGAACTTGGGAGCAAGAAGAGGGTAGAGACTCAAGGGATTAGAGCTAAAGTGAAGCATTAGCTAGGTTTGTGATCCAATTGAGGTAAGGGGGCTAGTATTCTCTCATAATCTTTGTATAATCTCTTTTTCTACTTAAACCCATAAGTGCTTATTTGTGGTGTTCATAATCATAGAGTTGTGGTCTGAATTTGTGTGGTTTTTGAAAGTTTTACAAAAAATGGGTTAAATGGTGATTTGTGTTAGAATGATGTTTTGATTCAAGTTTTATATGGATTTGAGTGTCTTTTCATGTTTATAAACGTTTAGACAAACTCTGGGATGAATTTGGGCATTAGGGAATCAAAAATTGGGGTTTTGGGGTGAAAATGGAGTTTTACCCGAGAGCTGACTGTCTAAGATCGCCATGGCGAGCAATCTGGTGGCCATGGCGAGTGAAGAAACTGTCCAGCTCGCCATGGCGAGTGATTTGGTGGCCATGGCGAGTTGCACAGTGCAGCAACTCATATTTTGTCGTTTTAGGGCTCTGGGTCGATTCGAACCATTCTAAACTGATTCTTTTGATGTAATTAAATGTAATCAAACTTTTTAAACCTCTGTAAACATCAATTGAATTGATTTGAACTTGGTTTGATGAATTAATCCACAAACTTTCGAAAACGTCAAGAACATCGATTTTTCCGAAACTTGTTTTTCTCAAAGGAAAGGGGTGGAGTTAAGGTTATTTATTCAATACATGATTTCTAAAATTGGTTGTGATTGATTTCATTAACTTTTGACTTGTTTTGCTTTGAAAATGAAATTCTTTTAAAAAATGATAAAGAGAGACGAACTATGTGATTTTTATGATTTCGTCGTGTTTGGCTGGTGAAACGCACATGTATACTCAACTGCACTTATATGTGATCTAAGTGTATACATAGTTGAGGCATTAGAGCTTGTTTGCTTAGTTTTGATTGAATTGCTTCAATTATTTTAAAGTTGTGAAATGATAGACGAACTTTGTCGAAAATGATCTTTATGGCAGAATGCTTTGCAAATCTTTTGTGAATAGCTTTATGTAATTATATGAAGATGTATGAATGATTGATAGGTGTTGAATATGATGTTTATCATAGTGTGATGTATCTTCTCCTTTACTTGAATTGTGAGAAATTGTATGAAGATGTTGAGTTGTAATAATGTTGTGATGTTGATTAATTGCATATATGCTAAATGATGATGATAGTGTTGATGAGTGCATATATGTTGATAATGATGATGAGTTGTGTGAATATATGTTTTGGTGATGAGTCATATATTCATGCATACATGGTTGAAGTTGATGGATTTTATATCCGTGTTGGTGACGTTGATGATGTTTTTGTTGCATCATGAGTTGACAACTTTGTCGTAGTTGATGGTACCATGTACATGTAGAAGTCACATCTAGGCGCATAACATATCTTTGCATGAGTCCTAGTTGTGTTTGTGCTTTGTGTTGATGTGATAGGTGACCTATGTAATTGTGATAAGGTGAATTTGCTTGTGTTAATGAATAATGTTGAAGTTGAATTATTCATTTCTTTGAATTATATGAAGTTTAATTTGATGAATGCATGTTTAATTAATTATGATTGATGTGAAGCTAACCCCCAGTGGTTTTTACCGCCTACATGTTTGTATGAATGGGTAGACAGAGTGCAAGAGTAGTTTTGCTTGTTCGGTGAGTTGCTCGAGGATAGCGGGAGCTTCCTTTATTTTATCTGTTTCGGTGTCTTAAATTAGGCTCTGATCTAGGATGTCCGTTGTTATCTTTATTTTGGATTGTTATTGACGTTGTTGAGATTTTTACCCCTATGTCAGGATTTAGAGATTTTATGTATTGATGTATTGGAGTTTATGACATGTATGCTTTATATCCGCTGCGACTTTTGAGGAATTTTTATATGCATGTTGTTTGGAATCTGTTGAAAACGTAACATCTATTTCTTGAATAATTATATTATTCGTGTGTTTTATCGCTTTAATAGAAGTATGGCGTTACAGTGGGTCCCAAGAGTGGAAGGCTTTATTGAAGCAAAAATCTTTTTGATGAATGTTTTAATGATAACAAACCTCGTGGAATAAATGATAAGTTTTATGAATGGATCTACTGACGTTTGCGCTTGAGTTTTTTTTTGTTATATCTACTTAACAATGAAAGAATGAGTATATCATTAGTTGAAACAACAATATCATATTTCCATGAAGATTCCTAGCTCAAGAATCATGATGGAAGAACTTGAATCATGATGGAAGAACTTACATCACAAACTACACAAGAATGTGCTTGAAGTTATGTGACAAAACTCACATTGAGTTTTATGTTATATGATTTGAAGATTCTCCATGGGTAAACAAGATAAAAGGAAATATGCATACAAGTTAGGAAGATTTTCATAATCTACTCAAAAGTATCACACTTCCAAAGCTTCTAAAGATAAGAAGTTCAGAGTTCATAATGTTCATATGAACACAGTTCAGAATGTTCATATGAATGGAGTTCATAATGACCATGAAATTAACCCTGAATATATCCAGAAATAATAAAGGATTACTTCATGGATAAACAAGAATATTTAAAGTCATCGGTTACAAGCAATGATGAACTAGATGCAAAGAAATATTCTTCTGGACTTCAAAGAAAGAATCATCTTGTTTGTCAAAACAAATGATCTCTCATTTATATGCTTCAAGTAGTTTTTGAAGAAAATAAATAAACAACCTTCATAAGGTTCAAAGTGTTGAAGAAGATTAGAATGTTTAAGAACATCAGAATGTTCAGCATAAAGTACAACCGTCAAAAAGGAAGGAACCCGGAAGAAACATTCTGAAGTTCATATGTATGAACCCAGAAGGAGTTCAGAAGGTTGTTTAGAAGGTTGCTCAGAAGGTTCGTTAGAGCAAACTCAAAACTCAATGTCCACACCAAGAATGCAGAAAAGGATTTTTACTTTGGATCAAGAAATTATTAAAGGCATCTATGATGATTAAAGGATTAATGGACTTTGATAGTTCTTGGTATTTATGCGTTCTTGAGTGATTAACCAAGACACAAACAAAGTTTAAATCATACCAAGATACAAGAAATCAAAGTACATTTGAATTCATGAACTAACTATGAGTTCAGAAAGTTAGTTCAAAATGTTGCTCAGAATGTTCAAATAGAGTTTAGAAAGTTGTTCTTATACAAGCCCAGAATCTCAAGAACATTATCAAGAACATGCAAGGTACACGCGACATGAATAAATGTCCAGTAAAGTACATTGGCATGGATCAATCAAGCAATAAAGGCATTTACAAGATTAATGTCAAAAAGGATATTCAATGTTCATTAAAGACTATGGACATTGAAGTACTAGAAATATTCCAAGGAGAATATAATCCTAGATGTTTCAATCACTGCTCTTCATTGTTGTTTCACTATTAGGATCTGATTACATCAAATGGTAGTTTTACAAATCATCCTAAGTGAAACAAAAGGAACATTCTGATGATCAGATCCACTACTCTCTCTCCAGGACACAATCCAATGCAGATCTGGAAACAACTTTATCCATGTAACATTCTGATGTTTGTGTAAAAGACACAACACATGAATAAAACCCAAAAAGTTAAATGACATGCATTGGATAAACCCAGAAGCTCATCATATATTCATATATGATGACCCCATATGAAGATCTTGATGAACATCAACATTCTGATGAAGAACACAACAATATTCTGATGTTCATCCTGGAAAACACAACAACATTCTGATGGTCAGAATGTTCACCCAGATTTTCAAGTAAAAGTTAGTAAGGCCCATGACACATGGCAAAAGACCATTGGTCACCCTCTAACGGCTACAAGAGCCCAAAAACTCTATAAATAGAGATCAAAGACTCGTCATTACTTGCACCATTGCGAAGCATACAAGAAAACAACAAAGATTGTTTGAAGCTTTAGCATTCGAATTGATCAACACAAAGATTCCAAGAAGTCTTTCTAAGTGTAAATCAATTTTCTTTCTCTTATCTTTTCAAAGATAAACTCCTCCCTCCATCATTCTTCTCTTGTCTGATTTCAATCATTCAAACTCCATACAAATTGCAAAGCATCAAGAAAAACAACAAGAACATTGTTGTGAAGCTTTAGCATTTTGAATTGATCATCACTGAGATTTTTATATCTTCTTGTAATGTAAATCAATTCTCTCTGTTATCTTGTTAAAGATAATTTCTTCCTCCATTCTCCTCTTGTTTGTTTTCAAAAATTCAAACTCCATACAAATTGTAAAGTGAGTCTCATCTAACTTTAGGGGTACTAAAGTGTTAGTTTGAGATCCGCAAGTCCTAGCTCAACTGGCAAAAATGCCGAAATTGTTAGGCCGGATGCCATGATCGGGGTTAGAACCCCGGTACCTCCACTTGTGTGTGTGAGTTTATAATGGCTTTGCCATTTCGTCTATCTACCAAAAAAAAGTGTTAGTTTGAGCAGAAGGTGTAAAAGTCTAAGTGGGTAACTTAGCAAGAAGGTGTAAGCCTGCTGAGGCTTAGAGAATACAGTTGTTGTAATTGTTCAGGTGAACAATATTGTAAGGTGCATGATTTGAGAGGTTATCTCAAGCATCATAGTGGAAATTCTCACAAGATTGTGAGGAGTGGACTAGCCCACATTGGGTGAACCACTATAAATCTATGTGTGTTCTTCTTCTCTTCCCTATACTCTTTATTTATAGTATACACAACACACACAAACACATTTATTTATTAAACTGTTTTTGCACTAACACTTCATAACGTTCTGAAGTTAGTCTCCTAACTTAACCATTCCATGTTTACAACTTGAGAATCAGTTTTAAGTTACAAGTTTAATTTTAAAAGGGTCACAATTCAAACCCCCCTTCCCTGTGACTATTATTTTCACTTCAGGCTCAACATTGAAGAACAACTAACAAGTATACAAAAACAACTTATTAAAAGTGTTTAAAAGCTTCATATCAACTTGATTTCACAAATCAACTCTAAAGATTATTAAAATCTCTAAGAGTGTGAATCAAACTTCTTTCTTATCTTTTCAAAGATAATCTTCCCCCTTCATTCTTCTTCTTCATCTTGTCTGATTTCATTCAAACTTCAAATCAATTGTAAAGAAATGTCTCATCTAGCTTTAAGGGTACTAAAGTGTTAGTTTGAACAGAAAGTTGTAAAGTCTAAGTGTGACTTAGCAAAGAAGGTTGTAAGTCTACCGAAGCTTAGAGAATACAGGTTGTACATGTTCATGTGAACAAGATCGTAAGGTACATGATTTGAGAGGGTATCTTAAGCATCATAGTGAAACTTTTCACTTGATTGTGATGAGTGGATTAACCCATGCTGGGTGAACCACTATAAATTAAGGACTATAAACATCAACAACGGGACTTACAAGCAATGAGCCTCTCTGTTAATATGTGCTTGCTTACAATTTTTGTACATTTTTCATAAACAAACACACCTGCATGACTAAACTTACCATTCAGAGTCAATTTAACATGAATAGAGAAATAAAATCAACCAACCATGAACATTTTGCGCCATCGCGACAAACAATTTTTTTTGTACACTTAAGCATTTTCCCCGTTTTTTTACTTTGCGTGCGTACAAGTAATTTACGTAGAATTAATCTAATGATGTTATTTTAAAAGTCTATAAATGAAATAAATTTAAAAATACTACTATTTACATACATAAATTCAATAGCGTGCTCCAAAAAATATGAAATAGTTTGCGATCTATTGTATTTCTACCATATAATATGAAATAGTTTAAGAGATTATCCTTTTACCATTGCATGTGTCGGTTCAAACATTTTTTATTTTTTTCCTATAAAATTCATATTTTTTGTTGTCAAATAATCTAGTAATAATTTTTTTTTTTTAGGAAAATAGTCCAGTAATAATGAAAACCTAAAATTTTATATAATAGAATTAAATAAAATTTTAGGTTTTCATTATAGCCATTGAATTACTTAAAAAAAAATTTATAAAAAAATTCATTTTATAAAATTTCATTTAATCAAATATTTTAATGGGCTTTACATGTAAAGCAGACCTAGTCAGACACAAGCCTGATGGTTCTAGCTATTTCTTCTCGTCTCTTATAAGAATTCTGCTCTTTACCCAAACAGTTTTGCTCAGTCCCAAAATAAATTACATATATAACACTACGCAACTTAACTTGCGCAAGTACAAACTGTACGTAACTTAAGTCACGTAGCGTGACTTAAGTTTCGCTAGTACAAAGCATCACGTGACTTAAGTCACGTAGCGTGTCTTTAGTCACGCTAGTGTAAACACTGTTTCAGAGGAAGCCCATGCCTAGGATCTGTTGTGTGACTTAACTCACGCTAGTTTTAACACTAGCACAACTTAACTCACGATAGTATTAACACTAACGTGACTTAACTCACGCTGCTGCTGGTGCACTGCTCGCAGCAGAACAGACTGGCAGTGGCACCAGAACAGAATGGCAGTGGCACTAGCTACTGTCTTGTTCCTTCGTTCTCTGTTTACAGTACATGCATTCATTGATTCAAACAACTATGTAATCTACCATTTTCAAAACCCTAAACCACCACATTGTACCCTAAACAACATCTAAACAACAATTCCTAAGTTAAATCATCACTAACAATCATCAAAACTAACATGCAAGCAAAATTTAAAAATACCTAAAAATGTTCAATTTCTACACAAATTCGAAAATTTCAACCAAAATAATGCAAAGAATTAGGATTATCATCACTTACTTGATGTTGTGGACGAAATTTGCTTTGAATGGCGCAAGATTGATGAAATTCGAATTTTGGGGTGCAATTCTCTTGTTTGGCAAAGTTGGAAAATGAGGGAACTGTGTTGCTCTGTTGCTGATAACCAACTTAAGTAACGTAACGCAACTTAAGTCACGCTGCGCAACTTAAGTTGCGTTACCGTTATAACTGGCGCATGTTAACTTGCGTGGCGTGAGTTAACATGCGTAAGGGTATATAAGTAATTTACTTTGGGACTGAGCAATACTGTTTGGGTGAAGAGCAGATTTCCTCTTATAAACCCTACTGCGCGCACATTTCTTCTCGTCTCCTTCACGCCAAAACCCTAAGCCTCTTCTCTTCTTACATCAATCGCCGCCGCCCCAAAAATGGTACCTTGTTTCCTTTCTCCTATTCATTTTTTTGAATTATTTTTATCGTTCCGTTTCTCAATTTTCTTCATTCAATCTTTTTTTGTTTGTTGCAGACAGGAGAAACAGTGAATCCAAAAGCTTACCCTTTGGCTGATGCACAACTTACGATAACGATAATGGATCTTGTTCAACAAGCTGCTAATTACAAGCAACTCAAAAAGGGTGCCAATGAAGGTGTGCTTTTGATTTATTTCTGTTTTTTGTTACGATTTTTATTTTCAGTTTCTATGGTTAAAAAGAAAAAGTGGTATTAGGGTTATGTTTGATTTATGACTAGTGCAACTGGATTGAATGGTTATGATTTTGTGTTGATTTATTTTATATGTTTTTCAGCTACAAAGACACTTAACAGAGGCATTTCTGAGTTTGTTGTGATGGCTGCAGACACTGAACCACTTGAGATTCTTCTTCATCTTCCTTTACTCGCTGAGGATAAGGTTAATTTCCAACAAATGTTAATTGCCTATTTTTTTATTTTTTTTAAATATGTCTGTGTTTTTGAAGGGCGTGTCATGTGTGATTGTGGTCATGTTTCCATTGTTACTGTTATTGCTGCTATCCTTTGTTTTATTTATTATTTTTTATGGGGCAATGTTTGAGAGGTAGGTGAAAAGCGTGTTACCTCGACACTGGGGTGACAGTGATGGATCTTGTGAAGTGGCGGAAAAAAGGGTACAGGGGAGAGGATTGAAATGTGGATAGAGATTTAGAAGGTAGAAAGTATTTATGAGCTTGGGTCTCTTGCCATTCCTTCTGTTGGTTTTTCGAAGGACATGTGGAGGCGGTTAATCACCGGTCGAACCAATATGGTTTGGGCGGTAACAATGTCACGGGTAGGAAGAAATTTGCACGCTGGTCTGGTTAGATTATTGCGTTGGTCTGTTAGTGGTAAACCATGGTTGAGAATTGGTTTAGGAAACCCCTGTCCTCTTGATGCTCTTTGGGCACCCTTTGATTTGTTTAGACTTTAACGTAGACATAATCACTATGGAAAGACACTACTAGGGCAATAAGTTCATGTTTATGCTAATTTTTTAAGTTCTGTACTTTTATTTAATTGAATTCTGATTATTTTGGTCAATTTTTGAACCACTTACATGTTTGATGAGACGTGATTATTAAAATGATTTATGTTTTGGCCAAATTTCTAAGCTCAGTACTCTCTTTTATCATTGAACTCTGATTATTTTGGTTGATTTTTTTTTGTTCTACTTATATGTTGATGATATGCAATTAATAATCATATAGTAATATTTATTCACGACTTTTCAGTATTTAATTAATTTATTACAAGCCCTTTCTTGTGTCTGTTTCGTTTGTATTCTATTTAATTAGTTTGGTTTAATTTCTGTATGAAAAAATAGTTTGGATGAAGAACAAATTAATTCAAATCATATTCAATATTATACAAACAAAACAGACCAAAGGGCTTATATATGAACAAATACTAGAAAACTATGACGAAACATTACTATCTGATTAATAACATTACTATCTGATTAATAATCTCTCATCTTATCAACACATTAGTGGAACAAAAAACATTAACCAAAAAAATTAGAAATTCAATGAAATAATAGTAAAGAGCTTAGAAATTTGGCAGAAAAACGAGCCATTACAATCTGGTTAATAATCTAATATCATCAACACTAAAGTGGAACATAGAAAATTAAACAACAAAAATAATCATAATTCAAGGAAGTATGATTCATGTCTACGTCGATGTCCATACAAATCAAAAGGTTCCCAAAGAGCATCAAGATGACAAGGGTTTCTTGAATCAAGTCTCTGCCATGGTTTACCACTACCAGACCAAAATGCAGTAAACTAACACGAGCAGCACGCAAATGTCTACAACTACCCTTGACATTGTCACTGCCCAAACCATGTTGGTTCCACCGGTGCTCAATCGCCGCCACGTGTCTTGCAAAAACCAATAGATGTAGTGGCAGAGATCCAAACTCGTAAATCCTTTCTACCTTATGAATCTCCATCCACCTTTCAATCCTCTCCATGTACCCTTTTTTTCCGCCACTTCACCAGATCCACCACCATCACCCCAGTGTTGAAGTAGCAAGCTTTTCTCCTCTCAAACGTGGCCCTTGTTGCTGCTGCTGCTGCTACTGTTGTCCTTTGTTTTTTTTTTTATTATTTTAATTGAAAAATTGGTGGAGCTCTATACCTTTGGGTTACTGTATAACTTTGGTTCTTTGGGTTACTGTCGATATCAATTTTATATTACAATGGGAAATGTTTCAAATTTTGATGCGCGTCTGACCCTGA
The DNA here is from genome assembly GCF_051527215.1 of Medicago sativa. NCBI lineage: Eukaryota > Viridiplantae > Streptophyta > Magnoliopsida > Fabales > Fabaceae > Medicago > Medicago sativa. The sequence continues at coordinate 47,724,692 of NC_140750.1, forward strand.
TGTTAATGCATTTGAGGGATTTAAAAATGAGGAATTAGTTATTTGTATATATATAGTTTAGATTCGTTTCTTGTGGAAAGTGGCTTGTTTTCCAACATGTTTGCAATCACGACACATGACTTCCCACTGTGCGGTTAGCGAACCACAAAAGGAAAAGGAAGTCTTTGTTCAAACATGTGATCACATGACTTCCCAAGCGGTATGCATTAGAGTTTGATTTGCATTGATTACCTGCATGTATGCCATGTTGACATTATGTAATGCCTTCCCACTTTGTGAACTTTGGGAGGGATTATTTAATGGAAATTGTTTTATTGGTAAGTTGGTAACGGTTAAAGTAATATGTGTAGTGGCTTTTTATCAAGTTTCTTTGCGGCTCCTTACCTTATCAAATTTCTTATCAAGTAATATGTGTAATGGCTTTTTATCAAGTTTCTTTCTGTGTTGAGCTTAAGTTGTATTTCACTATGAACAAGCCCCAAAACCAATCTTTTTGCCAGTAGCGGTGAAGCTTAGTGATACAGTGTCTAGTTTGATCCTTAAATTTTCAACGATCACACATTGCTCCGCATTGTCTTATACATATACTCCCCCCGTCCCTTAATAACTGAGCCATTTATCAAAAAAAAAGTGTCCCAAAATAACTTTTTCCCCTTTATAACTCTAATTAATACTACTTTCATCATTCCCAATTCAATATATTCCACTTTGCACCAAATACTTATCAAGAGCACTTAAAACCACTTTTCTCTCTCATTTATTTATACATTTTTCTTAATATGTGTGAAATGAGAAAATGGCTCAGTTAATTCGGGACGGAGGGAGTAATTGATTTCCATGTCTTTTTAAAATTGTGGCTAGGATTACTCTGCGGTCAACTGTAAGCTGGGTACCAAGACAAATCTAAAGTTTTTCAATAGCTATGTATGTTAATTTCGTCCTGAGATCCGACCTATTACCAATATATGCCAAATTGACTGATATTCCCCTGTTTTGTTTTTTCCAGACTACAGCCACAGCTATTTCTATTCATTCATGTTCTTGGCATTTTAATTTATGACAGTTGAAAAGGCTAATAACCATGTAATTATTTGAATTTTCAGAATGTTCCTTATGTATTTGTCCCATCAAAACAAGCACTTGGACGAGCATGTGGTGTGACCCGGCCAGTGATTGCATGTTCTGTGACAACCAATGAGGGAAGTCAACTTAAATCTCAAATACAACAACTAAAGGTATGCACCATGTTTTGCTTGATATTATTCATGTAGTCACCAACTTTATTAGCTGTTATAATGCCAACACATTTGGACATTCTTGATATGCAGGATGCTATTGAGAAGCTGTTGATCTGAAAGATTGATTTCGGTATGATGGGCTTCTTGAGTTTGCTGAATGCTCTCCTTTTGAGGCTTTGACTGGACGAGTTGTGTTCAACTCGAAAAGGTGCTTTAGATGTAAACATACATTAATATTTATATCCACTGTTTGAGGATTGAAAGTGCAATTTTAAGTTGGTGTGCTCGTGTAATGTCTTAAACTTGTGTACACTATAAATGGATTAATGTTATTCTATTGGGTGCTGAGTAAATTTAAATTGTGTGCGAATTTTTCACTCTTGTTATTTTGGATAAGTCGAGGATATATTTAGTTTTGTCAAAAAGAAGAGTATATTATTCTCTTTTAGCACGGACACTCCTCGGATTAGCGTGTCCCGGTGTCGGATAATTATGTGATTTAGTGTAATTACACTTAACTAGACCTTGCACCCGTGCTGCCGCACGGGTCATATTGATGGCAAACAAAATATTCAATTATACTGTTAATTCATAATCTATTTGTGCAAATACAATGTTAAAAATAATAATACAACTTAAACAAAGGGAACAAATCATGCTGGTACATTACGAAAAATTTCCTTGTAAACAACATTGTATTTAGGATGATTTGAATGATTCAAAAATTCGCCGCAATATAAAATATGAGAACCATCTCCACCATATACTAACAGATACAGGTGTTTCATTTGTTGAATCTGACATTAAATATATGGTAGTTTGTCCACAAAGATTAGTTTTCGAATAGGTGTTTGAAACGAATATCTTAATCATTTTGGATACTCGCTGCTACATAGGGAAACATAGAATTATGATTTGAATAATAACTAACTTGAGAAATTTCCTTTCCAGGAGAAAAAAGGCAAAATTTATTTGAATGCATTTTGTGCTTGTAACTGCAATCTTGGTTTAACAGTCATCGCAATTTAAGATGTTAGATGCACTGATGGATAAGATAACATGGTTTCTTAGATTATCTTGCAGTGAATAATTGCATCAGTTCTTACTTCTTGAAAAATTAGAATATTAGCTATATGTAACAGATATGAGGTTATGATTGATGGTAATGATGTCATAAGCAATGAGATTATAATAAGGTACGTTGTTCATAGAAGATTGCTCGGAATGATAACATAATAGAGATCAGTCAGCAATTTACAATACTAAGATGTCAAATAGCGTCCTGTTCTTCACAGAGATTTAGGAAATTAGTTATACTTAATGGATACGAAGTGGTGATACCAGTGTAGATGTAATAAACAATGAGATAAAAATAAGGTAGTGTAATCATCATGTACAAAGGCGGTTGACAGAGCCATAAATAAAAAACAGCACCATACAATTGCAACAGCCCCTAAAAACTGGAAAAGCAGGACAGAAAATCAGTAAAACTGAATACCTTAGCAGTACCCAAAACCGCACCAAAATAGCACAGCCGCACAATGTTGTCATAACAGACCAAAACAGCAGCACAGAAGGCCTAAAAACTATTAACATAATCCTACTTACACATTCAGTCAGAAGACATTACCATACCATTGCAACCGAATGCTCCTTTACCACAATTGTCGCTTGAACCTCTCAATATAACACATTGTGTGGCTGTTGTAGGAGCAACAATAATCAATGAAGGGTACATAGATTTGTGCTCTACTTAAACTTTTTATTAGGCTTCTCTGAAAATTTGAGCAACTAATTTCTGAAAAATAACAAAGAAATGACTAAGAAAGTTATACTTAGTGAGTATTTAATTGAAACAAACTAAAAAAGAACATTAAAACCTTTAAAATAAAATGCATTTGAGATAATTTTGAAATGTGTTGTTCTCTTAAGATTTAAACCACAGAGTTAAATAAATTTGTGTATATAAGCATCAGATTAACTATATCATTAGTTGTCGACATGTTTAAACAATGAACAAATTTTTGGAAAAAGGTTACTGTATGAAGGGAAAAAATGGTTGAAAATCACAAACTTTTGGGTTTAGATTGCGAAGGAGAAAAAAGGGTTCAAAACCGAAATCACACTAATGGTTGACCAATCACTTTTGTGACTTGCTTACAATTGCACCAACCTTCATTCATAGATTCAAAAAGCAATGAATACGCTCTCCTTAAGTAACTCATAATTTAATGGATAACAACCAATATTTATTTTAAATGAAGACTTTGTACTGTTATATAAATAAATCCTCTTGTAACATGATTATTAGTGGTATACATTAAAAATTGATTCCACGATGATGACTCTGCATCGACCACGTTCAATCAAAAGTGGCTGTTAGAAAGGCGTGAGAAAATGCATTAGATTAATAGGTGATCAAAAGGTAGAGCTTTTGGGTTTTTTTTAATCTCAAATACACTCAACTAATTACAAAAGAGCAGAGCAAAGTTCATGTGCAACAATGAAGAAATAGAATATGAAAAAGCAAACTATTATGCTTCTGGTTTGAAAAAAAAATAACGTGACCTATTCGTGTACTCATGGTACCAAAACGAGCAAAGTATTTCCAAATGAATGAGTGAAGTAACGATGATGTAAAGTACAACCTGTGAGAGGATACTTATCGAATCTTATTTTGACGATACCTGATCGATGAAAAATTCAATAAGTAGAGAGGACAATCTTCACAATCATTATGTTATTTCGATAGTTAAATGAGAGATTGCTCTAGGTTTAGAACGCATAAAAAATTTGAAAACACGCTTCCAACCCCAACATCATATTTTGAAAAGAATACTCATCATGCCAACCCCATGTATTTTGAAAAGAATACTCATCATGCCAAAACGAGAGAGTAATAATGATTTAGAGTATAGCTTGTGAATAAGGTAGTCATCAAAGTTATTTTGATGATAATCACTCTCAACCCAAAACATCATAAATTTGAAAACAAATTAGTGAAAGAGACCATATTAAGGTTTTAGATTTCTAACAGGTTCTTATAAAAAAAAAAAAAAAAAATTCTAACAGGTTACGTGTTACGGTACTCAATATTATATAAAATTGCAGACAAATGTGTTCGACGAAACTTATTTCAATCGTGATGTAGAAACAACAGTCTCTGCAATCATTATATAATTTCGATTGCTAAACTACCAAGAACGGCCTAAGTGGGTCAAATCGTGGACGGAAAACATAAAATAAAAGTCTTGCAAAATCGTTTCCAAAGAACTTAGGCAGAAAAACCAGCACACAATAGAGTATGAAAGTAGAAAATTGCGGATTAAACTCACGTTCCAACATATAAATAAAGTAACTAACAAGAATATGAAGATAGCAACCATCAATTATGCTCAGCATCCATAAGATTGTTTGACCATACAATTTGTTTGGTAAATATCCATAATGCCTAATTCATTCTCTATTCATACTCAATAAAATTTAAAAGGGACACAACATCAGTCTCAGCCCCAAACATGGACTACATCACCAGATATGCAAAGACAAACAAACATACATAATAATGTAAATAAGAATAATTTCAGTATCCAAAAATCAGATCAACAATCATTTCAATTCCTATTCTCATTCTTCCTTGTACTTTCTTCATCATCTTTCCCATCTCTCTCTTCCAACAATTTCCCAGCCTCAGAATCTTCTTCCTGCTGAACCCTGATCTTTTGTGCCTCAGAAGCCTTAAGTGCCACCAACTTACAGTGATTATAATAAGCAACCCCCAAAAATGCAAGTCCGTAACCAATCAAATTGAGCGGTGTAACAGTATCCTTAATCACAGACCAAGAAAAAGCAATAAGCAACCAATCCTTCACAACACCAGCAACATTCATCGTCAAAGCCGAAGTCTTCCCAACAAGCAAAAACACAGCAAGGTTCAAAGCAAAAGCACACAACGAATTACTTCCGAAAACCCAAAAATCAAAACTCAAACTTGCTTTATCCCTCAACAAAGGATACTCCATGACGAACCAAGGAAATGACAAGAAAACCAAACAACAAGGAGCAATGTAGTAAAGCGAGGTTATAGGATTCAACTTAATCCCTTTCGAGTTCAAAAGAATTTGAATTAAAACCAACCTCGTGGCTTCAAACGCTACAGCCATGAGCTGCAGCGTAACACCAAAGACATCAAACTTGGCTTCGCCATAGGCAGCTACAGCGACGCCAAGTGAAATAGAAACCATGTTGATCATGGTTTCTTTTTTAAACGACTCTTTTTTAAAAGAAACCCCGATGGAGTAAACGGCCACGGGCATAAGAGCTTTTAGCATTTGAATGAATGAAACTGACAAATAAATATAAGCAGAGTTTGAGAACCAAAGGGAGAGAGAGTAAAGTGCACCAATAGGGACCACTGATTTAAGGTATGTGTCTAAAGACATTGAAATTGGGTCAACTACTTTGAAGATGTTTACAAGGATGTAAGCAAGGGAGGAACAAAAGGCCATGTGGATCATTGTTAGTGATATTGGGAATGGCCAATTGTACATTTTTTGGTCTAGGATGTATTTGTTGTAGACAATTACTGAGAAACTTAAGAAAATCCATATGGCGACATATGTGTATGATAGAAGCACTTTTTTCATAACACCCTCTGATACTGCCATGTTTGTTGTTGAGAATTAGGTTTGGGGATGAAGTTATATGATTATGAAGGAGATTTGAGATATGATGAGGATTGAATTGAAGGGATTTTTTTGGATTATTTGGGATTTGAGAGTTTGAATTTGAGGAGGAAGGTAAGCATTGAAAATTTGAAGAATCAAGTTTTGATTTGATAAGTTAATTGTGCTGTTTGGTAGTGTGGAATGAGATTTGGACTATTTAACGTTTGTTGAGCTTTCTTTTTCTGTAGTCTACGCAAAAAACGTACGACTTCTTTTGAGTGATTATCGTTGACGTTTTTGTTTGGTAAATTGCCATATTTTGGTGTTTCATTCATTGTTTCCAGCCGGAAAATGTGGCTTTTTTCTAACGTTTTTTTTCCTGACAATTTTTAACTTTTACCTCGAACATCAACATACTTTTAAATCATATTAATTTATTCCAAATAAAACATTAATTCTGGTCAAATCCTCATATTAAAACATATTTAATTTTCTTCTAATAATGGACGTAAAATTTGCAAATCATCAATAAAGTAATTGAGTAAAAAAATACAATAGTTTTCGGATCGATTATGTTTATTTCTATAATATAATTTTTTTTTATTTAATGATTTCACAAAAATGTGTATTCTTCCAAGCCTACCTTCTGCCAAACCACTGCCGGGAACCGTCCATTACCTTCTACCAAACCATTGGCTAAGCTCTATAATAATATATAGTAGTCCTATAGACTATAGCAACCTAAACTTGATGGAATTATCCGAAAATTCTTATATATTTTTGATATAATATGAATTATACATTAATTCACTACAATGTCAAAAGGCATAATTACTAATTTCAGAAATCAAATTCATAAGATTGCCAAAACCAAACTGGTAATTTAAAGTAAATCGTGAATGAGGAGCACATCGTGAAAGATCACGTGAGGCTCATTTTGTTGTATTTTTGGGTACATAGATCATGTGGGATCATGCTGTAACTTGTGTATAATAGAAGTACTGTCCAGCAAAGTGGATGGTGGCTTATTATCTAAGGGGCTGCGTTTGAATTTTGGGTTGAACACTCGAAAAATATGGGGTTTTGGATGATTTATTTCACATGGGATAGCTGACTTGTGAGACACTTTACCAATATAGAATACGACTTGCACTTTGCTCATTTTGCAATCTTCCGAGTCTCAGTTTTGGTAAAATTTTAGCACCTTAGTTAGATAGAGACATAAAATAGAACAATACAGCAAATTCCATGTGTGAAGCCGATAAGAGTGTGAAGCCTAACTCTAATAACCATAAATGTGAAAGCAAAGTAAAATGGATTTAATTTGTATACACTGCACTCAATGATACCACTTTTTTGTGTTAATTTCTAAAATATCTCTATAAATAATTACTTGGCATGTTTTGATTGGATGCAATATGTAAGAAAGTCTCAAGTAAAATAGTCACACATAATATGCCACACACTACAAAATAAACACCTATATCAAGTCAAATACACAAGCATCCTCTAATATCCAGGACCGTCCTTCTCCATCTGATGACATGGCCACATCTTATTGCCACCAACACTCCCTGCACAGGGCGGCAACAGCAATCCCCCAAAATCAGAAGCAAGAGATTGTAAGTCGATTGTCTGTATAGCTATAAAGCACAAACTCAGACACGGACACCGGACATGACACAGACATGTTGACACCTATAATAATTTGAGAAAATAGTATAGTTCAATGTAATCATATGTGTCGGTGTCATGTCGGACATGATACGTATCCGATAACGGGACACGCCTAATCCAAGGAGCATGTGCTTCATAGCTGTATAGAAATCTCCATGCGTCAAAACTGATGAAAATGCATATCGTTTTGACATAAGCTTAATTCACTATTATCTTTTTATGAGAGAGCTATGTGCAAACACCAAAGTATAATTGTAAATTCTCTCAAGTGAGAGCTTAATATATTTTGTCAAGACAAGCAGATACAATAGTCTTGCATTCCAAGTAAGCTACTTATGTGTATATCCAGGTGACAAGATACATATAATTAGCAGAACAGTAAAAGAAAATCTGGAATGAAGTCAAACATTAAGAGTCAAAAGGATGAGAAAGAAAACATGATAGTGTTGTGAATTATAAAATCTATTCAAATAGTCCGTAGATGTAGTAGTATGATTACTGGGAATTTCTTTTTCTGTCTCTGTACCACAGATGTTTATGTTGCTTGTGGTAATCTTACTACATCCTATGTCAAGCATCTGAGATTAGCTGTGTAACCATTCCACACACATTCATTTCATTGGTAATTAGGTTATATGTTCCACTGGTGTAATTTCTCATTTATTTTCACTTTAAGTTTGCCTAAACACAACCATTTGCCACTAATCTAATGCACGAGATCAGAAGTTTACATCTGTATGGTCTTAGCTCAGTGGTAGTTTAGAATTGTTACATCAAAAGAAGCAAGTTTAAATCCCCTTGGAGAGAATTGTTAAATGATCATCAGTAAAACTGTATTTTATAATAAATTCCCCTTCTCCAATTGTTTTTTTTAAAGATTAGGGGTTTACATAACGCTGAGATAAATCCGAACTATAGGAAATCTAGAGAAAGAAACTCACAAGTGATAATTCCAGTTCTTGATTGTCCAAGTTCTTAAACTTTGATTCTTGATTTAGCTCAGGTTCTGCAAGGAAGATGCGCTCCCACCCTTTTACTGAATACTGTCTATGGGGTGGAGATAACTAGCCTAGAACTGTCTTGGTGTATTATGCAAACTTTCTGTCTTCCCCTGAAGGATACTTTTACACAATTATCTGTAATACCGAGGAGTTTTGCAAGACCACTATGAACCATGACCACCATTTTATGGAACAACCCTCCAAAACAACAGCCAGCAATGCTCCTTTTGCTAGAAAATTTGTCAGGAATGTACCTGTCTTTGATAAGATTGACGCCGAACTCTTGGGACAAAGTGCAGATGGTTGCATGCCTAATATGTGGTTTAGTCAAGCAAATTCAAGCGTCACTGAACAGTATTATGCTGTGAGAAAGGCTCAAACATCGTATTGATGGTTTATTATCGGCAAAAGATTTTCACGCAAATGAGTGTTCTTAACACCCATGTTTGAAAAAACCATTTTTCCAACACCAAACAGATGAGCGGCAAGAGGTTTCTGAGAGATAAAAAATAAAAGATGATTAACAGAAGGGAAAGCAGAAATGGCTACTACTGACAGAATATTTTATCAAAATCTGTAATGTAATCCCAAATTTGTAGACAAAATGTATTGGTCAGTTCATACAGTTACTATAGTTTATTGCATGACAAATCATCAATGCAATTGTTGTACTCTCTATAATCGGAGAAAAAAAAATTAAGAGATTCAATTAATAAAACCTGAGAGCAAGATGCACCAGGCTTGAGCTTAAATAAGCCAGTGTATATATTCTCCAAATTCTTTATACAAGGACATGCTCTAGTTATATGAATAAATGAGTAACAATTTGTATACGATTTCTTTTATGAATACTATAGGCCCTGGTAAATGACTACAAAGCAATAAGATAATTTGGACGCAAAAATTAACTTTATACCCAATTAGAAGTTGTCTATATTCACCATCTTGAGTATTGAATCCAGCAACCTGCACATTTCCTGTGCTTGTGGATGAGATTGATCACCAGCAAGAAATTCTTCAACTTCATTACCTACCTCGATTATACTGCATCCAGGTTTCTTCTTCATCCCTGCTTCCGAAATCATACTCCTGACTCTGTTTGCCTCTGCATCCCACCCAGCTTCTCTATATATGTTATATGTAAGAACATGAGTACCACAATCAGCTACGCCCATATCTATCAGCTTTTTCCACACTCTATTCCCAACATTAATATTCTTATAAATTCTACACGCATTGAGTATTGCACCCCAAACATTAGCATCACTAGCTGCAAATCCACCCATTTTCTCCTCGATAAACCTCTCGGCTTCCTCCACCATTCCAGACCTAGACAGAAGATCCACAACACACGCGTAATGCTCCGCACATGGCTCAACTCCATAAGTACCATTCATCTCTTGAAATAACCAAAGACCTTCGCGAACCATCCTCGCGTGTGTACAAGCAGTAAGGACAGCCACAAAGGTAGTCTCATTAGGCTTATTCCCACAAACAACCATTTGTTGAAACAACTCCAACGATTTCCTCGCATCACCGTTCAAGGCCACACCAGAAATCATAGCATTCCAAGCTCCAACATCCTTATCAGAAATACCATCAAAAACAGATAAAGCTGATTCCACACACCCACATTTCGAATACATGTCCACCAAAGCCGTTGCCAAGATAGGATTCGAGGTCACCCGGTCGAATCTCCTAGCATAAGAATGCACCCACATTCCCTGCGTGAGCGCACCCAGGTGCGCACACGCAGTTAGCACAGTAACAAGTACAGAATCATTCGGCCTCACGCCTTCACTCTGCATCTCTAAAAACAAATCCAACACTTCTCTAAACTCACTAACACGAGAATACGCTGCCATCATAGCACTCCACGACACAACATTTCTCTCGGGCATTTCATCAAACATCTCTCTCGCACTTTCAACATCCCCTATTTTACCATAACCATCAATCATCGCCGTCCACAAAACAACATCTTTCCTCCCCATTTCATCAAACAACACCCTCGCCTTTTGTAACTCACCCAAAGCCGAGTAAAACTCGATAAACGCACTCACAACGTAAGGATCATTCGTTAGCCCCAATAGAACGACATGACAATGCACTAAACGACCAATCATAACACTCGAAGCGCACTTCGAAGAAGAAGGTATAAGTGCAGTGCAGGATTTGATCAAAGGTGGGAATGTATAGTTATTAACGGCAATGCCGTTTTGCAACATTGTCGTGTAGCATGAAACTGCGTGTGTAGGGGAATGGTTTTGAAGATAGGCTCTGATCATGGTGTTGTGAATGAAAGTGTTGCAGTTGCGGTGAGTGAGGTTATGGAAAATGTAACGAGCGTAAAGGAAAAACGACGGGTCGTTTGAGGTTGCTGCGACGGAGAGGATAGGGGCGAGGGCGTAGGGAGAGTGTTGGATGCAACATCGGAGGATGTGAGCGTGTAGTTGTTTGAGTTGGGTTAGGGTGTTGCAATTTTGTGCAAGGGTTGTGAGGAATGGTTTTTGAGTCATGTGAATATTGAAGAACTGTGGTGGAGCATTTTTTGGGTTCTCTTATGTACTTCACCCGACAAAGCACTTACAAAATTGTTTGTTTTTGCGATCATTTATAACAACTAATTTTAAAAGGGAGCTTCTACGGTGCAGTCAGGAAACTGACTATTTTGAAAAAGTTAATTTTGATCTTAATGTTTGATTCATTTTTAAATTGTTGATTACTAATTAATGATCAATAATAATTCATATAGTAATGCTTGCAACATCTTGGACTTACATGTACTATTTTATCGTTGGCATCTTTAACATTCAAACATAGTTGATGATATTATGTGATAGTTTTAAGTGTTACACTTTGTGGGGTGTTACACTTAAAACAAGGTAGGATAAAATTAGATTAAGTGTAGTCTTGTTAATCTGATGAATTGATGATACTGTGGGGACTGAACTTTTGATGCCACCGTACAAACAGTGGGGTCTTACTCACTACACTTTTGATTCTATAGTGTTAACTTCACCGGAAAAGTCATTCTCATAACTTCACCATAGAATTTTCCATTTTAAAATAGTTGTGTTCAAAACTTCGGACACCGAGGATCGAACCTATAACAATTAATTCTCACATAACCAGTGATGAGGTGTCACGACGATAGTTTCATTATGTTGATTAAAATAGTTTATGATGTTAAAATGCTCGGGCTAATACTGTCATATTAGTTTCTCAATATGCATATTTATTTATTGTCATATTAGTGTCTATAAGTACTTACTATATCATATCATTTTCTGTTTGACCGTCATTTGTCCTTCAAAACACTTTGTCATCTGTCGTACCAGTGTCTATATAGACTCCAAAGACGAAACATTTAGGATAAGAACAAATATTAAGGATAAGGGTGCCACAAGACTAGCGAGTGGGCACGCCTATCTCTTAATCCAAGCATAACAGATAAAGCTAAGATTCTCGGGCGAGATACCTGGATATATATAAGCCTTACGGGCCCCTCCTTATACGAACTAATGGGCTAAAGCTCAGAAATGGGCTCTCAGGTTGTTGTGGCTAAAAGGGGCCAAAAACACAATAAGTAAGACCCTTGAGATCATTCATAGGACAAGACCTAAACAAATACAGAAACCATGAGAACTTCAGCTTAGCATATCGTAGGATAGGTTCCTATATTGTACTCTTTGCAAGTACATTTGACGCCCACCGTGAGGCCTGATAAAACTAACATGGGTCACACTCATCAAATCCAAAATTCACAGTCTATCTCAGAACGATGGATGGTGAAACTATAACAAATATCGATTCAGGCACTGTAGAAGAGATGTAGCTTTAACCAGAGCAACCGCGACAACAAAAAGAAGCCCTACAGGCCTCCGTGACCACAATCCAACAATAACAACAATTGAAAGGACCACCCGGAGGGAACAAAGGAATCAACCCCCAACCATTATCCGCTGAAATTTGGAATGCCCAGTCCCAGATAATTTTAAGCTGTCATTACTGTCCCTTTTCAAGTGAAGAAATGATCATTTGGAGCGAAGTAATCGCTCAAATGCAAGCTAATGTCTAGAACCCTAAAGGAAGCTGCCATATGATGGCACATGAACCTACCCAACTTCTTCATCATAGCATACTAGGACATGTCACATAAATTGATCCACCAGTTCTCTGCTAGTATAACATTGCAAAGTATCCACCACCAACCTCTTCAACGTGCGCTAGGGACATAATGAATCGTTGTGAGAATACCTCTCCCAATTTAACGCCGCTACATTCAAGGTGGTGAGCTTGAACCAAGAGATGTTTGTTGGGGAATTTCAGAATGGTCTGAAGGTTGTAGAAACTTTCACACCTTTCAATTCGTGGAGAGAACAAGTCTTTTAGGAGGTTTAACACACCAAAATCATCACAGAACCTCCAAGACCACGCTTAGGGATGATGGGATCCAATCAAGAAAATTGGTTTAAATACCACAAAGTCAAAAGGCATACCACATACGACTGCATCCATCTCAAGAGGGAGATTGAGAGGTTGATTTAGAAAGGACAACATCAATGTCATTTTGCGAAGTTTGAATTGCAGAACGAAGAGTGGTTGTGGAACTAGAAGTATCAGTGGTGATGTTCTTAGGGTGTCGAGATCCAACCATAAAAAAGTGTAACATAAAACTGTTACAGTGGTGGATTTGAGGAAATCTGGAGGAATCAATGAAACGTTTCCCCTTCTTCTAGCGCTAATGATCTTGAGTAGACCAAAACTTTGGATGATCTGTGGAAATGTTCATGCAAAGTGACACATATATAGTGGAGATCGGTTGTATGTATCTCCGTTAAATCCAATGCAGGGCGCGGGAGGCCGTTGGAGATTAGCGCAAGACGAGTTATTATGCGATTAGGCTCATAGAAGATCATTTCTGTTACTCCAATCCGGAGAGGATTATAGGTTAACGAGCCTCCATGTATTGGGTCCAGGGCCGTTCCTAGAGTTTTTGGGGCCTTAGGCATAATATGAGAAAATGGCCCCTTACATAATACATCATAAAATTTGTTAGGTTATTGTTGTGATTTAATTAACTCTTTATTTCATTTTTTTCCCGCTTTCCACTACCAAATAATGTTTTTTTAGGCAACATCTGAAAATTAATCATATACTCCATAGACATCAAAACAAAATAAAATATCGTAGAAGTATAGAACAATAGTAGTACATACGAAGTTGACTGAAATTTTAGCACCTAAGAATAATAACATATAAAAAGTAAAAGTATATCAACACGTAATTAACTAAATTTTAAACTTTTGGATGCAAAATTCTCCAATGTTAAACTCATAACAACAATAATACATGATACAAAATTAGTGTTAGACTTTTTAGAGGAATCATAGATACAAGAACTCTTTTGTATACTAGAAGTACATCATTCCTATTTATATATGCTATAGATATCTCTAACAAGTTCATTACGATGACACATGAATGTGTCTCGCATGATCTTGCATTATCAAATTTAACTATGCAATCCTTTCAATTGATTCAAGAAAAATGACATTACTATGTTGATGTAATTTATTTTTTTGAAACCTTTGAAAAAAAAGATTAAGATTAATTTCTCTAGTAGGTCCATTTTCAACCAAAATATAATTTGTTTTGTTACGAAAATTATCCCAAATTATTGGATAATGAATAACATCAATATTTTTAATATTAGTGAAGCAACAAAGGGCCCAAAAAATATCACCAACTTCTTTGATACTAATTTTTTGGCACATTATTAATAACAACCAACTTTTTTTATTTGGAGGGTGTATATAGGAATCTTTGTGCTATAGGGGGTACATAAAGCTAATTGCGCCAAAAGGACCAAAAACATTAACAGACTTGAGCCCAGCCGTTCATCCTGTCAATGTTTGGGGTCTTTATATGAACTTTGCTATATATAAACGAAATATTTCAATTTACACCCCCTCCATAATTTTTATTTGGGCCTCCAACCGGCAAGGGTCCTAGGCCGTCGTATTCCCGGCTAATGACCTAGGTCCGGCCCTGATTGGGTCCGCGGTATGGGCTCTTGTTCAAAAAAAAGTTGTCCTATAGCTATAATATTTCAGTAGATAATTTAGGAGATTTAGTATTAACAAATGTGATGTGTAGTTTCATATTTAAATTTTCCTTTTCTTCATTTACACGAAGTTCATTAATATTCAATTCTGCAGTTAAGATGATTGATAAAGAAGTGTTTTAAAGACCAAACCAGCTGGTTTAATCAGTTGAATCTATCCGTCACGCTATGGTTTGTTCAATTTCATTTAAATCATAGTTTAGTCAAACAGGATTTAACATTTAACGCAAGTTTTGCTTAAAATCAATCTTATTCCAAAGATCAAGTTCATGATGCAATAGTAGCATTTAAGCCTCGTATTCATTACATGATCACTCATCTGCTAAAACAACAACTTTCTTTCCCACGTTATCTCCATTGAAGAGTCCAACAAATGCAGAAGGGATGCTCTCTACACCCAAAGACCTGTCTTCAATCACCTGCAACTGACCATTGCGAAGATAATCCAATGTTTTAGCAGAAAAATCTCCGAAAACATTCATATAATCTGCAGCTAAAAATCCTCTGATGGTGATTCTCTTATATACAACATCCATCATATTTGGTGAAGCTCTCTTTCCAACATCAGTATACTCAGAAATTACACCACAAACAGACACTCTACCAAATGCTTTCATGTTAGCAACTGCTGCTTCTAGCATTTCTCCCCCGACATTGTCAAAATATATGTCAATTCCATCTGGAAAGTACCTGAAATATTCAAAACAAATTACATCAAAGGAACTCAATCTCGTTAAATATTTCTAATTATGAACTTCTATTCAAGCTAGCTAAATGATATAATTTAGCTGTGTAGCATCTACACTTCAAATAAAAAACAATTTTTGTTGTCTGAAACATGTGTCTGTGTCTTTGTCGTGTCAAATATCTATGTATGTGGTTCTTAGTACTCCCTCCGGTCCTAATTATAAGAGAAAGTTGGGTCAACAAAAGTTTATGTATCTGGACTGAATTTTGAACTAGGTATATCAACTTTTGTTGACCCAATATTCTCCTATAAAATAAATAGGACCGGAGGGAGTATTTGACATCTCTAACAAACCTTTTAAGAGTGGAGTTTAGATCAGTTTCTTCCTTGTAGTTGAAGGCATCATCAAATCCTAGCTCTTCTTTGAGTAATGTCACCTAAGATAAAAATAAGTTCATGGATTAGTATTTTCAGCTTAAAGCCAAAATCATTGTACTCAAGGGCATGATCCTAATAAAGCTCACCTTTTTTTGGCTCCCAGCACAACCAACTACATAGCAACCTAAAAGTTTTGCATATTGTCCTACAATATTTCCAACTGATCCAGATGCTGCTGAAACAAATACCTTTTCACCCTTTTGTGGTTTGCAAATTTCAAAAAATCCTCCATAAGCTGACAGTCCACTAAATCCTGCATGAAGGATATCTTAAAAAAAATCTTTTCTCAATTCTTATGCATATAATTAACTTGATATAGAATGTAGACAAATAAATATAGAAGCATTTCATTCCATTCACTAGACATTTTTCTTCAACTTTATGACAGCAGGTAAAAACCAGAAAAGAGAGTGTAGTTCGGTGCTAAGTATTAAACAATTACCAAGAATTCCAAGATGATAAGTGAGTGGAAATTCAAAGGACTCTAATTTTTTTATGATGCTTTGTTCCTTAACTACACTGTACTCAGCCCAAGTGAATACTCCCATAACCAAATCATCTTTCTCAAACTTAGCATTCCCAGAAGTCACAACTCTTCCAATAACTAGAGCATCAATAGCCTGGAAAAGTGCCAAAATAGGACAACAAGAAGAAACTTAGCAACAATGTTTTGACTTTTGAAAACCATACTAGATAACCAATGGCGGATCTTGAGTGATTTTGTTGGGATTGCCAAAAATCCATAGAATATATATAAAATTGTGTCAAATAATTTACAAAAATCATTAATTAGGATGGTCGTTAATTTTGCTTAAATATTGCACCCTAGAAAAGGGTTCAAGTCTTGGCAAAAGCTTTTTGTTGAATAAAAATACAAAAAAAGGCAGCGGTGCGACAAATGCAAACTATCTGCGTGCGATGGCATGGCATCAGCCAGCTTCAATCACCGAAAAAAATGAAACCTGAGACCTTGAAGAGAAGCATACTTCAAGGTTCTAAGTTAACACCACCGGGCAGGGACGGATCCCTTCAAGGCTGGGTGTGGCTATTGCCAGCCCCAACTCAATTATTATTATTTTTTTTTAATATTCAATCTCAAATTTTATATCATATATTTTTAATTTGGAAATATAAATATATAATTATATATGATGTATTTGTCTAGTGTTCAAGTGCATGTTTTTCTAACTCATAATCTTGGGTTCAAGTTTAGACTATTGTTTTTGTCATTTTTTATAAGAATTAATTAATATAATATTAATGTAAAAAAGAACATGACGGAATCGACACGGCATAAACTTCAATGATAACTCATCAACCACTAGACCATAGTGTTTGATTTGTTTTATTAGTTGCAACATCGTCATATATTAAAAGTTTGTAACTTACTCGTACGTAATCAATAAATATATATATAAAAAGATACATTTTTTGGGTGAGATTTTTTACTTCTAATTGACTATTTATTTAAAATATTTTATCTTTTTTATAATGTTATTTAAGTTAGAATTAAAAAAGGTTAAATTTCTCTAAAATATGAACAATTTTTTTTATTTTTCACGTAATTAACTTCGCTAAAATAATTAACCACATCAGTAATATCAACCCATATCCGCCCCTGCCACCGGATATTGAACCGGATGGTAAATAATTAAAGCAAGAAACTATTAAAAAACAAATAAAAATGAAAACAGGTTGAATTAACTGCTGTTGGACCACGATCAAACCAACCTGTGAATTGGTCGGTTCTTGATTCAACAACAAGTTGAATCAGCCAATTATTAACAAATAAATCAACTTCTACTTCTCCTATATCAAGAATTTTGAGTACCAAACAAATGATGAGTACCTGGCCTGGAGTTAATGGAGTTGCAAAGCTAATAGCATTATGAGAAGCGCTGTAGCTTTTCATGCGGTTAATAAGATATGGATCAATAGAGATATATAGATTTTTTATTATCACTTCATCAGAACCTTGCTTCAACGAAAGACCAAAAGCCTCAGTTTTGACTTCAAAATGAGACTCCTTTGGAGAATCTTCAATGTGATGCTTTATTACTATGTATTTGTTGGTCACTTCCATTTCACTTTGCTTAGTTGCTAACTCTTTGGTATTAGCTATATAGTCTCATTAATTTTAAGTTTTCTGAAAATTGGTCATATAATAAGAGTAAGCAACTAAAGAAAGTTAACAGATAGGACTATGAAAATTGGACGGCGAAAAAGTGGCCTGCAAGAAGCGACATTTCCAATAGCAGACAAAAGTGGAATCATAGGAATACACAAATCATTACACTATCGTCAGGTAATTATATGCTCCCAGTCACTGTTGATACTTTTATGTATTTTTATATTTTATTTTCAGAATTTCGAATGTTTTTAATCCCTGTAAATTTGGAACCTTTTAAGTCTAGTTCTTACTTATTTTTAATAGTTTTTTTAATCCCTATTTTTTTTCTGCACTGAGTGTTAGTCCCTACTCAATTCAAATTTGTTTAATTTATGCTTAAACTCTTAAGTTTTTGAATAATTTTTTGCAGACGTGTTTATAACATTACTAAAAGTTCCTCCGCAAAAAATTATCGCAAAATTTGATTTCTACCTCCAGAGTTTGTTACTTTTTATCTTTAACTTTTTTTGTTTTAAACAATTCATATTTAATTTGTTTCATGTTAGAAATTTCTAAATTTTAGTAAATGAATATTTCATAGTGTTCTAAACTTGTCTAAAAAAAATTGTTCAAAAATTTAAGAGTTTAAGGATAATTAAACAAACTTTGTTTTAGCAGGGACTAAAATTATAAGTAAATATTTTTTGTAGGGACTAAAAAAGCTATTAAAATTAAGTAAGGACTAAACTTAGAAGTTCTCAATTTTATAGGGATCAAAAACATATTTAACCCAAAAAAATAGATTTTATTTTCAGAATCAACAACTTTCAAACTAGAGGAAAATATGGATTACACTATGGATGGAGCATTCACCACCAAGGTACGAAGGTTTACAAAAACAGGGCGTTACTGTGCAATTGCGACAACCATAACGCAGCCACAATCGTTATTTAAAACCTTAGGTACGATAATATTAATTAAGTCTTAAACACATTACTTTAGCTACATGGTATTAGCTATATAGGCAGATTAGGAAGTGGATGACATGAATGAGGCTCTTGCATGGTTTAGCTACTTAATGAAGTTGCGAGTCGTTTGCAGGCAGCAAAGCTAGGTGAGAAGGAGGGTGATGTGGTGGAAACATAGATGAATGAATAGTACAATGTTTGAATATACCATTTATACTTGGTGGGAATCGCTATCTTCATTGACAAAATGCCGCCTATGTTGATTTGAGTTATTTGTAGTACTTTCTTGACCTAGAGATGGTTCACGACTTTGCCTGGGGGATGGCCGCCCTATCCCATCTATACATAGAGATTTAACGTTGCTTCCATTTATGAGACGAGGTAGCTTCCTGGTTATTGATGATGGAATAACATATGATGTTTTTAGCTATGTTTTTAGTGTAATTCTTTGAATTTGAAGGCAAATTAGAAGTCAATTAGAGGAGTTGTCATTGGTTTGTGGAACATTTTGAATTGTTTTCATTCGAGTCGTTGTAATTCACTTTTATCCTAAATCATGCAACTCCAAAGGTGTTTTGTAGTGAGAAATCATGTAAATCAACAAATCAAGACATCCCGTGAAGGATCGAGTATATGAATATTGAAGACAATGGTTCTTAGAAGGTATTTGAAGACAATACAAAGTGAAGAAAATTCATTTCAAGTTCCTAGGCATTGCGAGACGGAAGAACGGGCGAAAAAGGGTCGAAAACTGCTGAATTCGCGCAAGAGCGGCTGACTCATGTGCCCCTGCGCATAAAGCCATGCGCCCCTACACATGGGGTAGTAGCTATGCGCCCCTACGCACCAGACCATGCTCCCCACGTATTGACACAACTAGGCAAAACCCTATTTTCACTCTCTTAATCCCTAAGTAATCATGCACTATAAATAGAGACCCTTGAACACTATTTTATTCATTCAAAAAGCTAGCGATTCAAGGCAAGTGTGTTAGCCTGTAATTTCGACAGGCTCATTTAATGTGGTCAACATTTAGTTGACTTTTAACTTTGCAAGGATCAAAGACTTTCTCATTCTAATGTGAGGATTTCGACAAGATAGCAAACTTAACGCGCATGATCAAGAGTACGATAAAACAAGGCTAAAAGAGGGGTTGCGTCGAAGTCAAGCAGTCAAAGCGGGAAAGGCACGATTTCAAGCTCAAAGGATGTTTCCTTAGTGGGAACGTGGGGACAAGCGGTTGTCCAAGATGGAGGAAGTGCTGATCATGGGATTGGGCTTTTGTCAGTTATTTTCTTTATGTATAAATAAGAGTTTCCTAGTCGGAAAATGGATCGCAAATCATTTATAGAAATTCTACAACACTCAAACTACCGGCGTCTACAACACTCAAACTACCGGCGTCTAAGGAAACGTGTTATACAAAATGCATATAAACTGATTTGTAGACCACTTTACTTTTAATGCAATGCATTTTACATTTCCATTAAGTTTATGCGTTTAAACTTTTACCCTTTCCTTTAATTTTATCTTGCTTTTACTTGCAATCTCAAACCTTTCGAGAGACAATGTCTTTTTTACTCCAAAACCTGTCCTGCTCTCTAAGTGACCTGTGTGCATTTCGTGTCCTTTTTTAAACTGTTTTCGATCAAAACCTTTGCACAACATGTCATGAGATTTCTAGTTTGGTCTTGCTTTTAATAACCAGAACTACCCCATAGTTTGCCGAAAACACCGGAAAACAAATTGGCACGCCCAATGGGACCCTGTTTGTGCAATTGATTTTCAAAAACTTTTTCATAAAAACTGTTTTTCAAAACTTTTTTCAAAATTCATCTCCTTGAGAGATCCGTTTTTAGAATTTTGTTACTATTTCCGGGTAACTTTATTGCTAAAAACACCAAATTATTTGTGTATGCATTTGAGAAGTGGTAAATCTATGGCTCGTGCCAGGCCATCCTCTTCATAACCATCTTCACAAGCACAATCTTTAAAAGCGACTACTCCTTTGGGAGATTTAAACGTGTAGACCGTCGTGGGGGCAAACCATGGCTATGCCAGCTTTGATGGAAACGGGAGTAACCGCTCCCTCAACCGTTTCGACGTCCTCTCTAATGACACGACCAGAAATGGGAACCTTTGTGCCCCCATTCACTGCTGGTGTTCCTTTGACTACCAGTGTCCCAAGTTCTCCTTTAGTCAGGCCCAGGCTTGATGGTCGAAACACAAATGTGAGAACCTTCCCAGGGAACAACCATGTGGTATGCCAACTTCGATGATGGCAAATGTGCATAATAGTGCGTCCGCATTTGCAGACCAAACAAATCCCTTCACAATGCATAACATACATAGTCCCTCAAGTTCTAGCATCTTCGGTCGAAGTACTCTACCACCCTTAACAACAGATTCGATGAATCTGTTATGACAACAAATGGATGAGAGTAATCACGAAATGTTTAATTTGTTGACACAACAAATTGATACCGTGTTTAACCCTTTGATACGGGACACCGATCGGAGTTACCAAGCCCTAACCACACAAATAGGGAGGATAACAGACTTCTTTGCTCCTCCACAACCTGTTTACCAACCGGTTCCACAAATCCAAAACCAACAACTGTTGCGGTTGATCGAACCAATGGTTCAGAGGCCACAACCTGTTCCTCAACCCCAACCTCTCGAACCAGTGATTCAAGGTCAACCTGAAGTGGTATTAGTGGATAGAAATCATGATGCCGATGAAGTTGTTAGGAATGTCCAACAACAAAACATAGGATCACATAACAATTAGCCAATTTGGTCGAGAATATAATGGCTCAAAATGGTTTAAATATTGGCCTACATAGGCCAAACTTTGTTTCTCCTTTGTCGAAATTGGTATTACATTCTAAACTTCCTAGTGGTTACAAAATTCCTAAGTTCACCAAGTTTGCATGTGATACCAGTGAGTCCACTGTCGAACATATCACACGATATTTGACAGAGACAGGAGATCTAGAAAATGATGAGAATTTGAGGTTGAAATACTTTCCAAATTCTCTAACAAAGAATGCCTTCACGTGGTTTACAACTTTGACACCACATTCGATCCAAAATTGGACTCAATTAGAGAGGTTATTCCATGAACAATTCTACATGGGCCAATATAAGATAAGTCTAAAGGAATTGACCAGTGTTAAGTGAAATCACACTGAATCCATTGATGATTATCTCAATAGATTCAGGTTGTTAAAGGCAAGATGTTTCACTCAAGTGCCTGAACATGAGTTAGACGAAATGGCCACTGGTGGCCTAGATTATTCCATTAGAAAGAAACTAGACACTCAACACTTGAGAGATATGGCCCAGTTGGCCGATAGAATTCGACATGTCGAAGGACTAAGGGATGAAAAAGCCAGGACTCAAAAATATCACAAAAGAGAAAAGGTTGCTTATATTGAATCAAATGAAAGCAACCAAGAATTCGACATAGATTTTGGCGATGTCGAAACAAAGGAGGTTGGCATTGCTGAACTAAGACTAGGGCCCCCTTATACATGTAAATCGTTAAGGCCCTCAGATGGGAATAATCCTGTCGAACCAAACAATGAAGGATATGTTCCCAAAAAAATATAAGTTCGACGTAACCAAATGCGACAAGATTTATGATCTCCTAGTTGCTGATGGTCAAGTGGTAGCACTTAAGGATTTAAAAATCCCACCACTAGAGCAACGTAAGAAAAGAGGTTTTGCAAATACCATAATTATTTGGGACATGACACCTCACTATGTTCCCTTTTTAGGGATTTAGTTCAGAGAGGTCTCAATGAAGGCGGGATGAAGTTTGGAGACAAGCCAAAGCCTTAAATGCAAGTAGACTCTGATCCTTTAAAAGATGTGAGTATGATGTACACTGACATTGTGGGCTGCAATATGGTTGAAGCAATTGTTGATACTTTCGAAGGCTTGTCTGTCAAAGCAGAAGTTGAAACAGGAGCTGATGTTGTAGAATGTCAAATGGTGGATATCACTAAAGATGCAGGATACGTCGAAGAGACTACCCTAGAACCTCAGTTTGACGAGAAGTTTAAGGCAACATATCCTACAGCTGAAGAAGAACAGATTGACTTCCTCAATCGATGCAGACTAAAGAATTCTGAGGTAATGCTTTGCCCTAGATGTAGTGTTGTATTCGACAAAGAAGTATGCTTACAACAACAATTACAAGGGCAAGAACCCCATGACAAGGACTCAATGGAGAAGGTACCAGAGGTCCAAAAAAGGCGTTGCTGCAATCCTCGAAGACAAAAATATTGACCCAAATGATAGTCAAAGAATGGTCGAATCAGGAAGAAGACCAGCGAAAGAAAGGTTATCTCTTCCCTTAGTCAAAGACGATCTTGATGAAGATGATGAATTGGATTCAGAGTTTATGGTTTCAGAACCGGACTTCGACGTCATATGCAATGTGATTTCCATTTTGCCAGCTGAATATGATATGGTGTCTGAAGTCGAGGATTCAGAGGAAGAGTTCGATCCCAAGGACATGGAGGAATACAAACCCATGTGCTACTGTGTAACACATAATGGTTCTGGAGATGAACAGAAAGCCATATTCGAACAACCTGACGATTTGATGAAGAATCATATTAAACCTTTGTTCATCTAAGCCAAAGTGGATGAGATTGGTATAACAAAGTGTTGGTCGACGGTGGTGCTGTTGTCAATTTGATGCCTCAATCCTTACTAAAAAGGATTGGTAAGACCGACAAAGATTTGAAGCCTCATAATGTAATTCTGTCAAATTATGAAGGAACGGCTGGTCATTTCCTTGGTGCTCTCCAAGTGAGTCTAACGGTGGGAACTGTGGTTAGACCAACTCTGTTCATGGTAGTCCCGTCGAAAGCTAACTTCAACTTGTTGTTAGGAAGAGAATGGATTCATGAGATATGTGTTGTTCCCTCATCCATGCATCAAAGAATTTTGATTTGGAGAGATGATGGTACAGTCGAAAACATTGAGGTTGACCAAAACTATTTTCTTGCTGAAGTGAATCAGATTACAAGAAAGACTTTTGACAAAAGTCTAGCAAATATTGCTCCATGTTCATCTGCAAAATCTGTTGGCACTAATTGAGCAGATGCAAGTTCTGTTAGACTCCATCCAACTCATGGTTTCATGTGGGAAAGGGAGACTCTCGACACAGAGCCTAATACGGAAAATTCAGATTCCCTAGCCTTAGGGAATGAAGAGGATGATCATCACATCTAAGCAAAATGCTTAGAGCAAAATTACGGTTGTTTAGCCGGAGCAGGAGGTTAAGAAGGCCTTAGTGGCTGGCAATTAACAAAAGATGGTTAAGAAACCATTAATGAAGATACTATCGAAATACTTAGGTTGAAACTTTGGTCAATTGGCTATAAATTTGATTGTATCTATGATAAGGAATTTGTATGGTTCCTAAGTGAAAACCAAATGGTAAAATTTGGCATTAATTGCCTTTGATATTCAAAGTTTGGGTAGAAGCCAAAAGAAGTGATCGAAGCTAAAATAGATGTGATTCCTGTTTAGTGCCCCTTTTGACAGGTTTGTTAATAACGAAAGTGAGGGCAAGGAGTTGTGTTTATTAAAGTTTTTGTTACAAAATTTGGTTTATTTGCAAATAATATTTTGTTGCGAATAATTATTGTAACACACTACTTCTATTAAAGCAATAAAACACGCGAATAATACAAATATTCAAGAAATAGATGTCACGTCTTCAATAGTTCTCAAAACATGCATACTAAAAATTCACAAACGTCGCAACAGAAAACAACATACATCTTCGAATAGCCATGTCATAAACATCGAAAATACATCACCAAAATAAAATCTCCAAACTCAACATATGAGGAACATCTCAACAACATAATGCAGAATTCAAATAAAAGAAAAGTCTGACATCCTAAATCAGAGCCTAAACTAAGACTCCAAAAATAGATAACGGAGGTAGCTCCCGCTATCCTCAAGCACTCACAAGTAAAGCAACTAATCCTGTAAGTCGTCTACCCATTCATATAAATAGGTAGGCGGTCCACCACAGACCACTGGGGGTTAGCTTCACATCGTCATAATCAAACATAAACAAACATAAGCATTCAAGGATTCATGCATAACACATATACCTACTCAACATTCCTAGAATACTATCATCACATATATTATACCAGCTCAACATTAATCATGTTATCGTATTTCTATCATAACACATCAAGCATATTCATACCTTAAATCATTATCAAGAATTATCACTTTACACATCAATCAATATAAGAATTACTCATTGTATTCCTCATTTAGCGTAATTAATCTCAATCAAATACAATTCAATATTTCAAAGTTACAAACAAGGAAATTAACGTCACCAAAGGATCACCCAATCAAACACATATAATTCACACTTCATCTTTTTATCAAAATAAACGTCATCATTTAAAATCACCAAGTGTACAAGTATAACAAAACATCATCAAGTACATAATTCACCAAGTTCACCAATGCACATAAACGTCCATGCATATATTAAACTAGATCACATAATTCACCATTCACAACATCCACCAAACACATAAGCAATTATGACTCATGCCAAAACATGTTATGCACCTAGACACGACTTCTTTATGCATGCGGTACCGACACCAACAACGTCTAGGCCGTCACCCCATAATGCCAACATCACATCATAATAACCTAAACTGGATATAAATATCCTACAACTTATGAATGCATGCACATATGACACACTATGCACATGTTCAACAACAACTCACCATCATTGGATATAATATCCTATATCTCCTTCATTTTTTATACATGCATTCACCAACAATATCACCAACAAAATTAGCATGTATGAATTCACCACCAACAATCGACATTCAACATGTTCAACAAACAACAAAACATAAACATGTTTATCACCAATCATTCATCAAATAACCATCACAAAAAACAAACACCTTTCATATATGCAAACACCACAATTATCATCATCAAATTGCATATACGAATTCAACAAAATAATTCAATACATGAAATCACCACATCCAAATATCAACATTTAGCATGTATAAATGCCACACACTAACCACCAACAATGTAACTATCATACCATAATTCATCAACATAAACAACGACATAAACACCCTCATAAAGTTCAATGTAACGCCCATTTTTTTTTTACTTATTTATTTATTTGAGTTTAGAGTCTTTTCCGTTATAATTTAATTAATATGTTTGATAAGTGATATTTTTATTATTATGTGTTGATATTTATTAGTAGCCCCTATTTTATTATTTAGTGGAGAAATATATTTAGTGGAAGAATATATTTAGTGGAAGTATATATTTAGTGGAGAAATATAATTATTTAGAATAATGAGGCTTTGGGGCAGAATTGGAATTAAGAGAAAATAAATAGGTTAAGGTTTATATAAAGAGGAGAGTCAGAGTTAAAAAAGAAGGATTACGTGCAAACTGTTTTTGGGAGAAAGAGGAGAAACCTAGAGAAAGAGGAGAAATTTAGAGAAGAGAAGAACCTAGAGAAGAGAAGAACCAAAGAAGAGAAATCTGTAGAATCTTTGCAATCAATCAATCTAAGGTAAGGGTGGGACTATCATTCAATAATCTTGAGTCTATGATTCTGAAATTTCATTTAACATGTTGTAGGTTTAGTTTTTGAGAATTGGAGAATTAGGGTTAAAAGTGATAATTGATGATTCATGTTATGTTGTTGTTGATTTGTGGTTGTTGATGATTGTTATTATTAATGTCATATTATGAATTGAGTATGAATTATGTTGAGTTGTTGTTGTTGATTGTGATGATTTTGAATGAATGTGAAGTTTGAATAATATAAGTTGCTTTTCCTGATTTTTTCTTATCTCTGTCCCGAATTTTGAAATAGAAACTGGTATTGATCGGTACAAAATTGGTCTTAGGTGTAAACACGAAAGTTGTAGGTATGGATGTTAGTTTCTAATGTCGTTGGTCTAACGTCAAAATGATTTATAGAACTTGAGTTATGGTCAAATTACTGCACTTAGGTCACAGTGAATTTTTATGGACTTTCTGCACAACGTTTTCGAAATTGAAATGAAAACTGGTATTGATTGGTACAGAATTGACCTTGGCTGTAAACATGAAAGTTTTAGATAATTTTGTTAGCTTTCCAGTGGCTTTGGTTTGATGTGAAAATGACTTTTAGTTTTTGAGTTATGATAAAAATACTCCAAGGAGGTCTTAGCAAAATTGTACGGTGACAACATTCTTTGTTTCATGTTTTTGCGTCTGTTTCACACGTTTTCTGTTTTGAATTGGTCTATGGTATAAACATGAAAGTTGCTTGATAATTGTGATATTTTTCCAGTTGCTTTGGTTTGACATGAAAATTTGTTGTGTATAATTTATTATGTTTTTACAAAGATTTTATATGATGAATTGTTGATGTTTAAATACGATGTTATATGACGTTGTTTATGATTGATGAATATGAAATTATGATGTGAAGTCGCTGTCGTTGTCGTTACCACAATTGTCGTCAATGTCTTCAAAGTTGTAAGTAGTTTGTCAATGTCGTTTAAGTTGTAAGTTGTCTGTCAATGTCGTTGAAGTTGTTGGTCGTCAAAGTATTGTTGTTGAGTCCATGCGTACTCATTTAAAGACGAGGGCTCATGCCCTAGGAGCTTTTGCTCAATAAAGACGAGGGCTCATTGTCATACCCCAATTTTTGACCTAAGGATCCTACATTCATACACCGACACGCGCCCTTTGACCTGATTAAGTCTTTGACTTTTCGATGGAAAATTCGACAGAGAGGTATTTTAACCTCATATTTTGTCCA
This sequence comes from Medicago sativa, assembly GCF_051527215.1. Classification (NCBI taxonomy): domain Eukaryota; kingdom Viridiplantae; phylum Streptophyta; class Magnoliopsida; order Fabales; family Fabaceae; genus Medicago; species Medicago sativa. The sequence goes on from NC_140750.1 coordinate 47,752,475, forward strand.
AATCGGGCCCACTTCTCTCTTTAATTTTACTTTTTTATTTTTAGTTGAAATTTCCATCTTTTATTCCTTTTTTAAAATCATTCAATTTTAATTTTATTCTATTGAGTCTTTATTTAATTATTTATTTAATTGTCTCATTTTTTTAGATAAGTCCAAGTCTGTATATTTATCCTTTTTTTCATTTTTTTATATATTATTTCTTTATTTATTAAAAATCCAAAAAAATACAGCCTGTTCACATCTCATCAATACTGTACGCGTTTTCCTCCATCCAGTTCCTTCACATCTTTTTCATTCCAATCCCATTTCCAGATTCATCTGTATCCCAAATTCAGGAACAAATTCGTTTCTTTTTCCCCAAGCCAGGGGATTCTGTTCCCTTTCAAAAAACCTGATCACAACATTATAAAAGAAAGCCTGCACAGTCAAAGGAGAGGAGGCCAATTTTCACAACCATTCCCGGCGGAAATTCACAATCATAACCTGCAAAAGACGCACAAACGACCAAGAAATTCACAACAATCTCATCATAATCATAAACCAGTACATCAAGAACGCATCAGCCTTTTACCAAAACCAGCGAATCCGAAGCGAATCACCGGTAACACAACACAACCAATTTTCAACACAGAAAAGGCCAAACAATCCACAAACCATTTTTCACAACCTGCGACAAATTCACAAACCCAATTCAAACAGCAATAACAGAACGTTTCACGCAAAACCCTCATCACAAATCAATCAAGCTATCACAATTCCAGAATCATCATCAACGCACCCAAACCCGCCGTCGAGCAAACCGACACAGACAACGCAACGATCGTCATTCAAAACCGCACAACATAGCCGCGCTCAAACCAACACAACAACAGTAGCGACCCCACAAAGACGGATTCGAGCCAAATTGGAACGGACACACAGTCAAGCAAATCGAAATCAGACTCAACCCACACAACAAAACCGAATCAGCATCAATCGTCGAAACCGTACAGACGCAACAAATCAACAAAGGTAGTTCTTTTCTTTCATTTCTTTAGATTTAGAAGTTTAGGACTGGTATTTGTGATTTTTGCTGTTAGGAACGAGAGGAGGGAAAGAAAAGGAATAAAAAGAGTGAAAAATATTAAAAAAGATCCTTTCCAGCGGCGGCGTTGCCACCTGCGACGGTCGGCCGCCGCAATTCAGCCGCCGGAATGCCCCACCTTCTCATCGGAGAAGACGAGAGGAAAATGAGAGAGAACAGAGAGAATTGGGGTTGAAGAGAGAGAAAGGAAGGTTCAAAATGAGTGTATCTTGCTGGAAAACATATATATATATATTGCTTCTTCTTTTCGTACGTGCGCCAGACCACCCTAACGGCGTGCACCCACGCACCCCCTACCTTCTTGATTCCCATCTAACGGCTTGAATGGCTTCTCACCTTGATCAAATCAAGGCCGTCCGATCAATCAGACGGCTCGGATCCAAACCCGCTCCAGTTACCCATGAACCGACCCAGCCTTCTGTCTCAAGGCCCAATCTCTATTTATTTTATTTTCTGCACCCCCTAATTCCTGTTAATACCCCCTGGCTGTAATTTTTATTTTTCATGCACTTCTTCGCATTTTATCTTTTTATTTTCGTATGCTTTTTGGACCTCATATTCTGCACTTTATTATCACTCATGCATTTGCATCCGTCCTTTGTTATTCATGCATTTGTAGTCTAGTTTACCATGCATTTTAATTTAGAACATTATTTAAATATGCGACACTCATGCCCTAGGAGCTTTTGCTCAATAGCGACTTGAAATTCACGCATATTCATGGGGACGAACCTTTTTGTTAGAAGCTTGTTTCAAACCTCTTTTGATATGTTTGCACAACGTCGTCATGTGTTTAAATTCGATCAAGCTTGGACTTTAGCAGAACTCCTATTGACGAGACTTCGACCTTCACGGAAAGCACGACCTCCATGTTGCATATTGGGGAAGGAGGGGGGGCTGCCCCTGTTGAAATGTGTACTGAAGTACGATATTTGAGCAAAGCGAATGGTAGCACGTCGAGCCAGTCTTTGTAATTGAATGTCATCTTCTGGACAATCTCCTTGATATTTTGTTTGCAGCTTCAATGGCTAAGATGCCCCAATATGTGAGAGATCTCGTCGGGAATCTCTTCATTTTCCTTCTTCAGCTTCGGACACAGGGAACTCAAAGTTGGAAGAGAGTACATGGTTAACGTGTTCAACGGGTTTATTAATGCATGATTTGATTATTGATTTTGACAAGTGTAAGTTATGATTATGCAGATATTTGAGAATGATTATATTTTTTTGGTTTTTTGTATTACCATTTTTCCAGAACAAAGCACAAAATAAAAAACAAAGTCGGGATCAAAACGACCTTTTTATTAATGATGAAAATGCTTAAAGCAAAAAGCCCTACACCAGTTCACTTTCGCCTCGGGCAGAACGACAGGTTTTTTTTTGAAAAGCAGTAAACAACAAACCAACGCATTATTTGAACAGATAAGTAGTAGAAGGAACATCAAAAACGACCCAAATGTGGCTTGCAAGTCCGAATTCAATCTTCGAAGAGCAATATATTGGCTTCAATCAGCTTCTGGACTTCAATCTTCAAAGAGAGACAGTGTTCAATGTCATGGTCGGGTGCTCCTTGATGAAAGGCACAGGAGAAGTCGGGTTGATACCCAACCGGCAACTCGTTAGGCACCCGAGGAGGCTTTCTGGTTCGGACAAGGTTCTTCATTAGCAAGATGGGACGCATCTTGTGAGACTCGGAATCGCGACTAAGAAATGCAAAATGATGCATGATGCTTATGCAAAAATAGACACTTTTTTTTTTATATCGAAGGACTTATAAAAGCCAATTTGTAAACATCATAATTGAAAATTTCATTGAATAATTTAGAGCATTATAAGATAATTCCCTTCTAACAAAACTGAGTCAAGAATGCTCCTAGGGCATAAATATGCGTGAATTTCAAGTCGCTATTGAGCAAAAGCTCCTAGGGCATGAGTGTCGCATATTTAAATAATGTTCTAAATTAAAATGCATGGTAAACTAGACTACAAATGCATGAATAACAAAGGACGGATGCAAATGCATGAGTGATAATAAAGTGCAGAATATGAGGTCTAAACTACCAAAAAGCATACGAAAATAAAAAGATAAAATGCGAAGGTCTTGGCACGAAGGTCCTAAACCACCACAAGGACCTTCTACCTAAACTAGGAGCATAAGAATAGAGCATACACACACGCACGCACACATGTACCTAAAACTATTACATTAAACCTACTATACATGCTAAGGTCTGCGGGAAGTAAATGACAAAAAAATAAATATGCGTGATTTACATTAAGCACACATACTACTAACAAGCTTCTAACAAAAAGGTTCGTCCCCATAAATATGCGACACTCATGCCCTAGGAGCTTTTGCTCAATAGCGACGAGGGCTCATGCCCTAGGAGTATATTTATGCTCAAAAGCGATGAGGGCTTATGCCCTAAAATGGTACCACATGGATGAGTAAAATAATAGAGTTGCATAGTCGAGTTAAGTTGCATTGTCGAGTCAAGTTGTTAAGTTGATTTATGAAATTGATATTGATGGTCGTTATTAATTTGATTATGATGATGATAATGATGCTACATGACCATTGTTATGATATGTTGATGATATTTATGTTGTTAAATATAATTGTTGAATTATATGCTTAACATTATTGTTTGTGAATCTCATCCCTTCTTCTTGGAAATGTTACTCTTCGTATGAGTAACTGTTTGTGAATCTCACCCCTTACTGCTTGTGAATCTCACCCCTTCTGCAGGTGATCGAGAATAAGTAGCTGTTGATTGTTGTCGTGAGTGGCTACCTCTCACTGTGTCCTTAGGTGCTCTGATACGTAACGGGATGGGAACTTTTGTGGCTATTTTCTATTCCTTACGTATTGCTTATGATTTTACATGACTATGATTTAGTTTTTGGATTATTACGAGATGTGTAACGCCCGTCTTAACTATTTAATTAATTCAATGAAGTTTAGAATATATTTATAAATATATGCTTATATGATTTATAATTTGAGTAATTTATGTGATTTATGATTTGAGTAAGTTATACGATTTATGAAGAAATTATGTTGAGTATATGATGTTGTGAAGTTGTTATGTTGGTGTGACTTATTTTATTATTAAATAAAATAAGATATTAGAAATAAAATAAAAATATTAGAAGTTGGGCTGTGAGGTGGAAAGAGTAAGTTTATAGGTGAGAGGAGTAATAAGAGTAAATAAATAATACAGACATAAGTGGGAAACGTTTTTACGTGAAACGCTTTTGGAGAAAAGGGAGAAAAGTCAGAAGAGGAGAACCAGAGGGAGAGGCTATCGATTCTGCAATTACAAGGTAAGGGTGAGACTAATTTTCAATATTATTAAGGGTATAATTCTATAGGATGAATTTAGCATGACTAGGTTAAGTTTTGGTGAGAATTGGGAATTAGGTTTAGGATCAATTTTGATGAATGAATCAAGAACAGATGTTAGATTGATGCAAAATTAGTGTACAGACCTTAGATATGACTTAAGATGATAATTAGATGCTATTTGGATGAAGGAATCGTGAATATAGGTGAAAAGTTGTGATTTTTAGGTTTCTGGCCGTACTGACATTCATCGCTCGCACCTGCGAGCAAGAACACTCGCATCTGCGAGCTAGAACCCAGAACTCGCAACTGCGAGCAATGCAACTCGCAACTGCGAGTGACCTGTGAGCTCGCAACCGCGAGCAGAATAACTCGCCACTGCGAGTAAATACGTAGGAACTCAGAATGCACACTTTGCTCGCCATTGCGAGTGAAGTTACTCGCCACTGCGAGTTAGGCTGTTAGTTGCCCAAAATTGTCCCGATGCGATCCTTTCGCACGTGTAGTCTTGAGATGACCTTAGAAGTAAGTTAGAGAGCTGTTTAGGATGCTTTCATAAGCTCCAGAAGTCTGTTATGGTGACTGAAACTAGAAGTGTTGCTGCATGAATGCTATAATGATGTTTTATGATATTTATATTGATGTAATTAATTCTTTATGTGAATGTTAACACATTCAAGCGTTGTTAATTGTTGCATGTTGCTGCTGTTTTCTGTTGTCGACTGTTAGTGTCTTGAGGTTGCATGAGTCGGTCTATGTTGTTGGAATTTAAGAAGTCGTCCATGATTATGAGTCGTATGAGTTGTACACGTCGTTGTCTAAGTTGTTGGAAGTTGAGTTCATTGCATACTCATTAAAGTTGGGGGCTTTAGGCCCGGCAGCCTTTGTGCTCATTAAAGTTGGGGGCTTTAGGCCCGGCAGCCTTTGTGCTCACACGTTGAAGAGCCTATTATGCTCATTTGTTGTTGATTGGTACCACATGCATTTGCATATCAAGAAGTTTCATGATGTTTAAGTTGTCAAGTTGTTGTTGAGTTGATAGAGTTGCATGGTCTAAGATGAGTTGTGTTGTCAAGTTGTTGTTGAGTTGATAGAGTTGCATGGTCAAAGATGAGTTGTGTCGTCAAGTTGAGTGTTAAGTTGATTATGATTTGTGATGAAAATTAGTAATGATATTTGATGATTGTATTTGTTATGAAATGAAAAATATACTGATTGTTAATTGTTGACATGTTATTAATGTTTAAGTTAAATGCATTTTATTGGATTATATGCTTAATGTATTGATTATGAAATCTCACCCCTTCTGCGTATATGTTGCCTCGACCGTGGGTAATGTGCAGGTAATAAAGATTAGAGGCGTTCGTGAGTGGACTCCTCAGTTGGTGTCTAGGTGCTCTGATACGTAACGGGATGGGGGCTTGCTTTTACTTCTATTCCTTACGTGTCTCTTTTATGAACTAATTTATGAGATTTTCCAATAAGGCCTGCGTGCCAAGACTTTAAAATGTTGAACTATTTTCCGCTGCAATAGTTTAAGATTTTTTTATGATGTTGAATTTGAAGGATAATTATTATTATTATCCATTTTATGATTTAAATGAAGTATGTGACATTCCGTTGTGATCAAAATACTCTGATTTTAAATGAAATTTTTATGTTGGGAAAACGGGGTGTTACAAGATGTTTGATGAGACCTTCGTGCCAAGACTAATTATGTTGTTGAATTAAAATCCGCTGCGAAGTTTTGAATATTTATGTTGACCAATTTATGAAAGATAAATTGTTATTTATTCCATTTATGATTTTTAAGAAGTGTAGCATTCCGTTTATTTTGAATGACTCTGATTTATATGTGAAATTCTTATGTCGGGAAAACGAGGTGTTACATTCAACATTATTAACATAGTCATCAAAGTTAACATTTTCAAGGGAAGTCACTTTTACGGAGTTCAACCAAAACTAAGTAAACAAACACAATTGCCTCAACAAAACACATGCACTACTCACATATGTTCATAGTAGCTTAGGCATATGAGTATCTTAGGTCAATTCTAAGATTTCACAAATTCATGCCAAGTTCGTCTATTTCGGTAAAACTCACACCCTTACGGTTAAATCTCCACAACCAAGTAAATAAGTTCAATTGCCTCAACTATGTACACACATAAATCACATATGAGTGCAGTGGTGTACACATGTGCGTTTCACCGGCCAAATACGATAAAGTCATAAAATTTATAAAGTTTGTCTCTCTTTACATTTTTCACAAGAATGCCATTTTCAAAGCAAAACAAGTTAAAACTCATTGAAAACACTCACAACCATTTTTAGAAATCATATGATCAATATACAACCTTAACCTTACCCCTTTCCCTTGAGAAAAACGAGTTTCGGAAAAGATCGACGTTCTTAGACATTATTCAAAAGTTTGAGGTATGATTCATCAAACCAAGTTCAAATCAATTCAATTGATGTTTACAGAGGTTTATAAAGCTTAATTACAATTAATCAAATAAAAAGAATCAGTTTGAAATGATCCGGATCGACCCCAAAACCCTAAAATGACAAAACATGAGTTGCTGTACTGAGCAACTCGCCACAGCGAGTTTGACAGACTGACACAACTCGCCATGACCACCTGTTACTCGCCGTGGCGAGTTCTGACAGCACACAGCAACTCAGCTCTCGGGAAAAACATCCATTTTCACTCCAAAACCCCAATTTTGATTCCCTAACACCCAAATTCGTCCCCAAAGTTTGTCTAAATGTTTATGAACTTTAAAAGGCAATCAAAACCATATAAAACTTGAAATCAAAACATCATTCCATCACAAATCATCAATTCACCCATTTTTCATAAAACTTTCAAAAACAATTCAATTCACACTACAACTCCATGATTATGAATACCCATGGTATCAATCATCAACAACAAAATCGCATAACAACAACAACATCAATTAACCTTGAATTCATCAACAATCCAACAACAACAATATCATACTTCACCAATTTTGAGTAAAACACCAAGTATACATATATATACATCTTAAACATGTAATTTCAACATCAACAACTTAATTATCATCAAATTCACATACCCAAACATTGCATCAAAATAAGAGCACAAATTTCACCAATTAAATTCACAATAATCACTTTTCACAATTAAGCACTTATGGGTTTAAGTAGAAAAGAGATTATACTAAAAGATTATGAATGAACACTATCCCCCTTACCTCAATTGAGCACAAACTAAGCTTAGGCTTCACTTTAGCTCCACCCTCTTGAATCTCTACTCTTCTCTTCTTCTCCCAAGTTTCTTCTCTCTAACCCTTGTTCTTGCTCTTTCTCTCTCTACCTCTCTAAAAGTTTTGTGGAAATGAATGAATGAGTCTATGTGACCTAATTTCCTCAAAGACTTTAGTTTATATAGGCTCTACACAATTGGGCTTAACCCTCAAATGTCTTAATGGGCTCAAAGTACTCATTAACTAACTAATTCTCAAAGTTTCTACTCACTACGGATAAAAATAACGAATAGTTACCGGCTCTTAATTAATTACCGCAACCCACTACTGACTTAGTAAAAATAATGGTTCCCACTTAAAACACTAACATAATTGTCGTAAGCAAAAGATTATTTTACCCTTGCTCACAAAATGACCGAAATGCCCCTAAATCTAAAATGACAAAATACCCTTCGTAAGCCAAAATCCACTAATCCCGAAATAAAATACGCACAGAGACAATTAATCACAAACAAGCACACATAATAAAAATAAAATAAATCTAGCGAAAATCGGCCTGTTACAATTATTACCTTGAAAATTGAAAATCTTTGCCATTCACAATTTATCAAAGGAATGAGTTCCTTTTGATAATATGTCGAAGTAAAAGGCACGTACTGGAGAGTATAAGCCTATTGTGTGAAAATAAAAATACCACAAATATTTAAAATCGACTAGGAAACTCTTTATAAACAAAGGAAGCAGACGGGAACCTTTCGCCTTCCTTGATGATATTAACTGTCAAGGAATCACGTAAGTTCATGGAGTAGTGAAATTGAATAGTTCTGATAAAAACGAGCCATGATGAGTGAGGGACGCCATGATGGCAGAAGTGAAAAACCGTGCGAAAGTCGAGGACAAATAATTTTTGGACACGTGGCGACCGAAGGAAAAGTACCACTAACCCTTTTTTAACTCTTGAGGTAACGACCCACAAAATCGTGAAGTAGTGGAGTCCAAACCAAATTGATGATGACTATGACGTCAGAATAGTGGAAAGAGGAAAATGTCTTAAAAAATGCCAATCTTCTCCTCTCTTGACGATGTTTCGTCGAAAATGGCATCTTTGAGGGGCATTTTGTTAGCTTGTAATTTCGACAGGCTCATTTAATGTGGTCAACATTTAGTTGACTTTTAACTTTGCAGCGATCGAAGACTTTCTTATTCTAATGTGAGGATTTCGACAAGATAGCAAACTTAACGTGCATGATCAAGAGTTCGATAAAACAAGGCTAAAAGTGGGGTTGCGTCAAAGTCAACCAGTCAAGGCGGGAAAGGCATGATTTCAAGCTCAAAGGCGGTTTCCTTAATGAGAACGTGGAGACAACCGGTTGTCCAAGATGGAGGAAGTGCTGATCATGGGATTGGGTTTTTGCCAGTTATTTTCTTTATGTATAAATAAGAGTTTCCTAGTCGGAAAATGGGTCGCAAATCATTTATAGAAATTCTACAACACTCAAACTACCGATGTCTAGGGAAACGAGTTATACAGAATGTATGTAAACTGATTTGCAGACTACTTTACTTTTAATGCAATGCATTTTACATTTCCTTTAAGTTTATGCGTTTAAACTTTTACCCTTTCCTTTAATTTTATCTTGCTTTTACTTGCAATCTCAAACCTGTCGACAGACAGTGCCTTTTTTATTCCAAAACCCGTCCTGCTCTCTAAGTAACCTGAGTGCATTTCGTGGCCTTTTTCAAATCGTTTTCGATCAAAACCTTTGCACAACATGTCCTGAGATTTCTAGTTAGGTCTCGCTTGTAATAATCAGAACTAGCCCATAGTTTGCCGAAAACACCGGTAAACAAATTGTCCTGAGATTTCTAGTTCGGTCTCGCTTGTAAGGCAGAGGATCTTTATATTCTTGTTCTCTCTAGGGTATGTTTTTCAATTATTTTGTAATGATGTCGGTTTCCATGAGCAACTACACTTCTTCGAGTAGGGTTCCATGATGAACCCCTTCTTATTTGTTAAATTCCATTAATAAAATTTTTATTCAGTTTATAATCTAAAGTTTTATTTAATTCATATATGACCGCTTTTATCAAAATCCTAGATGGATCAATAGTTGGATTGACAACTCTCACCTCCATTCTAACAAGACAGTAGTGAATTGCTTAGTTTATAATATAATATAATTGAATCTAAGTATGAATTTAGGGCTATAACTCATCTTTAGGGACCCTCACAATTTGCACGGGAGAATTGCGGGGATCAAAATAAACGTTCATAGATTCATCATAAGGTTATGTTCTACTTTCTTAAATCCAACATAAGACAAAGTTATAAATGAATGCTTTCTTAATTTAATTTCCAACAAAGACAAAGGGGGGATTCATGGATTCTGTAATCTCCGTTAAGCATCTAAATCAACCAAACCTAATCTCGCATTGGGCAGGACAATTAAATTTAAAACCCTGCAACCAATTTAAATATTTTCACTTTTATTTGCTTTTCTAAATAGATTCTGCTAACTACCAAGTTGAACGACAATCCTTGTGCAGACGATAACTTACTACTTTATTACTTGGTACAATTTGGTGCACTTGTCAATTTCACTAAAATCACCATCAGTTACCTTACACTATTTCAGATAAAACAAACACATTGTTATTTACGTAATTCCTAAACATGTTATATTCTATGTTTTTTACTGATTAGTATATGTTGATGCAGGCATGTATATATCAATATTTCCAAAGAGTTGGGGCCAAACTTTTTTCAGACGAGTACAAGGAGGATTGACACCCACATGCTATGGTGTTTACACAGATGAAAGGTCTCACGGCCACATACCATTACTGAGAGCATCTACATTAGATTATAGTTACTAAGTGTGTCTTTTACACGTACCTCGATCACCGTTAGACATGCTCATTTGAGAACTTTTCTGGTATGGGCCGACACCCAACCAGACATAATTTCCAAAGACCTTCTCACAGAAGGAGCCATTGGGTCCATGGCATAACACACATTAGATCTAAGGTGAACAATCAATTGAGGCATGACACAAATCCAACACGAACAAGGTACACATAGTTGCTCCTTAAAGGACTATGATTGTCTTTCATGAACATATGTCTAGGTAAAGGTACAATGACTAAATCCTTAAACCTGCATTATAAATACCATCTCACAGACATGGGTCCGGTACATCAATTTCACCACATACACCTATCGTTCCATGACACTTACTAACTTGAGTGTTGGAGCACATCCAGGTACACCACCTCTATTTTCCAAAGGCCACATGTGATCGATAAGAAGGATGTTGCTGACAGAAGTGTCCCTCTCAAAGACCATTCAGTGACAACTCCATTGGGGATCGAACCTCGAAACAAATCTTTCCATTTCTTTTCAAAGAGATCCCATCTTTAACACACAGCTCCGTTCAACCGTTGTTTGCAGTAAACCTCTATGGTAGAATGATTCGAGGGATGACACCACCGCTTCCTCCTCTCCCCCTTCAAATTAGTTGGGGCCATAATAGTAAGTCTAACAATTCTGACCCAACAATAAAATCATTAAAAGCTTCCATTTCCTCCCTTCGAATGTTTTCACTGGATCCTCTTCTCTCAGAATCATCCCTGATTGCATTAAAATCCCAACACACATAATCTTTCTTCATTCTTTGCTGCAATTTTCTGCGGTAAGTCTGAACATAAAGCCTGTTGTCTTCTTCCATCATAAGGAGCATACACATTCACTACATTGACTAATTTTTTGTCTCGCCCCACTCTCCTTCCAACCATAAAACGTGATCCGATATAGATTTTCTTTGCATTGAAAAGATATTGCTATCCCATATTGCCAATAACATTCCATTCCCTTTTAGTGTTCTTAATTGTTTTTATTTCCAACAAAACTAACAATGAAAAACCATCTTTATCGGAATATCATGGGTACGTACAAAAGGATCATAGCGCCTAATGTTAAAACTTCCAGCTGTATTTCAATAATTCATACTTTTTTTTTCGTAGTAATATTCATACTTTATTTTAATGAGTACGTTCCATAATTTCATTTGCATAAACAAGTACATACGTTAAATGATAATGTCAAGTAGGCTTCGTAAAAAAAAGAATGAATTATTCAAGTAGGCTTCGTAAATATTTCAAAAAAAAAAGTAGGCTTCGTAAAAAAAAAAAAAAAAAAAAGAATGAAAAAAGGCTATTAATAGATGGATCAATCATTTGGATCAGAAACCTTGATATTTCCCTCTACCAAGCAATATGTTGGGCACCAATAATTGCACACTAATATTGTCTATACATCGTTCCTTCAAAAAAAAAAAAAAGTTGTCTATACATCGTCCTCGCAATAAAGATGTTCACCCACATGGGGTACAAATGATTTCCTAAACTACCTTAGTAGTTGTCTCAGAATTAATTAATACTTAAAGAGATTTTATGCTGTAATAAAATTGATTAAAATTTTATTGTCACTTTTTTTTTCTTCTTTTGATCAAGCTAAGAAAAGCAATATAAAACTCGAAGATGCCTGAACCGCATACAAACAAACAATCCAAACAAACAATCACTACTAGTATTTGGAATTTTATTGTCACTTATGATTGAGAGGACCACTTTTAATATTTATCACTTCTCAATTATTGAATACAAATGAATATGCGAGAAACATTTTTTTTTTTTCCATTTCATTTTTTAAAATAATAAACTAAAAATAATCATCCTAAACATAATTTATCCCTGCATCGCACGGGTAGATACACTAATTACCAAAAAAAGAAAATAAGATTATTGTTATTTGTCCATATACATAGTATTATTTTAATTAAGAATTAAAAAAGAAATAGAGGTTTGCATCTTCTTATAGGAACAAAGATATCATTTATCGAAAATGAGGTACATCAGCAACCATGTTCATGTTATTATGATGACATAAACTTCAATGCTTCCTTGCGTATGTTCTTCACAAGCTCCTTTATGCTCAAGTTATAGCCTTCACCCAACTATAAAATAATTAAAATTAATATTAAATACAATGATAAATAATAAAAACACCAAAATTCAAAGACAACAAAATGAATATATCAAGCAAATATATTGGAAAAAACCTGGAATAAAATACTTTAATTTTGATGATACCAAAAGTTAAAAAGTGGTGAAAAAAGTATTTTGTTGCAATTTTAAAGATAGGTAGGGTTGTAGAGAGACAATCACTACCTGAGCAATGATAGTAATATCAAGGATGGAATCTCCAAAGGGTAAAACACTACTATTGACAACACATAGTTGAAATCTTTGAATCTCGACCATAATTTTAACTAGAAGTCCCCTGTGATCCTTACATTGGATCCGAATCAACATATATTTCCCCAACACTTTTGCTTCCACTTGAAATATTGAACCAACAACACTTTCATTGCGCTCATCAAATGATGAGGAATCATCATCACTGCAGAGGTCTGGTTTGGTCAGAACCACATGTGACTCTGTTTTTATTCTCTTGTTTTGTTCTTCTAAAACTTCCAAACGCTTTTTAAGCTCTTTCATGTATTTGATAGTGTCCACTAATACAGAAAACTTGTCCATCTAACATAATTTTACACAAACCATCAGTGAGCAGTGTAATATGAAGAAAAAAAAAATAGGAAAAAAAAATAAGTTCATTTAATTATTAATTTTAAAGATCAATTAAAAGAGCTAGTTAATAGCTATGAGGGTAAATAAAAATTACTTATTGTACCTTTTTAAGGTTGGGAACAAGAGCTGCAAGAGCAATGAAGCTTTGGGTGAGTTTCTCTCTTCGCTTTCTCTCTGCCATGATATGATCCTCACCATTATTAGCACGAGACCTTTTGCTTTTTAAGGTTTTTGTTGAATGATTCTTATTTTCCAATTCAGTTGGAGACACTGAAACTGTTTCATTTTGTTTTGAGTTTAAGGTAGGGTCAAATCCAGAAAATTGTTGGGAACTAGTAGTAGGTGAATTTGGAGGGCTGTCAAAAGATGGGATTTGAACTTGGAAAGATGAAGAAAGTTTTTGTGTAAAGGTTTCATTGATTTTGTCACTATGATCAATAGTTTTCATCTCCATAATTGTCTTATCAATATCGAAGTCAAAACAATCCAACTTTGTTTCATCACTAAATGTGTTGCTGAGAGTTGTGCAAGTGGACCCCGAAGTTAAACATTGTTGTTTATTTTGTTCTTGGAAGACATTAGCTATGTCATGTGAAAGAAAATCTTCCACACCAGTATCAAGGAAATTCAGGTTGCATTCCTCAACAAATAAATTGTGTTCGTCCATTTCCTGGGAAAAAAGGAACTGTTAAGTATATATTAAAGAATTAATTTATAATCAACCATTTATTTGTGATTAACTACGACAATTAAGAGCAAGTTTGTCTCTCATGTGCAAATTTGCACATGTTAATAAATTAAAGGTTGTTATTAAATTATATCTCTCAAAATTTATATACTCTCAAAAGTGTTTTTTTATAGGAAATATTCACTTCTTAGATTCATTAATAACTGATATATTTAGTCTATATTAAAGATCAGATACATCAGTTATTTAAGAGATATCCAGGGTCACTTTTTTATACATTCCTCTAACACACTTCAATAATAATCAGCAACATCATATAATCAATTTTTTTAGCCGCCATCGATCTGTCTCATCTCAAAGCTCTGGTGTCCATCAATGGCTTGGTCGCGAGTAATCTATACTGTTTTAGAGATAGGGATTCCATTTCTTATGACATATTAAATTTATTTCCATCTTTAATTTTCGCTAGGTTCCATTTTTTGTTGTTGTATTTATTCAATTTAAAAAGGGCATTCTCTTTTGCATAAGTTTTTTCCGTTCATATACAGAAGCATAACATCATCTACAATGACATTCTCTTTTGTTTTGTAATTGAAAAACATGTATAAACATTCTTTTGGTGATTGTTTACAAAAGATATTTAACTTAGTTTGTCCATGACAATATTTGGGGAAAAAACAACTTAGATCTAAAAGTCTTTTTTATTTTTTATCATAAAATAAATAGTTAGACTTTTTTAAAATGGATCCGGTAACAGGACAACAAATTAAAAAGATTGATGACATGTTAGTGTTATACTTGGAGTGTCTTAGAGAGTATGACCTTCACATTTTTTATTATTTAATAAACCTAAAAATGAATTGTTTACCGTAAAAAGTACAGAAGAAAACATTCACATATTAGATTCTATTAAAATTATATCTTTAAATCAATATTTGAATCATTACCTGTCGATATTCTTAGTAATTGTAGAAATATTGTACATGAGAACCTAAATATTGTACATGAGAACCTAAATATGAGATGGTCAACTTAGGGATATTATGTATTAGGAGAGGCATTTGTATGTGAGGTCATTAATTATAATTTCTCTTTAAATTTTGTTATAAACATACTACAAAATGGTTTATTATTAAATGAATGATGACACTCAACTTGAAATATTTTGCAGGAAATTTCAAGTGTTAAGGAAATAATTTAGATATAATCAACCATTTTCTTACCAAATCAGATAACCAGCTGCTGCTTGATGATACGTTCATAGCTGTGTTGTTGATTTCCTCCATAGTCTCAACAGTAACACTTATATACTGAATTTAAAACAAGGAAGAGCAATGCTACTATGAGCTGAGTTAGAGTTCCAAATGTTGGATTTTTTATAGGACTAGATTTTAAGCACGTGTAGTAAATCAGGTATGTATCATTTATTGGCAACATGCTACTGTTAATGATTTATTTTTGAAAGGTGTGTGCTCTATCATTTACTTGCAAGTGGCAACATGCTATTTTTAGTGAACACTAATGTGCCGTGTCATTTAGTAGTTGAATGTGAGAAAAACATGTTGTAAATTTTAAGGGTCTTGCTAACCAGTGCCCTAAGGGCAATGGTTAAGGATTCCATTAATAGAAATTTTGTTTTAGAAATACAAGTCTTTACTTCTTTCTTAGCAATAATTATACCACTTTTCAATACAAACTTATTTATTTTAGTACTTTATCCATTGCCCCAAGGGCAATGGTTAGCATTTCCCAAATTTTATTTATATTTCAAAAGTTTTCAAAATATTTTGTCCCTCAATTTTATTTAGAAAATATTTTAGTAGAAATTATTTAATTCAATTATTTAAAATAAGAGTAACCGTGAGTCATATATTATTAAAGCTTGTTTAATCTTTATTTGACCATTGGTTTTTATTAGTCAAAGGTTATTACGGCTAATTGTTAACGTAACGTCCTTGTTTGTTGTACAATCCTAATTTTGTGCCTTAAATGCTTAAAATTAGGAAAACTTTAATGCCACCCTTTGTGATTATTCTTTGTTGCTGAACCGTTACTTTGTGAAGCTTTGAGTAGCACAAATATAGTTCTTGAGGAGCACAAAATCGGATAGGATTTTGTTTTTAGAAGAAGTATTCACCTCCATAAAAATCAATTGCATATTCCTTCGAAAATCAAGTTTAGGTTTAGGTTTCTTGGGTACATCTCCTGCTATCTTATCTTTGAGATAGATTCAAGCTGTTCTGTCACCTCTGATGTGATTCATATCAGGGAAGAACATGTTGTATCCTGGGAGGATATGCGCTTATGAGGCGGATAAATCCTTAAGGACAGTGACTTTGTCACGCCTCATGTTATAAAATGGATTATTGTTAGGCAGGTTATCTCCTTTCATGGTTTCATCTTTGTTTACTTCGATTTCGCCAACTTCAAATCACCGCAATTTCAAGAAAGATAAGTTTACTTGTTATCCCTCGTGTTTATTCTTTTTATACGTTTATTTATATGATATTATTATTTATAGAGTTAATTTATTCATAATCTTTATACTAACAATTTAGAGTTTTTAGAAATAGCCTATTTCAAAATCCTCTCCTCTAAAGATGTCCACATCATCATAATCCTACTTGGCAATTGTTCCAAAAAATTCTCCTAATTTTTAATACAAGCTTAATAATTATAATTATTATTAAAAACCGTTTTTTATTTAACATTAAATTGTACATAAAATACATAGTTGGTTACAATCAAATAATTATTAATATAATTATTGTTTCGATTAAAATTTATATGTTACATTTAAAAATTGGTACGTTACAATCAAATAATTATTAATATAATTATTGTTTCAATTAAAATTTATATGTTACATTTAAAAATTGGTACGTTACAATCAAATAATTATTAATATAATTATTGTTTCGATTAAAATTTATATGTTACATTAAAAAATTGGTACATTACAATCAAATAATTATTAATATAATTAGTATTCGATTAACGTTTATATGGTACATTAAAAATTTGGTAGGTTACAAAATTATAATAAATAACTTGAATAAATTATATTTTGAATTTTGGTCCGTTACACTATGACAGTAACCAACTAATTAAAAATTTAATTGTAGTAATTAGTTTTTAAGGTTATATAATTAATTTTTATTCATTACAAAATGATATTACTTAATATTAATAAGATATTATTAAATTTCAAATGTTATGAAGTTAATTTTTTGTAGGTTACATGAAATATAATCTAATCGTTTAATGAACATTTTATAATATTAAAGACGTTGATAATATTAATTTTAAAACGGTCAAATTAATAATTAATAGATATTAACCGTTATGGTACTATTTTTCTATATAAATAGTAGCGCTTTTGGGTACGAGTACAAAACAATAACAAAATATAGTTCTTATTTTTCTGTTCTCTGTTTCTCTGGTATCTATATTCTAAGTTATTTTTGTAATTTTTTCTATTGCAAAGAAAAATGTCTACGAAACACGACTTCATCACTGATGTTTCGCCAAGAAAACAATCGTGGACGTGAGGGTTTATTTTTTTTCTTTCATATCATTTTAGTTTTTGTTATTTTTTTGTTTAAAGTGTAATGTTTTAATCTTTGTTATATAGGGTGACCGAATTAGTGCGTTGTACGAAGAAATTGATCTACTAGTTCAAGGAGTAGCTCCAAGAGGGAGTGGTGCTCACAATTTCCTCATTTGATGTTGCTTGCAATAGTGGTTTGTATAGACCACCACGCAACGAATACGAACTGAATTTCACAATCAGCATAAAAGTCAAAATATCTAAATATGTTTTGGTCCCTACATACATGTCTTAGTTTACACCTGCATCTAAGATTTTCAATGATTCTTACAACAACAACTACATGGTTGGTAAGTGACTATCACTTTAAACAATATTATGGTATTTAAACAATATTTGTATAATCTTTGACAATTTTAAATAGGTATCGCTTTAAATGTACTCTTTTTAGAGAGTATGTTAAAGAGTTGAACTCTTTTCTATCTTCCGGTGAATCTCAAAATGTTGTAGTTGCCATTATGTTTGCAAAAGTTAAATTGTTTCAAGGTCACAATTTATAACTAGCAACGTGATTGTTTGTTTATATATATATATATATATATATATATATATATATATATATATATATATAATTGAATCATATTTTTATCATCAAACTAATTTTGAACCCCCATCCCTTTCTAACAACATGAAAATTTTAGTTTTAAGTTACTTAACATTTAATATATTATATATTGATGCAATTGGTGTCTTGATTGGGGTGAATTTTGTTTGTATGAAGACGTCAAATCAATTATATTAAAAACCCTTCAAGCACAAGATGTTTCCAAGAAAGAAAAATACAAAGTTCAAGATACACATATACAAAAGAACCAAATCATGAGGTAGAATGGCCAAAACAAGAGTAGAAGGATTATTCCACCAACATTTCAACTCAAAATACGTACCTGATTTCTTAGCATTTTGCCACCACTAAACGAGAATTGTAAATTTATCTAACAACACCATAAACTGGTTCTTGTGACAAAAATGTAAGAATCTTTGTCTATCCAAATAATACAAATGCCAGTCAACAAAATCAACTGAAAACTAAAACAAACTTTTTTTTTTGAACAATTGAGAACCACCGAAATGAAAAGAGTACCCTCGCAATAATTAATGGGAAGAACACAACAATTATCCAACCACTTTAGAATATTATGTCATATGCTACCAAAGAATTCACAGTAAAAATATAAAAGATCATTTTTCTCTTTTTCACATCCGTCAGAACATAAAAATGAGTTCATATTTAAAATACTCCATCAAGCTAAGTTATCATTTGTTAGAATTCAGTTATTGAAGAGCCTCCACGGAAAGAGAGAGACATTTAGAGGGTCTAATTTGTTCTTAATGAGATTTTCTAGAGCCATATGTTCATCATGCTCCACCTGCATCATCAGATGATATACCCCTTTGTCAATGTACATTTCACCATGATCAACTTTAAAGAAAATTATCAAAGACGCTAGCCTTAAAAAAAATGTCCAACAAAGGACAACAATATATCCCCTCCACCTCCTTCTAAGAAAATTTTTATGACATCGTCTCCATCCCATCCAACTCCAACCTACGTATCTCCTTAAACGACATAGAGTTATTTTGAGATAACTCAAAAATTCTTCTAAATATATTACACAAAGGACCGCTCTACAACCACGAATCATGGCAAAAATGTGTATTTTTCTCATTACCCTCCACTATCATCAAGTTGTCATCAAACCAGTTTCTAATCCCCATATCCGCCCCTATTTTAACACAATGGAAGTATTTTTACCATACATACGCCTAAATGTCTCTACTCTTCACATGAACTCCCTCCAACCTTGTAATACCCCGCATATAAAAAAAAATTCAATATCAATTATTTTATTTTTGGTTTTTTTAGAGAAGGGAAAAATGGTATCAGAGCAGACCTCTCCCAGTACGGTGTGGTTCAGGGACGAACCAGGCAGAAGCTGGTGGGCATGTAACACCCACGACGTGGTTTTCGATATCCCGCCAGTTGGATACGAAAGGTTCCCGCCAGTTGGAACGGGCACTATCCGTAAGGATGACCCCACGTTAATAAAAGGAACCGAATCACATCGAAATAAGAGGGATCCGGAGGCCGTGTAGGTATGAGACTACATGGTTGAAGGAAGGCTTATAAGAATTGTTAGGTACTACCCATATCAACAAGATGCATCTTATTTTCGGTAGCTCATTCCATAAGAACTCCATAGTTAAAGAACTCCATAGTTAAGCGTGCTAGACTTGGAGCAATTTTGGGATGGGTGACCTACTGGGAAGTTTCCCGATAAGCGTGCAAGTGAGGACAAAACACGCTGAAAAGACTCGTGTTGGTTTGTGGGGTTAGTCGGCAATCCTAAAAGCAGTCTGGGATGTTACAAACCTATTCTAAGAAGCTAAAACTTTAAGATGCAAAGTCATTGATCCATATTAGCCTCCAAAACCATTCACTTAACAAAGATAAGTGAAAATTCTACACTATACAAACCCCCAAGTGACAACTATATCGACCAAAACACACCTTATCTCACTTAACCCAATTGACTTTCCTAGCTTCCACACTCCTTCCACACTAAAAATAATAAGGATTCAATAAAGTAAATTTTACTTATGTGAGCCTTGATGAATGAAAGAAATTAAACCAACTGTGCTGGATATTGAAGGAGAATACAAAGATACATTACAAGAACAAAGATACATTACAAGAACATTGAATTGAATTCGAATGGGTGAACTTGATTTGTTTTTATTTTTTTAATTTTAATATATAATACATTATGGTATTTAATTTTGAAGAGATATCAGTTTGAATGTACTCTTTTTCTATCTTTCGGTGAATTTAAAAAGGCGACTGACAATTTTTTTAGCAAGCGTTAAGTTATTCCTAGGTAAGTATTTATAGCTATCGACTTGATTATTTAATATTATTAAAAAATACATATCTATTCATTTACTTGAACCATTTTATTTGTTTCTTTATAGATTGAAAAGTGATGTTACAAAATTATTTTCAATCAACTAAGATCAAATTCAACCGTTAAATTATAGAGACAAAAAAGAACTAAGGAAAATGTATGCTTATTTTGATGGAGGAGATTTTTTTTCACAATCCTTTTAGTAAATAAATTTTCTAATAAATGGTAAAAGAAAATTACCTTTATTTTTAGTTGCCTGATCTATCCTGCATTAGCATACTAGAAGAGTTTTTTTAACCTTACTCCTACGATCATCATTGAGGAGTTGAAAAACTTGCATGTAATTGAGTGGGTTGACATAGATCTCCTACCTCTTTCTTCCCCATGTTTGGTGGAGGTTTTAGTTTGTGGGTTTCGGTTTGGAACTTTAAGAAGGAGTAAGTGTTTGCTTGGAAAAATGAGAAACAATGAATTCGAAATCATAATTTACACTAAATATAATGAAATTAGGTTAGAATGTTTTAATTTTTTACTCTTGATCTCTAATTAAAAAAAAGAAGGGAGGAGATTAAAGAAAATTGTTTTCTCAATTTTTTCACACCGTAGATAATTTGCTTCCGAGAAAAATACTCTCTCCAATATTTTTGTAGAGACTCTCTCCAATCTTAGATATAAAAAATAAATAATTATATATTTTTCATCTTAAATTAAAACAATTATAACTTACTTTGACTCTATTTGATGTTATTTATCCTAATATACATTTTAATTCATGTAAATTTTATTTTAAGTATTTTTTTATCCTCTATTTGATGTTATTTGAGAAAACTAATTGCATATAAGTAAATTTTTGAAGTTAGAGATTTTTTTATAATTGAAATCCGAGAGTATTGTGATTAGATAAAAAAAGTAATAATTTTATTCATAGTGGTAGATTAAAACAGAGGTAATCATACCTCTTATTAATTAGATATATTTTTAAGAATATATTAATTATTTATAGTGTTTTTATATTTTAAGGATAGTTGTACTTTTGTCCACTATTTTATCACTCACAAAAATAGTTGTATCTTTGTAAAATTTAACTTTTTTGGTCCCAATAAACACTGATCTATTGTTTCAATTTTAAATATGAAAATAAAGTACTACATAATGTCAAAATCCTGAAATAAAATCAAACTAAAAAAATCATATCATATTTAAAAAAACTTATTTATGGGTAAATCCCGTTAAAGAATTTTAAATAAAATGTAACCCGTGCTTGGCACGGGGCGTTACACTAGTTTTACAACAAAACATGGGGTTGAATTTTATTGATTTTTTTTCCAACACTTTTTAACGGAAGATATACGTGTTGAAGGTAAAAAGACAAAGGACAAATGTATTATATGGTAAAAGACAAATGTATTAATGTAAAATGACGTATAATTTGAGACAAATCTGTTTCGCTAAAATGAAATATAATTTGGAAGAGATGATGTTAAAGAATTTTAAATAAAATGTAACCCGTGCTTGGCACGGGGCGTTACACTAGTTTTACAACAAAACATGGGGTTGAATTTTATTGATTTTTTTTCCAACACTTTTTAACGGAAGATATACGTGTTGAAGGTAAAAAGACAAAGGACAAATGTATTATATGGTAAAAGACAAATGTATTAATGTAAAATGACGTATAATTTGAGACAAATCTGTTTCGCTAAAATGAAATATAATTTGGAAGAGATGATGTTTTTTTTTTTAGGGGTGTGCTATATCAAATTCATCACCAAACTCCACAACTAAACTCCTAAACCTTACTCAAACATCAAACCCAAACCAAAACCAACCTTTTCCACCAAATTTCTTTCCAAACCCTAACCTTCACCAAACCACACAAAGTCAACTCAAGGTTAAGGACAATGGCTTCAAGGAGAAGTGGTAAGGAACCAGCAAGCTCTTCCGGAGGACCTGTGAAGAAGATTTCCTTCTTAGACTTGGCTGAGTTTTGATGATAACAAACACACATCACAAAAGAAGAAAAGCCATGGAGGCTCAAGATGAAGATTAAGAATGAAGATTAGTGTCTAGACTTCTTGGTTATACACTTTGTAAGTATGGCAATTATTTTTTGATTTATCATTCTTAACTTATGGAACAACTTAGAATGCTCAGAAAATAATCGCTAACATTTTTATAAGTCCGCATATGAAGCAATGCCTAAATATCTCTTGAAAATAAATCAGACACTCACAATGATTTTTATTTAAATATGATTCTGCATTAAAATATCTTTACATGAGAAAAAAGAATTGGTTTTGGAAATTGCATATTTTATTTTGACATTAAAATATCTTTGAGCATCCATTTTACTTGGACATAATGATTATGAGATTTTAATCTTGCATGTTTCTCTTAGGCATAATCAATTAAGATAGGAAGGAATAATCTTTCATACTCACGTTGGCAATGCTTGTTATCTTTCTAAAAAGGCATAGTTAGAAACTTTGGTGTTCCTTATGGTGAATTTATTTGGGTAAAGAAAGGTATTAACCCACAAGGACCCAAATCACAATGGGTACCTAGAAAGTACTATTAATTGTTTTGTAGGTATTTGAAGACCATAGGCTAAAATTGTCATATTTAAATTGGGTTCTTCAAAATGCAAGACCATATGATATGATAGTATTAAGATGGTTTGAGAAAGATTGACGCTTTGATGATGCTTTGGAATTTATGTGAACTCTATCATGTTCATATTTATTCATGACTACGGTGTAAGGTACACGATTTATTTGCATAAAAATATGACATGCTTATGAAATGTGCTTCATATTTTCGTCATGATTAATGATCATGGTATAGTGACAAATTTTTATCAAACTTATTTTGTTGCATATTTCATGTGTTTGTTGATTTGAAATTGTGATTGTTTTTAATTAGTTTGGTAACGTGATTGCCTCTATGACATATTGCATCTAGTAAAGTTTTTGAAGATCATAAAAAATTTCCAAATTAAATGTCATTATTAAAATTTTCAAACATAGAGAACCTATGCATTTATGTCATTTTTGTTTGATGCATACCATGAATAAAAAGTTGAGAAATATTATGATTTTTTTTAGTGCATGATTAGATGAATTTGTTTTCTTTCATGGTTACCTTGTAAATCCACGTAATCCATGGTTGAAATTTTTCATTTAGAATTCCTATGTTTTGCTTATCTTTGTTGTTGTTCAATACAATGAAATTATAGTAGGAAAAATGCATTTACTTGTGATTAATTGGTTGAGGTTTTAGTAACCATGCATAGCAATTAATTGTATGAAGGGAAATGTGAACTTGTGCCCTTAAGACAAAAGTTAATGAATCAAAAGTAGAAATAGTTTATTGGAATGTGTGCATTTCATTTAATCTTTAACTTTTTAATGAATTGAATGCACGCAATTTTAGAGAATATTTCTTATTTTGGTTTTCTTAACATGTGCCCTAAGGGCACAAGTTAACACCACCCTTGTATGAAAGATACTCAAATAAATATTCGTACTACTTATGTGCAATTGTCAAAGTTTCAGTACGCTTCATGAAACCAATACTAACTGATTGCATATCATGAAAATCTGTGAACAATTACTATTATCGATTTCATATCATATATGCAAAATCTATGTTAAAGATTGAATGCTCATTGTGAAGAAGATAAGTTATTTGTACATAAATTTTTTTTCCTTATATTTCGACCCTGTGGATTTTACCCTTTTTCTTCTTTTTGATGATGTCAAAAGGGGGAGAAAGTGTATGTTTGTGTTTTGTGTTTAAATTGTTTCAGGTTATCCAATTGCAAAACAAAGGGGGAGATATACAAGATAGGGAGAGTTTCATTGAGCAAACATTGTCAAAAGGATATGGTTTGTCATCATCAAAAAGGGGGAGATTGTGAAGAAGATTTCCTTCTTAGACTTGGCTGAGTTTTGATGATAACAAACACACATCACAAAAGAAGAAAAACCATGGAGGCTCAAGATGAAGATTAAGAATGAAGATTAGTGTCTAGACTTCTTGGTTATACACTTTGTAAGTATGGCAATTATTTTTTGATTTATCATTCTTAACTTATGGAACAACTTAGAATGCTCAGAAAATAATCGCTAACATTTTTCTAAGTCCGCATATGAAGCAATGCCTAAATATCTCTTGAAAATAAATCAGACACTCACAATGATTTTTATTTAAATATGATTCTGCATTAAAATATTTTTACATGAGAAACAAGAATTGGTTTTGGAAATTGCATATTTTATTTTGACATTAATATATCTTTGAGCATCCATTTTACTTGGACATAATGATTATGAGATTTTAGTCTTGCATGTTTCTCTTAGGCATAATCAATTAAGATAGGAAGGAATAATCTTTCATACTCACGTTGTTTTTTTTTTTTGCGAGAAATAAAGTTATAGCATTTCATTCATCAAAATGTGTTCAATACAATATGGTATTTCTACCACCAACTGGGAACTAGCTGACAACAAGGCCGCCTTTGCTAAGGTATGGGCAACCTCGTTTGCTTGTCTCCGTACAAACTCGACATATGAGTTTACATAAAAATTGCTACAAAGAGATTTACAAAGTTCAATAATATTCCCAAATTCAGTGACACCGCAATTTTGGGAATTGAAACCATCAACCACTCTCTTACCATCCAGCTCAAAATCTACAGGTCCTAGATTTAAATTATGCACCCAATCTAATGCGGACAAAAGTCCTAACGCTTCACCAATATGCACCTCACAAATAGGACTAAAGCATTCTTGTTTAGCTAGAACAAAAGTGCCATTTTCATCCCTGATACACATTCCTATCCTAACCATGTTTGAAGCCTCTGAAAAGGATGCATCAATATTACACTTAAAACGACCTGGACTCGGTTTCACCCATTAGGAAATACGCTCTGATTGTTGGTGGGTAGATGAAACTCCTCGTATTAATTTTGCTGAATTCCAGTCTTGTATCAATGCCTTTGCACGATCAAAAACCAAAGCCTGCGTGTCCGTCACTTCGTTCCATATTTTGTTATTACGTTGTTTCCAAATGCTCCATAAAATACAACAAAATACAGCTGCATCTTCTCTTGTTAATACCTGTAGGGAACTAAAAATAATGCCTCTTGCATCTTGATTTTGGCTGAAGAAAGCGCTGACAGAAGGAAATATGTTCCATCTATTCCAAATATGCATACTGTTAGAGCACTGAAACAACAAGTGCAAACTATCTTCTTCACTCGAATTGCATAAGGCGCAGCTAGCTATGCAATTAACACCTTTATCTCGAAGCCTGCATCGCGTGGGAAGACAATTCCTGCAAATACGCCAAACTAAATTTTTTATATTCGGTGGCACGTTGAGCTTCCATATTAAATCCCATGCGCCTTGCATTTTAAAGTGTGAAGTGTCCAGCAGCTCGTTCATACATAAACGATAAGCACTCCGAACTGAATATTCTCCGTTGTTTTCCTTTTTCCAAACCAAGCAATCCTCGCGCACTGAAGGATACAAAGGTGTGTTGACAACATGCTCCACCACCTGCTGATTGAAAACTGAACACAGAAAGGGCAGATTCCAAGATTTCTGGTTCAGCAATAGACAGTCTGAGACACGAAGGTTGGCTAGAGTGGACGCCACATCCTCAAGAGGATAAAGAGTAACATTATCCTTCATCCAATAGTTGTTCCAAACCGGAATAGATGTGCCATCACCAATTTTCCACCTGCTTCCAGCTTTGAGAATGAACTTAGCATTGCATAAACTCCTCCAAACAAAACTTGGGTTGTGCCCTATACTTGCTTCCAGAAAATTGCACCTCGGAAAATATCTTGCTTTATACATTTTTGCAATAAGAGTGGCAGGATTTGTCAAAATTCTCCAACCTTGCTTTCCTAACATTGCAAGATTAAATGTTCATAGACTTTTAAAACTCATACCGCCATCATTTTTATGCATTGCTAATCTATCCCAAGACATCCAGTGTATTCCTCGCTTGTTAGAACCAGAATGACCCCACCAAAAAGAATTCACCATCTTTTCAATTTCATCACATAAAGATGATGGGAGTGTGAATAAACTCATAAAATAGGTTGGGATGGATTGCAGAACAGATTTAATCAAAACCTCTCTTCCTGCCTTCGATAGACACTTACTACTCCATGAGTTTATTTTCTTCCAGATTCAGTCTTTAATGAAATTGAAGGTTTCTTTCTTACTCCGTCTTATCATAGACGGAAGGCCTAAATATTTGCCTGTACCCAGAACCGCCTGCACTCCTAGAATATTGGCAATGTTATTATGGTCAGCCGTTGGAACATTGCGACGGCAAAATATCTCGGACTTTTGAAGATTGATAGCTTGTCCTGATGCCTTCTCATAAACAGAAAGAATATCCCGCATTTTCAATGCTTGAGTCTGGGTTGCACGAAAGAATAAGAAGCAATCATCTGCAAAGAGGAGATGTGAAATGATCGGTGCATTATTGCAAATCTTTACTCCATTGATATCACCTCTAGTTTCTGCTTTCTGAATGAGAGCAGACAGCCCTTCTGCACAAATTATAAATAGATATGGTGACAAAGGGTCACTTGCCGCAGACCTCTTCCAGGAATAATGGGACCAGTGACATTACCATTGACAAGAACAGAATAATCAACGGTTTCCATACATAACATAATCCATTTGATCCATTGCTGAGAGAAACCCATCTTTATCATTACCTCCCTAAGATATTTCCACTCAATTCTGTCGTATGCCTTGCTTATATCCAGTTTCAGAGCCACTTCTCCAATCTTTCCTTTGACTTTCGACTTCATATGATGTATGATTTCTATTGCAGCCATAGCATTATCCAAGATAGATCTCCCCGGGACAAAAGCAGACTGAGTAACAGAAATGCATTTATCCAGTACAATCTTCAACCTGTTGGCTAGAACCTTTGCAACTATCTTGTAAATCACATTGCACAAAGCGATTGGTCTCCAATCTTTCATTGTTGTCTGAGATTCCCCTTTCGGAATAAGGGCAATGTTTGTCGAATTTAAGGATGATGGGAAGGTCCCTAACGTCAACCAGCTACAACATTGATTAAATAGCTCTTCCCCACAAGTTGGCCAAAACTTTTGAAAGAATCCCGGATTAAATCCGTCAGGGCCTGCACACTTATCAGGTTTCATCGAGAACACCGCAGTTTTAAACTCTTCGATGGCAAAAGGTGCAGCGAGTAAATTATTGTCCTCCAAGGTGATAGTTTCATGAATAGCTTCAATAACAGGAGCGGTGTCACTGAATTGCGGCATAAATAGATTATCAAAATAATTTTTGCCACATCACAGAGCTTGGTTTCATCTATAACTCGAATATTATCTTCATCAACTAAGGCTGTAATTCTGTTAACCTTTCTTCTTGAGGATGCCGCTGCATGAAAGAACTTGGTGTTAAGGTCTCCATCCCGCAACCAGTGTGTTTTGGCTCTTTGTCTCCAGAAAGCATCTTCCTGAATTAACAATCTGTTCATGCGGTTTTGCAAGTTGTTAAAACAATCGATGTTGTCGCTGTCCACCTGAACACGCACCTGCTCAAGTTGTTTACGGCAATCATCAATATCACGCTTTAGATGTTGAAAGTTATCACTGCTCCAGCTAGTTAAATCCTCAGCACACAATTCAAGCTTTTCGGTGATTGGGAAATTGCCATACGATGACCACTTATTATTAACAAAGGTTTTGAATTCTGGATCCATCAACCAGGCATTTTTCAAATTTGAACCGTGAATGATTACGGTGTTGCCGCACTCCTGGTTCACAAAGAAGCATAATTGGATAATGATCTGATGAAGGTGCAGGTAAATTTTCTAAAACCGCATTAGGGAATTGTCCTTGCCATGAATTAGAAGCAAGAGCACGATCCAGCCTCTCTTCCACAGCCCTGACAGTACCAAGGCATTTAAACCAAGTGTATAAATACCCTTCAGTGAATACATCTGTCAAACCAGCATCAGTAACTGCATTACAGAAACCGTTGATAAGCTAATTAGCTCTTTCATTATTCCCCTTCTTTTCATTTGGTGAAAGAATGTCGTTGAAATCGCCTAGGATGCACCATGGTAAATTGGAAGAACTTGCAAGTTGTCTGAGGAAATTCCAAGCCTCTCTTCTTCGCCCATGTGAAGGAAAACCATAGTAACCAGTCATTCGCCATTTGCCTTTACTGACATCAAGAATTTCAGCATCTATATGATTGCTGGAATAATTAAGGATAGAACAATTGATAGAAGACTTCCAATATAAAGCAAGACCACCACTTCTTCCTTGACGCTCAACAGAAAAACAACAATCATAGTCCAAGACATATTTTAATTCCTCAGTTTTATTAGCATTAGAGAGAGTTTCACAAAGAAAGAGGATGTCCGGTTTATAAACACGGACTAGGTACTTTAAACTAGGAATTGTACGTGGGCTCCCTAATCCCCTACAATTCCAGCTAATGATTTTCATGGCTGTTGGCGGGGCTGGTTTTCAGCCTCCGCCATTACAATATTTTCAGAAAATAAAGGATTGTTTTGGACTGAGATGAAGTTGTCTCCCACGCCATCCCCTTCATTCACTGTGAATATTTTCATACTCACGTTGTTATCTTTCTAAATAGGAATAATTTATATCATTTATACATACAACATTTTAATCAAATAATGAGTTGATTTTTTGCTAGTTAGAAAACGGCTAGTTTTAGAAATTTTCCAACGGCCAGAATTTTTGATATGCCAACAGCCACTTTTTGGTTCAAATATTTTTCATTCTCATTTTTATGAATAGGTACCATTTTAAATATGTTTCTATTCATTGGTAACTTTTTGAAAAATAGTATCATTTCATAAACATCTTTTTAGCCTCTATAAATTCAATTGAGAATCAAAGCAATTTAAACACAACAACTTTCATTATCTCAATTGACATTTTCAATATCACTTGCTTTCAAACTTTCATTCAAATTTTTTGGAAAACTTTGCATACAATTTTACATTTATTAAAAAAGTTTTCTGAGCACTAAGTCCATTTGTTAGAGTGATATTAATAAAGATATACAGCCATACATTTGTTATTCTTCAATTACTTTGTTGTAAAGTTTCTTGTCATTGTTAGTGAGAATTATTGTTTAAGATAGTGGGGTGCTATCTTGTGATTGTTGTAAAAGGTTCTTTGATTCGGGAAGATTCAAAGTCCACCAAAAGTGTTTGGTGTTTGTGTTGTAATCAAGAGAGAGGGTTTCTTTCTTGTGTTTATGTTAGAAAGATTGTTAGGGGGTCTTGGGGTGAGATTGCTTGTAACAGAGATTCTAACATATTGTATTCCTTCGCGGGGTGTGAAGGGAGTGGACTGACCCTAAGGTTTAGAGGGGAACCACTATAAACTCTCTTGTGTCTTTTCTTCTTCCCTTACTCTTTTATTTTTCCGCATTCATACCTTCATCATTATTTACCGGAAAAATTATCAACAACGATAAACTCTGAAAAATTAACCAATATTCCTAGAAACCTAATTCACCCCCTCTTAGGTTACAATCTGAACTTACAATTGGCATCAGAGCAATACTAAAGATAACTTGCTTCTTTGATCCCGAAAATGGCTTCCGCTAAACCATTTTTAGGAGAAGGTCCTAATTCAAACCGACCACCATGTTTCACCGGAGATCATTATGATTTCTGGAAAATTAGGATGACAACGTATCTAGAAGCCCAAGGTGAAGAAATTTGGGATGCTGTCCAGAATGGTCCTTATGTTCCCACTACAACTGTAAATGGTGTGACTAGTATCAAACCCCAAACATCATGGGATGATGATGACCGGAAAAAAGTGTTATTTGACAAAAAGGCAAAGAACATTCTTCAATCCTCTCTTGGGATGGATGAGTTTTTCAGAATTTCTAATTGCAAAACGGCCAAAGAAATTTGGGACACTTTGGAAACAACACATGAAGGAACGGATGATGTAAAATGTTCCAGATTGAATACACTCTCTCAAGAGTACGAGATGTTTAGAATGCAACCAGGAGAAAAGATTTTAGACATGCAGAAGAGATTTTCACATCTTATCAATCATCTTGCAGCCCTTGGAAAAACCTTGTCCAACAATGAAATAAACTTGAAGATTCTCAGGTCACTAACAAGGGAATGGCAACCAAAAGTAACATCCATATCTGAAACGAAAAGTCTTTCAAACATGTCGTTGGCAGCACTTTTCGGAAAATTACAAGAGCATGAAATTGAACTTGCAAGACTGGAACAACATGAAGAAGTAGTAAAGAAACATAAGAACATTTCCTTGAAGGCGGAGTCCAATGTTGTTCAACAAGATGATAGCACTGATGAAGATGAAGACATCACTATTCTTTTAAAAAAAATTGGAAAATTTCTACAAAAAGATAAAGAAATTAAAATTAATAAAAGAAAATTTCACAAGAATAATGATGCTTCTACATCAAAACAGAATTTCACACGTTTCGAATGAGGAAATGAAGGTCACATGAAGGCAGATTGTCCGATCCTTGCAAAGAAGAACAACCACACAGGAAAGAAAGAATTCAAGCCAAGAAGGGCCTACATTGCATGGGAGGACAACGATATAAGTTCGTCTTCAAAATCAGAAAATGAAGAAAGTGCAAACATGACACTAATGGCGTCTCATCATTCTGATGATGAAGAAAATGAGGTTAGTGATTCTGAAAATAATGATAAATATTCTTATGAAGAATTGCAAAATGCATTTAATGAATTGTATGAAGAATGCATTAATCTTTCTAAAACTTGTGCAAAGCAAAAGAAACAAATTGTATCTCCTGAAAGAAAAGCTTTTGATGCACAAGTAGAATTAGAAAAGGTTAAAATTTCTTCATGTAATAAATGTAAAGAAAATGAAACAAAAATTGTTGAATTAAATCAAGTGATCAAGAATTTTGAAAAAGGTCACAATGGTTTGGAAGAAGTGCTTAGTAAACAAAGATATTCAAACAACAAATCCGGGCTTGGTTTTTCTAAATTTGATAAACTAAACACCAATAAAACGGTTTTTGTTAAAGCAAGTACAAATCCCAACAACATTGAAACCAAGAAAATGCATGCTGTTAATTCTTTCAAGAATGTGAATCAAAGAATTAATTCTAAAGGAAGAAATTATTCTAACAATTCCTTTAAGAAAAATAATTCAAATATTAAGAATAATTTCTCCAGAGGAAATAATTTTGATTCACATCATGTTCATAATTTAACATGTTTCTATTGCAACATAAAAGGTCATACTCCAAATACTTGTTACATAAGAAACTTCGGTGTTCCTTATGGTGAATTTATTTGGGTAAAGAAAGGTATTAACCCACAAGGACCCAAATCACAATGGGTACCTAGAAAGTACTATTAATTGTTTTGTAGGCATTTGAAGACCATAGGCTAAAATTGTCATATTTAAATTGGGTTCTTCAAAATGCAAGACCATATGATATGATAGTATTAAGATGGTTTGAGAAAGATTGACGCTTTGATGATGCTTTGGAATTTATGTGAACTCTATCATGTTCATATTTATTCATGACTACGGTGTAAGGTACACGATTTATTTGGATAAAAATATGACATGCTTATGAAATGTGCTTCATATTTTCGTCATGATTAATGATCATGGTATAGTGACAAATTTTTATCAAACTTATTTTGTTGCATATTTCATGTGGTTGTTGATTTGAAATTATGATTGTTTTTAATTAGTTTGGTAACGTGATTGCCTCTATGACATATTGCATCTAGTAAAGTTTCCGAAGATCAGAAAAAATTTCCAAATTAAATGTCATTATTAAAATTTTCAAACATAGAGAACCTATGCATTTATGTCATTTTTGTTTGATGCATACCATGAATAAAAAGTTGAGAAATATTATGATTTTTTTTAGTGCATGATTAGATGAATTTGTTTTCTTTCATGGTTACCTTGTAAATCCACGTAATCCATGGTTGAAATTTTTCATTTAGAATTCCTATGTTTTGCTTATCTTTGTTGTTGTTCAATACAATGAAATTATAGTAGGAAAAATGCATTTACTTGTGATTAATTGGTTGAGGTTTTAGTAACCATGTATAGCAATTAATTGTATGAAAGATACTCAAATAAATAATCGTACTACTTACGTGCAATTGACAAAGTTTCAGTACGCTTCATGAAACCAATACTAACTGATTGCATATCATGAAAATCTGTATACAATTACTATTATCGATTTCATATCATATATGCAAAATCTATGTTAAAGATTGAATGCTCATTGTGAAGAAGATAAGTTATTTGTACATAATTTTTTTTTTCCTTTTATTTCGACCCTGTGGAATTTACCCTTTTTCTTCTTTTTGATGATGTCAAAAGGGGGAGAAAGTGTATGTTTGTGTTTTGTGTTTAAATTGTTTCAGGTTATCCAATTGCAAAACAAAGGGGGAGATATACAAGATAGGGAGAGTTTCATTGAGCAAACATTGTCAAAAGGATATGGTTTGTCATCATCAAAAAGGGGGAGATTGTGAAGAAGATTTCCTTCTTAGACTTGGCTGAGTTTTGATGATAACAAACACACATCACAAAAGAAGAAAAACCATGGAGGCTCAAGATGAAGATTAAGAATGAAGATTAGTGTCTAGACTTCTTGGTTATACACTTTGTAAGTATGGCAATTATTTTTTGATTTATCATTCTTAACTTATGGAACAACTTAGAATGCTCAGAAAATAATCGCTAACATTTTTCTAAGTCCGCATATGAAGCAATGCCTAAATATCTCTTGAAAATAAATCAGACACTCACAATGATTTTTATTTAAATATGACTCTGCATTAAAATATTTTTACATGAGAAACAAGAATTGGTTTTGGAAATTGCATATTTTATTTTGACATTAAAATATCTTTGAGCATCCAGTTTACTTGGGCATAATGATTATGAGATTTTAATCTTGCATGTTTCTCTTAGGCATAATCAATTAAGATAGGAAGGAATAATCTATCATACTCACGTTGGCATTGCTTGTTATCTTTCTAAAAAGGCATAATTTATATCATTTATACATACAGCATTTTAATCAAATAATGAGTTGATTTTTTGCTATTTAGAAAACGGCTAGTTTTAGAAATTTTCCAACGGCCAGAATTTTTGATATGCCAACAGCCACTTTTTGGTTCAAATATTTTTCATTCTCATTTTTATGAATAGGTACCATTTTAAATATGTTTCTATTCATTGGTAACTTTTTGAAAAATAGTATCATTTCATAAACATCTTTTTAGCCTCTATAAATTCAATTGAGAATCAAAGCAATTTAAACACAACAACTTTCATTATCTCAATTGACATTTTCAATATCACTTGCTTTCAAACTTTCATTCAAATTTTTTGGAAAACTTTGCATACAATTTTACATTTATTAAAAAAGTTTTCTGAGCACTAAGTCCATTTGTTAGAGTGATATTAATAAAGATATACAGCCATACATTTGTTATTCTTCAATTACTTTGTTGTAAAGTTTCTTGTCATTGTTAGTGAGAATTATTGTTTAAGATAGTGGGGTGCTATCTTGTGATTGTTGTAAAAGGTTCTTTGATTCGGGAAGATTCAAAGTCCACCAAAAGTGTTTGGTGTTTGTGTTGTAATCAAGAGAGAGGGTTTCTTTGTTGTGTTTATGTTAGAAAGATTGTTAGGGGGTCTTGGGGTGAGATTGCTTGTAACAAAGATTCTAACATATTGAATTCCTTCGCGGGGTGTGAAGGGAGTGGACTGACCCTAAGGTTTAGAGGGGAACCACTATAAACTCTCTTGTGTCTTTTCTTCTTCCCTTACTCTTTTATTTTTCTGCATTCATACCTTCATCATTATTTACCGGAAAAATTATCAACAACGCTAAACTCTGAAAAATTAACCAATATTCCTAGAAACCTAATTCACCCTCTCTTAGGTTACAATCTGAACTTACAGGATCTCGATCAAAGAAAAGAGCACCGACTAAGAATCATGGCATCGCCTTCAAGGATAACAACCAAAAGGAAAGGTACAAACCTCTTATTTCTAAACCTTTGCATCCTTGTAGGTACCCTGACTCTCATACTTTGAATGTCTTTGAGATTAGGGACAATGCTTTTGAACTGTTGAATAGATTAGGATGGAGTGAGATGCTTAAGCCTATGAGGGGGTATGAAAATTTCACTTATGAGTTTTTAAGTTCCATACAATTCAAGAAAGATAAGTTGAATTTAGATGACCACGATCATAGAGTCTCCTTCCGGCTTTTGAATATTGATTACGAGATGTCCCTTGAATTTTTTTGCAATGAAATGGGCTTCGCAAATGCGGGGTTCATCCATGACTCTTGGAATCAAGCTCTAAAGTCGGAAGACTATGACCCTGCTAGCTTTTGGAAACGCATCACCGATTTAAATCAATATGTTTCACGTTCCAACAAGGCTAGCAACATTCATAATCCTATGCTTAGGTACCTCCAAAGAGTGATGGCTTGTACCATTTGGGGTAGGAAAGATGTAGGAACATGTAGGACGGATGAACTCTTCATGCTTTGGGCTATGCTTACTAATAATCCCGTGAATACTTGTTTTTACATGCTTGATTACCTTGCCTCCATAGGATCTAAGCCTAAAGATGTAGCTGATATAGTAGTGGGTGGTGTTATTACATTCATTGCTAGGAAATTTGGAGTAAGTGAGGAGGAGGGTATTAATCAAATTGAAGGCAACAATAGGCTTAACATAGAGACACTAATCTCTATGAAATTCATTAAGCATCATCCACCTGTTTACACTGATTTTTGGTAAGCAACCGCTGGTTTAAAAATAATTACTTGCAAGATCAACCAGTAAATCTTAGGAGCATATTTGTGCTTTTGTGTTATTTTCAAGAGATGTAATGTTCATAAAAAGTTAAATGAAACAAAGAAAATAAAAGCAATCGAACTCAACCCAGTTGAATTCAATCGAAGTTTGTTAAGTGAAAAAACAAAGAAATTGTTCAACATGAACAAGTAAAATGCAAAGATATTTAAGACAAAGAACTTAAATTGCATTAATTGAATGTAAATCGGTACACAGATTCATACATTGCAACTTGTAACTTGTTTCTCACTTCCATACGGATAATTTGAGTGTAAGTTTTGTATGATTGAATTGTGACCATTTTTTCATCAGAAAAACTACTATTTATACAAATAGAAATAACCACCTGAATTTGAATTCAAACTTATAACTATAGAAAACTAATAAGTCTTATCTATTAAATTTGAATTTCGAACGCGCCTTGGAGGTGTCCTTATCCAAAATAACTGTCCTTCGATAGGTTTCGTTTGTTGAACCGGAACATGTGCTCCCAGCAAGCCCAACTTCGATAAAAAACCTTAGAGTTAATTTTTTCTATTTCTTCGATGATAAGGTCAACTCTCCTTGACTACATTTAATGATAGCCTTTAAAAATACAGGCTAACAAATTGCCCCCAGAAACGTCATTGTCGACTCATCTTAGTGGTAAGGAGAGAAAGATGTTTCTGACCTCGACGAATATATTTCAGTTTAATCGACATTTTGAACTCAAATGACGTCATTTGTTCAGAGAAACAATTCAAAAAGAAAGATTTTGGTGTCCCCACCATAGTTAGTGGGCCACGTTCCGTCATTGGGAACTACCACTTTGTAGGAAACTGTCAACACAAGATGTTAACACATGTCCAGATCAAAAGGCTATAAAACATAAAGGTTTTATCTTTACCTTCTCACTTTCCAAGCTTTCCCATTTCACTGTTTAATCTTCTTTTTCAAAAAGAAACCATGAAAAAACCCTTTCCAAAAACTTCATCTTTTCCCAAAAAAAAAAATTTACACCATTCCATTCGTCTTTTTATTTGACAAACAGTTCTAATCATGACGAATGCAGAAAGCTCTTCCTCAAAGGCTGCTAATTGCGACGAACCTATTAATTTTTCCAAGGAATTTTCCGTTGGTGCTCCTGTATTCACCGAAGAACCAGACATCAAAGAAGCTGAAGAGAAAATCTGGAAATCCCAGGTAATTATTTCTTGCCCTAAATCAAAATGTGCATTATTAGGGCCACTCCCCTTAGACAAAGAGACCCCAAAAGGTCTTAGTGTTGTTTTTCCATGTTCTGAAGAACAACTCCCTTTAATCTTTACTAAGGGTCCATACGACCTGACTTTCTTAAAGTCTAAGTTCAGAACGGAGCCGAAGATTGGTGAAAGTGAACCCTACATTGGCTGGTTAGATAAATTAGAAAATAAGAAAAGGTCAATTTTGGAAAGATATAGGAATTTTTGACCTTATTCATCTTTCTAGGCAAGGACCCAAGTACCATAATGAACTGATAATTGCTGCCCTACACTTCTGGAATCCTTCGAAAAATAGCCTACACTTGAAATGTGGCATGCTTACGCCTACTCTGCTAGATGTCGCAGGCATTACTGGCCTTAAACCCACTGGCCAAACTTTCGATCCTGATAAGCATCAATCAGAATTCTCTCGACTTTACAAGACCTGCTTATGGCAACTTCATCATAGACCATTATGACACTTCAACCACTGAGGTTTTTGATACAGAACACATTGCCTTCTTAACCTGTTGGTTATCCAAATTCATTTTCTGCTCAAGGTCTATCCAGATTCCTAAAAAATTAACAAACATAGCCATTCGATTACATGAAGGCAAAGATATTTGCTTAAGCAAACTTATTTTAGGATCTCTATATGAAAATTTGAACCAAGCAGTGATCAACAGTAAAGAGTACTTTTCTCGAAGAAGTCTGATTATTCCTGGTCCTATTTGGCTATTTCAATTGTGGCTTTTGGCCACTTTTAGGACAAAACTGGTTGTTGCCCTTCCTAGTCGTCTTACGAAAGCATATGAAGACAGCTCTATCGAAGGCATAGTCTGGCCATGCTTCAATAGGGTAATAAGACTTCTCAAGACTTATTTTCTATTGCTTTTAATACCCTTTTAGAATGTGATACTTTTACTCCTGCTATGGCTCCATTCACTGTCAGACCTCGAGGACCTACTTGGTTTAGAAAAGAATTTCCATCAACTTCTGTCGAAGATGAGGCAGAAATCAATGCCATTTGGGAAGCTTATTTGACTCCCACGCTTCTGTCTAGCAGGCTCACCACTGGTGGTCCTTATGGGTTATATGGTTACCAACCAAATCATGTTGCCAGACAATTTGGGTTAGTTCAGCCTAAGCCTACTTCTTTGTACCAAAACGTAGATGACTTGAGGTAGCCAATGATAGAACACCTTTGGAGGTCAACTTTAAGTAAAGCTGAGAAACAAAAGCTTGTTTTCAAGCCCATGCCGTTTGCTTTGTCTACTCCATGCACTGAGGCATTCTTTCGATGGTGGCGTGAATATTACAAACGCCAGACCAATCGAGTGAATCCCGATCAATTGCTTCCTCAACTAATTCTTGCCTTTAATGTTATGCAGAACAGGACAAAGAAGAACAAAGGTACGCATATTCGAGAAATTCAGGCTTTTCAGAAATATTTTCAAACCACATATGACCCTCTACATTTAAAACGGACAGTTAATTATGTTGCCCAAACTTTAAGGGATAAAATTTACGATAAACTCCCTTCGATGAAATTCCCACCCTTCACTCCCAGTAAATATCTTTTTGCATTGCATTTTAAAACAAAATTCCCTCCATTGCCAACCAGTAAATTGGCATTAGCTTTTAGGCCACCATATCCAAAATGGCTACCTTGTATTTCTTCACTAGGAATGAAACAACAATTAATAAAGAAAGATGAGGATAAAGTGACTGCATCGAAATTGAACCTATACACTTTTAGAGGTCATCTTGGCTTAGACTTTCCTCACATTCGAATCACTTCTCCAATAGGAATAGGTATGAAGCTATCAATCAATTTTTAGGAAAAAATAAGCAATTTTAGAAAGAAAAACTATTGCCACTTATCTTGTATCCTGCCTTGCAGCTATTTCCTTGGATTCCAAAGATGGAGGTCAAAGTGATGATGAAGATGTCCCAAAGCCATCGAGGTCTAAATCAGGGAAGACATCAAAGAAGAAAAAATCATCGAAATCAGAGAAGAAACAGATTGCACCTTCTCCTGTACCATCTCCCAAGGAGACTGAGGACCTTACTCCTGACGATCACGTTAGTCTTGTTGATCTATCTTCAAGTATTACTTTATGTGATAATCTCTCATTATCAATGTCTTTTCAGCCTGATTCCACTTCTGGGGCCATTGAAGTTACTACGACTCCGGAAATGCCAAAAACCAAAGAAGGCCGAAAGAAAAGGAAACATAAAGTCCAAGAGATTACTATTGAGACTATGCATACCGAGGGGTCTCCAGTCAAATCGAGCCCAAAAAGGAGAAAACAAGGTCACAAGAATTCAAATCCTAACAGCGCTCAATCTTATGTAGGTGACAATGTTTCGAAGGTAATTTATCGATCTAATGTCATACTTAACATATTCTATTTCATGTTATATGGATAACCCCTTACAATATTTATTTTGTTTTTCAGGGTATCGAACATGGCATTGTTGATACATCTCAACAGGGTCAACTTTTCTCAACTGATAAGGAAATTCCAACTCCTATTGTTGAGGAAGAGGAAGGCGTCGAGACTAGCTCTCCTGATGTTGTTGTTACTTCTCCCAATCAGCTTTAAAAAACGCATGATGAAGGCTTAGACCTCGATAAATTGATTGAGGAGGAAAGGCCAGTTCTTGAGAAGAACGCCTCTGATCACATCGAACCTTCATCGAAGAAAGTTACGTCTCTGGCCAATTTAGACTTGGCGGATGCCACTATAAGCCAGGAAGAATTCGATCGTCTTGAACAAGAGAACCCTCTAGATGCTTTTGCTCTCTTGATGAAGAATGATGCACTTTTCTCGAAGAGCAGTGGTAAATCTTTGAACGTTTCCACTGATGCTCCGTCAGAGACATCAAAAGAAAATCTCTTAGCAGAATTTCGAGACAAAGTCTTGAAAGTCAATCTACTGGAAGCTATTGAGCACGATGAGAGCGTCATTGATGAAGTGAAAGGATTGCTTCACAAATTGTGTGAGCTTCCTTCTGGCTCTAAATTCCAAAACCTCTCTCAAGTGTTAGGGCCTCTTCTTGATAACATTAATCAAAGCTTTCAAGAGAAGAAGACTGATCAGGCCCAACTCGAAGAACAAACACAACGCTGTGATCAGATTTTGGCAGATATTTTTGCCTTCAATGTTAAATTTGAAGCCTTTCGACAAGAAACTCCAGTCACTCGACAGAAGGTGGAAGAGATCGATGCTGCCATTGCAAAACACAAGGCCGAAATCCAAAGCATTGGAAACCCAAAAGACCAATCTCTTGGACAAAGAGAAACTTATGAAACAAGAGGCTCATGTTGTCCTTCAAAAGGCCAGGGAGTCACAACGATCTCGACAGCAAATACAAACCCTCACTGAAAATTGCAATGTTCTCGATGGAAAGCTTTCAGAATTCAAGAGCCAACTCGACATACTTTTGTCTGAATTTGTCATTTAGTACAAATCTCTTTGTAATAATTTTCCTTTTGAAACACGTTGTTCCCTTTTTATCTTTATTTTGTATTCTATGACAGTATCCCTACCGTCTAAATGGCATTAACACTTTTTATCTCTTAGAAATTTCACTTGCCAAATTCATTTCTTTAAAATATTACAAGAATACTATTTAGGAACAGGTTTCAAGAAAAAGTAATGATGAGAAACCAAAAAGTTTCTTTTGTTTAACCAAACAAGTTAAACTTGCCTAGGAAACCGTAAAACTTCTTGTCAATAATGACATTTAGAGGAAAATAAAATAAAGAGTAAGTAAATAAACTTTACAACTTCCCTCTTTTTCCAAGGCATACCTGCATCCATCACTATGCCACGTGTACGCATCTGTGCAAGTTAAGAAACCGTAAAAAAGTAAACCCTCTCAACTTCTATCTTCATTATAAATATTAACCTTCTCTTAAAAGTTCTATCATCTTCTTCCCATTTCCATTTCTTTACACAATTCTCAAACCTTTCTTTAAGTTTACTTTTCTTAAAATGGATTTTCTAGGAGATGATGTCCTCATCAACATTGCTGCGAGGGTTGCTAAACACAGTATGTACGATCTCTTTTACTTTCAAAGAACCAACAAAAGGCATGCAACGCTTTGTAGGGATCCCATTATCACCAAATCTTTTGGCAATGACTGCATTCCGCTTCTTACTGACCTGGAACCAAGCCATGAGAAACTCGATTTCATGAAGCGTTTATGGGCTCATGGTAATCCTATGTTCTGTCTCCTTCGGTGTTCTCAACAAATGTTGCATGAGACACCAAATCTTGGTACCATAGACTGTTTACTGAAGAACGCTGCTCCTTTTAAAAGCGCTGAATACTTCCAAATCCTTATGAGGGCTATGGGTCCACCTCCTCTAGACTATGAGGGACTGATTGAAGACTTCAAGGAACTCTTGATGACCAGAAGGATGGAATGTTATCGGCTGGACATTCTGGGAGGCGACACTCCTTTCAGATTTCGCTGTACATCGTACAGGAGAGCTATGCCTACAGGCCTGATGCGTCTCCAGTTTTGCAACAACTGGCTTAACTGCCCAGGAGATGGAAGGGCGGGGCATTATCGCGGTTTTCTCCCCGCTGCTGATGAAGACTACAACTTTCACAACTTCTGCATCGATTGTCGCTTTGACCCAGAAGTTTGATGGTTTATCGAAGTCTTTGGTATGAATCATCAATGGTAGATTCACCAATCCTCAGATTCTGACTTCAGACTAGCATCGTTTAAGTTTTAATCTATCCTAGTTTGCTTTATTTACACTTTTTTTTTGTAATGGTTAGTTTATCCATTTTGGGACTTATGATGTAAATTGCCCGTTAGTTGGCACTATCTTTTAATGCCATGTTTCGTTTTCTATTTCAAACTATTCTTGTGCAATTTTAATTTCTTGCAACATCGGTTTATATTTTTTCAAATATTTTCCGTTTATGCGCATAGCTCGTTGGTCGTCATTTAATTTTTTAATTTCATACGCATTATTCGAGAAAACTTTTCGAATTTCCCATGGTCCTTCCCAACTAGGAGACCATTTCCCCAACACTCGACTTTTCTTTGTCCATTGGCAAGATAACTTTCCATACCAAGTCTCCTTGAGCAAAAAGTTTCGACTTGACTTTCTTATTATAAGCTTTCGCTATCCTTTCTTTTTGCTTTGTAAGAACTTCTAGTGCCATCAATCTTTCTTCGTCTAGATCCACTAACTCATCCAGAATCATGTCCCAATAATGATTCGTTGGAATCTCAAATTGTCTTTGGACTCTAGTTGATTGAAGAAAAATTTCGACTGGCAAGACAGCGTCATGGCCGAATGTAAGCTTAAAGGGTGTAGTATTTGTCGATTCTTTGGGAGAAGTTCGACATGCCCACAAAGCTTCACCAAGAAATTCATGACAATTTTGGGGTTTGCCCTTGGCTTTCCTTTTAACTATCGAAATAATATTTTTATTTGCTGCCTCGACTTGACCATTTGCCTGGGCATAGTATGGTGTCGAAGTTAATAATTTGAAACCTGTTTTTTCAGCAAATTTCACCATCTTTCGACCAGTAAACACAGATCCTTGGTCTGTGGTGATAGTTTCAGGAATGCCAAATCTGTATATAATATATTTTTGGATGAAACTTATCACTTCATCCTGTGTAACTTCTTTTAGTGGGATGGCCTCTATCCATTTGGTAAAGTAATCTATCCCAACTAAGATATATTTATGGCCTTTCGATGATTTAGGTTTTACTTCCCCAATTACATCTAAAGCCCAACGTCTAAATGGCCAAGGTTTGACTATCGAATGTAGTTCACTTGTTGGTACTCGCTGGATTCCAGCATGCTTTTGGCACCCTTGGCAACCCTTGGCAAATATGCCTCAGTTTCTCCAAGACATTTAAGTAAAACTCCCTCTGGAGTCTTTTTGAACAAATCGTTCCCGATAATCACGTAGCTCAAGGATTTATATTTTATTTCTCGACAAGTTGTGCCATCAGGATTTTCCAGATAATTAACAATGGGCTTTCGCCAATCATTATCGGATAAATTGTTAACAACCAAAATTTCGACCAAGTTTGTACCTTGTATTTGTCTATGAGATGCCTCCATACCCCCAAGTTTTGGTGTTGCAATTTGCTGGGGAGGGATTCTTTCGAACTATGCTAATTCCTAATCTCGATTGGCTCCTACTCTTGATCTTTCGAAACCTTATATCTAGAAGCTGCTTGAGCAAGGTCATTTGCTTCTTGGTTCTCCATTCGAGGAATATGTCTTATTTCGACATGGACAAAACATTTGAGTAACGCATTTGCTATGGTGAGGTATAGAATTAAACCTTCCTTGACGCATTTGTATTCTTTGTCAATTGTCTCAACAATAATTCTGAATCTCCTTTGATTTCTATGTTTTTAACCCCCAATTCGAGTAAGATTTCCAAACCGGTAATTAAGGCCTCGTATTCAGCCTCGTTGTTCGAACAAAATTGGTTAATTTGAAATTTATACTTAGTTTTAGTCTCGTCTGGCGAGACAATCACCATCCCAATTCCAACGCCATTTTTATGACTAGATCCATCGAAATATAAGTTCCAGCACTGATTTTCGATGCCCCCAGGCAACGGTTCTTCCACCGAATGATCAGCAATAAAATCAGCCACAATTTGGCCTTTAACGGATTTCAAAGATTGATAAGTCAATGAATATTCCATAAGTGCTAAAGCCCATTTCCCCACTCTGCTATGCAAAATAGGTTTTGACAACATATGTTTAATTATATCGAAATGAGAGTAAACACAAACATCAAAAGACTTTATATAATGCTTAAGTTTTGTACATGAGAAATACAAACAAAGACATAATTTTTCACTGGGGTGATATCTTGTTTCAGCATCATTCAATACCCTATTAAGATAATAAATGGCTCTCTCTACACCATTTTCATCCTCTTGTCATAACATACTTCCCATAGTATTTTCAGATGTTGCTATATACAATTTCATCTTTCTATCTTTTAAAAGAGGTGACAAAATAGGAGGGTTCATCAAGTAAGACTTGATCTCATCGAAAGCCTTCTGGTGCTCTGGTCCCCATTTGAACGTATCTTCTTTCTTCAGACGAAGCAGTGGCGCAAATGCTTGTGTCTTGCCACTTAGGTTTGATATGAACCTTCTAAGAAAGTTGATTTTTCCCAACAAAGACTGCAATTCTTTCTTGGTTGAAGGGGCTTTAGTCTCCATTATTGCTTTGGTTTTGTTTTGATTTATTTCGATTCCTTTTTTGTGGACAACAAAACCTAAAAATCACATACGCAAACACCAAATGCACATTTTAATGGATTCATTTTCAATCCATATTGCCGCATTCTTTTGAATGACCGGCGTAAGTGATCTAAGTGCCTATCCTGTGATGAGGATTTAACTACTATGTCATCGATGTATACTTGCATAAAGTCTTCTATGAAGTCGTGAAACATTGAATTCATTGCACTTTGGTATGTAGCACCAGCATTTTTTAGGCCAAATGGCATCACTAGCCATTCATAACAGCCTAATGCCCCCAGGCATCAAAACGCTGTTTTAGAAATATCTTCTTCAGCAATAAAAATTTGATTGTAGCCTGAATAACCATCAAGCATACTTAGATATTCGAATCCTATTGCTGAATCTACTAGCATTTCTGCTACAGGCATGGGATATTCATCTCTGGGGGTAGCGAGATTTAAATCTCTAAAGTCAATGCAGACTCTTATCGTCCCATTTTTCTTTTTAACAGGCACTACATTTGCTAGCCAATCTACATACCTGGCCGGTCTGATGAAACCGTATTTCAAGAGTCTTTCGATCTCTTCTTTAATTTTTGGTAAGATCTGTGGCGCGAACCTTCTAGGAATCTGCTTTACTGGTTTTTTATCTAATTGAATTGGCAACTTCAGTTCTACCACGTTTCGATCTAAACCAGGCATTTCGTTGTAATCCCAAGCAAAACAATCGTTGTAATCTTTTAGGAGTTCCACAATTCGAACTTTCAATTCTTTGGGAATCTTGGCGCTTACA
Source organism: Medicago sativa (assembly GCF_051527215.1). Taxonomy (NCBI): domain Eukaryota; kingdom Viridiplantae; phylum Streptophyta; class Magnoliopsida; order Fabales; family Fabaceae; genus Medicago; species Medicago sativa. The sequence goes on from NC_140750.1 coordinate 47,797,217, forward strand.
TATGTCGATCTTTTGACGGAACCATCTCCCAAATCTACTTCTTCGAGAGGATCTTGCACCTTCATCTTAATAGTAGAACCCATAGGATCTTCTTCGAAACCCAAAGGTTCGTCGTCATATATACAGTCCAACTTTTGATCGTCAAGGAGATCATCAATAGCATCTTCTACCGGAGTTTCGATCACCTCTTTTTGTGAAACTTCGGCCTCTTTAGCCGTTTGTAATTGGGATTCGGCCACGTAGACCGTAATTTAGTCCCAAAAATTGGGCTTAATCATGGATCCCTTTTTGATATCTCACCCCAGCGGTGAGACTGCACACTCCATCGATGAGGTCGTCAGTAACATTCCTGTATGCTGAAGTTCTTGTTCTAAGTACATCTTCCTCTTCTAGGGGAGCTTCTCTATGATTCACCATTATGTAATCATGATCAATGAGCTCTCTTTCCCATACAAAACCATCTGGATGCAGTTTCATAGTGCACATTTCATCTTCAGAAACTACATATTTGGGACCCAAAGAAAGGACTGGAGAAATGTTTGCAAGTTGTTTATCGAAGTTCTTCTTGGTGATGGTATTGACTTCAGCCAAAAAATAACTTTGATCGGCCTCTACATTTTCTACCAAACCATCTTCTCTCCAGATAGCAATCCTTTGATGCACAGTAGAAGGTATTGCCCCCACACCATGGATCCATTCCCTACCTAACAACAGATTGAAGTTAGCCTTAGATGAGACTATCATGAATGTAGTTGTTCTTTTCACACTTCCAACTATCAAATCAACTTCGACAGCCCCAAGGGAATTGCCAGTTGTTCCTTCGTAATTGGTGTGAACTATGTTATGTGGTTTTAAATCAGAATCAACAAGCCCAATTTTTCCTAAGAAAGATTGGGGTATCAAATTAACAGTGGCACCTCCATCCACCAATACTTTATTCACTCCTACACCATTTATCTTGACTTGGATAAATAAAGGTTTAAGGTGATGCATCATCGAGATATCAGGCCTCTCGAACACTGCATGTTGATCTTCGACACAACCGTTGTTCATAACATAATAGCATAATGGCTTGTGAATAGCCATTTCTTCAGTGAAATCACTTTCCACTTCATTTACTTCGGAAGGTACATCATATTCGACTAGCAGCACTGACACAACATTACACACAATGTCGAGACTTGGGTCGGATTCAGAGAAATTTGAAGTCATTTCCTCATCCTCCTTCGGAATATCTTTTTTCAAAGTTGATAAAGGGGAAAATATTCTTTCAGTAGCTTGTCTTTTGACCATTTCGAAAACAGTGTCCTGTTTTTCTTCCCTTTTTTCAACATTAGTGATGTCCTTCAACATGTTTACCTTTTTCTGGCGTTGATACCTTCGCCATTGTGTTTTTGTCATGGGGTTCTTACCCTTGTAATTGTTGTTGTAGGCATACTTATTGGAATTCGATGTTTCTTGCTGATGAGACGTTGTGGCTATTCTTTTCACCCATTTCGTTGGTGGGGCGGAGTAACCAGATTTCTTGCCCCCAGAAAAGACCCAAGTATCTGTAGGAGCCTTCGAAGGAGGATTGAAAGTCCGCCTGTGACTTTTACCTGGATTCTTCTCTGAAGTTTTCATCTTATAAGGAATCCCTCGTTTGTTGAAACCGAATTTTGGACGGTTATCAACCCAACCCCCTTTTCGTTTAGTTTGGGGTTGAAATCCCTTGACGGATTTTGCAGCTTCTTTATCGGAAACTGCGCTGCATCTTGGGCAAAGTATTGCGTGTGCGTTGGAAATTTTGCATCTGTTGAGAAAATCAATTAAATCTTCCTCAGCCTTAGGATATGCCACTTTCATTTTTTCAGCAAACTGGTCTTCAGTAACCACTGCATTTTCAGATCGATGGTCTTCAACAACCATCTCCTCTCCAATTTTAAGATTTTCATTCGAAATTGGGACCAAGGAAGGGGATTCAGTGCCGAACTCTTCTGAGATATCTACCATGTTTATGGCAACCACATCAGCATACATTGAGTTAGCCTTCTTCAAAGGATCTGCATCTATTTGCATTGGCTGTTTGGTTTTATCTCCAAATTTCAGCCTTCCCTCATCGAGAGCTTTTTGCACCGAGTCCCTGAAACAAGTACAACGAGATAAGTTATGGCCTAAGAAACCATGAAATTTAGAAAATCCCCTCTTCTTCCTTTGTTCTAAAGGGGGAAGTTTCATATTTTTTGGCACCAAAATTATGCCATCTGCAACTAAGAGATCAAAGATCTCCTCACATTTAGAAACATCAAAAGTATATGTCTTAGGAGGGTATTTGTAGTTTTTAGGTTCTTCTGGATTCTTTCCATTCGATGGCCTTAATAATTTGCATGTATAAGGCGGCCCATCTTTTAATTCTGTCAGGTTAATCTTATTTTCTTCGACAGCATCGGATCCCCAATCGAATTCAGGGTCACTGTCTCCTACATCTACATAGGCAACTTTTCCCTTTTAGGGAACTTGTTCGTCCGGGCTTTTTCAGCCTTAAGTCTTTCGACTTGTCGGACTCTGTCTGCTAATTGTGCCATATCTCTAAGATATTGGGTATCCAATTTCTTTCGAATAGAATAATCGAGACCACCAGCGGCCATTTCGACCAATTCATGTTCTGGCACTAAAGTAAAACATCTAGCCTTGAGAAGACGAAATCTATTCAAATAATCATCGATTGATTCATGCGTCCTCCGACGAACGCTGGCCAATTCTTTCAAACTGATTTTAGACTGGCCCATGTAAAATTGTTCATGAAAGGCCTTTTCTAATTGATTCCAACTATAAATGGAATAAGGAGGCAACGTAGTGAACCAAGTAAAAGCATTTTTCGTCAAAGAACTTGGAAAATAATTTAATTTCAAGTTTTCATTGTTTGCCATTTCACCCGCCTCCATAAGATATCAAGCAATATGTTCGATTGTTGACTCATTGGTTTCCCCAGCAAACTTAGTAAATTTGGGGACTTTCCAATTCCTTGGTAAGTCAGTCTCTAAGACATATTCAGATAAAGCTGACACAAAATTTGGCCTATGTAAACCCATATTAAAACCATTTTGGGCTAACAAAGTCTCGACAACATTTGCTATGTTATTATGGCCCTCATAATTGTTTCGATGGGCTTGCATGACCACTTGGTCCGCATCTTGGTGCCTATTCACCAATATTGGTGCCCTTTCGGGTTCTTCCAGAATCTATGCCTATGCCCTTGGCGGTTGCATTTGATTTTCAGGCACCTGCGCATTTTGACTAACTGCAGGGGGTTCTATTGACCCACCGTTTAAATTTCGGGTCAACGGTTTGCTTCGCGCCGCAGGGTCACCGAAAAAGTCGGCAATTCGCTCCATTTGAGCGGACAACGCTTGGTAACTATCGTTAGTATCTCGAGGATTAATCACTGCACCCATTTGTTGAGTTACCAAATTGGCCATATCATGGTTGGCCTCATCCATCTGTTGCCTTAATGCCATCATGGATGCATTTGTTAAAGTTTGTTCGGGTGTTGCAATCGGAACGCTCACCCCAGGAGTAAACAATTGGGGCATTGGCACATTTAAACTTTTTAAGAACGAAGACGGGTTTGTGTGTAGGCCTTGAATTAAAGAGGTTGGCATACCATATGGCATGTTTCGAAGACGGGTTTGCGTAGTTTGGCCAGGGACAGTCGATCCTGTCGGAATGGCCTGAGTTGTTTGAGCGGACATCGTGACTGCTGGGATGGCCTGAGACGTTGGCATGGCCATCGTTGACTCGACAGTTTCTAATATTGTCGTCGTGGTACCACTCGGAATTGCTTGCGTACCACCGGATGATGTGGGCGGGTTGGTTGTTGTTCCTGATGCGGCGTTCAAGGCCGCTGTGTTTGGAATGGAAGGAGGACGTACCATTTCAGGAAGTTGTTTTCTACTCCTTAAGAGCATACACAACACAAACCGACAATATAAATCAAACAAATTTTGATATGAAATTACTCACAAAGGCACAAAAAGGTCCCACTGGGCGTGCCAATTTGTTTACACTGATTTTTGGTAAACAACCGCTGGTTTAAAAATAATTACTTGCAAGATCAACCAGTAAATCTTAGGAGCATATTTGTGCTTTTGTGTTATTTTCAAGAGATGTAATGTTCATAAAAAGTTAAATGAAACAAAGAAAATAAAAGCAATCGAACTCAACCCAGTTGAATTGAATCGAAGTTTGTTAAGTGAAAAAACAAAGAAATTGTTCAACATGAACAAGTAAAATGCAAAGATATTTAAGACAAAGAACTTAAATTGCATTAATTGAATGTAAATCGGTACACAGATTCATACATTGCAACTTGTAACTCGTTTCTCACTTCCATACGGATAATTTAAGTGTAAGTTTTGTATGATTGAATTGTGACCTTTTTTTCATCAGAAAAACTACTATTTATACAAATAGAAATAACCACCTGAATTCAAATTAAAACTTATAACTATAGAAAACTAACAAGTCTTATCTATTAAATTTGAATTTCGAACACGCCTTGGAGGTGTCCTTATCCAAAATAACTGTCCTTCGATAGGTTTCGTTTGTTGAACTGGAACATGTGCTCCCAGCAAGCCCAACTTCGATAAAAAACCTTAGAGTTAATTTTTTTTCTCTATTTCTTCGATTATAAGGTCAACTCTCCTTGACTACATTTAATGATAGCCTTTAAAAATACAGGCTAACACCACCATTGCAATATGCCCTTAAACTCAATGTACCGATTTTATTTTTGCTTCCTAACCCATCTCGGACTAACACCGAGATGGAAGAAAATTGGTTGTATGTTGATGAACAGGTACATGAGCAGCATGATGAAGGAGAAGGTGCTAACTTGCACCATGAGGAGGAGCACCATGACCATGAAGCCGGTGAGCTACATGAAAATGAAAGATGGGCATGGATGCAAGCTGAGATTGAGAGGATGAGCACCGAGCAACAAAGGCAAGGTGTTGAAATTTTCGGGCTTCACAATGATGTTCAAAGGGGCAACCGATTAACACAAGAAAACAATGAGATGCTCCGCCGGATGATGCAACACCTTCATCTCCAAGGTCCTCCTTATGGACCCCAATAAATTGTGAGCTTTCCTCTTCCTCTCTTCCCTTCTCTCTTCTCTCTTTCTCTAAACTCTTTCTTCTACTCCTTCTTCTTCTTCATCTACTTCTTCTTCCTTTTCTCTTTTGCTTTTCTTTTGAATCATTGAGGACAATGCTTCCCCTAAGTGTGGGGGGGCCCTAATAAAGTGTCTAGAGTCGTAGTGTTTCCAAACTCCCTTGAACTTTATTCTTTTGTTTTGTTTTTATAGCGAAAGGCATGATAAAGTAGCTTGTTTTTAATGTAAATCATGGCATAAAATTTTTGTTTTGTCTTCTCTTAAAAAGGTTGTTTCTTGTACATGAAAGTAATTTCTTGTGTTTTTAGTGTTCTTGCTATACCCACATCATGTTTTATTGTGAAAAATTCTCCAATGAGAAAAGCACCCGGTTGCAATCTTTGAGTAAATGTATGAGTAGGTATTTTAAGAAACTCGTTCTATCTTTAGTGTTAACTTAGACCCTTAAAAGTCTTTAGAGTAAAAGTAATATAAGTTTGTGTGGGAAATAATTAATGTGCTTTATTGTTTTATTCTTTATAATTGTTAAAGTTAAATGGGGCGGGAGAATGGCATCAACATGTGAGGGAAAGGACAATCCCTAACTTCCTAATTGTGGTGATGATTCCCTAATTGAACTTAAGTTCCAAATCCCTCAAATGCGGAAATAAATTCATCAATGCTAGGGGGAAAGGACAGCCTCTCCAAAAAGACTTCCTACGCAAAGATGATAAAATTTTGCAGCACTGCTTAAGGTGATTTTGAATCTAGGGGGAAAGGACAACTCATCCATAAAGACTTCCTACGAGGATAGATAGCCCCTAAGCATCTGCAGCCCCTTTGTGCTTAAATTGTTAATCTAATTTAATTTTAACTAAATTCCCATCACTCTTATATGAAATGAAGAAAGGACTTTTCTCGGTTACTTTAGCTTTAGGGATAGAACCTGTTCCTCATAATATCTGTCTTATACAGGAGCAAGAAAAGGGTTGGACTGCACAGACACACTCACTTAAGACTTGTTGTTGGGTTGAATAAGTTCACAAGGAATGCTTGAGGTTGTGATTAGTGTACTTGAAACAAAACCTTAGGAGAGGCATGAATTTTTCAACTGTGTTTCCATGTTTAATCTTTCTTGTTGCTACTATGTCCATTGCCTTTTGCTTGAGGACAAGCAAAGATTCAAGTGTGGGGGAGTTTGATGAGTCATAATTTAGTCTATTTTTATGCATTATTTAGTATCGTTTTATTTAGATTTAGTTTTATTTTATTTTAATTTTATTTCCTTTTTGAATCTTTTACTTCAAATTTCATTTTATTTTATTTCAGGAAAGAATATATGATGGAAGGTGTCTTGGAGCAAAAGAAAGAGGTCTGGAGCAAATACAGTGCAAAAATAAGAAGATACGGAGACAAAAATATGTCTCCCACAAATCAGAAGCTTGGCACGGCCCGTGCCAACATGTGGCACGGCCCGTGCCACCCCTCTAAAGTCTCTTTTGCTGCCTTTTCTTCGGGCCCAAGTTACTCTGTTATAGTTTTACTGATTAGCCCTTATAGTTGCTTAGATTTTAAGTCAATTGTAAAGCTATAAATAGAGTAGCTCTCCATCATAAACATTCATCTTTTCTTGGAATTCAATAAGTGACAATTGTCTTTCTAATAAAAGTTCATCTATTTATTTACCTTCTTGTTATTTATTTTATGCTTTCTCTCTTCTCCCCCATGTCTACGATGAACATGAGTGAGTAGACTTCTTCTTGTCTTGGGATTGTTGTATAAGTCTAATGAAATAATCCTAACCGAACCAAGCTTTAACCCTAATTTTATGTAACCGTAATTTCTAATTTAGATTCACCGTTTTAACATGAATTAACCATTATCAAACTGTAGAAGCGAAAGTGGATGGTTTGATAATTGTTAATCCATCATCCCAAATATCAATTCATAAGGCGAAAGCGGAGCTTTGATATTGGAACAAGTGAATCTGGACAATAATTGCAAAGGCAGCGAAATAGTCTTTGCAATTATTGAGACATGTGTAGTTTCAATCCTTATAAGCTTCTTCTAGTAATCAAGTCAGCGAAATAGGCTTGGTTACTAGGGGTAAACTCTCACCGGACTTTTATCGGAAAGGTGAGGGGCTAAAGGGAAACCAGTCTTTAGAAATTAAGGTGTAAACCATGAAATTAGAAGTTAAAGTCTTGTCTAGTGAAGGGTTTGTTATTATGATGAACCAATGATCCCAAGGCTCCTTTTTATTATTGTTATTTAATTTCAGCCAACTGAACCTCCTTTTTTAATCTCTTTTCTCCTCTAATCATTCTTTTAAAGTTAATTAGATTGAACAACTCCCTAGCGGAACGATACTCTCTTTTACTACTATTACTTCGATAGACCGTGCACTTGCGGTTTGGCCTATCATCACTTCAAATTAAGTTCTCAGACTTATAATAAAAGTAAATGTACTACAAATACATACGAGAAACTCTTATTTGGTCACACCTCATATTTAGGCACACATCCATAAAGCTAAAAAATTTATAAAAAAAAATTGATTAAAGTAATATTGATTGATGTGACTATTTTATTTATCTTTTCATTTTTTTAATTTATGTGTGTGTGTCTAAATGTTTGTGCCTACACAAGACTTTCTCAATACATACATGTAGAAAAAATAGTTTTTGGTTAAGTAAAAAATTATGAAATTATATAAATTTTGTCGTTTAAATTATTTACGCTAAAAACTTTGTACCCCCTGACCCAGTGTCCTGGATCCGCCACTGATTTGAAGGCAAATTAGAATTCAATTAGAGGAATTTTTTTTTTGAAAGAAGGACAATTAGAGGAGTTGTCATTGGTTTGTGGAACATTTTGTATTGTTTTCATTCGAGTCGTTGTAATTCACTTTTATCCTAAATCATGCAACTCCAAAGGTGTTTTGTAGTGAGAAATCATGTAAATCAACAAATCAAGACATCCCGTGAAGGATCGAGTATATGAATATTGAAGACAACGGTTCTTAGAAGGTATTTGAAGACAATACAAAGTGAAGAAAATTCATTTCAAGTTCCAAGGCATTGCGAGATAGAAGAACAGGCGAAAAAGGGTCGAAAACTGCTGAATTTGCGCAGGAGAGGCTGCCACATGCGCTCCTGCGCATAAAGCCATGCGCCCCTACACATGGGGCAGTACCTATGCGCCCCTGCGCACCAGACCATGCACCCCACACATGGACACAAATAGGAAAAACCCTATTTTCACTCTCTTAATCCCTAAGTAATCATGCACTATAAATAGAGACCCTTGAACACTATTTTATTTATTCGAAAAGCTAGCGGTTCAAGGCAAGGGTCAAGCATCAGGAGCTTCAAGGCAGAGAATCTTTATTCTATTGTTCTCTCTAGGGTATGTTTTTCAATTGTTTTGTAATGATGTCGGTTTCCATGAGCAACTACACTTCTTCGAGTAGGGTTCCATGATGAACCCCTTCTTATTTGTTAGATTCCATTAATAATTTTTTTATTCAGTTTATAATCTAAAGTTTTATTTAATTCGTATATGACCGCTTTTATCAAAATCCTAGATGGATCAATATTTGGATTGACAACCCTCACTTCCATTCTAACAAGACAGTAGTGAATTGCTTAGTTTCTAATATTATCGAATCTAAGTATGAATTTAGGGTTATAACTCATCTTTAGGGACCCTCAAAATTTGAACGAGCGAATTGCGGGGATCAAAATAAACGTCCACAAATTCATCATGGACTAAGTATGAATTGCCAAATGCTTTCGTAATTTAATTTCCAACAAAGACAAAGGGGGGATTCATGGATTCCATAATCTCCGTTAAGCATCTAAATCAACCAAACCTAATCTCGCATTGGGCAGGACAATTAAATTTAAAACCCTGCAACCACTTTAAATCTTTTCTCTTTTATTTGCTTTTCAAAATAGATTCTGCTAATTACAAAGTTGAACGACAATCCCTTTGCAAACGATAATTTACTACTTTATTACTTGGTACAATTTGGTGCACTTGTCAATTTCACTAAAATCACCATCAGTTACCTTACTCTATTTCAGATAAAACAAACACATTGTTATTTACGTAATTCCTAAACATGTTATATTCTATGTTTTTTTACTGATTAGTATATGTTGATGCAGGCATGTATATATCATTTTTCCAAAGAGTTGGGGCCAAACATTTTGTAGACGGGTACAAGGAGGATCGACACCCAAATACTATGGCGTTTAACCAGATGGAAGGTATCACGGCCACATACCATTACCAAGATCATCTGCATTAGATTATAGTTACTAAGTGTGTCTTTTACACGTACCTCGATCACCGTTAGACATGCTCATTTGAGAACTTTTCTGGTATGGGCCGACACCCAACCATACATAATTTCCAAAGACCTTCTCACGGAAGGAGCCATTGGGTCCATGGCATAACGCATACGAGATCTAAGGTGAACAATCAATTGAGCCATGACACAAATCCAACACGAACAAGGTACACACATTTGTTCCTTAAAGGACTATGATTGTCTTTCATGAACATATGTCTAGGTAAAGGTGCAATGACTAAATCCTTAAACCTGCATTATAAATACCATCTCACAGACATGGGTCAGGTACATCAATTTCACCCATATACACCTATCTTTCCATGACACTTACTAACTTGAGCGTTGGAGCACATCCAAGTACACCACCTCTATTTGCAGAAGGCCACATGAGATAGATAAGAAGGATGTTGCTGACATAACTGTCCCTCTCAAAGGCCATTCAGTTACAACTCCATTGGGGATCGAACCTTGAAACAAATATTTCCATTTCTTTTCAAAGAGATCCCATCTTTAACACACAGCTCCGTTCAACCGTTGTTTGCAGTAAACCTCTATGGTAGAATGATTTGAGGAATGACACCACCGCTTCCTCCTCTCCCCCTTCAAATTAGTTGTGGCCAGAATGTCCAAGCTACCTCCACCAGACTTTTGCCCAATGATCACACTTTTGCCAACACTTTGTCCAATTCCTACAAATCTTAACCACCAAGTAATGAAGATTGTAAACTGAGAGAGCAGACAAGACTGAATTTATCATAACCACGCGACCACCGATGGACAACTGTTTAACGTGAGTTAACTCAAGTTGGTGTTCAGAACATGATTTAACTCACGTTGAATGTGAGTTAACTCACATAGGTTATACCAAATGTGAGTTAACTTACGTTGGAGGTGTTTTTGTCAGTTCACGTGGGAGTGAGCAATTTTGCATAGGAGAAGAGCAATTTTCATATGATCCGATAGTTCCTTGTCTGAACACCATTACGTGCTTGCAGGCCAAGTTCTGAACGAAGCTTGGGAGACGATAAATCTATCCAGTCGACTCATCATCGATCCCCCTCGTCTAGACCAGGTGAATCTTCTACCATGTAATAGTAAGTCTAACAATTCTGACCCAACAATAAAATCATCAAAAGCTTCCATTTCCTCCCTTCGAATGTTTTCACTGGATCCTCTTCTCTCAAAATCATCCCTGATTGCATTAAAATCGCAACACACATAATCTTTCTTCATTCTTTTCTGCAATTTTCTGCAGTAAGTCTGAACATAAAGCCCGTTGTCTTCTTCCATCACAAGGAGCATACACATTCACTACATTGACTAATTTTTTGTCTCCCCACTCTCCTTCCAACCATAAAACATGATCCGAAATAGATTTTCTTTGCCAATAACATTCCATTCCTTTTTAGTGTTCTTAATTGTTTTTATTTCCAACAAAACTAACAATGAAAAACCATCTTTATGAGAATCATGGGTACGTACAAAAGGATCATAGCGCTTAATGTTAAAAACTTCCAGTATTTCAATAATTCGTACTTTTTTTTTCCGCAGTAATATTCATACTTTATTTTAATAAGTACGTTCCACAATTTCATTTGCATAGACAAGTACATACGTTAAATGATAATGTCAAGTAGGCTTCGTAAAAAAAAAAAAAAGAAGAATGAAAAAAGGCTATTAATAGATGGATCAATCATTTGGATCAGAAACCTTGATATTTCCCTCTACCAAGCAATATGTTGGGCACCAATAATTGCACACTAATGTTGTCTATACATCGTTCCTTCAAAAAAAAAAAAAAGTTGTCTATACATCGTCCTCGCAATAAAGATGTTCACCCACATGGGGTACAAATGATTTCCTAAACTACCTTAGTAGTTGTCTCAGAATTAATTAATACTTAAAGAGATTTTATGCTGTAATAAAATTGATTAAAATTTTATTGTCACTATTTTTTTGATCAAGCTAAGAAAAGCAATATAAAACTCAGAAGATGCCTGAACCGCATACAAACAAACAATCCAAACAAACAATCACTACTAGTATTTGGAATTTTATTGTCACTTCTGATTGAGAGGATCACTTTTAATATTTAACACTTCTCAATTATTGAATACAAATGAATATGCGAGAAACATTCTTTTTTTTTTCCATTTCATTTTTTAAAATAATAAACTAAAAATAATCATCCTAAACATAATTTATCCATGCATCGCACGGGTAGATACACTAATTACCAAAAAAGAAAAACGATAAAAATAAGATTATTGTTATTTGTCCAATATACATAGTATTATCTTAATTAAGAATTTAAAAAGAAACAGTGGTTTGCATCTTCTTATAGGAACAAAGATATCATTTATCGAAAATGAGGTACACAGCAACCATGTTCATGTTATTATGATGACATAAACTTCAATGCTTCCTTGCGTATGTTCTTCACAAGTTCCTTTATGCTCAAGTTATAGCCTTCACCCAACTATAAAATAATTAAGATTAATATTAAATACAATGGTAAATAATAAAAACACCAAAATTCAAAGACAACAAAATGAATATATCAAGCAAATATATTGCAAAAAACCTGGAATAAAATACTTTAATTTTGATGATACCAAAAGTTAAAAAGTGGTGAAAAAAGTTTTTTGTTGCAATTTAAAGATAGGTAGGGTTGTAGAGAGACATTCACTACCTGAGCAATGATAGTAATATCAAGGATGGAATCTCCAAAGGGTAAAACACTACTATTGACAACACATAGTTGAAATCTTTGAATCTCGACCATAATTTTAACTAGAAGTCCCTTGTGATCCTTACATTGGATCCGAATCAACATATATTTCCCTAACACGTTTGCTTGCACTTGAAATATTGAACCAGCAACACTTTCATTGCGCTCATCAAATGATGAGGAATCATCATCACTGCAGAGGTCTGGTTTGGTCAGAACCACATGTGACTCTGTTTTTATTCTCTTGTTTTGTTCTTCTAAAACTTCCAAACGCTTTTTAAGCTCTTTCATGTATTTGATAGTGTCCACTAGTACAGAAAACTTGTCCATCTAACATAATTTTACACAAACCATCAGTGAGCAGTGTAATATGAAGAAAAAAAATAGGAAAAAAAAATAAGTTCATTTAATTATTAATTTTAAAGATCAATTAAAAGAGCTAGTTAATAGCTATGAGGGTAAATAAAAATTACTTATTGTACCTTTTTAAGGTTGGGAACAAGAGCTGCAAGAGCAATGAAGCTTTGGGTGAGTTTCTCTCTTCGCTTTCTCTCTGCCATGATATGATCCTCACCATTATTAGCACGAGACCTTTTGCTTTTTGAGGTTTTTGTTGAATGATTCTTATTTTCCAATTCAGTTGGAGACACTGAAACTGTTTCATTTTGTTTTGAGTTTAAGGTGGGGTCAAATCCAGAAAATTGTTGGGAACTAGTGGTAGGTGAATTTGGGGGGCTGTCAAAAGATGGGATTTGAACTTGGAAAGATGAAGAAAGTTTTTGTGTAAAGGTTTCATTGATTTTGTCACTATGATCAATAGTTTTCATCTCCATAATTGTCTTATCAATATCGAAGTCAAAACAATCCAACTTTGTTTCATCACTAAATGCGTTGCTGAGAGTTGTGCAAGTGGACCCCGAAGTTAAACGTTGTTGTTTATTTTGTTCTTGGAAGACATTAGCTATGTCATGTGAAAGAAAATCTTCCACACCAGTATCAAGGAAATTCAGGTTGCATTCCTCAACAAATAAATTGTGTTCGTCCATTTCCTGGGAAAAAAGGAACTGTTAAGTATATATTAAAGAATTAATTTATAATCAACCATTTATTTGTGATTAACTACGACAATTAAGAGCAAGTTTGTCTCTCATGTGCAAATTTGCACATGTTAATAAATTCAAGGTTGTTATTAAATTATATCTCTCAAAATTTATATACTCTCACTAGTGTTTTTTTATAGGAAATATTCACTTCTTAGATTCATTAATAACTGATATATTTAGTCTATATTAAAGATCAGATACATCAGTTATTTAAGAGATATTGCCAGGGTCACTTTTTTATACATTCCTCTAACACACTTCAATAATAATCAGCAACATCACATAATCAATTTTTTTTTGCCGCGATCGATCTGTCTCATCTCAAAGCTCTGGTGTCCATCAATGGCTTGGTCAATAGTGATCTATACTGTTTTAGAGATAGGGATTCCATTTCTTATGACATATTAAATTTATTTCCATCTTTAATTTTCGCTAGGTTCCATTTTTTGTTGTTGTATTTATTCAATTTAAAAAGGGCATTCTCTTTTGCATAAGTTTTTTCCGTTCATATACAGAAGCATAACATCATCTACAATGACATTCTCTTTTGTTTTGTAATTGAAAAACATGTAAAAACATTCTTTTGGTGATTGTTTACAAAAGATATTTAACTTAATTTGTCCATGACAATATTTGGGGAAAAAACAACTTAGATCTAAAAGTCTTTTTTATTTTTTATCATAAAATAAATAGTTAGACTTTTTTAAAATGGATCCGGTAATAGGTCAACAAATTAAAAAGATTGATGACATGTTAGTGTTATACTTGGAGTGTCTTAGAGAGTATGACCTTCACATTTTTTATTATTTAATAAACCGAAAAATGAATTGTTTACCGTAAAAAGTACAGAAGAAAACATTCACATATTAGATTCTATTAAAATTATATCTTTAAATCAATATTTGAATCATTACCTGTCGATATTCTTAATAATTGTAGAAATATTGTACATGAGAACCTAAATATGAGATGGTCAACTTAGGGATATTATGTATTAGGAGAGGCATTTGTATGTGAGGTCATTAATTATAGTTTCTCTTTAAATTTTGTTATAAACGTACTACAAAATGGTTTATTATTAAATGAATGATGACACTCAACTTGAAATATTTTGCAGGAAATTTCAAGTGTTAAGGAATTAATTTATATATAATCAACCATTTTCTTACCAAATCAGATAACCAGCTGCTGCTTGATGATACGTTCATAGCTGTGTTGTTGATTTCCTCCATAGTCTCAACAGTAACACTTATATACTGAATTTAAAACAAGGAAGAGCAATGCTACTATGAGCTGAGTTCTGAGTTCCAAATGTTGGATTTTTTATAGGACTAGATTTTAAGCACGTGTAGTAAATCAGGTATGTATCATTTATTGGCAACATGCTACTCTTAATGTATTTATTTTGAGAAGTGATAGCAACACTCTCTTTTGAACACTCTCTAGCACTCACTCTTTTATTGGATGAAATCAATGTATGTCCCACCACATTATGTGGGTTCCATTTTCAAAGTGTAGGTCCTATATTGATTTCACCCAATAAAAGAGTAAATGCTAGAGAGACTGCTCAAAATAAAGAGTTGCTAGCATTCCTCGTTTATTTTTGAAAGGTGTGTGCTCTATCATTTACTTGCAAGTGGCAACATGCTATTTTCAGTGAACACTAATGTGCCATGTCATTTAGTAGTTGAATGTGAGAAAAACATGGGGTTGAATTTTATTGATTTTTTTCCGAAACTTTTTAAGGAAGATACTCCCTCCGTCCCTTAATGTAACCATCCATTTGATTTTATTTTTGTCCCTAAATGTAACCCCCTTTTCAAATTACTAGATGCATTTATTACTTTTTTCCTAAACATACCCCTAATTAATACTACTAACTTGTCTTGAAATATAAATAGTCAAATTTAATACACATACAAACAAAGGACAATTTGGTAATATTAATACACAAAACAGACACATTAATTATACTGACAACTTTTCTTAAGAAATGTGAAAAATGCAAAGGGGGGTTACATTAAGGGACGGAGGGAGTAGTATACATGTTGAAGGTAAAAGACAAAAGAGAAATGTATTATGGGAGCTTCTATGAAGAAGTCGGGTAAATGACTTCTTCGGTGAAGTCGTTTGAATGGGCTAATCAGATTTCAAGCCATGACACGTCAGATGTTGGGACAAATTATAATATGGATCACTTGCTTCATATGTTCCACCATGGACAAGTTTATTTCAAGATCTTAACGGTTAGATTTATTTGGTCTCTATGTTATTGTGGTACATCCTCTACACATGATTTCTCTTATAATTCCAATTCTCTCTCCTCTTTATCACTCGTTCATCTCTCTCATATTTCTTTCTCTTTCTTTATTTATACATATTCTCTCCTTTCCATATTTTTATCAAATTACTATGTCACTCTTCAACATCTTCATCATACATTCATCATCTTCATCATATCTTCATCTTCTTCATATATAAAAAATCCAAAAAAAGAAAAAGAAAGAAATTACATAATTAAAAAAAGGCAAAATTACTCCAATGGTCATTTATCTTATTTAATTGTAATAGATTGGTCTTTTATCTTTATTTTTTCTCATATTGGTCCTTTATCTTTATAATCTTGCACAAGTTGGTCTTTTTTCATTTTCTATTAAAATCTGATGATGTGGCAAACCACATAGGATAATTTTTTTATTTGTTTTATATTGAAAATCATAAAACTCTAAAATCACATGATTATTCATCTTCTTCGTCTGATCTTCATGATCTCCTTCCTTAAACAAAAAAATAAATCCACCAAAATCCACCTCAAAATTTCATGAATTTATGTGTATTGTTTATTTCATCTTCTTCTAAACTCTAAAATTAAAATCCCAATTTTTTTTAACCTCCTTTTGATACGTTTTCCATCTTTCTATTTCTATGGCATTAAAATCCCAATTCACAAATTTCTAAAAAAATGGCAGCCCGCATATAACTTGATTGCTATTTTTGTTTACAATCGAACCCAACCGACTAATGAAATCAAATATAATCAATCGGAATGTTGAATATGACCTTATTGGAATAAGAACGAAGCAGAAACTGGAATTTTTCAAATCAGAATATTCGATGTAAGTCGATCTGATGAACTATCCTATCAGAAACTTAGTCAACATGGAAGGACATTTCTCCGACGAATGAAACGGACCCAACCGACTAACGGTATCAGATATAATCAATCAGACCGTTGAACATGTCCTTATTGGAATAAGAACGAAGCACGTAAATATTATTTTAGTATGTTGTTTGATTAATAAAGCTAATTTAAATATATTAGGTGGACCAATATTGTAGATGATCCATCGCAGATCATATTAATTTTTTTAATTTCAACCCTTTGATATTTTTTTTTGAAAAGTGACGACTAAATTATGGAGGTCTATTGTATCTAACGGTGCATCATCAACATGCATTTTTATTAACATTTCTTCATCATTTTCTTCATACATTCATCAAACACACAAGAAAATAAAAAAACAAAAAACCCATAAACGGAAATGCTTGTTTATTTAAGAAGAAACGGAAATGCTAGTTTTTTTAAGGGCGTTTTAATGGTAGTTATTACTTATTAGTACGTTTTTAATGTTCAACATTTTCCCAGAAATAAGATGAACATGTTCATCATCTTCATCTTCTTCCATTAAATCTTCATCTTCTTCATTTGATCTTCATCATCTTCCTTGAATTAAAAAAATTTGCAGCTTGAATGAATTGATACGGCCCAGTTATATAATCAACATAACGAAAAAAGTGGCACGGCAGCAGGAAATCAAATTCAATGGGATACGTAAGTGCAGTAATAAGGAAATAAGGGAATTGAAACATTAAGTGCAGAAACCAATTCAATGGGATACGTAGCAACAATAAAAATTAATAGGGATTGGAATTCAATTGACACAGCAATGGAGACTAACAATAATTGGAATTAAATAATCATAAAACCAAAGTTCTCAAGGTTCTAAACGATGCAATAGCTAGCGTGAATGAAATAGAAAAAAATAATTGAAATTAGAAACGTGAATGAGCAATGGCATCGTGAATGAGCAATATCAATGGCAGCGTAAATGCAAAAATAAAGAGACAATTGAAACTTTGAATTTAATTGAAAGTAGTTTGCAGAACCTCAACTATCAATTTATTGAAGTTGTTGTTCCTAATTTTTTATTTGAAAGGAAGTTGTTCCTAATTTAATTATTTAGAAGTTGAGTTTTGATTTTTGTGTTTAGAAGAAGATTTGAGGTGAACATAACAAAAATTCATGATATTTGGACATATATTTGCGTAGAAATTTTTTTATTCAAGGAAATGATGAAGATCCGAATGAAGAAGATGAAGATTTAAAGGAAGAAGATGAAGATGATGAACATGTTCATCTTATTTATGGATTTTTTTATTTTAAATAAAAATATATTTTATCAAAAAAATTATGTATTTTTTTAAAAAAAAATAGAAAAATGATTTATATGTGCTTTTATGAGAGATAAAGGACTTAAATGGGAAAAAAATAGATAAAGGACCAAAGTGTTACAAATAAATAAGATAAAGAACTCATAATGTAATTTTGCCTTATTTTTAATAATGAAATATTTTTTATAAAAAGGATTATCCAATGTGGCTTTTATAAAAAGGTTTATTTAAATATTTTTTAAAATAGAAGGAAGAAAAAGTCAAAAAGGAGAAAGGGAATAAATATAGTGTGAAAGACAACACAATAATACTAGTGAGGTGCTTAATCTGATGGTTCAAAAAAGCTAGTCTACGGTGGAACATATTGAGCAGGTACACAATACATACCATGCAACAATCAGCACACGTGACATGTGGCGCATTATTATTGGATGTAGGATAACTTCACCGAAGAAGTCAATTGAATAACTTCACCATAGAATTTTCCATGTATTATATGGTAAAAGACAAATGTATTAATGTAAAATGACGTATAATTAATTGGGGTTTTCTAACCTATGCAATGATAAGGAGTGATTAATGCACCACTTTATGATTGTCTCTAAATCTTATTAATTATTGGTTTTTCTTGAAAATTGGTTTTTTTTCTTCTTTTCTCCTCTCTTAACTATTGCAGTTCTTGTACATGCCACCAAATACAGAGAGTCAAAAGTTACGTTCTACAAACACACAAAAACTAAACATTTTATTCTTTTCTCACATCACTTTCTCCTTCAAATTTGAAAAAGTTTATCAAGGATTTTGGAAGTGAAAAAGGACCACACATTTGTACTCATATAATTTTTCTTTTTCACGACACATATGTTGATTGACAAGGTTCTAGTTCATAGTATTATTCACTTAAGTTTTTTTTTGTTCACAACATGATAGTCTACTATGTTCATGACAGACGAAAGAAATATAAAAGATGGTTTCATGTTGTTACAATTAATTGTCTTTCACCATAGTATATGTTTTCTCAGTGCAGTTTGCTTTTCTGGGGTTCAGTAAGTTTTAGGGGTCTTGAAAGCAGGGGCGGATCTGGACTCTCAATACCAGTGGGGAACAGTTTTTTCCTTCAAATAATTAAATAATACTAAATTTAATAAGAAGTTATATTAAAATTAGCAATCAAAATTACAAAGAAAATAATCTACTTTTCATTTGTTGAAAATGAACTAAAATTATATCATTATTAATTGTTTTGAGAACATATTCTATATAGGTTACAAGAGATGAATCAAATGGTCTATCGGGACACTGCATACAGACGAGTGAGCGTGTTGCACTCTTTTTTTGGAAGCAACTCGCACTTGCGTAGAAATTATAAATAAATAAAAAAACATATTTTCGTATTGATATGAATAAAAATATAGACATATGTACAAATTGTACAAAAATTTATTTCTATATTAAATGAGTAAAAATATAGACATGTGTATAAATTAAAAAAAAAAAATTGGTCCCCGTATTAATATATAAGTTAGAATATAGACACATGTATAAATTAAAAAAAAAAAGTCATCTTATTAATATATGAGTAAAAATATAGGCACCTGTATAAATTACAAAAAAAAAAAAAAAACTATGTCCTCGTATTAATATATGAGTAAAAATTATACAGTGAACCGATAAAAAAAATATAAAAAATAAAATATAGACCCAAAATGGTGTGGCTTGGGCCATCTTGCTTTATTAGAATCCAATAGAGTTCGGATAGAAGTTCCTTCTGAAACAAGGGAACAATACATGTCAGATGATCCATTCCTAATCAATAGTAATATTTTGTTTAAAAAGAAAAGAAAAAAACTGGTGTGGAACTTGCCACAGTGTGCCCTGTTGAGATCCACCTATGCTTGAAAGGATTTTTTTTTTGCAGGTACATTGGTTAGTGCAGTTTGAGGGATCTGAATTTTTTATGTTGTTAAAAAATAAATCTCTTGAAGATCATATTGGTAGCTTTTTTTTTTTTGGTTACATGAGATAAGAAAGAAAAAAAAAAACAAAAGAAAAAGAAGCAAAGAAAAACTACGTCCTAATAAAGGACACTCCCATAGCATCAGCTAGTAAGGCTGATGATAGGCATGGTAATTGTTGATGTACCATCACAAGAGTCTCTGATTGATTAGCACCTATTTTTGCAAGTATATCCGCGCAAGAGTTTCCTTCTCGAAAAATATGATGAATGGAAATATCCCACTGCTTATCCAAATACGTCTGAATGAGCTTCAAGAGGTTCGCATAGTGATGAAGCCTCGACACTTCCTTTGACACTAAATGCACTACATGAAGAGAGTCAAAAAAACAAACCAGTTTCTTATAACCAGCCTCCCAACAAAGCTTAATCCCAATCATAAGGGCATGAATATATTGGTAGCTATTCTATGTGATAAACGAAAACCCCAACAAATAAATTCAACCCAATAAAAAAAAATGTACAAAAGAATAAACACAGAAAGAAAAATTGACAGCATAAGAAAGTGAAGTGAAATTTTCTAATGAGAGAGAGTAAGAAGAGGGAGAAGGAAACAGAAGGGAGGATGCAGGAGAGAGAGAAAAAAAACAGTTTTTAAGAAAAGGATAATTAATTGACTAATTAATAAGATTTGGAGAAATCCATAAAATGGTGCGCATTAATCACTCCTTATCCTGTGCAATCTTGCACAGGTTAGAAAAACCCTAATTGATTTGAGACAAATCTGTTTCGCTAAAATGAAATATAATTTGGAAGAAATGATGTTTTTTTTAGGGGTGTGCTATATCATTTAAGGTCTTGCCGCTAAAAGTGCCTTGAAGATATTGTTTAAGAAATCCACAAAAATATTTTTTTTCTCTTTAAAAATAAAAGTCAAACACATGTAAAAGTCATGGTCACAGAATTTTCTATTTAAAAGTTACTACTTTTAAATGCTTCGACAATGTGACACTAGTTAATATTTTCTTATCATTTACGAGCAAGTTGCAAGTGTGCGATATCAATATACTACTATCTCATTAAATAAGGAAAAGAGCATGTGTGCTATATCAATTGTGTGATATTACACAATTGATTGGTAAACACCCCTTGTTCTTTTTTTTTTTGGTTACAAACACCCCTTGTTCACATATACCCAACCCATCAACAACCTTTCATATTCAACACAGTAAATAAAAAATCAAATTTTATTTATATTATAAAAACTATTTTATTGGACTAAATCACCATCCTTCATTAACATACTTTGGCTTAAGAAGGCTGGTTAACACCCCTTGTGATTTTTTATTTATTTATTGTCTTTTTAAGTAATGAATACAAATACAAACGTTTAAGTACTCAAGTAACAAACTTGTAATCCACAAAGATAAACACTCATATACAAACAATTTTTTTTTATATGCATAGATATGAGGATGGACATTATAATACTTCGTCCAAAGGATGCCATTGTCATCCCAATTGATTATGATAGAAAATTTGAGGGACACGCTCATGATAAAATATGGCAAGATCTTGTATGTGTCTCTAATTCATATGGTACCCATTGCAGTTGCCATCACTACTTATGGTGTTTGGGGACCGTACCCAGCAACAACAGTAGAGGAATTGAATGACTTACGATTGGAATTTAATTCAGTTGACAGACAGACCGTTGGCTGTCTGAAGTAAATACACCGGAGAAGTCTCATTCTACCATGTTTAAAGGAGCAATGATCGAGGACACATTTCTTCTATTTTTCAACTATACCATCCTTTATTAATTCATTTTCTCTGTCTCAAAATAAATGACATTGTTTAACTATCTTTACCCTTTTTCAATATCAAAATGTTATAATTTTTGCTAATACATACTCCCTCTGGCCACATTTATGAACAACTTTTGTCCTTTCAGATTCATTAAATAATTGATGTATCTGAATTATAATATTGTCTTGATACATAAGTTATTTAATAAATCTGAAAAAGAAAAAGTTGCTTATAAATGTGATCGGAGAGAGTAATTAAATATATCAAATGTTAAAGATGTGCGTTGGCATGTGTGTAACAGTCAACGATTTCACTTATTTTGG
Organism: Medicago sativa; assembly: GCF_051527215.1. Classification (NCBI taxonomy): domain Eukaryota; kingdom Viridiplantae; phylum Streptophyta; class Magnoliopsida; order Fabales; family Fabaceae; genus Medicago; species Medicago sativa. Next base: position 47,819,083 of record NC_140750.1, read on the forward strand.
ATTAAAGCCAGAGATCTGAATAAAGCCAGTCCAAAAGACAACTTCCCATTGCCTCATATTGATGTGCTTGTTGACAGTACTGCTCAATCCAAAGTGTTCTCTTTTATGGATGGTTTCTCTGGCTATAACCAGATACGGATGTCTCCTGAAGATAGGGAAAAGACATCCTTCATCACTCCGTGGGGAACATTCTGCTATAAAGTGATGCCGTTCGGCTTGATAAATGCTGGTGCAACCTATCAAAGAGGTATGACCACCCTGTTTCATGATATGATTCACAAAGAGATTGAAGTATATGTTGATGATATGATTGTGAAGTCAAGTGATGAAGAGCAGCATGTTGTGTATTTGAAAAGGATGTTTGAAAGACTGAGAAAGTACAAGCTGCGGTTGAATCCTAACAAATGTACATTTGGTGTAAGATCTGGAAAGTTGCTAGGTTTCATCGTCAGCCAAAGAGGCATTGAAGTTGATCCTGATAAAGTCCGAGCCATCAGAGAGATGCCGGCCCCTCAAACTGAAAAGCAAGTCAGAGGTTTCCTCGGACGTCTGAATTATATTTCAAGGTTCATATCTCATATGACTACTACCTGTGGACCAATTTTCAAATTGCTCAGAAAGAATCAGCCTGTTGTATGGAATGATGAATGTCAGGAAGCTTTTGATAGCATTAAAGAATACCTGTTAGAGCCACTTATCCTTGTCCCGCCAGTGGAAGGAAGGTCTTTGATTATGTATCTATTAGTGTTAGATGATTCAGTGGGTTGTGTTCTCGGTCAACAAGACGAGACCGGAAAGAAAGAACATGCTATCTACTATCTGAGCAAGAAGTTCACCGACTGTGAGACTCAGTATACAATGCTTGAAAAGACTTGTTGTGCTTTAGCTTGGGCTGCCAAACGCCTGCGTCATTATATGGTGAATCATACAACTTGGTTGATATCCCAAATGGATCCAATCAAGTACATCTTTGAAAAGTCTGCTGTTACTGGAAAGATTGCACGTTGGCAAATGTTGTTATCTGAATATGATATTGTGTACAAAGCTCGGAAAGCAATCAAAGGAAGCATCCTTGCTGAGCAGCTTGCTTGTCAACCTCTTGATGATTACCAGCCAATTAAGTTTGATTTCCCTGATGAAGAAATTATGTATTTGAAAGCAAAAGACTGTGAAGAACCACTGATTAATGAAGGGCCAGATCCCAATAGCAAATGGGGATTGGTGTTTGATGGCGCTGTTAATGCTTATGGTAAAGGAATTGGGGCCATCATTGTAACTCCACAGGGGCACCACATTCCTTTCACTGCTCGAATAACTTTTGAATGCACGAACAATATAGCTGAATATGAAGCATGCATCTTGGGCATTGAAGAAGCCATTGATCTGAGAATTAAGCACCTTGACATCTATGGAGATTCTGCACTTGTTATTAATCAGATAAAGGGTGAATGGGAGACTCATCATGAGAAGCTGATCCCTTACCGTGACTATGCAAGACGTCTGTTGACATACTTTACAAAGGTTGAGCTGCACCACATCCCTCGGGATGAAAACCAAATGGCTGACGCTCTTGCTACTTTGTCTTCTATGTTTCGTGTCAATCACTGGAATGATGTGCACATAATCAAAGTGCAGCGTCTTGATAGACCCGCTCATGTGTTTACTATTGAAAATATGTCAGATCAGGCTGATAAAGATGTGAATGATAGAAAGCCTTGGTATTACAACATCAAACAATTCTTGCAGAATCATGAATATCCACCTGGTGCTTCCAACAGGGATAAAAAGACTTTGAGAAGATGGGCTAGTAGATTCCTTCTGGACGGAGAAATCCTATACAAGAGGAACTATGACATGGTTTTGTTGAGATGTGTTGATAAGCAAGAAGCTGAGAAATTGATGCATGATGTACATGAAGGTACCTTTGGGACCCATGCTTCGGGTCACACCATGTCAAGGAAACTGCTAAGAGCCGGCTATTACTGGATAACTATGGAGCGTGATTGCCACAAACATGCTAAGAGATGTCACAAATGTCAAATCTATGCTGACAAGATTCATGTGCCTCCACACGCTCTCAATGTTATATCTTCCCCATGGCCTTTCTCTATGTGGGGCATTGACATGATCGGAAGAATTGAACCAAAGGCTTCCAATGGACATCGTTTCATTCTAGTGGCAATTGACTACTTCACCAAGTGGGTTGAGGCTGCTTCCTATGCAAATGTGACCAAGCAAGTGGTAGTCAAGTTTATCAAGAATAACATCATGTCGATATGGTTTTCCCAACAAGATCATCACTGACAATGGTTCCAATCTGAACAATAGCATGATGCAAGCTTTATGTGAAGAATTCAAAATTGAACATCACAACTCTTCTCCTTATAGACCTCAGATGAATGGTGCAGTTGAGGCCGCTAACAAGAACATCAAGAAGATTGTTCAGAAGATGGTCACTACTTACAAAGACTGACATGAGATGCTACCTTTTGCCTTGCATGGTTACCGTACTACGGTGCGCAGTTCAACTGGGGCAACCCCTTTCTCTTTGGTATATGGCATGGAAGCAGTTCTCCCTCTGGAAGTGGAGATTCCATCTCTTCGAGTGATCATGGAAGCAAAATTAACTGAGGCTGAATGGTGTCAAAGTCGGTACGATCAGTTGAATCTGATTGAAGAGAAACGTATGGATGCTATGGCTCATGGACAGTTGTATCAAGTGCGAATGAAGAATGCTTTTGACAAGAAAGTCCGACCTCGAGAATTCAAGGAAGGCGAACCTGTATTGAAAAGAAGGATAAGCCAGCAACCCGACCCAAGGGGCAAGTGGACACCTAACTACGAAGGTCCTTATGTTGTCAAGAAGGCTTTCTCTGGTGGTGCCTTAATCCTTACACACATGGATGGTGTTGAACTCCCAAATCCTGTTAATGCCGATATAGTCAAGAAATACTTTGTCTAGAAAGAAAAGAACAGCGTGGTAGGTCGAAAACCCGAAAGGGCGGCCTAGGCAAAAATGCGCTTCTCGGTGGATCGAAAACCCGAAAGGGCGGTCCAGGCAAAAGTTAGGGACGAAAAAAATGAATATGAAAAAGCTCGCTGAGATTGTACGCAACTCAGGCAAGAATGAGCGCCTCGATGAGCCGAAAACCCGAAAGGGCGGTTCATGCAAAAATGAGGTTGACAATAAAAGACAAGTAACTATATCTGGCAAATCACCATCACCCCTTGGGGCATCTGCAACTGTCAACGATCGTCTTCATCAGAGGCTTCTGTACTTGTGAATTCAAAATTTCTATGAAATATAGCGGTCATCGTGTTCAATGTATCACCAACCAATAAAATTACCATTTTCCAAGCTTTGTAAATCCATGAAGTCATGCCTTTGGCTGACTCTCACTCTTCTACATCAATTTGAGCCTGTGCTGTTGTTTGAAACTCTATTTTTTCTTTCCATTTTCAATGCTATATACAAAACATTTTCTTTCTATTTGATAATGTCAATGTCTGAAACAAACATCTTTTGAAAACTAAAATTTTTTTTTTCTGTCTATTTTGAAAGCAAACTTGAGCAATAGGGTATATTTCAATGAAACATGCATGAATAAATGAGTGTCAATGTCTATTTCAATACATGTTACAAGCAGGTTACTCCCCAGGATGATCTGTGGTCAATGGCAAGAATGAAAAAACAGAATAAAAATGAAAAATTGAAAAAAATGCAAATGAAAAGCTCGCTAAGTTGAAAACCCGAAAGGGCGGCTTAGGCAAAAATGAGCACCCCGCTGATTGACGACCTATGAAGGCAATTCAGGCAAAAATGGGGCAATGAAAAGAATATTATTCCCCGATGAATCGAAAACCCGAAAGGGCGGTTCAGGCAAAAATGGGATAGAAAAATGAAAAAATGAAAATGAAATAAAAGCATTGACCACAGATGCAAGTATCCAATGTTTACCCAGCACTGACACGCCTAGCAACGGCGACCTGTATCCAAGAATCTTCCAAGGGTCCCTCCTTTACAAGTTTTATTGCCCTCAGCCATGGTTTTGATACGTCTCTCAACGACGGTCTCTCCAAAGAGGTTTTCCCCTGTGAATATGTTGCAGCACGAGCTACTACGTGCCCAATATTCCAATGTTTTGTCTATCTCTACGAAACTTCCTTGTCAAATTACAAACCAATCATGCATTTCAAGCATTCATACATGCATAATCATGCATTTTATGTGCTCATACATTCAATAATCTTGTTATACCATACATACATGTTGCATTTCCAATCTTCACTGTCAAATTCAATCCAATTCCAAATTTCAATCCAATCTCAATTTCGATTCAATCCAAACTTCAACTGTCAAACTCAATTTCAATCTCCAATTTCAATCCAATCACAATTTCAATTTCAACTGTCAAATTCAATTCAATTTCAACTGCCAAATTCAATTCAATTTCAACTTTCAATCCAATTTCAACTGTCAAATTCAATTCAATTTCAACTGTCAAATTCAATTCAATTTCAACCTTCAATCCAATTTCAATGTCAATTTAACTCAATTCAATTCCAATCTCATTGTCAATTTCAAACTGTCAATTCAATGTCTATGTCTATGTCTCTGATTATTCTCATCTTTCAATGCCTCTTTCAATGTCAACTTTCAATTCAATTCGAATCAATGTCAATTCACTCTCAATTTGTTTTTGGGCCAACAAAAATGGTCATATCTATCTTTAAATCAAGTCAATATCGACTTATTCTCAATTTGTATCTTTCTGGATCAAACTTCCAATTTGTATCTTGTTATTGGTCAAGTGGCAAGTTCGATCCAAAGAACAGCTTGTACCTGCTTATATGTCTATGTTATCGGTCAAACGGCAAGTTCGATCCAAAGAACAGTTTGTACCCTTGCTTACGTTTTGTTATCGGTCAAACGGCAAGTTCGATCCAAAGAACAGTTTGCACCTACCTAAATGTTGTGATATTGATCAAGTGGCAAGTTCGATCCAAAGAACAGCTTGTATCTGCCTATATGGCTATGGTTTCAATCAAGTGGCAAGCTCGATCCAAAGAACAGCTTGTATCTACCCTTTGTCTATATCTCCGATCAAGTGGCAAGCTCGATCCAAAGAACACCTTGTATCTGCCTATATGGCTATGTTTTCAATCAAGTGACAGGTTCGATCCAAAGAACAGCTTGTACATATCTTTTGTTTGTATTTCCTTGGTCAAGTGGCAGGTTCGATCCAAAGAACAGCTTGTACCCATCTCTTGTTTGTATCTCTCGGTCAAGTGGCAGGTTCGATCCAAAGAACAGCTTGTACCTCTCCTTTGTCCCCTGATTTGTCTACCCTGTCAATGTCTACCTAAATCCCAAGTGATATGACATGCTCTGTTAGACTCCAGTTGTTTGTCTTGCATTCATAATCAAAATGTTGCATGACATTCATGTTTTTGAAAATCTGAGAGCGTATTTTTACGTCCAAAAACAGTGCAAATGTTAATATTTAAGTATCTTCGTCCCGTCAAATCAAAGACTTCGTCTCTTGACTCTCTGGACAAAGAAACTTAAATAGGGGCAGCTGTTATATCCTAATTTTGGACCTAAAAATACTAGCTCAATTCTCCTTTTCTTGCATTTTAAGTCATTTGATATGTCTCTGATTAATTACATCTTTCTCTGCATTTTATTTCAATGTTGTTTGCAAAATTCATGTAAAGGGCATTTTAGTCATTTCCTACGTTAAAATTTCTTTCAATCCTTGAAAAATTGTTTGAGTCTTTTCAACTAGTTTGAATAAGTCCTTATCTCAATTCTATGTCAAAATCCATTTCAAAAATTGCATTTGAAGTCATTTTAAGTCAGTTTAGCCCCTAGGGGCGTTTTAGTCTTTTCATGTGTTAAAGTCCTGTTAAATTTCTAAAAATTGTCTCTGAGTCTTTTAATTTGCTTGTATAAATTCTTGCTTTAGTTCTCTGTTAAAAAATCATTTTAAAATTGCATTTGAGTCGTTTCGAGTCATTTTAGTCCCTAGGGGCATTTTGGTCATTTCACATAAAATCTCTGATTCATTTTAATCTGCTTTGTTGCTTTTAATCGTCTCGCTTTATGTTAATTTTCAATTTACTTTTTCAGTTCAATTTTAGTTTAATTTTCATTTTGGTCCTCGTACTTTTGTTATTTGCATTTTAATCCTTTTTTAAGTTTGTTAGAGTCAAAGTCAAGGTTTGTTAAATTCAAGTACACATGGCATTGTTTCATTGGTCCAAGCATTCCCACATCACCTATAAATAGATGAGTCATGGTCAAGGTCAATGATCTAATCATTTTTTTTCACTAATTATTTTCAATCATTTTTCACAAAATACACAAAAATAACAAAAATCAATTTCTCTTTTTCCTCCTTCTTCTCTAAACCGTAAACACCTCTTTCCACCACCATAACCAACTTTTTTCCACCACTTCCTCCACCACAACAAACTTTTTCCACAACCTCTAACCACCATAACAAACCTCCACCACCACAACTTCATCTTCAACATCTCTCCAACAACCATAAACCACCACAAAACCACCACTACATTCATCACCAATTCACAAGATTCATCAATCTCAAACCAAAATTAAAATTCCAATAAGTGTGGCTTATACAAATTCATCCTCACCATCATCTATGCAAAATCGACTTTGTTTTCCTTCATCTCATCAATTCTCTTTTCTGTTCTTCGATTCAAACATTCAAATCTCTCAACATCACTATTGCTCGAAATCCAAACGCAATCAATAACAACATTGAGGCTGAAACCGAGTTGAATTGGATTAGAAGAAAGAAGCGAGAAGAAAGCAAGGTCCAGATCAAAAGAACCGAGGCCAGAATCATCGACGAAGAAGAAGGCATCATAGAGGTAATCACTTTCGTTCTTGTTCTTATTTCTTGAAAAAATTCGAATCTAAAAAATTCCGATCTAGAGCTTTGTTGACTGGTTATGCGAAATTTGAGCATAAATTCGAATAGAGGATGGAAATTCGGTTTCAAAGATGTGAGCAATTTTTAGATCGGAGGAGTTTCGAGTTCGCCGGAAACCGCATTTCTCGCCGGAGAAGATGAAGTTTCCGGCGAACTGTACTTCCAGTGAGAAAGAGAGGACGTTTCATGAAAGAAGAGGGAGAAAGCTTTTGTGTTGTGGTTGTGTTTCACGTGAAAGCTTCTTTTAATTGCCACTTGTTATGTTGTTTTATCATATGCGTGCCTGTCCATGTTAAGCTACTATGTGTGTGCTTCTTGTGATTTCTGATCTTGATCATGTGGCTATGATGAATCTTGCCTGAGCCCAAACTGTTTTGCTAAGCCCATGCTGTTTCTGTTTGACTGTTTGCTATGTAAACCCCCCCTTTTCTATGCGTTTGTGATGAATCTTGCTGTTTACACCCCCTGCCATGCCTAAGAGCTCTTGGAAAATTCCACAAAATTTCTAATGATTTTCTTGTGTCTTTTGATGAATCTTGATGCTGTTTACATGTTGAATATTGATTAGAGGTATGAGAAATATTTTGTGTTCTTGTTAATTCAATATTTTGATTCTTGTTAAAATCATGTTAAAAAAACTCTTAAGTGTTTGTGAATTTTTTTTTCTTGTAGTAATTTTGGCATTTGAAATCTATCATTTGTGATGGGTTTCATGCCAAAATTCACCTCAAGATTATGTGTAACCTTTCCTTACTTGTAGCTCACTTTTTGTTAATATTCTTGTGAAATTGTGATGTGATTTTGGGCTTGGATGTTGGTACATGATTGTGGCCTTAGACATATAATTTCGTGGAATAAATTTGCCTCTTAATGTGGTGTATACTTGCTGTCTTGGTATAGTTTTTGTGGATTTTATTTTGGTAAATAATGTGAAGCTATCTTGTGAAATAAAAGTGCATAAAGAACTTGAAAATCTTGTAAACTTTGGCATGGTTAAATCCTTAGATTCTCATGTTGGTCCTCTTGAAATAAGTCATCTAAAACTTCACTAATATCATGAGGATTTAGGCCTTTAACCTTGCTTTAGAATTGTGTTAAAATGTCAAGTTTCTTTTATCACTTTTGGTTAATTTTGCTTGTTACTTCACTTTCAAGTCACATTTCCTTTACTATGCCTTTAGTATGTTGTTTCTATTTCACTCATGCTACTAACCCTTCTTGTTTCATGTCTCATTTCCATAGCATTTCACATCATACTTTCATCTCTTATTTTCTTACACTTTAAAGTTCATGCAAAAGTTAGAATGTAATAACCTAGGGATTCTTGTAATATTACTTTCATGTCATTTACTTTTCTTGCAAGACCATAGAATGTATCTAGACCAATGATGTAAAGGACAATGGACTCTAATAATGTACACCGACACAAGCACCGACACATGCACACACCTCACTTTAGATGTATGCTTAGAATATGCATGTTTAGATGTATGTTTAGGATTGTATGTTTAGATGAATGCTTAGGATTTACACTTAGAAAAATCAATTTTCCAAAGAAATATGAACAACATCATTCAAATAATTTTCCAAAGAAACCTTGGGATCAAAATCCCATTGAATTTTCCTTTTCTTTTCTTAATCAAATTTTAATGAACCTTAACCATACTTAGACCACATTTTGCAAAATAACTAATCTCACCTCACATTTTTCCAATCTTATGCTCTTGAGGCCTCTCTCTTATTCTTCAAATTCCAATTTTCAAACTTAAAATCAACCAACAAAAACAAAAACATTTTTGGAAGAGAACTACGGTGGATTTGATCCCTTAAACGGGTACGTAGGCAAGGAACAAATTTCCTTCAATTCAACTAAAATAAAAATTCAAACACTTTCTCTTGCCTCCAATTCTTCACTTAGAATATTTTTAGGCTTAATATCACTTTCAACATAGCATTTAAAAATAAAGCGCGCGCGTAGAAATTAAAGACGGTTCCTATAGGATACTATAGTCGTTATGGGTGCCTAACACCTTCCCGTAGCGAAAACAACTCCCGGACCTCGATTCTCAAGGGTTTTGCTTACTTTTTCCCTTCCCAAGAAAAAATGAGATATCACCGGTTTAAAAGGTTCAAACGTAATCAATGTTTGACACCCGAAAACCAAGATAAAACAGGTAGCACCTAAGGATTTAAAAATCCCACCACTAGAGCAACGTAAGAAAAGAGGTTTTGCAAATACCATAATTATTTGGGACATAACACCTCACTATGTTCCCTTTTTAGGGATTTAGTTCAGAGAGGTCTCAATGAAGGCGGGATGAAGTTTGGAGACAAGCCAAAGCCTTAAATGCAAGTAGACTCTGATCCTTTAAAAGATGTGAGTATGATGTACACTGACATTGTGGGCTGCAATATGGTTGAAGCAATTGTTGATACTTTCGAAGGCTTGTCTGTCAAAGCAGAAGTTGAAACAGGAGCTGATGTTGTAGAATGTCAAATGGTGGATATCACTAAAGATGCAGGATACGTCGAAGAGACTACCCTAGAACCTCAGTTTGACGAGAAGTTTAAGGCAACCTATCCTACAGCTGAAGAAGAACAGATTGACTTCCTCAATCGATGCAGACTAAAGAATTCTGAGGTAATGCTTTGCCCTAGATGTAGTGTTGTATTCGACAAAGAAGTATGCTTACAACAACAATTACAAGGGCAAGAACCCCATGACAAGGACTCAATGGAGAAGGTACCAGAGGTCCAAAAAAGGCGTTGCTGCAATCCTCGAAGACAAAAATATTGACCCAAATGATAGTCAAAGAATGGTCGAATCAGGAAGAAGACCAGCGAAAGAAAGGTTATCTCTTCCCTTAGTCAAAGACGATCTTGATGAAGATGATGAATTGGATTCAGAGTTTATGGTTTCAGAACCGGACTTCGACGTCATATGCTATGTGATTTCCATTTTGCCAGCTGAATATGATATGGTGTCTGAAGTCGAGGATTCAGAGGAAGAGTTCGATCCCAAGGACATGGAGGAATACAAACCCATGTGCTACTGTGTAACACATAATGGCTCTGGAGATGAACAGAAAGCCATATTCGAACAACCTGATGATTTGATGAAGAATCATATTAAACCTTTGTTCATCTAAGCCAAAGTGGACGAGATTGGTATTAACAAAGTGTTGGTCGACGGTGGTGCTGTTGTCAATTTGATGCCTCAATCCTTACTAAAAAGGATTGGTAAGACCGACAAAGATTTGAAGCCTCATAATGTAATTCTGTCAAATTATGAAGGAACGACTGGTCATTTCCTTGGTGCTCTCCAAGTGAGTCTAACGGTGGGAACTGTGGTTAGACCAACTCTGTTCATGGTAGTCCCGTCGAAAGCTAACTTCAACTTGTTGTTAGGAAGAGAATGGATTCATGGGATATGTGTTGTTCCCTCATCCATGCATCAAAGAATTTTGATTTGGAGAGATGATGGTACAGTCGAAAACATTGAGGTTGACCAAAACTATTTTCTTGCTGAAGTGAATCAGATTACAAGAAAGACTTTTGACAAAAGTCTAGCAAATATTGCTCCATGTTCATCTGCAAAATCTGTTGGCACTAATTGAGCAGATGCAAGTTCTGTTAGACTCCATCCAACTCATGGTTTCATGTGGGAAAGGGAGACTCTCAACACAGAGCCTAATATGGAAAATTCGGATTCCCTAGCCTTAGGGAATGAAGAGGATGATCATCACATCTAAGCAAAATGCTTAGAGCAAAATTACGGTTGTTTAGCCGGAGCAGGAGGTTAAGAAGGCCTTAGTGGCTGGCAATTAACAAAAGATGGTTAAGAAACCATTAATGAAGATACTATCGAAATACTTAGGTTGAAACTTTGGTCAATTGGCCATAAATTTGATTGTATCTATGATAAGGAATTTGTATGGTTCCTAAGTGAAAACCAAATGGTAAAATTTGGCATTAATTGCCTTTGATATTCAAAATTTGGGTAGAAGCCAAAAGAAGTGATCGAAGCTAAAATAGATGTGATTCCTGTTTAGTGCCCCTTTTGACAGGTTTGTTAATAACGAAAGTGAGGGCAAGGAGTTGTGTTTATTAAAGTTTTTGTTACAAAATTTGGTTTATTTGCAAATAATATTTTGTTGCGAATAATTATTGTAACACACTACTTCTATTAAAGCAATAAAACACGCGAATAATACAAATATTCAAGAAATAGATGTCACGTCTTCAATAGTTCTCAAAACATGCATACTAAAAATTCACAAACGTCGCAACGGAAAACAACATACATCTCCGAATAGCCATGTCATAAACATCGAAAATACATCACCAAAATAAAATCTCCAAACTCAACATATGAGGAACATCTCAACAACATAATGCAGAATTCAAATAAAAGAAAAGTATGACATCCTAAATCAGAGCCTAAACTAAGACTCCAAAAATAGATAACGGAGGTAGCTCCCGCTATCCTCAAGCACTCACAAGTAAAGCAACTAATCCTGTAAGTCGTCTACCCATTCATACAAATAGGTAGGCGGTCCACCACAGACCACTGGGGGTTAGCTTCACATCGTCATAATCAAACATAAACAAACATAAGCATTCAAGGATTCATGCATAACACATATACCTACTCAACATTCCTAGAATACTATCATCACATATATTATACCAGCTCAACATTAATCATGTTATCGTATTTCTATCATAACACATCAAGCATATTCATACCTTAAATCATTATCAAGAATTATCACTTTACACATCAATCAATATAAGAATTACTCATTGTATTCCTCATTTAGCGTAATTAATCTCAATCAAATACAATTCAATATTTCAAAGTTACAAACAAGGAAATTAACGTCACCAAAGGATCACCCAATCAAACGCATATAATTCACACTTCATCTTTTTATCAAAATAAACGTCATCATTTAAAATCACCAAGTGTACAAGTATAACAAAACATCATCAAGTACATAATTCACCAAGTTCACCAATGCACATAAACGTCCATGCATATATTAAACTAGATCACATAATTCACCATTCACAACATCCACCAAACACATAAGCAATTATGACTCATGCCAAAACATGTTATGCACCTAGACACGACTTCTTTATGCATGCGGTACCGACACCAACAACGTCTAGGCCGTCACCCCATAATGCCAACATCACATCATAATAACCTAAACTGGATATAAATATCCTACAACTTATGAATGCATGCACATATGACACACTATGCACATGTTCAACAACAACTCACCATCATTGGATATAATATCCTATATCTCCTTCATTTTTTATACATGCATTCACCAACAATATCACCAACAAAATTAGCATGTATGAATTCACCACCAACAATCGACATTCAACATGTTCAACAAACAACAAAACATAAACATGTTTATCACCAATCATTCATCAAATAACCATCACAAAAAACAAACACCGTTCATATATGCAAACACCACAATTATCATCATCAAATTGCATATACGAATTCAACAAAATAATTCAATACATGAAATCACCACATCCAAATATCAACATTTAGCATGTATAAATGCCACACACTAACCACCAACAATGTAACTATCATACCATAATTCATCAACATAAACAATGACATAAACACCCTCAAAAAGTTCAATGTAACGCCCATTTTTTATTACTTATTTATTTATTTGAGTTTAGAGTCTTTTCCGTTATAATTTAATTAATATGTTTGACAAGTGATATTTTTATTATTATGTGTTGATATTTATTAGTAGCCCCTATTTTATTATTTAGTGGAGAAATATATTTAGTGGAAGAATATATTTAGTGGAAGTATATATTTAGTGGAGAAATATAATTATTTAGAATAATGAGACTTTGGGGCAGAATTGGAATTAAGAGAAAATAAATAGGTTAAGGTTTATATAAAGAGGAGAGTCAGAGTTAAAAAAGAAGGATTACGTGCAAACTGTTTTTGGGAGAAAGAGGAGAAACCTAGAGAAAGAGGAGAAATTTAGAGAAGAGAAGAACCTAGAGAAGAGAAGAACCAGAGAAGAGAAATCTGTAGAATCTTTGCAATCAATCAATCTAAGGTAAGGGTGGGACTATCATTCAATAATCTTGAGTCTATGATTCTGAAATTTCATTTAACATGTTGTAGGTTTAGTTTTTGAGAATTGGAGAATTAGGGTTAAAAGTGATAATTGATGATTCATGTTATGTTGTTGTTGATTTGTGGTTGTTGATGATTGTTATTATTAATGTCATATTATGAATTGAGTATGAATTATGTTGAGTTGTTGTTGTTGATTGTGATGATTTTGAATGAATGTGAAGTTTGAATAATATAAGTTGCTTTTCCTGATTTTTTCTTATCTCTGTCCCGAATTTTGAAATAGAAACTGGTATTGATCGGTACAAAATTGGTCTTAGGTGTAAACACGAAAGTTGTAGGTATGGATGTTAGTTTCTAATGTCGTTGGTCTGACGTCAAAATGATTTATAGAACTTGAGTTATGGTCAAATTACTGCACTTAGGTCACAGTGAATTTTTATGGACTTTCTGCACAACGTTTTCGAAATTGAAATGAAAACTGGTATTGATTGGTACAGAATTGACCTTGGCTGTAAACATGAAAGTTTTAGATAATTTTGTTAGCTTTCCAGTGGCTTTGGTTTGATGTGAAAATGACTTTTAGTTTTTGAGTTATGATAAAAATACTCCAAGGAGGTCTTAGCAAAATTGTACGGTGACAACATTCTTTATTTCATGTTTTTGCGTCTGTTTCACACGTTTTCTGTTTTGAATTGGTCTATGGTATAAACATGAAAGTTGCTTGATAATTGTGATATCTTTCCAGTTGCTTTGGTTTGACATGAAAATTTGTTGTGTATAATTTATTATGTTTTTACAAAGATTTTATATGATGAATTGTTGATGTTTAAATACGATGTTATATGACGTTGTTTATGATTGATGAATATGAAATTATGATGTGAAGACGATGTCGTTGTCGTTACCACAATTGTCGTCAATGTCTTCAAAGTTGTAAGTAGTTTGTCAATGTCGTTTAAGTTGTAAGTTGTCTGTCAATGTCGTTGAAGTTGTTGGTCGTCAAAGTATTGTTGTTGAGTCCATGCGTACTCATTTAAAGACGAGGGCTCATGCCCTAGGAGCTTTTGCTCAATAAACACGAGGGCTCATTGTCATACCCCAATTTTTGACCTAAGGATCCTACATTCATACACCGACACGCGCCCTTTGACCTGATTAAGTCTTTGACTTTTCGATGGAAAATTCGACAGAGAGGTATTTTAAAATACCTCATATTTTGTCCGAATCGGGCCCACTTCTCTCTTTAATTTTACTTTTTTATTTTTAGTTGAAATTTCCATCTTTTATTCCTTTTTTAAAATCATTCAATTTTAATTTTATGCTATTGAGTCTTTATTTAATTATTTATTTAATTGTCTCATTTTTTTAGATAAGTCCAAGTCTGTATATTTATCCTTTTTTTCATTTTTTTTATATATTATTTCTTTATTTATTAAAAATCCAAAAAAATACAGCCTGTTCACATCTCATCAATACTGTACGCGTTTTCCTCCATCCAGTTCCTTCACATCTTTTTCATTCCAATCCCATTTCCAGATTCATCTGTATCCCAAATTCAGGAACAAATTCGTTTCGTTTTCCCCAAGCCAGGGGATTCTGTTCCCTTTCAAAAAAACCTGATCACAACATTATAAAAGAAAGCCTGCACAGTCAAAGGAGAGGAGGCCAATTTTCACAACGATTCCTGGCGGAAATTCACAATCATAACCTGCAAAAGACGCACAAACGACCAAGAAATTCACAACAATCTCATCATAATCATAAACCAGTACATCAAGAACGCATCAGCCTTTTACCAAAACCAGCGAATCCGAAGCGAATCACCGGTAACACAACACAACCAATTTTCAACACAGAAATGGCCGAACAATCCACAAACCATTTTTCACAACCTGCGACAAATTCACAAACCCAATTCAAACAGCAATAACAGAACGTTTCACGCAAAACCCTCATCACAAATCAATCAAGCTATCACAATTCCAGAATCATCATCAACGCACCCAAACCCGCCGTCGAGCAAACCGACACAGACAATGCAACGATCGTCATTCAAAACCGCACAACACAGCCGCGCTCAAACCAACACAACAACAGTAGCGACCCCACAAAGACGGATTCGAGCCAAATTGGAACGGACACACAGTCAAGCAAATCGAAATCAGACTCAACCCACACAACAAAACCGAATCAGCATCAATCGTCGAAACCGTACAGACGCAACAAATCAACAAAGGTAGTTCTTTTCTTTCATTTCTTTAGATTTAGAAGTTTAGGACTGGTATTTGTGATTTTTGCTGTTAGGAACGAGAGGAGGGAAAGAAAAGGAATAAAAAGAGTGAAAAATATTAAAAAAGATCCTTTCCAGCGGCGGCGCCGCCACCTGCGACGGTCGGCCGCCGCGATTCAGCCGCCGGAATGCCCCACCTTCTCATCGGAGAAGACGAGAGGAAAATGAGAGAGAACAGAGAGAATTGGGGTTGAAGAGAGAGAAAGGAAGGTTCAAAATGAGTGTATCTTGCTGGAAAACAGATATATATTGCTTCTTCTTTTCGTACGTGCGCCAGACCACCCTAACGGCGTGCACCCACGCGCCCCCTACCTTCTTGATTCCCATCTAACGGCTTGAATGGCTTCTCTCCTTGATCAAATCAAGGCCGTCCGATCAATCAGACGGCTCGGATCCAAACCCGCTCCAGTTACCCATGAACCGACCCAGCCTTCTGTCTCAAGGCCCAATCTCTATTTATTTTATTTTCTGCACCCCCTAATTCCTGTTAATACCCCCTGGCTGTAATTTTTATTTTTCATGCACTTCTTCGCATTTTATCTTTTTATTTTCGTATGCTTTTTGGTAGTTTAGACCTCATATTCTGCACTTTATTATCACTCATGCATTTGCATCCGTCCTTTGTTATTCATGCATTTGTAGTCTAGTTTACCATGCATTTTAATTTATTTTTATGTCATGAAATTAGAATGTATAAAATAGGCTTTAATGTAATTTGTTTTTCGTTATTGCGCATAATTTAGAATGTAAATATAGGCTTAATGTAAATCACGCATATTTATTTTTTTGTCATTTACTTCCCGCAGACCTTAGCATGTATAGTAGGTTTAATGTAATAGTTTTAGGTACATGTGTGCGTGCGTGTGTGTATGCTCTATTCTTATGCTCCTAGTTTAGGTAGAAGGTCCTTGTGGTGGTCCAACGCCACTATAAGGTACCTACGCTTTTATTTTCCTGCTCCGTTAGTGTTAATTTTTTTAGCTTGGTTATTATTCAAAAACAACAAAAACATGCAAATAGTTCAAAAACACAAAAATATTTTCTTAAACAAACCTTGATCCTAAATCAAGTGACGTCTTTTTTATTTTCTTTTCTTAATCAAATATCAATCAATTTAAACTTACTTTGAGTCCATTTTCTTTCAAATTAAAAAACACAAACAAACTCATTTTGCCACTTGGCTTTTCCTTTTAAAACCTTTTTTCAAAACTAATAAAAAACACACCACCAATCAAACGTCAATTTTTACCCCGAACTACGAGGTTTTGATCCCTCACGGGTACGTAGGCAGAGGACACTCGTCCTTCCAAATCAATAAAATGTAGATAATTAGGTCCTCCCTTTTTTAATCACTTAAAATTCTTTTTTTCAAAATAAGCAAGTTATAGCACATTATTTAAATAAAACTAAAAGGTTCCCGTAGAGTACTACGGACATAAAGGGTGCTAACACCTTCCCTTTATGTAACCAACCCCCGGACCCCCAATTTAAATAAATTTTTTCAAAGTCGTGAAATAAATTAGTGAGTCAAAAGCTAATCAAATAGCCTTGATCTCCGAAAAATGACGCGACACTCATGCCCTAGGAGCTTTTGCTCAATAGCGACGAGGGCTCATGCCCTAGGAGTATATTTATGCTCAAAAGCAATGAGGGCTTATGCCCTAAAATGGTACCACATGCATGAGTAAAATAATAGAGTTGCATAGTCGAGTTAAGTTGCATTGTCGAGTCAAGTTGTTAAGTTGATTTATGAAATTGATATTGATGTTGGTTATGAATTTGATTATGATGATGATAATGATGCTACATGACCATTGTTATGATATGTTGATGATATTTATGTTGTTAAATATAATTGTTGAATTATATGCTTAACATTATTGTTTGTGAATCTCATCCCTTCTGCTTGGAAATGTTACTCTTCGTATGAGTAACTGTTTGTGAATCTCACCCCTTACTGCTTGTGAATCTCACCCCTTCTGCAGGTGATCGAGAATAAGTAGCTGTTGATTGTTGTCGTGAGTGGCTATCTCTCACTGTGTCCTTAGGTGCTCTGATACGTAACGGGATGGGAACTTTTGTGGCTATTTTCTATTCCTTACGTATTGCTTATGATTTTACATGACTATGATTTAGTTTTTGGATTATTACGAGATGTTTGATGAGACCTTCGTGCCAAGACTAATTATGTTGTTGAATTAAAATCCGCTGCGAAGTTTTGAATATTTATGTTGACCAATTTATGAAAGATAAATTGTTATTTATTCCATTTATGATTTTTAAGAAGTGTAGCATTCCGTTTATTTTGAATGACTCTGATTTATATGTGAAATTTTTATGTCGGGAAAACGAGGTGTTACATTCAACATCATTAACATAGTCATCAAAGTTAACATTTTCAAGGGAAGTCACTTTTACGGAGTTCAACCAAAACTAAGTAAACAAACACAATTGCCTCAACAAAACACATGCACTACTCACATATGTTCATAGTAGCTTAGGCATATGAGTATCTTAGGTCAATTCTAAGATTTCACAAATTCATGCCAAGTTCGTCTATTTCGGTAAAACTCACACCCTTACGGTTAAATCTCCACAACCAAGTAAATAAGTTCAATTGCCTCAACTATGTACACACATAAATCACATATGAGTGCAGTGGTGTACACATGTGCGTTTCACCGGCCAAATACGATAAAGTCATAAAATTTATAAAGTTTGTCTCTCTTTACATTTTTCACAAGAATGCCATTTTCAAAGCAAAACAAGTTAAAACTCATTGAAAACACTCACAACCATTTTTAGAAATCATATGATCAATATACAACCTTAACCTTACCCCTTTCCCTTGAGAAAAACGAGTTTCGGAAAAGATCGACGTTCTTAGACATTATTCAAAAGTTTGAGGTATGATTCATCAAACCAAGTTCAAATCAATTCAATTGATGTTTACAGAGGTTTATAAAGCTTAATTACAATTAATCAAATAAAAAGAATCAGTTTGAAATGATCCGGATCGACCCCAAAACCCTAAAATGACAAAACATGAGTTGCTGTACTGAGCAACTCGCCACAGCGAGTTTGACAGACTAACACAACTCGCCATGACCACCTGTTACTCGCCGTGGCGAGTTCTGACAGCACACAGCAACTCAACTCTCGGGAAAAACATCCATTTTCACTCCAAAACCCCAATTTTGATTCCCTAACACCCAAATTCGTCCCCAAAGTTTGTCTAAATGTTTATGAACTTTAAAAGGCAATCAAAACCATATAAAACTTGAAATCAAAACATCATTCCATCACAAATCATCAATTCACCCATTTTTCATAAAACTTTCAAAAACAATTCAATTCACACTACAACTCCATGATTATGAATACCCATGGTATCAATCATCAACAACAAAATCGCATAACAACAACAACATCAATTAACCTTGAATTCATCAACAATCCAACAACAACAATATCATACTTCACCAATTTTGAGTAAAACACCAAGTATACATATATATACATCTTAAACATGTAATTTCAACATCAACAACTTAATTATCATCAAATTCACATACCCAAACATTGCATCAAAATAAGAGCAAAAATTTCACCAATTAAATTCACAATAATCACTTTTCACAATTAAGCACTTATAGGTTTAAGTAGAAAAGAGATTATACTAAAAGATTATGAATGAACACTATCCCCCTTACCTCAATTGAGCACAAACTAAGCTTAGGCTTCACTTTAGCTCCACCCTCTTGAATCTCTACTCTTCTCTTCTTCTCCCAAGTTTCTTCTCTCTAACCCTTGTTCTTGCTCTTTCTCTCTCTACCTCTCTAAAAGTTTTGTGGAAATGAATGAATGAGTCTATGTGACCTAATTTCCTCAAAGACTTTAGTTTATATAGGCTCTACACAATTGGGCTTAACCCTCAAATGTCTTAATGGGCTCAAAGTACTCATTAACTAACTAATTCTCAAAGTTTCTACTCACTACGGATAAAAATAACGAATAGTTACCGACTCTTAATTAATTACCGCAACCCACTACTGACTTAGTAAAAATAATGGTTCCCACTTAAAACACTAACATAATTGTCGTAAGCAAAAGATTATTTTACCCTTGCTCACAAAATGACCGAAATGCCCCTAAGTCTAAAATGACAAAATACCCTTCGTAAGCCAAAATCCACTAATCCCGAAATAAAATACGCACAGAGACAATTAATCACAAACAAGCACACATAATAAAAATAAAATAAATCTAGCGAAAATCGGCCTGTTACAATTATTACCTTGAAAATTGAAAATCTTTGCCATTCACAATTTATCAAAGGAATGAGTTCCTTTTGATAATATGTCGAAGTAAAAGGCACGTACTGGAGAGTATAAGCCTATTGTGTGAAAATAAAAATACCACAAATATTTAAAATCGACTAGGAAACTCTTTATAAACAAAGGAAGCAGACGGGAACCTTTCGCCTTCCTTGAAGATATTAACTGTCAAGGAATCACGTAAGTTCATGGAGTAGTGAAATTGAATAGTTCTGATAAAAACGAGCCATGATGAGTGAGGGACGCCATGATGGCAGAAGTGGAAAACCGTGCGAAAGTCGAGGACAAATAATTTTTGGACATGTTGCGACCGAAGGAAAAGTACCACTAACCCTTTTTTAACTCTTGAGGTAACGACCCACAAAATCGTGAAGTAGTGGAGTCCAAACCAAATTGATGATGACTATGACGTCAGAATAGTGGAAAGAGGAAAATGTCTTAAAAAATGCCAATCTTCTCCTCTCTTGACGATGTTTCGTCGAAAATGGCATCTTTGAGGGGCATTTTGTTAGCTTGTAATTTCGACAGGCTCATTTAATGTGGTCAACATTTAGTTGACTTTTAACTTTGCAGCGATTGAAGACTTTCTTATTCTAATGTGAGGATTTCGACAAGATAGCAAACTTAACGTGCATGATCAAGAGTTCGATAAAACAAGGCTAAAAGTGGGGTTGCGTCAAAGTCAACCAGTCAAGGCGGGAAAGGCATGATTTCAAGCTCAAAGGCGGTTTCCTTAATGAGAACGTGGGGACAACCGGTTGTCCAAGATGGAGGAAGTGCTGATCATGGGATTGGGTTTTTGCCAGTTATTTTCTTTATGTATAAATAAGAGTTTCCTAGTCGGAAAATGGGTCGCAAATCATTTATAGAAATTCTACAACACTCAAACTACCGATGTCTAGGGAAACGAGTTAGACAAAATGTATGTAAACTGATTTGCAGACTACTTTACTTTTAATGCAATGCATTTTACATTTCCTTTAAGTTTATGCGTTTAAACTTTTACCCTTTCCTTTAATTTTATCTTGCTTTTACTTGCAATCTCAAACCTGTCGACAGACAGTGCCTTTTTTATTCCAAAACCCGTCCTGCTCTCTAAGTAACCTGAGTGCATTTCGTGGCCTTTTTCAAATCGTTTTCGATCAAAACCTTTGCACAACATGTCCTGAGATTTCTAGTTAGGTCTCGCTTGTAATAATCAGAACTAGCCCATAGTTTGCCGAAAACACCAGTAAACAAATTGTCCTGAGATTTCTAGTTCGGTCTCGCTTGTAAGGCAGAGGATCTTTATATTCTTGTTCTCTCTAGGGTATGTTTTTCAATTATTTTGTAATGATGTCGGTTTCCATGAGCAACTACGCTTCTTCGAGTAGGGTTCCATGATGAACCCCTTCTTATTTGTTAAATTCCATTAATAAAATTTTTATTCAGTTTATAATCTAAAGTTTTATTTAATTCATATATGACCGCTTTTATCAAAATCCTAGATGGATCAATAGTTGGATTGACAACTCTCACCTCCATTCTAACAAGACAGTAGTGAATTGCTTAGTTTATAATATAATTGAATCTAAGTATGAATTTAGGGCTATAACTCATCTTTAGGGACCCTCACAATTTGCACGGGAGAATTGCCGGGATCAAAATAAACGTCCATAGATTCATCATAAGGTTATGTTCTACTTTCTTAAATCCAACATAAGACAAAGTTATAAATGAATGCTTTCTTAATTTAATTTCCAACAAAGACAAAGGGGGGATTCATGGATTCTGTAATCTCCGTTAAGCATCTAAATCAACCAAACCTAATCTCGCATTGGGCAGGACAATTAAATTTAAAACCCTGCAACCAATTTAAATATTTTCACTTTTATTTGCTTTTCTAAATAGATTCTGCTAACTACCAAGTTGAACGACAATCCTTGTGCAGACGATAACTTACTACTTTATTACTTGGTACAATTTGGTGCACTTGTCAATTTCACTAAAATCACCATCAGTTACCTTACACTATTTCAGATAAAACAAACACATTGTTATTTACGTAATTCCTAAACATGTTATATTCTATGTTTTTTACTGATTAGTATATGTTGATGCAGGCATGTATATATCAATATTTCCAAAGAGTTGGGGCCAAACGTTTTTCAGACGAGTACAAGGAGGATCGACACCCACATGCTATGGTGTTTACACAGATGAAAGGTCTCACGGCCACATACCATTACTGAGAGCATCTACATTAGATTATAGTTACTAAGTGTGTCTTTTACACGTACCTCGATCACCGTTAGACATGCTCATTTGAGAACTTTTCTGGTATGGGCCGACACCCAACCAGACATAATTTCCAAAGACCTTCTCACAGAAGGAGCCATTGGGTCCATGGCATAACGCACATTATATCTAAGGTGAACAATCAATTGAGCCATGACACAAATCCAACACGAACAAGGTACACATAGTTGCTCCTTAAAGGACTATGATTGTCTTTCATGAACATATGTCTAAGTAAAGGTACAATGACTAAATCCTTAAACCTGCATTATAAATACCATCTCACAGACATCGGTCCGGTACATCAATTTCACCACATACACCTATCGTTCCATGACACTTACTAACTTGAGTGTTGGAGCACATCCAGGTACACCACCTCTATTTTCCAAAGGCCACATGTGATCGATAAGAAGGATGTTGCTGACAAAAGTGTCCCTCTCAAAGACCATTCAGTGACAACTCCATTGGGGATCGAACCTCGAAACAAATCTTTCCATTTCTTTTCAAAGAGATCCCATCTTTAACACACAGCTCCGTTCAACCGTTGTTTGCAGTAAACCTCTATGGTAGAATGATTCGAGGGATGACACCACCGCTTCCTCCTCTCCCCCTTCAAATTAGTTGGGGCCATAATAGTAAGTCTAACAATTCTGACCCAACAATAAAATCATTAAAAGCTTCCATTTCCTCCCTTCGAATGTTTTCACTGGATCCTCTTCTCTCAGAATCATCCCTGATTGCATTAAAATCCCAACACACATAATCTTTCTTCATTCTTTGCTGCAATTTTCTGCGTTAAGTCTGAACATAAAGCCTGTTCTTCCATCACAAGGAGCATACACATTCACTACATTGACTAATTTTTTGTCTCGCCCCACTCTCCTTCCAACCATAAAACGTGATCCGAAATAGATTTTCTTTGCATTGAAAAGATATTGCTATCCCATATTGTCAATAACATTCCATTCCTTTTTAGTGTTCTTAATTGTTTTTATTTCCAACAAAACTAACAATGAAAAACCATCTTTATCGGAATATCATGGGTACGTACAAAAGGATCATAGCACCTAATGTTAAAACTTCCAGCTGTATTTCAATAATTCATACTTTTTTTTTCGTAGTAATATTCATACTTTATTTTAATGAGTACGTTCCATAATTTCATTTGCATAAACATACGTTAAATGATAATGTCAAGTAGGCTTCGTAAAAAAAAAAAAAAGAATGAAAAAAGGCTATTAATAGATGGATCAATCATTTGGATCAGAAACCTTGATATTTTCCCTCTACCAAGCAATATGTTGGGCACCAATAATTGCACACTAATGTTGTCTATACATCGTTCCTTAAAAAAAAAAAAAAAGTTGTCTATACATTGTCCTCGCAATAAAGATGTTCACTCACATGGGGTTCAAATGATTTCCTAAACTACCTTAGTAGTTGTCTCAGAATTAATTAATACTTAAAGAGATTTTATGCTGTAATAAAATTGATTAAAATTTTATTGTCACTCTTTTTTTCTTCTTTTGATCAAGCTAAGAAAAGCAATATAAAACTCGAAGATGCCTGAACCGCATACAAACAAACAATCCAAACAAACAATCACTACTAGTATTTGGAATTTTATTGTCACTTATGATTGAGAGGACCACTTTTAATATTTATCACTTCTCAATTATTGAATACAAATGAATATGCGAGAAACATTTTTTTTTTCCATTTCATTTTTTAAAATAATAAACTAAAAATAATCACCCTAAACATAATTTATCCCTGCATCGCACGGGTAGATACACTAATTACCAAAAAAAGAAAATAAGATTATTGTTATTTGTCCATATACATAGTATTATTTTAATTAAGAATTAAAAAAGAAATAGAGGTTTGCATCTTCTTATAGGAACAAAGATATCATTTATCGAAAATGAGGTACATCAGCAACCATGTTCACGTTATTATGATGACATAAACTTCAATGCTTCCTTGCGTATGTTCTTCACAAGCTCCTTTATGCTCAAGTTATAGCCTTCACCCAACTATAAAATAATTAAAATTAATATTAAATACAATGATAAATAATAAAAACACCAAAATTCAAAGACAACAAAATGAATATATCAAGCAAATATATTGGAAAAAACCTGGAATAAAATACTTTAATTTTGATGATACCAAAAGTTAAAAAGTGGTGAAAAAAGTATTTTGTTGCAATTTTAAAGATAGGTAGGGTTGTAGAGAGACAATCACTACCTGAGCAATGATAGTAATATCAAGGATGGAATCTCCAAAGGGTAAAACACTACTATTGACAACACATAGTTGAAATCTTTGAATCTCGACCATAATTTTAACTAGAAGTCCCCTGTGATCCTTACATTGGATCCGAATCAACATATATTTCCCCAACACTTTTGCTTCCACTTGAAATATTGAACCAACAACACTTTCATTGCGCTCATCAAATGATGAGGAATCATCATCACTGCAGAGGTCTGGTTTGGTCAGAACCACATGTGACTCTGTTTTTATTCTCTTGTTTTGTTCTTCTAAAACTTCCAAACGCTTTTTAAGCTCTTTCATGTATTTGATAGTGTCCACTAATACAGAAAACTTGTCCATCTAACATAATTTTACACAAACCATCAGTGAGCAGTGTAATATGAAGAAAAAAAAATAGGAAAAAAAAATAAGTTCATTTAATTATTAATTTTAAAGATCAATTAAAAGAGCTAGTTAATAGCTATGAGGGTAAATAAAAATTACTTATTGTACCTTTTTAAGGTTGGGAACAAGAGCTGCAAGAGCAATGAAGCTTTGGGTGAGTTTCTCTCTTCGCTTTCTCTCTGCCATGATATGATCCTCACCATTATTAGCACGAGACCTTTTGCTTTTTAAGGTTTTTGTTGAATTATTCTTATTTTCCAATTCAGTTGGAGACACTGAAACTGTTTCATTTTGTTTTGAGTTTAAGGTAGGGTCAAATCCAGAAAATTGTTGGGAACTAGTAGTAGGTGAATTTGGAGGGCTGTCAAAAGATGGGATTTGAACTTGGAAAGATGAAGAAAGTTTTTGTGCAAAGGTTTCATTGATTTTGTCACTATGATCAATAGTTTTCATCTCCATAATTGTCTTATCAATATCGAAGTCAAAACAATCCAACTTTGTTTCATCACTAAATGTGTTGCTGAGAGTTGTGCAAGTGGACCCCGAAGTTAAACATTGTTGTTTATTTTGTTCTTGGAAGACATTAGCTATGTCATGTGAAAGAAAATCTTCCACACCAGTATCAAGGAAATTCAGGTTGCATTCCTCAGCAAATAAATTCTGTTCCTCCATTTCCTGGGAAAAAAGGAAATTTTAATTAAAGAATTAATTTATAATCAACCATTTATTTGAGAATTTGGAGAATAGGAAGGGTGAATCATACCTTTTGAAAATAAGTAACTACAAGAAATGATGTTACCTTATTTTTATAAAGAATGATAATTCTGCATGTACTATTTACAATTTTATTTTATTTTATTAGATTTAATCGATTAACTACGACAATTAAGAGCAAGTTTGATTGGTTTTTTTCTAGATTGAGAAATGCAACTTAGGACATAAGAGTTATGGTTTATAGAATTCAATGCAACATACAAATTATATTATGGGTTTTTCTATGGTATACAAATTTTGAAAATAGTGTTTTTTATAAGAAAAATTCACTTTTTAGATTCATTCAATAACTGATATATTTAGTCTATATTAAAAACTAAATACATCAATTATTTAAGAAACATTGCTAGGGTCACACTTTCTAATCGACTCCTCTAACACACATCAATAATAATCAGCCACATAATCAATTTTTTTTTTAGCCACCATCAATCTGTCTCATCTTGAAGCTCTGGTGTCCATCAATGGCTTGGTCACGAGTGATCTATACCGTTTTAGAGATAGGGATTCCATTTCGTATGACATATTAACCTGAGTTCCATCATTAATTTTCCCTGGTTCCATTTTTTGCAGTTTTTTTTTGTATTTATTTAATTTAAAATTGGCATTCTCTTTTGCATAATTTTTTTTCCGTTCATATACTGAAGCATAACATCATCTACAATGACATTGTCTTTTGTTTTGTAATTGAAAACCATGAATAAACATCCATTTGGTGATTGTGTACAAAAGATATTTAACTTAATTTGTCCATGACAATATATTTGGGGAAAAAACAACTTAGATCTAAAAGTCTATTTATTTTTTATCATAAAATAAATAGTTAGACTTTTTTAAAATGGATCCGGTAACAGGTCAACAAATTAAAAAGATTGATGACATGTTAGTTATACTTGGAGTGTCTTAGAGAGTATGACCTTCACATTTTTTATTATTTAATAAACCTAAAAATGAATTGTTTACCGTAAAAAGTACAGAAGAAAACATTCACATATTAGATTCTATTAAAATTATATCTTTAAATCAATATTTGAATCATTACCTGTCGATATTCTTAGTAATTGTAGAAATATTGTACATGAGAACCTAAATCATGAGGACTTGCTGAATTTCTATATTTAGTGAGATGGTCGACTTAGGGGTATTATGTATTAGGAGAGGCGTAATTAATTATGCCAAAAATGTCATATTACAAACAAAAATATATTTCCCTGTCATTGTTGTTTATTACAAACAAAAATATATTGCAAGTGGACCCCGAAGTTAAACATTGTTGTTTATTTTGTTCTTGGAAGACATTAGCTATGTCATGTGAAAGAAAATCTTCCACACCAGTATCAAGGAAATTCAGGTTGCATTCCTCAACAAATAAATTGTGTTCGTCCATTTCCTGGGAAAAAAGGAACTGTTAAGTATATATTAAAGAATTAATTTATAATCAACCATTTATTTGTGATTAACTACGACAATTAAGAGCAAGTTTGTCTCTCATGTGCAAATTTGCACATGTTAATAAATTAAAGGTTGTTATTAAATTATATCTCTCAAAATTTATATACTCTCAAAAGTGTTTTTTTATAGGAAATATTCACTTCTTAGATTCATTAATAACTGATATATTTAGTCTATATTAAAGATCAGATACATCAGTTATTTAAGAGATATCCAGGGTCACTTTTTTATACATTCCTCTAACACACTTCAATAATAATCAGCAACATCATATAATCAATTTTTTTAGCCGCCATCGATCTGTCTCATCTCAAAGCTCTGGTGTCCATCAATGGCTTGGTCGCGAGTAATCTATACTGTTTTAGAGATAGGGATTCCATTTCTTATGACATATTAAATTTATTTCCATCTTTAATTTTCGCTAGGTTCCATTTTTTGTTGTTGTATTTATTCAATTTAAAAAGGGCATTCTCTTTTGCATAAGTTTTTTCCGTTCATATACAGAAGCATAACATCATCTACAATGACATTCTCTTTTGTTTTGTAATTGAAAAACATGTATAAACATTCTTTTGGTGATTGTTTACAAAAGATATTTAACTTAGTTTGTCCATGACAATATTTGGGGAAAAAACAACTTAGATCTAAAAGTCTTTTTTATTTTTTATCATAAAATAAATAGTTAGACTTTTTTAAAATGGATCCGGTAACAGGACAACAAATTAAAAAGATTGATGACATGTTAGTGTTATACTTGGAGTGTCTTAGAGAGTATGACCTTCACATTTTTTATTATTTAATAAACCTAAAAATGAATTGTTTACCGTAAAAAGTACAGAAGAAAACATTCACATATTAGATTCTATTAAAATTATATCTTTAAATCAATATTTGAATCATTACCTGTCGATATTCTTAGTAATTGTAGAAATATTGTACATGAGAACCTAAATATTGTACATGAGAACCTAAATATGAGATGGTCAACTTAGGGATATTATGTATTAGGAGAGGCATTTGTATGTGAGGTCATTAATTATAATTTCTCTTTAAATTTTGTTATAAACATACTACAAAATGGTTTATTATTAAATGAATGATGACACTCAACTTGAAATATTTTGCAGGAAATTTCAAGTGTTAAGGAAATAATTTAGATATAATCAACCATTTTCTTACCAAATCAGATAACCAGCTGCTGCTTGATGATACGTTCATAGCTGTGTTGTTGATTTCCTCCATAGTCTCAACAGTAACACTTATATACTGAATTTAAAACAAGGAAGAGCAATGCTACTATGAGCTGAGTTAGAGTTCCAAATGTTGGATTTTTTATAGGACTAGATTTTAAGCACGTGTAGTAAATCAGGTATGTATCATTTATTGGCAACATGCTACTGTTAATGATTTATTTTTGAAAGGTGTGTGCTCTATCATTTACTTGCAAGTGGCAACATGCTATTTTTAGTGAACACTAATGTGCCGTGTCATTTAGTAGTTGAATGTGAGAAAAACATGTTGTAAATTTTAAGGGTCTTGCTAACCAGTGCCCTAAGGGCAATGGTTAAGGATTCCATTAATAGAAATTTTGTTTTAGAAATACAAGTCTTTACTTCTTTCTTAGCAATAATTATACCACTTTTCAATACAAACTTATTTATTTTAGTACTTTATCCATTGCCCCAAGGGCAATGGTTAGCATTTCCCAAATTTTATTTATATTTCAAAAGTTTTCAAAATATTTTGTCCCTCAATTTTATTTAGAAAATATTTTAGTAGAAATTATTTAATTCAATTATTTAAAATAAGAGTAACCGTGAGTCATATATTATTAAAGCTTGTTTAATCTTTATTTGACCATTGGTTTTTATTAGTCAAAGGTTATTACGGCTAATTGTTAACGTAACGTCCTTGTTTGTTGTACAATCCTAATTTTGTGCCTTAAATGCTTAAAATTAGGAAAACTTTAATGCCACCCTTTGTGATTATTCTTTGTTGCTGAACCGTTACTTTGTGAAGCTTTGAGTAGCACAAATATAGTTCTTGAGGAGCACAAAATCGGATAGGATTTTGTTTTTAGAAGAAGTATTCACCTCCATAAAAATCAATTGCATATTCCTTCGAAAATCAAGTTTAGGTTTAGGTTTCTTGGGTACATCTCCTGCTATCTTATCTTTGAGATAGATTCAAGCTGTTCTGTCACCTCTGATGTGATTCATATCAGGGAAGAACATGTTGTATCCTGGGAGGATATGCGCTTATGAGGCGGATAAATCCTTAAGGACAGTGACTTTGTCACGCCTCATGTTATAAAATGGATTATTGTTAGGCAGGTTATCTCCTTTCATGGTTTCATCTTTGTTTACTTCGATTTCGCCAACTTCAAATCACCGCAATTTCAAGAAAGATAAGTTTACTTGTTATCCCTCGTGTTTATTCTTTTTATACGTTTATTTATATGATATTATTATTTATAGAGTTAATTTATTCATAATCTTTATACTAACAATTTAGAGTTTTTAGAAATAGCCTATTTCAAAATCCTCTCCTCTAAAGATGTCCACATCATCATAATCCTACTTGGCAATTGTTCCAAAAAATTCTCCTAATTTTTAATACAAGCTTAATAATTATAATTATTATTAAAAACCGTTTTTTATTTAACATTAAATTGTACATAAAATACATAGTTGGTTACAATCAAATAATTATTAATATAATTATTGTTTCGATTAAAATTTATATGTTACATTTAAAAATTGGTACGTTACAATCAAATAATTATTAATATAATTATTGTTTCAATTAAAATTTATATGTTACATTTAAAAATTGGTACGTTACAATCAAATAATTATTAATATAATTATTGTTTCGATTAAAATTTATATGTTACATTAAAAAATTGGTACATTACAATCAAATAATTATTAATATAATTAGTATTCGATTAACGTTTATATGGTACATTAAAAATTTGGTAGGTTACAAAATTATAATAAATAACTTGAATAAATTATATTTTGAATTTTGGTCCGTTACACTATGACAGTAACCAACTAATTAAAAATTTAATTGTAGTAATTAGTTTTTAAGGTTATATAATTAATTTTTATTCATTACAAAATGATATTACTTAATATTAATAAGATATTATTAAATTTCAAATGTTATGAAGTTAATTTTTTGTAGGTTACATGAAATATAATCTAATCGTTTAATGAACATTTTATAATATTAAAGACGTTGATAATATTAATTTTAAAACGGTCAAATTAATAATTAATAGATATTAACCGTTATGGTACTATTTTTCTATATAAATAGTAGCGCTTTTGGGTACGAGTACAAAACAATAACAAAATATAGTTCTTATTTTTCTGTTCTCTGTTTCTCTGGTATCTATATTCTAAGTTATTTTTGTAATTTTTTCTATTGCAAAGAAAAATGTCTACGAAACACGACTTCATCACTGATGTTTCGCCAAGAAAACAATCGTGGACGTGAGGGTTTATTTTTTTTCTTTCATATCATTTTAGTTTTTGTTATTTTTTTGTTTAAAGTGTAATGTTTTAATCTTTGTTATATAGGGTGACCGAATTAGTGCGTTGTACGAAGAAATTGATCTACTAGTTCAAGGAGTAGCTCCAAGAGGGAGTGGTGCTCACAATTTCCTCATTTGATGTTGCTTGCAATAGTGGTTTGTATAGACCACCACGCAACGAATACGAACTGAATTTCACAATCAGCATAAAAGTCAAAATATCTAAATATGTTTTGGTCCCTACATACATGTCTTAGTTTACACCTGCATCTAAGATTTTCAATGATTCTTACAACAACAACTACATGGTTGGTAAGTGACTATCACTTTAAACAATATTATGGTATTTAAACAATATTTGTATAATCTTTGACAATTTTAAATAGGTATCGCTTTAAATGTACTCTTTTTAGAGAGTATGTTAAAGAGTTGAACTCTTTTCTATCTTCCGGTGAATCTCAAAATGTTGTAGTTGCCATTATGTTTGCAAAAGTTAAATTGTTTCAAGGTCACAATTTATAACTAGCAACGTGATTGTTTGTTTATATATATATATATATATATATATATATATATATATATATATATAATTGAATCATATTTTTATCATCAAACTAATTTTGAACCCCCATCCCTTTCTAACAACATGAAAATTTTAGTTTTAAGTTACTTAACATTTAATATATTATATATTGATGCAATTGGTGTCTTGATTGGGGTGAATTTTGTTTGTATGAAGACGTCAAATCAATTATATTAAAAACCCTTCAAGCACAAGATGTTTCCAAGAAAGAAAAATACAAAGTTCAAGATACACATATACAAAAGAACCAAATCATGAGGTAGAATGGCCAAAACAAGAGTAGAAGGATTATTCCACCAACATTTCAACTCAAAATACGTACCTGATTTCTTAGCATTTTGCCACCACTAAACGAGAATTGTAAATTTATCTAACAACACCATAAACTGGTTCTTGTGACAAAAATGTAAGAATCTTTGTCTATCCAAATAATACAAATGCCAGTCAACAAAATCAACTGAAAACTAAAACAAACTTTTTTTTTTGAACAATTGAGAACCACCGAAATGAAAAGAGTACCCTCGCAATAATTAATGGGAAGAACACAACAATTATCCAACCACTTTAGAATATTATGTCATATGCTACCAAAGAATTCACAGTAAAAATATAAAAGATCATTTTTCTCTTTTTCACATCCGTCAGAACATAAAAATGAGTTCATATTTAAAATACTCCATCAAGCTAAGTTATCATTTGTTAGAATTCAGTTATTGAAGAGCCTCCACGGAAAGAGAGAGACATTTAGAGGGTCTAATTTGTTCTTAATGAGATTTTCTAGAGCCATATGTTCATCATGCTCCACCTGCATCATCAGATGATATACCCCTTTGTCAATGTACATTTCACCATGATCAACTTTAAAGAAAATTATCAAAGACGCTAGCCTTAAAAAAAATGTCCAACAAAGGACAACAATATATCCCCTCCACCTCCTTCTAAGAAAATTTTTATGACATCGTCTCCATCCCATCCAACTCCAACCTACGTATCTCCTTAAACGACATAGAGTTATTTTGAGATAACTCAAAAATTCTTCTAAATATATTACACAAAGGACCGCTCTACAACCACGAATCATGGCAAAAATGTGTATTTTTCTCATTACCCTCCACTATCATCAAGTTGTCATCAAACCAGTTTCTAATCCCCATATCCGCCCCTATTTTAACACAATGGAAGTATTTTTACCATACATACGCCTAAATGTCTCTACTCTTCACATGAACTCCCTCCAACCTTGTAATACCCCGCATATAAAAAAAAATTCAATATCAATTATTTTATTTTTGGTTTTTTTAGAGAAGGGAAAAATGGTATCAGAGCAGACCTCTCCCAGTACGGTGTGGTTCAGGGACGAACCAGGCAGAAGCTGGTGGGCATGTAACACCCACGACGTGGTTTTCGATATCCCGCCAGTTGGATACGAAAGGTTCCCGCCAGTTGGAACGGGCACTATCCGTAAGGATGACCCCACGTTAATAAAAGGAACCGAATCACATCGAAATAAGAGGGATCCGGAGGCCGTGTAGGTATGAGACTACATGGTTGAAGGAAGGCTTATAAGAATTGTTAGGTACTACCCATATCAACAAGATGCATCTTATTTTCGGTAGCTCATTCCATAAGAACTCCATAGTTAAAGAACTCCATAGTTAAGCGTGCTAGACTTGGAGCAATTTTGGGATGGGTGACCTACTGGGAAGTTTCCCGATAAGCGTGCAAGTGAGGACAAAACACGCTGAAAAGACTCGTGTTGGTTTGTGGGGTTAGTCGGCAATCCTAAAAGCAGTCTGGGATGTTACAAACCTATTCTAAGAAGCTAAAACTTTAAGATGCAAAGTCATTGATCCATATTAGCCTCCAAAACCATTCACTTAACAAAGATAAGTGAAAATTCTACACTATACAAACCCCCAAGTGACAACTATATCGACCAAAACACACCTTATCTCACTTAACCCAATTGACTTTCCTAGCTTCCACACTCCTTCCACACTAAAAATAATAAGGATTCAATAAAGTAAATTTTACTTATGTGAGCCTTGATGAATGAAAGAAATTAAACCAACTGTGCTGGATATTGAAGGAGAATACAAAGATACATTACAAGAACAAAGATACATTACAAGAACATTGAATTGAATTCGAATGGGTGAACTTGATTTGTTTTTATTTTTTTAATTTTAATATATAATACATTATGGTATTTAATTTTGAAGAGATATCAGTTTGAATGTACTCTTTTTCTATCTTTCGGTGAATTTAAAAAGGCGACTGACAATTTTTTTAGCAAGCGTTAAGTTATTCCTAGGTAAGTATTTATAGCTATCGACTTGATTATTTAATATTATTAAAAAATACATATCTATTCATTTACTTGAACCATTTTATTTGTTTCTTTATAGATTGAAAAGTGATGTTACAAAATTATTTTCAATCAACTAAGATCAAATTCAACCGTTAAATTATAGAGACAAAAAAGAACTAAGGAAAATGTATGCTTATTTTGATGGAGGAGATTTTTTTTCACAATCCTTTTAGTAAATAAATTTTCTAATAAATGGTAAAAGAAAATTACCTTTATTTTTAGTTGCCTGATCTATCCTGCATTAGCATACTAGAAGAGTTTTTTTAACCTTACTCCTACGATCATCATTGAGGAGTTGAAGAACTTGCATGTAATTGAGTGGGTTGACATAGATCTCCTACCTCTTTCTTCCCCATGTTTGGTGGAGGTTTTAGTTTGTGGGTTTCGGTTTGGAACTTTAAGAAGGAGTAAGTGTTTGCTTGGAAAAATGAGAAACAATGAATTCGAAATCATAATTTACACTAAATATAATGAAATTAGGTTAGAATGTTTTAATTTTTTACTCTTGATCTCTAATTAAAAAAAAGAAGGGAGGAGATTAAAGAAAATTGTTTTCTCAATTTTTTCACACCGTAGATAATTTGCTTCCGAGAAAAATACTCTCTCCAATATTTTTGTAGAGACTCTCTCCAATCTTAGATATAAAAAATAAATAATTATATATTTTTCATCTTAAATTAAAACAATTATAACTTACTTTGACTCTATTTGATGTTATTTATCCTAATATACATTTTAATTCATGTAAATTTTATTTTAAGTATTTTTTTATCCTCTATTTGATGTTATTTGAGAAAACTAATTGCATATAAGTAAATTTTTGAAGTTAGAGATTTTTTTATAATTGAAATCCGAGAGTATTGTGATTAGATAAAAAAAGTAATAATTTTATTCATAGTGGTAGATTAAAACAGAGGTAATCATACCTCTTATTAATTAGATATATTTTTAAGAATATATTAATTATTTATAGTGTTTTTATATTTTAAGGATAGTTGTACTTTTGTCCACTATTTTATCACTCACAAAAATAGTTGTATCTTTGTAAAATTTAACTTTTTTGGTCCCAATAAACACTGATCTATTGTTTCAATTTTAAATATGAAAATAAAGTACTACATAATGTCAAAATCCTGAAATAAAATCAAACTAAAAAAATCATATCATATTTAAAAAAACTTATTTATGGGTAAATCCCGTTAAAGAATTTTAAATAAAATGTAACCCGTGCTTGGCACGGGGCGTTACACTAGTTTTACAACAAAACATGGGGTTGAATTTTATTGATTTTTTTTCCAACACTTTTTAACGGAAGATATACGTGTTGAAGGTAAAAAGACAAAGGACAAATGTATTATATGGTAAAAGACAAATGTATTAATGTAAAATGACGTATAATTTGAGACAAATCTGTTTCGCTAAAATGAAATATAATTTGGAAGAGATGATGTTAAAGAATTTTAAATAAAATGTAACCCGTGCTTGGCACGGGGCGTTACACTAGTTTTACAACAAAACATGGGGTTGAATTTTATTGATTTTTTTTCCAACACTTTTTAACGGAAGATATACGTGTTGAAGGTAAAAAGACAAAGGACAAATGTATTATATGGTAAAAGACAAATGTATTAATGTAAAATGACGTATAATTTGAGACAAATCTGTTTCGCTAAAATGAAATATAATTTGGAAGAGATGATGTTTTTTTTTTTAGGGGTGTGCTATATCAAATTCATCACCAAACTCCACAACTAAACTCCTAAACCTTACTCAAACATCAAACCCAAACCAAAACCAACCTTTTCCACCAAATTTCTTTCCAAACCCTAACCTTCACCAAACCACACAAAGTCAACTCAAGGTTAAGGACAATGGCTTCAAGGAGAAGTGGTAAGGAACCAGCAAGCTCTTCCGGAGGACCTGTGAAGAAGATTTCCTTCTTAGACTTGGCTGAGTTTTGATGATAACAAACACACATCACAAAAGAAGAAAAGCCATGGAGGCTCAAGATGAAGATTAAGAATGAAGATTAGTGTCTAGACTTCTTGGTTATACACTTTGTAAGTATGGCAATTATTTTTTGATTTATCATTCTTAACTTATGGAACAACTTAGAATGCTCAGAAAATAATCGCTAACATTTTTATAAGTCCGCATATGAAGCAATGCCTAAATATCTCTTGAAAATAAATCAGACACTCACAATGATTTTTATTTAAATATGATTCTGCATTAAAATATCTTTACATGAGAAAAAAGAATTGGTTTTGGAAATTGCATATTTTATTTTGACATTAAAATATCTTTGAGCATCCATTTTACTTGGACATAATGATTATGAGATTTTAATCTTGCATGTTTCTCTTAGGCATAATCAATTAAGATAGGAAGGAATAATCTTTCATACTCACGTTGGCAATGCTTGTTATCTTTCTAAAAAGGCATAGTTAGAAACTTTGGTGTTCCTTATGGTGAATTTATTTGGGTAAAGAAAGGTATTAACCCACAAGGACCCAAATCACAATGGGTACCTAGAAAGTACTATTAATTGTTTTGTAGGTATTTGAAGACCATAGGCTAAAATTGTCATATTTAAATTGGGTTCTTCAAAATGCAAGACCATATGATATGATAGTATTAAGATGGTTTGAGAAAGATTGACGCTTTGATGATGCTTTGGAATTTATGTGAACTCTATCATGTTCATATTTATTCATGACTACGGTGTAAGGTACACGATTTATTTGCATAAAAATATGACATGCTTATGAAATGTGCTTCATATTTTCGTCATGATTAATGATCATGGTATAGTGACAAATTTTTATCAAACTTATTTTGTTGCATATTTCATGTGTTTGTTGATTTGAAATTGTGATTGTTTTTAATTAGTTTGGTAACGTGATTGCCTCTATGACATATTGCATCTAGTAAAGTTTTTGAAGATCATAAAAAATTTCCAAATTAAATGTCATTATTAAAATTTTCAAACATAGAGAACCTATGCATTTATGTCATTTTTGTTTGATGCATACCATGAATAAAAAGTTGAGAAATATTATGATTTTTTTTAGTGCATGATTAGATGAATTTGTTTTCTTTCATGGTTACCTTGTAAATCCACGTAATCCATGGTTGAAATTTTTCATTTAGAATTCCTATGTTTTGCTTATCTTTGTTGTTGTTCAATACAATGAAATTATAGTAGGAAAAATGCATTTACTTGTGATTAATTGGTTGAGGTTTTAGTAACCATGCATAGCAATTAATTGTATGAAGGGAAATGTGAACTTGTGCCCTTAAGACAAAAGTTAATGAATCAAAAGTAGAAATAGTTTATTGGAATGTGTGCATTTCATTTAATCTTTAACTTTTTAATGAATTGAATGCACGCAATTTTAGAGAATATTTCTTATTTTGGTTTTCTTAACATGTGCCCTAAGGGCACAAGTTAACACCACCCTTGTATGAAAGATACTCAAATAAATATTCGTACTACTTATGTGCAATTGTCAAAGTTTCAGTACGCTTCATGAAACCAATACTAACTGATTGCATATCATGAAAATCTGTGAACAATTACTATTATCGATTTCATATCATATATGCAAAATCTATGTTAAAGATTGAATGCTCATTGTGAAGAAGATAAGTTATTTGTACATAAATTTTTTTTCCTTATATTTCGACCCTGTGGATTTTACCCTTTTTCTTCTTTTTGATGATGTCAAAAGGGGGAGAAAGTGTATGTTTGTGTTTTGTGTTTAAATTGTTTCAGGTTATCCAATTGCAAAACAAAGGGGGAGATATACAAGATAGGGAGAGTTTCATTGAGCAAACATTGTCAAAAGGATATGGTTTGTCATCATCAAAAATGGGGAAATTGTGAAGAAGATTTCCTTCTTAGACTTGGCTGAGTTTTGATGATAACAAACACACATCACAAAAGAAGAAAAACCATGGAGGCTTAAGATGAAGATTAAGAATGAAGATTAGTGTCTAGACTTCTTGGTTATACACTTTGTAAGTATGGCAATTATTTTTTGATTTATCATTCTTAACTTATGGAACAACTTAGAATGCTCAGAAAATAATCGCTAACATTTTTCTAAGTCCGCATATGAAGCAATGCCTAAATATCTCTTGAAAATAAATCAGACACTCACAATGATTTTTATTTAAATATGATTCTGCATTAAAATATTTTTACATGAGAAACAAGAATTGGTTTTGGAAATTGCATATTTTATTTTGACATTAATATATCTTTGAGCATCCATTTTACTTGGACATAATGATTATGAGATTTTAGTCTTGCATGTTTCTCTTAGGCATAATCAATTAAGATAGGAAGGAATAATCTTTCATACTCACGTTGTTTTTTTTTTTTGCGAGAAATAAAGTTATAGCATTTCATTCATCAAAATGTGTTCAATACAATATGGTATTTCTACCACCAACTGGGAACTAGCTGACAACAAGGCCGCCTTTGCTAAGGTATGGGCAACCTCGTTTGCTTGTCTCCGTACAAACTCGACATATGAGTTTACATAAAAATTGCTACAAAGAGATTTACAAAGTTCAATAATATTCCCAAATTCAGTGACACCGCAATTTTGGGAATTGAAACCATCAACCACTCTCTTACCATCCAGCTCAAAATCTACAGGTCCTAGATTTAAATTATGCACCCAATCTAATGCGGACAAAAGTCCTAACGCTTCACCAATATGCACCTCACAAATAGGACTAAAGCATTCTTGTTTAGCTAGAACAAAAGTGCCATTTTCATCCCTGATACACATTCCTATCCTAACCATGTTTGAAGCCTCTGAAAAGGATGCATCAATATTACACTTAAAACGACCTGGACTCGGTTTCACCCATTAGGAAATACGCTCTGATTGTTGGTGGGTAGATGAAACTCCTCGTATTAATTTTGCTGAATTCCAGTCTTGTATCAATGCCTTTGCACGATCAAAAACCAAAGCCTGCGTGTCCGTCACTTCGTTCCATATTTTGTTATTACGTTGTTTCCAAATGCTCCATAAAATACAACAAAATACAGCTGCATCTTCTCTTGTTAATACCTGTAGGGAACTAAAAATAATGCCTCTTGCATCTTGATTTTGGCTGAAGAAAGCGCTGACAGAAGGAAATATGTTCCATCTATTCCAAATATGCATACTGTTAGAGCACTGAAACAACAAGTGCAAACTATCTTCTTCACTCGAATTGCATAAGGCGCAGCTAGCTATGCAATTAACACCTTTATCTCGAAGCCTGCATCGCGTGGGAAGACAATTCCTGCAAATACGCCAAACTAAATTTTTTATATTCGGTGGCACGTTGAGCTTCCATATTAAATCCCATGCGCCTTGCATTTTAAAGTGTGAAGTGTCCAGCAGCTCGTTCATACATAAACGATAAGCACTCCGAACTGAATATTCTCCGTTGTTTTCCTTTTTCCAAACCAAGCAATCCTCGCGCACTGAAGGATACAAAGGTGTGTTGACAACATGCTCCACCACCTGCTGATTGAAAACTGAACACAGAAAGGGCAGATTCCAAGATTTCTGGTTCAGCAATAGACAGTCTGAGACACGAAGGTTGGCTAGAGTGGACGCCACATCCTCAAGAGGATAAAGAGTAACATTATCCTTCATCCAATAGTTGTTCCAAACCGGAATAGATGTGCCATCACCAATTTTCCACCTGCTTCCAGCTTTGAGAATGAACTTAGCATTGCATAAACTCCTCCAAACAAAACTTGGGTTGTGCCCTATACTTGCTTCCAGAAAATTGCACCTCGGAAAATATCTTGCTTTATACATTTTTGCAATAAGAGTGGCAGGATTTGTCAAAATTCTCCAACCTTGCTTTCCTAACATTGCAAGATTAAATGTTCATAGACTTTTAAAACTCATACCGCCATCATTTTTATGCATTGCTAATCTATCCCAAGACATCCAGTGTATTCCTCGCTTGTTAGAACCAGAATGACCCCACCAAAAAGAATTCACCATCTTTTCAATTTCATCACATAAAGATGATGGGAGTGTGAATAAACTCATAAAATAGGTTGGGATGGATTGCAGAACAGATTTAATCAAAACCTCTCTTCCTGCCTTCGATAGACACTTACTACTCCATGAGTTTATTTTCTTCCAGATTCAGTCTTTAATGAAATTGAAGGTTTCTTTCTTACTCCGTCTTATCATAGACGGAAGGCCTAAATATTTGCCTGTACCCAGAACCGCCTGCACTCCTAGAATATTGGCAATGTTATTATGGTCAGCCGTTGGAACATTGCGACGGCAAAATATCTCGGACTTTTGAAGATTGATAGCTTGTCCTGATGCCTTCTCATAAACAGAAAGAATATCCCGCATTTTCAATGCTTGAGTCTGGGTTGCACGAAAGAATAAGAAGCAATCATCTGCAAAGAGGAGATGTGAAATGATCGGTGCATTATTGCAAATCTTTACTCCATTGATATCACCTCTAGTTTCTGCTTTCTGAATGAGAGCAGACAGCCCTTCTGCACAAATTATAAATAGATATGGTGACAAAGGGTCACTTGCCGCAGACCTCTTCCAGGAATAATGGGACCAGTGACATTACCATTGACAAGAACAGAATAATCAACGGTTTCCATACATAACATAATCCATTTGATCCATTGCTGAGAGAAACCCATCTTTATCATTACCTCCCTAAGATATTTCCACTCAATTCTGTCGTATGCCTTGCTTATATCCAGTTTCAGAGCCACTTCTCCAATCTTTCCTTTGACTTTCGACTTCATATGATGTATGATTTCTATTGCAGCCATAGCATTATCCAAGATAGATCTCCCCGGGACAAAAGCAGACTGAGTAACAGAAATGCATTTATCCAGTACAATCTTCAACCTGTTGGCTAGAACCTTTGCAACTATCTTGTAAATCACATTGCACAAAGCGATTGGTCTCCAATCTTTCATTGTTGTCTGAGATTCCCCTTTCGGAATAAGGGCAATGTTTGTCGAATTTAAGGATGATGGGAAGGTCCCTAACGTCAACCAGCTACAACATTGATTAAATAGCTCTTCCCCACAAGTTGGCCAAAACTTTTGAAAGAATCCCGGATTAAATCCGTCAGGGCCTGCACACTTATCAGGTTTCATCGAGAACACCGCAGTTTTAAACTCTTCGATGGCAAAAGGTGCAGCGAGTAAATTATTGTCCTCCAAGGTGATAGTTTCATGAATAGCTTCAATAACAGGAGCGGTGTCACTGAATTGCGGCATAAATAGATTATCAAAATAATTTTTGCCACATCACAGAGCTTGGTTTCATCTATAACT
The DNA here is from genome assembly GCF_051527215.1 of Medicago sativa. NCBI lineage: Eukaryota > Viridiplantae > Streptophyta > Magnoliopsida > Fabales > Fabaceae > Medicago > Medicago sativa. Next base: position 47,859,839 of record NC_140750.1, read on the forward strand.
CGAATATTATCTTCATCAACTAAGGCTGTAATTCTGTTAACCTTTCTTCTTGAGGATGCCGCTGCATGAAAGAACTTGGTGTTAAGGTCTCCATCCCGCAACCAGTGTGTTTTGGCTCTTTGTCTCCAGAAAGCATCTTCCTGAATTAACAATCTGTTCATGCGGTTTTGCAAGTTGTTAAAACAATCGATGTTGTCGCTGTCCACCTGAACACGCACCTGCTCAAGTTGTTTACGGCAATCATCAATATCACGCTTTAGATGTTGAAAGTTATCACTGCTCCAGCTAGTTAAATCCTCAGCACACAATTCAAGCTTTTCGGTGATTGGGAAATTGCCATACGATGACCACTTATTATTAACAAAGGTTTTGAATTCTGGATCCATCAACCAGGCATTTTTCAAATTTGAACCGTGAATGATTATGGTGTTGCCGCACTCCTGGTTCACAAAGAAGCATAATTGGATAATGATCTGATGAAGGTGCAGGTAAATTTTCTAAAACCGCATTAGGGAATTGTCCTTGCCATGAATTAGAAGCAAGAGCACGATCCAGCCTCTCTTCCACAGCCCTGACAGTACCAAGGCATTTAAACCAAGTGTATAAATACCCTTCAGTGAATACATCTGTCAAACCAGCATCAGTAACTGCATTACAGAAACCGTTGATAAGCTAATTAGCTCTTTCATTATTCCCCTTCTTTTCATTTGGTGAAAGAATGTCGTTGAAATCGCCTAGGATGCACCATGGTAAATTGGAAGAACTTGCAAGTTGTCTGAGGAAATTCCAAGCCTCTCTTCTTCGCCCATGTGAAGGAAAACCATAGTAACCAGTCATTCGCCATTTGCCTTTACTGACATCAAGAATTTCAGCATCTATATGATTGCTGGAATAATTAAGGATAGAACAATTGATAGAAGACTTCCAATATAAAGCAAGACCACCACTTCTTCCTTGACGCTCAACAGAAAAACAACAATCATAGTCCAAGACATATTTTAATTCCTCAGTTTTATTAGCATTAGAGAGAGTTTCACAAAGAAAGAGGATGTCCGGTTTATAAACACGGACTAGGTACTTTAAACTAGGAATTGTACGTGGGCTCCCTAATCCCCTACAATTCCAGCTAATGATTTTCATGGCTGTTGGCGGGGCTGGTTTTCAGCCTCCGCCATTACAATATTTTCAGAAAATAAAGGATTGTTTTGGACTGAGATGAAGTTGTCTCCCACGCCATCCCCTTCATTCACTGTGAATATTTTCATACTCACGTTGTTATCTTTCTAAATAGGAATAATTTATATCATTTATACATACAACATTTTAATCAAATAATGAGTTGATTTTTTGCTAGTTAGAAAACGGCTAGTTTTAGAAATTTTCCAACGGCCAGAATTTTTGATATGCCAACAGCCACTTTTTGGTTCAAATATTTTTCATTCTCATTTTTATGAATAGGTACCATTTTAAATATGTTTCTATTCATTGGTAACTTTTTGAAAAATAGTATCATTTCATAAACATCTTTTTAGCCTCTATAAATTCAATTGAGAATCAAAGCAATTTAAACACAACAACTTTCATTATCTCAATTGACATTTTCAATATCACTTGCTTTCAAACTTTCATTCAAATTTTTTGGAAAACTTTGCATACAATTTTACATTTATTAAAAAAGTTTTCTGAGCACTAAGTCCATTTGTTAGAGTGATATTAATAAAGATATACAGCCATACATTTGTTATTCTTCAATTACTTTGTTGTAAAGTTTCTTGTCATTGTTAGTGAGAATTATTGTTTAAGATAGTGGGGTGCTATCTTGTGATTGTTGTAAAAGGTTCTTTGATTCGGGAAGATTCAAAGTCCACCAAAAGTGTTTGGTGTTTGTGTTGTAATCAAGAGAGAGGGTTTCTTTCTTGTGTTTATGTTAGAAAGATTGTTAGGGGGTCTTGGGGTGAGATTGCTTGTAACAGAGATTCTAACATATTGTATTCCTTCGCGGGGTGTGAAGGGAGTGGACTGACCCTAAGGTTTAGAGGGGAACCACTATAAACTCTCTTGTGTCTTTTCTTCTTCCCTTACTCTTTTATTTTTCCACATTCATACCTTCATCATTATTTACCGGAAAAATTATCAACAACGATAAACTCTGAAAAATTAACCAATATTCCTAGAAACCTAATTCACCCCCTCTTAGGTTACAATCTGAACTTACAATTGGCATCAGAGCAATACTAAAGATAACTTGCTTCTTTGATCCCGAAAATGGCTTCCGCTAAACCATTTTTAGGAGAAGGTCCTAATTCAAACCGACCACCATGTTTCACCGGAGATCATTATGATTTCTGGAAAATTAGGATGACAACGTATCTAGAAGCCCAAGGTGAAGAAATTTGGGATGCTGTCCAGAATGGTCCTTATGTTCCCACTACAACTGTAAATGGTGTGACTAGTATCAAACCCCAAACATCATGGGATGATGATGACCGGAAAAAAGTGTTATTTGACAAAAAGGCAAAGAACATTCTTCAATCCTCTCTTGGGATGGATGAGTTTTTCAGAATTTCTAATTGCAAAACGGCCAAAGAAATTTGGGACACTTTGGAAACAACACATGAAGGAACGGATGATGTAAAATGTTCCAGATTGAATACACTCTCTCAAGAGTACGAGATGTTTAGAATGCAACCAGGAGAAAAGATTTTAGACATGCAGAAGAGATTTTCACATCTTATCAATCATCTTGCAGCCCTTGGAAAAACCTTGTCCAACAATGAAATAAACTTGAAGATTCTCAGGTCACTAACAAGGGAATGGCAACCAAAAGTAACAGCCATATCTGAAACGAAAAGTCTTTCAAACATGTCGTTGGCAGCACTTTTCGGAAAATTACAAGAGCATGAAATTGAACTTGCAAGACTGGAACAACATGAAGAAGTAGTAAAGAAACATAAGAACATTTCCTTGAAGGCGGAGTCCAATGTTGTTCAACAAGATGATAGCACTGATGAAGATGAAGACATCACTATTCTTTTAAAAAAAATTGGAAAATTTCTACAAAAAGATAAAGAAATTAAAATTAATAAAAGAAAATTTCACAAGAATAATGATGCTTCTACATCAAAACAGAATTTCACACGTTTCGAATGAGGAAATGAAGGTCACATGAAGGCAGATTGTCCGATCCTTGCAAAGAAGAACAACCACACAGGAAAGAAAGAATTCAAGCCAAGAAGGGCCTACATTGCATGGGAGGACAACGATATAAGTTCGTCTTCAAAATCAGAAAATGAAGAAAGTGCAAACATGACACTAATGGCGTCTCATCATTCTGATGATGAAGAAAATGAGGTTAGTGATTCTGAAAATAATGATAAATATTCTTATGAAGAATTGCAAAATGCATTTAATGAATTGTATGAAGAATGCATTAATCTTTCTAAAACTTGTGCAAAGCAAAAGAAACAAATTGTATCTCCTGAAAGAAAAGCTTTTGATGCACAAGTAGAATTAGAAAAGGTTAAAATTTCTTCATGTAATAAATGTAAAGAAAATGAAACAAAAATTGTTGAATTAAATCAAGTGATCAAGAATTTTGAAAAAGGTCACAATGGTTTGGAAGAAGTGCTTAGTAAACAAAGATATTCAAACAACAAATCCGGGCTTGGTTTTTCTAAATTTGATAAACTAAACACCAATAAAACGGTTTTTGTTAAAGCAAGTACAAATCCCAACAACATTGAAACCAAGAAAATGCATGCTGTTAATTCTTTCAAGAATGTGAATCAAAGAATTAATTCTAAAGGAAGAAATTATTCTAACAATTCCTTTAAGAAAAATAATTCAAATATTAAGAATAATTTCTCCAGAGGAAATAATTTTGATTCACATCATGTTCATAATTTAACATGTTTCTATTGCAACATAAAAGGTCATACTCCAAATACTTGTTACATAAGAAACTTCGGTGTTCCTTATGGTGAATTTATTTGGGTAAAGAAAGGTATTAACCCACAAGGACCCAAATCACAATGGGTACCTAGAAAGTACTATTAATTGTTTTGTAGGCATTTGAAGACCATAGGCTAAAATTGTCATATTTAAATTGGGTTCTTCAAAATGCAAGACCATATGATATGATAGTATTAAGATGGTTTGAGAAAGATTGACGCTTTGATGATGCTTTGGAATTTATGTGAACTCTATCATGTTCATATTTATTCATGACTACGGTGTAAGGTACACGATTTATTTGGATAAAAATATGACATGCTTATGAAATGTGCTTCATATTTTCGTCATGATTAATGATCATGGTATAGTGACAAATTTTTATCAAACTTATTTTGTTGCATATTTCATGTGGTTGTTGATTTGAAATTATGATTGTTTTTAATTAGTTTGGTAACGTGATTGCCTCTATGACATATTGCATCTAGTAAAGTTTCCGAAGATCAGAAAAAATTTCCAAATTAAATGTCATTATTAAAATTTTCAAACATAGAGAACCTATGTATTTATGTCATTTTTGTTTGATGCATACCATGAATAAAAAGTTGAGAAATATTATGATTTTTTTTAGTGCATGATTAGATGAATTTGTTTTCTTTCATGGTTACCTTGTAAATCCACGTAATCCATGGTTGAAATTTTTCATTTAGAATTCCTATGTTTTGCTTATCTTTGTTGTTGTTCAATACAATGAAATTATAGTAGGAAAAATGCATTTACTTGTGATTAATTGGTTGAGGTTTTAGTAACCATGTATAGCAATTAATTGTATGAAAGATACTCAAATAAATAATCGTACTACTTACGTGCAATTGACAAAGTTTCAGTACGCTTCATGAAACCAATACTAACTGATTGCATATCATGAAAATCTGTATACAATTACTATTATCGATTTCATATCATATATGCAAAATCTATGTTAAAGATTGAATGCTCATTGTGAAGAAGATAAGTTATTTGTACATAATTTTTTTTTTCCTTATATTTCGACCCTGTGGAATTTACCCTTTTTCTTCTTTTTGATGATGTCAAAAGGGGGAGAAAGTGTATGTTTGTGTTTTGTGTTTAAATTGTTTCAGGTTATCCAATTGCAAAACAAAGGGGGAGATATACAAGATAGGGAGAGTTTCATTGAGCAAACATTGTCAAAAGGATATGGTTTGTCATCATCAAAAAGGGGGAGATTGTGAAGAAGATTTCCTTCTTAGACTTGGCTGAGTTTTGATGATAACAAACACACATCACAAAAGAAGAAAAACCATGGAGGCTCAAGATGAAGATTAAGAATGAAGATTAGTGTCTAGACTTCTTGGTTATACACTTTGTAAGTATGGCAATTATTTTTTGATTTATCATTCTTAACTTATGGAACAACTTAGAATGCTCAGAAAATAATCGCTAACATTTTTCTAAGTCCGCATATGAAGCAATGCCTAAATATCTCTTGAAAATAAATCAGACACTCACAATGATTTTTATTTAAATATGACTCTGCATTAAAATATTTTTACATGAGAAACAAGAATTGGTTTTGGAAATTGCATATTTTATTTTGACATTAAAATATCTTTGAGCATCCAGTTTACTTGGGCATAATGATTATGAGATTTTAATCTTGCATGTTTCTCTTAGGCATAATCAATTAAGATAGGAAGGAATAATCTATCATACTCACGTTGGCATTGCTTGTTATCTTTCTAAAAAGGCATAATTTATATCATTTATACATACAGCATTTTAATCAAATAATGAGTTGATTTTTTGCTATTTAGAAAACGGCTAGTTTTAGAAATTTTCCAACGGCCAGAATTTTTGATATGCCAACAGCCACTTTTTGGTTCAAATATTTTTCATTCTCATTTTTATGAATAGGTACCATTTTAAATATGTTTCTATTCATTGGTAACTTTTTGAAAAATAGTATCATTTCATAAACATCTTTTTAGCCTCTATAAATTCAATTGAGAATCAAAGCAATTTAAACACAACAACTTTCATTATCTCAATTGACATTTTCAATATCACTTGCTTTCAAACTTTCATTCAAATTTTTTGGAAAACTTTGCATACAATTTTACATTTATTAAAAAAGTTTTCTGAGCACTAAGTCCATTTGTTAGAGTGATATTAATAAAGATATACAGCCATACATTTGTTATTCTTCAATTACTTTGTTGTAAAGTTTCTTGTCATTGTTAGTGAGAATTATTGTTTAAGATAGTGGGGTGCTATCTTGTGATTGTTGTAAAAGGTTCTTTGATTCGGGAAGATTCAAAGTCCACCAAAAGTGTTTGGTGTTTGTGTTGTAATCAAGAGAGAGGGTTTCTTTGTTGTGTTTATGTTAGAAAGATTGTTAGGGGGTCTTGGGGTGAGATTGCTTGTAACAAAGATTCTAACATATTGAATTCCTTCGCGGGGTGTGAAGGGAGTGGACTGACCCTAAGGTTTAGAGGGGAACCACTATAAACTCTCTTGTGTCTTTTCTTCTTCCCTTACTCTTTTATTTTTCTGCATTCATACCTTCATCATTATTTACCGGAAAAATTATCAACAACGCTAAACTCTGAAAAATTAACCAATATTCCTAGAAACCTAATTCACCCTCTCTTAGGTTACAATCTGAACTTACAGGATCTCGATCAAAGAAAAGAGCACCGACTAAGAATCATGGCATCGCCTTCAAGGATAACAACCAAAAGGAAAGGTACAAACCTCTTATTTCTAAACCTTTGCATCCTTGTAGGTACCCTGACTCTCATACTTTGAATGTCTTTGAGATTAGGGACAATGCTTTTGAACTGTTGAATAGATTAGGATGGAGTGAGATGCTTAAGCCTATGAGGGGGTATGAAAATTTCACTTATGAGTTTTTAAGTTCCATACAATTCAAGAAAGATAAGTTGAATTTAGATGACCACGATCATAGAGTCTCCTTCCGGCTTTTGAATATTGATTACGAGATGTCCCTTGAATTTTTTTGCAATGAAATGGGCTTCGCAAATGCGGGGTTCATCCATGACTCTTGGAATCAAGCTCTAAAGTCGGAAGACTATGACCCTGCTAGCTTTTGGAAACGCATCACCGATTTAAATCAATATGTTTCACGTTCCAACAAGGCTAGCAACATTCATAATCCTATGCTTAGGTACCTCCAAAGAGTGATGGCTTGTACCATTTGGGGTAGGAAAGATGTAGGAACATGTAGGACGGATGAACTCTTCATGCTTTGGGCTATGCTTACTAATAATCCCGTGAATACTTGTTTTTACATGCTTGATTACCTTGCCTCCATAGGATCTAAGCCTAAAGATGTAGCTGATATAGTAGTGGGTGGTGTTATTACATTCATTGCTAGGAAATTTGGAGTAAGTGAGGAGGAGGGTATTAATCAAATTGAAGGCAACAATAGGCTTAACATAGAGACACTAATCTCTATGAAATTCATTAAGCATCATCCACCTGTTTACACTGATTTTTGGTAAGCAACCGCTGGTTTAAAAATAATTACTTGCAAGATCAACCAGTAAATCTTAGGAGCATATTTGTGCTTTTGTGTTATTTTCAAGAGATGTAATGTTCATAAAAAGTTAAATGAAACAAAGAAAATAAAAGCAATCGAACTCAACCCAGTTGAATTCAATCGAAGTTTGTTAAGTGAAAAAACAAAGAAATTGTTCAACATGAACAAGTAAAATGCAAAGATATTTAAGACAAAGAACTTAAATTGCATTAATTGAATGTAAATCGGTACACAGATTCATACATTGCAACTTGTAACTTGTTTCTCACTTCCATACGGATAATTTGAGTGTAAGTTTTGTATGATTGAATTGTGACCATTTTTTCATCAGAAAAACTACTATTTATACAAATAGAAATAACCACCTGAATTTGAATTCAAACTTATAACTATAGAAAACTAATAAGTCTTATCTATTAAATTTGAATTTCGAACGCGCCTTGGAGGTGTCCTTATCCAAAATAACTGTCCTTCGATAGGTTTCGTTTGTTGAACCGGAACATGTGCTCCCAGCAAGCCCAACTTCGATAAAAAACCTTAGAGTTAATTTTTTCTATTTCTTCGATGATAAGGTCAACTCTCCTTGACTACATTTAATGATAGCCTTTAAAAATACAGGCTAACAAATTGCCCCCAGAAACGTCATTGTCGACTCATCTTAGTGGTAAGGAGAGAAAGATGTTTCTGACCTCGACGAATATATTTCAGTTTAATCGACATTTTGAACTCAAATGACGTCATTTGTTCAGAGAAACAATTCAAAAAGAAAGATTTTGGTGTCCCCACCATAGTTAGTGGGCCACGTTCCGTCATTGGGAACTACCACTTTGTAGGAAACTGTCAACACAAGATGTTAACACATGTCCAGATCAAAAGGCTATAAAACATAAAGGTTTTATCTTTACCTTCTCACTTTCCAAGCTTTCCCATTTCACTGTTTAATCTTCTTTTTCAAAAAGAAACCATGAAAAAACCCTTTCCAAAAACTTCATCTTTTCCCAAAAAAAAAAATTTACACCATTCCATTCGTCTTTTTATTTGACAAACAGTTCTAATCATGACGAATGCAGAAAGCTCTTCCTCAAAGGCTGCTAATTGCGACGAACCTATTAATTTTTCCAAGGAATTTTCCGTTGGTGCTCCTGTATTCACCGAAGAACCAGACATCAAAGAAGCTGAAGAGAAAATCTGGAAATCCCAGGTAATTATTTCTTGCCCTAAATCAAAATGTGCATTATTAGGGCCACTCCCCTTAGACAAAGAGACCCCAAAAGGTCTTAGTGTTGTTTTTCCATGTTCTGAAGAACAACTCCCTTTAATCTTTACTAAGGGTCCATACGACCTGACTTTCTTAAAGTCTAAGTTCAGAACGGAGCCGAAGATTGGTGAAAGTGAACCCTACATTGGCTGGTTAGATAAATTAGAAAATAAGAAAAGGTCAATTTTGGAAAGATATAGGAATTTTTGACCTTATTCATCTTTCTAGGCAAGGACCCAAGTACCATAATGAACTGATAATTGCTGCCCTACACTTCTGGAATCCTTCGAAAAATAGCCTACACTTGAAATGTGGCATGCTTACGCCTACTCTGCTAGATGTCGCAGGCATTACTGGCCTTAAACCCACTGGCCAAACTTTCGATCCTGATAAGCATCAATCAGAATTCTCTCGACTTTACAAGACCTGCTTATGGCAACTTCATCATAGACCATTATGACACTTCAACCACTGAGGTTTTTGATACAGAACACATTGCCTTCTTAACCTGTTGGTTATCCAAATTCATTTTCTGCTCAAGGTCTATCCAGATTCCTAAAAAATTAACAAACATAGCCATTCGATTACATGAAGGCAAAGATATTTGCTTAAGCAAACTTATTTTAGGATCTCTATATGAAAATTTGAACCAAGCAGTGATCAACAGTAAAGAGTACTTTTCTCGAAGAAGTCTGATTATTCCTGGTCCTATTTGGCTATTTCAATTGTGGCTTTTGGCCACTTTTAGGACAAAACTGGTTGTTGCCCTTCCTAGTCGTCTTACGAAAGCATATGAAGACAGCTCTATCGAAGGCATAGTCTGGCCATGCTTCAATAGGGTAATAAGACTTCTCAAGACTTATTTTCTATTGCTTTTAATACCCTTTTAGAATGTGACACTTTTACTCCTGCTATGGCTCCATTCACTGTCAGACCTCGAGGACCTACTTGGTTTAGAAAAGAATTTCCATCAACTTCTGTCGAAGATGAGGCAGAAATCAATGCCATTTGGGAAGCTTATTTGACTCCCACGCTTCTGTCTAGCAGGCTCACCACTGGTGGTCCTTATGGGTTATATGGTTACCAACCAAATCATGTTGCCAGACAATTTGGGTTAGTTCAGCCTAAGCCTACTTCTTTGTACCAAAACGTAGATGACTTGAGGTAGCCAATGATAGAACACCTTTGGAGGTCAACTTTAAGTAAAGCTGAGAAACAAAAGCTTGTTTTCAAGCCCATGCCGTTTGCTTTGTCTACTCCATGCACTGAGGCATTCTTTCGATGGTGGCGTGAATATTACAAACGCCAGACCAATCGAGTGAATCCCGATCAATTGCTTCCTCAACTAATTCTTGCCTTTAATGTTATGCAGAACAGGACAAAGAAGAACAAAGGTACGCATATTCGAGAAATTCAGGCTTTTCAGAAATATTTTCAAACCACATATGACCCTCTACATTTAAAACGGACAGTTAATTATGCTGCCCAAACTTTAAGGGATAAAATTTACGATAAACTCCCTTCGATGAAATTCCCACCCTTCACTCCCAGTAAATATCTTTTTGCATTGCATTTTAAAACAAAATTCCCTCCATTGCCAACCAGTAAATTGGCATTAGCTTTTAGGCCACCATATCCAAAATGGCTACCTTGTATTTCTTCACTAGGAATGAAACAACAATTAATAAAGAAAGATGAGGATAAAGTGACTGCATCGAAATTGAACCTATACACTTTTAGAGGTCATCTTGGCTTAGACTTTCCTCACATTCGAATCACTTCTCCAATAGGAATAGGTATGAAGCTATCAATCAATTTTTAGGAAAAAATAAGCAATTTTAGAAAGAAAAACTATTGCCACTTATCTTGTATCCTGCCTTGCAGCTATTTCCTTGGATTCCAAAGATGGAGGTCAAAGTGATGATGAAGATGTCCCAAAGCCATCGAGGTCTAAATCAGGGAAGACATCAAAGAAGAAAAAATCATCGAAATCAGAGAAGAAACAGATTGCACCTTCTCCTGTACCATCTCCCAAGGAGACTGAGGACCTTACTCCTGACGATCACGTTAGTCCTGTTGATCTATCTTCAAGTATTACTTTATGTGATAATCTCTCATTATCAATGTCTTTTCAGCCTGATTCCACTTCTGGGGCCATTGAAGTTACTACGACTCCGGAAATGCCAAAAACCAAAGAAGGCCGAAAGAAAAGGAAACATAAAGTCCAAGAGATTACTATTGAGACTATGCATACCGAGGGGTCTCCAGTCAAATCGAGCCCAAAAAGGAGAAAACAAGGTCACAAGAATTCAAATCCTAACAGCGCTCAATCTTATGTAGGTGACAATGTTTCGAAGGTAATTTATCGATCTAATGTCATACTTAACATATTCTATTTCATGTTATATGGATAACCCCTTACAATATTTATTTTGTTTTTCAGGGTATCGAACATGGCATTGTTGATACATCTCAACAGGGTCAACTTTTCTCAACTGATAAGGAAATTCCAACTCCTATTGTTGAGGAAGAGGAAGGCGTCGAGACTAGCTCTCCTGATGTTGTTGTTACTTCTCCCAATCAGCTTTAAAAAACGCATGATGAAGGCTTAGACCTCGATAAATTGATTGAGGAGGAAAGGCCAGTTCTTGAGAAGAACGCCTCTGATCACATCGAACCTTCATCGAAGAAAGTTACGTCTCTGGCCAATTTAGACTTGGCGGATGCCACTATAAGCCAGGAAGAATTCGATCGTCTTGAACAAGAGAACCCTCTAGATGCTTTTGCTCTCTTGATGAAGAATGATGCACTTTTCTCGAAGAGCAGTGGTAAATCTTTGAACGTTTCCACTGATGCTCCGTCAGAGACATCAAAAGAAAATCTCTTAGCAGAATTTCGAGACAAAGTCTTGAAAGTCAATCTACTGGAAGCTATTGAGCACGATGAGAGCGTCATTGATGAAGTGAAAGGATTGCTTCACAAATTGTGTGAGCTTCCTTCTGGCTCTAAATTCCAAAACCTCTCTCAAGTGTTAGGGCCTCTTCTTGATAACATTAATCAAAGCTTTCAAGAGAAGAAGACTGATCAGGCCCAACTCGAAGAACAAACACAACGCTGTGATCAGATTTTGGCAGATATTTTTGCCTTCAATGTTAAATTTGAAGCCTTTCGACAAGAAACTCCAGTCACTCGACAGAAGGTGGAAGAGATCGATGCTGCCATTGCAAAACACAAGGCCGAAATCCAAAGCATTGGAAACCCAAAAGACCAATCTCTTGGACAAAGAGAAACTTATGAAACAAGAGGCTCATGTTGTCCTTCAAAAGGCCAGGGAGTCACAACGATCTCGACAGCAAATACAAACCCTCACTGAAAATTGCAATGTTCTCGATGGAAAGCTTTCAGAATTCAAGAGCCAACTCGACATACTTTTGTCTGAATTTGTCATTTAGTACAAATCTCTTTGTAATAATTTTCCTTTTGAAACACGTTGTTCCCTTTTTATCTTTATTTTGTATTCTATGACAGTATCCCTACCGTCTAAATGGCATTAACACTTTTTATCTCTTAGAAATTTCACTTGCCAAATTCATTTCTTTAAAATATTACAAGAATACTATTTAGGAACAGGTTTCAAGAAAAAGTAATGATGAGAAACCAAAAAGTTTCTTTTGTTTAACCAAACAAGTTAAACTTGCCTAGGAAACCGTAAAACTTCTTGTCAATAATGACATTTAGAGGAAAATAAAATAAAGAGTAAGTAAATAAACTTTACAACTTCCCTCTTTTTCCAAGGCATACCTGCATCCATCACTATGCCACGTGTACGCATCTGTGCAAGTTAAGAAACCGTAAAAAAGTAAACCCTCTCAACTTCTATCTTCATTATAAATATTAACCTTCTCTTAAAAGTTCTATCATCTTCTTCCCATTTCCATTTCTTTACACAATTCTCAAACCTTTCTTTAAGTTTACTTTTCTTAAAATGGATTTTCTAGGAGATGATGTCCTCATCAACATTGCTGCGAGGGTTGCTAAACACAGTATGTACGATCTCTTTTACTTTCAAAGAACCAACAAAAGGCATGCAACGCTTTGTAGGGATCCCATTATCACCAAATCTTTTGGCAATGACTGCATTCCGCTTCTTACTGACCTGGAACCAAGCCATGAGAAACTCGATTTCATGAAGCGTTTATGGGCTCATGGTAATCCTATGTTCTGTCTCCTTCGGTGTTCTCAACAAATGTTGCATGAGACACCAAATCTTGGTACCATAGACTGTTTACTGAAGAACGCTGCTCCTTTTAAAAGCGCTGAATACTTCCAAATCCTTATGAGGGCTATGGGTCCACCTCCTCTAGACTATGAGGGACTGATTGAAGACTTCAAGGAACTCTTGATGACCAGAAGGATGGAATGTTATCGGCTGGACATTCTGGGAGGCGACACTCCTTTCAGATTTCGCTGTACATCGTACAGGAGAGCTATGCCTACAGGCCTGATGCGTCTCCAGTTTTGCAACAACTGGCTTAACTGCCCAGGAGATGGAAGGGCGGGGCATTATCGCGGTTTTCTCCCCGCTGCTGATGAAGACTACAACTTTCACAACTTCTGCATCGATTGTCGCTTTGACCCAGAAGTTTGATGGTTTATCGAAGTCTTTGGTATGAATCATCAATGGTAGATTCACCAATCCTCAGATTCTGACTTCAGACTAGCATCGTTTAAGTTTTAATCTATCCTAGTTTGCTTTATTTACACTTTTTTTTTGTAATGGTTAGTTTATCCATTTTGGGACTTATGATGTAAATTGCCCGTTAGTTGGCACTATCTTTTAATGCCATGTTTCGTTTTCTATTTCAAACTATTCTTGTGCAATTTTAATTTCTTGCAACATCGGTTTATATTTTTTCAAATATTTTCCGTTTATGCGCATAGCTCGTTGGTCGTCATTTAATTTTTTAATTTCATACGCATTATTCGAGAAAACTTTTCGAATTTCCCATGGTCCTTCCCAACTAGGAGACCATTTCCCCAACACTCGACTTTTCTTTGTCCATTGGCAAGATAACTTTCCATACCAAGTCTCCTTGAGCAAAAAGTTTCGACTTGACTTTCTTATTATAAGCTTTCGCTATCCTTTCTTTTTGCTTTGTAAGAACTTCTAGTGCCATCAATCTTTCTTCGTCTAGATCCACTAACTCATCCAGAATCATGTCCCAATAATGATTCGTTGGAATCTCAAATTGTCTTTGGACTCTAGTTGATTGAAGAAAAATTTCGACTGGCAAGACAGCGTCATGGCCGAATGTAAGCTTAAAGGGTGTAGTATTTGTCGATTCTTTGGGAGAAGTTCGACATGCCCACAAAGCTTCACCAAGAAATTCATGACAATTTTGGGGTTTGCCCTTGGCTTTCCTTTTAACTATCGAAATAATATTTTTATTTGCTGCCTCGACTTGACCATTTGCCTGGGCATAGTATGGTGTCGAAGTTAATAATTTGAAACCTGTTTTTTCAGCAAATTTCACCATCTTTCGACCAGTAAACACAGATCCTTGGTCTGTGGTGATAGTTTCAGGAATGCCAAATCTGTATATAATATATTTTTGGATGAAACTTATCACTTCATCCTGTGTAACTTCTTTTAGTGGGATGGCCTCTATCCATTTGGTAAAGTAATCTATCCCAACTAAGATATATTTATGGCCTTTCGATGATTTAGGTTTTACTTCCCCAATTACATCTAAAGCCCAACGTCTAAATGGCCAAGGTTTGACTATCGAATGTAGTTCACTTGTTGGTACTCGCTGGATTCCAGCATGCTTTTGGCACCCTTGGCAACCCTTGGCAAATATGCCTCAGTTTCTCCAAGACATTTAAGTAAAACTCCCTCTGGAGTCTTTTTGAACAAATCGTTCCCGATAATCACGTAGCTCAAGGATTTATATTTTATTTCTCGACAAGTTGTGCCATCAGGATTTTCCAGATAATTAACAATGGGCTTTCGCCAATCATTATCGGATAAATTGTTAACAACCAAAATTTCGACCAAGTTTGTACCTTGTATTTGTCTATGAGATGCCTCCATACCCCCAAGTTTTGGTGTTGCAATTTGCTGGGGAGGGATTCTTTCGAACTATGCTAATTCCTAATCTCGATTGGCTCCTACTCTTGATCTTTCGAAACCTTATATCTAGAAGCTGCTTGAGCAAGGTCATTTGCTTCTTGGTTCTCCATTCGAGGAATATGTCTTATTTCGACATGGACAAAACATTTGAGTAACGCATTTGCTATGGTGAGGTATAGAATTAAACCTTCCTTGACGCATTTGTATTCTTTGTCAATTGTCTCAACAATAATTCTGAATCTCCTTTGATTTCTATGTTTTTAACCCCCAATTCGAGTAAGATTTCCAAACCGGTAATTAAGGCCTCGTATTCAGCCTCGTTGTTCGAACAAAATTGGTTAATTTGAAATTTATACTTAGTTTTAGTCTCGTCTGGCGAGACAATCACCATCCCAATTCCAACGCCATTTTTATGACTAGATCCATCGAAATATAAGTTCCAGCACTGATTTTCGATGCCCCCAGGCAACGGTTCTTCCACCGAATGATCAGCAATAAAATCAGCCACAATTTGGCCTTTAACGGATTTCAAAGATTGATAAGTCAATGAATATTCCATAAGTGCTAAAGCCCATTTCCCCACTCTGCTATGCAAAATAGGTTTTGACAACATATGTTTAATTATATCGAAATGAGAGTAAACACAAACATCAAAAGACTTTATATAATGCTTAAGTTTTGTACATGAGAAATACAAACAAAGACATAATTTTTCACTGGGGTGATATCTTGTTTCAGCATCATTCAATACCCTATTAAGATAATAAATGGCTCTCTCTACACCATTTTCATCCTCTTGTCATAACATACTTCCCATAGTATTTTCAGATGTTGCTATATACAATTTCATCTTTCTATCTTTTAAAAGAGGTGACAAAATAGGAGGGTTCATCAAGTAAGACTTGATCTCATCGAAAGCCTTCTGGTGCTCTGGTCCCCATTTGAACGTATCTTCTTTCTTCAGACGAAGCAGTGGCGCAAATGCTTGTGTCTTGCCACTTAGGTTTGATATGAACCTTCTAAGAAAGTTGATTTTTCCCAACAAAGACTGCAATTCTTTCTTGGTTGAAGGGGCTTTAGTCTCCATTATTGCTTTGGTTTTGTTTTGATTTATTTCGATTCCTTTTTTGTGGACAACAAAACCTAAAAATCACATACGCAAACACCAAATGCACATTTTAATGGATTCATTTTCAATCCATATTGCCGCATTCTTTTGAATGACCGGCGTAAGTGATCTAAGTGCCTATCCTGTGATGAGGATTTAACTACTATGTCATCGATGTATACTTGCATAAAGTCTTCTATGAAGTCGTGAAACATTGAATTCATTGCACTTTGGTATGTAGCACCAGCATTTTTTAGGCCAAATGGCATCACTAGCCATTCATAACAGCCTAATGCCCCCAGGCATCAAAACGCTGTTTTAGAAATATCTTCTTCAGCAATAAAAATTTGATTGTAGCCTGAATAACCATCAAGCATACTTAGATATTCGAATCCTATTGCTGAATCTACTAGCATTTCTGCTACAGGCATGGGATATTCATCTCTGGGGGTAGCGAGATTTAAATCTCTAAAGTCAATGCAGACTCTTATCGTCCCATTTTTCTTTTTAACAGGCACTACATTTGCTAGCCAATCTACATACCTGGCCGGTCTGATGAAACCGTATTTCAAGAGTCTTTCGATCTCTTCTTTAATTTTTGGTAAGATCTGTGGCGCGAACCTTCTAGGAATCTGCTTTACTGGTTTTTTATCTAATTGAATTGGCAACTTCAGTTCTACCACGTTTCGATCTAAACCAGGCATTTCGTTGTAATCCCAAGCAAAACAATCGTTGTAATCTTTTAGGAGTTCCACAATTCGAACTTTCAATTCTTTGGGAATCTTGGCGCTTACATATGTCGATCTTTTGACGGAACCATCTCCCAAATCTACTTCTTCGAGAGGATCTTGCACCTTCATCTTAATAGTAGAACCCATAGGATCTTCTTCGAAACCCAAAGGTTCGTCGTCATATATACAGTCCAACTTTTGATCGTCAAGGAGATCATCAATAGCATCTTCTACCGGAGTTTCGATCACCTCTTTTTGTGAAACTTCGGCCTCTTTAGCCGTTTGTAATTGGGATTCGGCCACGTAGACCGTAATTTAGTCCCAAAAATTGGGCTTAATCATGGATCCCTTTTTGATATCTCACCCCAGCGGTGAGACTGCACACTCCATCGATGAGGTCGTCAGTAACCTTCCTGTATGCTGAAGTTCTTGTTCTAAGTACATCTTCCTCTTCTAGGGGAGCTTCTCTATGATTCACCATTATGTAATCATGATCAATGAGCTCTCTTTCCCATACAAAACCATCTGGATGCAGTTTCATAGTGCACATTTCATCTTCAGAAACTACATATTTGGGACCCAAAGAAAGGACTGGAGAAATGTTTGCAAGTTGTTTATCGAAGTTCTTCTTGGTGATGGTATTGACTTCAGCCAAAAAATAACTTTGATCGGCCTCTACATTTTCTACCAAACCATCTTCTCTCCAGATAGCAATCCTTTGATGCACAGTAGAAGGTATTGCCCCCACACCATGGATCCATTCCCTACCTAACAACAGATTGAAGTTAGCCTTAGATGAGACTATCATGAATGTAGTTGTTCTTTTCACACTTCCAACTATCAAATCAACTTCGACAGCCCCAAGGGAATTGCCAGTTGTTCCTTCGTAATTGGTGTGAACTATGTTATGTGGTTTTAAATCAGAATCAACAAGCCCAATTTTTCCTAAGAAAGATTGGGGTATCAAATTAACAGTGGCACCTCCATCCACCAATACTTTATTCACTCCTACACCATTTATCTTGACTTGGATAAATAAAGGTTTAAGGTGATGCATCATCGAGATATCAGGCCTCTCGAACACTGCATGTTGATCTTCGACACAACCGTTGTTCATAACATAATAGCATAATGGCTTGTGAATAGCCATTTCTTCAGTGAAATCACTTTCCACTTCATTTACTTCGGAAGGTACATCATATTCGACTAGCAGCACTGACACAACATTACACACAATGTCGAGACTTGGGTCGGATTCAGAGAAATTTGAAGTCATTTCCTCATCCTCCTTCGGAATATCTTTTTTCAAAGTT
This sequence comes from Medicago sativa, assembly GCF_051527215.1. Taxonomy (NCBI): domain Eukaryota; kingdom Viridiplantae; phylum Streptophyta; class Magnoliopsida; order Fabales; family Fabaceae; genus Medicago; species Medicago sativa. The sequence goes on from NC_140750.1 coordinate 47,877,916, forward strand.
GATAAAGGGGAAAATATTCTTTCAGTAGCTTGTCTTTTGACCATTTCGAAAACAGTGTCCTGTTTTTCTTCCCTTTTTTCAACATTAGTGATGTCCTTCAACATGTTTACCTTTTTCTGGCGTTGATACCTTCGCCATTGTGTTTTTGTCATGGGGTTCTTACCCTTGTAATTGTTGTTGTAGGCATACTTATTGGAATTCGATGTTTCTTGCTGATGAGACGTTGTGGCTATTCTTTTCACCCATTTCGTTGGTGGGGCGGAGTAACCAGATTTCTTGCCCCCAGAAAAGACCCAAGTATCTGTAGGAGCCTTCGAAGGAGGATTGAAAGTCCGCCTGTGACTTTTACCTGGATTCTTCTCTGAAGTTTTCATCTTATAAGGAATCCCTCGTTTGTTGAAACCGAATTTTGGACGGTTATCAACCCAACCCCCTTTTCGTTTAGTTTGGGGTTGAAATCCCTTGACGGATTTTGCAGCTTCTTTATCGGAAACTGCGCTGCATCTTGGGCAAAGTATTGCGTGTGCGTTGGAAATTTTGCATCTGTTGAGAAAATCAATTAAATCTTCCTCAGCCTTAGGATATGCCACTTTCATTTTTTCAGCAAACTGGTCTTCAGTAACCACTGCATTTTCAGATCGATGGTCTTCAACAACCATCTCCTCTCCAATTTTAAGATTTTCATTCGAAATTGGGACCAAGGAAGGGGATTCAGTGCCGAACTCTTCTGAGATATCTACCATGTTTATGGCAACCACATCAGCATACATTGAGTTAGCCTTCTTCAAAGGATCTGCATCTATTTGCATTGGCTGTTTGGTTTTATCTCCAAATTTCAGCCTTCCCTCATCGAGAGCTTTTTGCACCGAGTCCCTGAAACAAGTACAACGAGATAAGTTATGGCCTAAGAAACCATGAAATTTAGAAAATCCCCTCTTCTTCCTTTGTTCTAAAGGGGGAAGTTTCATATTTTTTGGCACCAAAATTATGCCATCTGCAACTAAGAGATCAAAGATCTCCTCACATTTAGAAACATCAAAAGTATATGTCTTAGGAGGGTATTTGTAGTTTTTAGGTTCTTCTGGATTCTTTCCATTCGATGGCCTTAATAATTTGCATGTATAAGGCGGCCCATCTTTTAATTCTGTCAGGTTAATCTTATTTTCTTCGACAGCATCGGATCCCCAATCGAATTCAGGGTCACTGTCTCCTACATCTACATAGGCAACTTTTCCCTTTTAGGGAACTTGTTCGTCCGGGCTTTTTCAGCCTTAAGTCTTTCGACTTGTCGGACTCTGTCTGCTAATTGTGCCATATCTCTAAGATATTGGGTATCCAATTTCTTTCGAATAGAATAATCGAGACCACCAGCGGCCATTTCGACCAATTCATGTTCTGGCACTAAAGTAAAACATCTAGCCTTGAGAAGACGAAATCTATTCAAATAATCATCGATTGATTCATGCGTCCTCCGACGAACGCTGGCCAATTCTTTCAAACTGATTTTAGACTGGCCCATGTAAAATTGTTCATGAAAGGCCTTTTCTAATTGATTCCAACTATAAATGGAATAAGGAGGCAACGTAGTGAACCAAGTAAAAGCATTTTTCGTCAAAGAACTTGGAAAATAATTTAATTTCAAGTTTTCATTGTTTGCCATTTCACCCGCCTCCATAAGATATCAAGCAATATGTTCGATTGTTGACTCATTGGTTTCCCCAGCAAACTTAGTAAATTTGGGGACTTTCCAATTCCTTGGTAAGTCAGTCTCTAAGACATATTCAGATAAAGCTGACACAAAATTTGGCCTATGTAAACCCATATTAAAACCATTTTGGGCTAACAAAGTCTCGACAACATTTGCTATGTTATTATGGCCCTCATAATTGTTTCGATGGGCTTGCATGACCACTTGGTCCGCATCTTGGTGCCTATTCACCAATATTGGTGCCCTTTCGGGTTCTTCCAGAATCTATGCCTATGCCCTTGGCGGTTGCATTTGATTTTCAGGCACCTGCGCATTTTGACTAACTGCAGGGGGTTCTATTGACCCACCGTTTAAATTTCGGGTCAACGGTTTGCTTCGCGCCGCAGGGTCACCGAAAAAGTCGGCAATTCGCTCCATTTGAGCGGACAACGCTTGGTAACTATCGTTAGTATCTCGAGGATTAATCACTGCACCCATTTGTTGAGTTACCAAATTGGCCATATCATGGTTGGCCTCATCCATCTGTTGCCTTAATGCCATCATGGATGCATTTGTTAAAGTTTGTTCGGGTGTTGCAATCGGAACGCTCACCCCAGGAGTAAACAATTGGGGCATTGGCACATTTAAACTTTTTAAGAACGAAGACGGGTTTGTGTGTAGGCCTTGAATTAAAGAGGTTGGCATACCATATGGCATGTTTCGAAGACGGGTTTGCGTAGTTTGGCCAGGGACAGTCGATCCTGTCGGAATGGCCTGAGTTGTTTGAGCGGACATCGTGACTGCTGGGATGGCCTGAGACGTTGGCATGGCCATCGTTGACTCGACAGTTTCTAATATTGTCGTCGTGGTACCACTCGGAATTGCTTGCGTACCACCGGATGATGTGGGCGGGTTGGTTGTTGTTCCTGATGCGGCGTTCAAGGCCGCTGTGTTTGGAATGGAAGGAGGACGTACCATTTCAGGAAGTTGTTTTCTACTCCTTAAGAGCATACACAACACAAACCGACAATATAAATCAAACAAATTTTGATATGAAATTACTCACAAAGGCACAAAAAGGTCCCACTGGGCGTGCCAATTTGTTTACACTGATTTTTGGTAAACAACCGCTGGTTTAAAAATAATTACTTGCAAGATCAACCAGTAAATCTTAGGAGCATATTTGTGCTTTTGTGTTATTTTCAAGAGATGTAATGTTCATAAAAAGTTAAATGAAACAAAGAAAATAAAAGCAATCGAACTCAACCCAGTTGAATTGAATCGAAGTTTGTTAAGTGAAAAAACAAAGAAATTGTTCAACATGAACAAGTAAAATGCAAAGATATTTAAGACAAAGAACTTAAATTGCATTAATTGAATGTAAATCGGTACACAGATTCATACATTGCAACTTGTAACTCGTTTCTCACTTCCATACGGATAATTTAAGTGTAAGTTTTGTATGATTGAATTGTGACCTTTTTTTCATCAGAAAAACTACTATTTATACAAATAGAAATAACCACCTGAATTCAAATTAAAACTTATAACTATAGAAAACTAACAAGTCTTATCTATTAAATTTGAATTTCGAACACGCCTTGGAGGTGTCCTTATCCAAAATAACTGTCCTTCGATAGGTTTCGTTTGTTGAACCGGAACATGTGCTCCCAGCAAGCCCAACTTCGATAAAAAACCTTAGAGTTAATTTTTTTTCTCTATTTCTTCGATTATAAGGTCAACTCTCCTTGACTACATTTAATGATAGCCTTTAAAAATACAGGCTAACACCACCATTGCAATATGCCCTTAAACTCAATGTACCGATTTTATTTTTGCTTCCTAACCCATCTCGGACTAACACCGAGATGGAAGAAAATTGGTTGTATGTTGATGAACAGGTACATGAGCAGCATGATGAAGGAGAAGGTGCTAACTTGCACCATGAGGAGGAGCACCATGACCATGAAGCCGGTGAGCTACATGAAAATGAAAGATGGGCATGGATGCAAGCTGAGATTGAGAGGATGAGCACCGAGCAACAAAGGCAAGGTGTTGAAATTTTCGGGCTTCACAATGATGTTCAAAGGGGCAACCGATTAACACAAGAAAACAATGAGATGCTCCGCCGGATGATGCAACACCTTCATCTCCAAGGTCCTCCTTATGGACCCCAATAAATTGTGAGCTTTCCTCTTCCTCTCTTCCCTTCTCTCTTCTCTCTTTCTCTAAACTCTTTCTTCTACTCCTTCTTCTTCTTCATCTACTTCTTCTTCCTTTTCTCTTTTGCTTTTCTTTTGAATCATTGAGGACAATGCTTCCCCTAAGTGTGGGGGGGCCCTAATAAAGTGTCTAGAGTCGTAGTGTTTCCAAACTCCCTTGAACTTTATTCTTTTGTTTTGTTTTTATAGCGAAAGGCATGATAAAGTAGCTTGTTTTTAATGTAAATCATGGCATAAAATTTTTGTTTTGTCTTCTCTTAAAAAGGTTGTTTCTTGTACATGAAAGTAATTTCTTGTGTTTTTAGTGTTCTTGCTATACCCACATCATGTTTTATTGTGAAAAATTCTCCAATGAGAAAAGCACCCGGTTGCAATCTTTGAGTAAATGTATGAGTAGGTATTTTAAGAAACTCGTTCTATCTTTAGTGTTAACTTAGACCCTTAAAAGTCTTTAGAGTAAAAGTAATATAAGTTTGTGTGGGAAATAATTAATGTGCTTTATTGTTTTATTCTTTATAATTGTTAAAGTTAAATGGGGCGGGAGAATGGCATCAACATGTGAGGGAAAGGACAATCCCTAACTTCCTAATTGTGGTGATGATTCCCTAATTGAACTTAAGTTCCAAATCCCTCAAATGCGGAAATAAATTCATCAATGCTAGGGGGAAAGGACAGCCTCTCCAAAAAGACTTCCTACGCAAAGATGATAAAATTTTGCAGCACTGCTTAAGGTGATTTTGAATCTAGGGGGAAAGGACAACTCATCCATAAAGACTTCCTACGAGGATAGATAGCCCCTAAGCATCTGCAGCCCCTTTGTGCTTAAATTGTTAATCTAATTTAATTTTAACTAAATTCCCATCACTCTTATATGAAATGAAGAAAGGACTTTTCTCGGTTACTTTAGCTTTAGGGATAGAACCTGTTCCTCATAATATCTGTCTTATACAGGAGCAAGAAAAGGGTTGGACTGCACAGACACACTCACTTAAGACTTGTTGTTGGGTTGAATAAGTTCACAAGGAATGCTTGAGGTTGTGATTAGTGTACTTGAAACAAAACCTTAGGAGAGGCATGAATTTTTCAACTGTGTTTCCATGTTTAATCTTTCTTGTTGCTACTATGTCCATTGCCTTTTGCTTGAGGACAAGCAAAGATTCAAGTGTGGGGGAGTTTGATGAGTCATAATTTAGTCTATTTTTATGCATTATTTAGTATCGTTTTATTTAGATTTAGTTTTATTTTATTTTAATTTTATTTCCTTTTTGAATCTTTTACTTCAAATTTCATTTTATTTTATTTCAGGAAAGAATATATGATGGAAGGTGTCTTGGAGCAAAAGAAAGAGGTCTGGAGCAAATACAGTGCAAAAATAAGAAGATACGGAGACAAAAATATGTCTCCCACAAATCAGAAGCTTGGCACGGCCCGTGCCAACATGTGGCACGGCCCGTGCCACCCCTCTAAAGTCTCTTTTGCTGCCTTTTCTTCGGGCCCAAGTTACTCTGTTATAGTTTTACTGATTAGCCCTTATAGTTGCTTAGATTTTAAGTCAATTGTAAAGCTATAAATAGAGTAGCTCTCCATCATAAACATTCATCTTTTCTTGGAATTCAATAAGTGACAATTGTCTTTCTAATAAAAGTTCATCTATTTATTTACCTTCTTGTTATTTATTTTATGCTTTCTCTCTTCTCCCCCATGTCTACGATGAACATGAGTGAGTAGACTTCTTCTTGTCTTGGGATTGTTGTATAAGTCTAATGAAATAATCCTAACCGAACCAAGCTTTAACCCTAATTTTATGTAACCGTAATTTCTAATTTAGATTCACCGTTTTAACATGAATTAACCATTATCAAACTGTAGAAGCGAAAGTGGATGGTTTGATAATTGTTAATCCATCATCCCAAATATCAATTCATAAGGCGAAAGCGGAGCTTTGATATTGGAACAAGTGAATCTGGACAATAATTGCAAAGGCAGCGAAATAGTCTTTGCAATTATTGAGACATGTGTAGTTTCAATCCTTATAAGCTTCTTCTAGTAATCAAGTCAGCGAAATAGGCTTGGTTACTAGGGGTAAACTCTCACCGGACTTTTATCGGAAAGGTGAGGGGCTAAAGGGAAACCAGTCTTTAGAAATTAAGGTGTAAACCATGAAATTAGAAGTTAAAGTCTTGTCTAGTGAAGGGTTTGTTATTATGATGAACCAATGATCCCAAGGCTCCTTTTTATTATTGTTATTTAATTTCAGCCAACTGAACCTCCTTTTTTAATCTCTTTTCTCCTCTAATCATTCTTTTAAAGTTAATTAGATTGAACAACTCCCTAGCGGAACGATACTCTCTTTTACTACTATTACTTCGATAGACCGTGCACTTGCGGTTTGGCCTATCATCACTTCAAATTAAGTTCTCAGACTTATAATAAAAGTAAATGTACTACAAATACATACGAGAAACTCTTATTTGGTCACACCTCATATTTAGGCACACATCCATAAAGCTAAAAAATTTATAAAAAAAAATTGATTAAAGTAATATTGATTGATGTGACTATTTTATTTATCTTTTCATTTTTTTAATTTATGTGTGTGTGTCTAAATGTTTGTGCCTACACAAGACTTTCTCAATACATACATGTAGAAAAAATAGTTTTTGGTTAAGTAAAAAATTATGAAATTATATAAATTTTGTCGTTTAAATTATTTACGCTAAAAACTTTGTACCCCCTGACCCAGTGTCCTGGATCCGCCACTGATTTGAAGGCAAATTAGAATTCAATTAGAGGAATTTTTTTTTTGAAAGAAGGACAATTAGAGGAGTTGTCATTGGTTTGTGGAACATTTTGTATTGTTTTCATTCGAGTCGTTGTAATTCACTTTTATCCTAAATCATGCAACTCCAAAGGTGTTTTGTAGTGAGAAATCATGTAAATCAACAAATCAAGACATCCCGTGAAGGATCGAGTATATGAATATTGAAGACAACGGTTCTTAGAAGGTATTTGAAGACAATACAAAGTGAAGAAAATTCATTTCAAGTTCCAAGGCATTGCGAGATAGAAGAACAGGCGAAAAAGGGTCGAAAACTGCTGAATTTGCGCAGGAGAGGCTGCCACATGCGCTCCTGCGCATAAAGCCATGCGCCCCTACACATGGGGCAGTACCTATGCGCCCCTGCGCACCAGACCATGCACCCCACACATGGACACAAATAGGAAAAACCCTATTTTCACTCTCTTAATCCCTAAGTAATCATGCACTATAAATAGAGACCCTTGAACACTATTTTATTTATTCGAAAAGCTAGCGGTTCAAGGCAAGGGTCAAGCATCAGGAGCTTCAAGGCAGAGAATCTTTATTCTATTGTTCTCTCTAGGGTATGTTTTTCAATTGTTTTGTAATGATGTCGGTTTCCATGAGCAACTACACTTCTTCGAGTAGGGTTCCATGATGAACCCCTTCTTATTTGTTAGATTCCATTAATAATTTTTTTATTCAGTTTATAATCTAAAGTTTTATTTAATTCGTATATGACCGCTTTTATCAAAATCCTAGATGGATCAATATTTGGATTGACAACCCTCACTTCCATTCTAACAAGACAGTAGTGAATTGCTTAGTTTCTAATATTATCGAATCTAAGTATGAATTTAGGGTTATAACTCATCTTTAGGGACCCTCAAAATTTGAACGAGCGAATTGCGGGGATCAAAATAAACGTCCACAAATTCATCATGGACTAAGTATGAATTGCCAAATGCTTTCGTAATTTAATTTCCAACAAAGACAAAGGGGGGATTCATGGATTCCATAATCTCCGTTAAGCATCTAAATCAACCAAACCTAATCTCGCATTGGGCAGGACAATTAAATTTAAAACCCTGCAACCACTTTAAATCTTTTCTCTTTTATTTGCTTTTCAAAATAGATTCTGCTAATTACAAAGTTGAACGACAATCCCTTTGCAAACGATAATTTACTACTTTATTACTTGGTACAATTTGGTGCACTTGTCAATTTCACTAAAATCACCATCAGTTACCTTACTCTATTTCAGATAAAACAAACACATTGTTATTTACGTAATTCCTAAACATGTTATATTCTATGTTTTTTTACTGATTAGTATATGTTGATGCAGGCATGTATATATCATTTTTCCAAAGAGTTGGGGCCAAACATTTTGTAGACGGGTACAAGGAGGATCGACACCCAAATACTATGGCGTTTAACCAGATGGAAGGTATCACGGCCACATACCATTACCAAGATCATCTGCATTAGATTATAGTTACTAAGTGTGTCTTTTACACGTACCTCGATCACCGTTAGACATGCTCATTTGAGAACTTTTCTGGTATGGGCCGACACCCAACCATACATAATTTCCAAAGACCTTCTCACGGAAGGAGCCATTGGGTCCATGGCATAACGCATACGAGATCTAAGGTGAACAATCAATTGAGCCATGACACAAATCCAACACGAACAAGGTACACACATTTGTTCCTTAAAGGACTATGATTGTCTTTCATGAACATATGTCTAGGTAAAGGTGCAATGACTAAATCCTTAAACCTGCATTATAAATACCATCTCACAGACATGGGTCAGGTACATCAATTTCACCCATATACACCTATCTTTCCATGACACTTACTAACTTGAGCGTTGGAGCACATCCAAGTACACCACCTCTATTTGCAGAAGGCCACATGAGATAGATAAGAAGGATGTTGCTGACATAACTGTCCCTCTCAAAGGCCATTCAGTTACAACTCCATTGGGGATCGAACCTTGAAACAAATATTTCCATTTCTTTTCAAAGAGATCCCATCTTTAACACACAGCTCCGTTCAACCGTTGTTTGCAGTAAACCTCTATGGTAGAATGATTTGAGGAATGACACCACCGCTTCCTCCTCTCCCCCTTCAAATTAGTTGTGGCCAGAATGTCCAAGCTACCTCCACCAGACTTTTGCCCAATGATCACACTTTTGCCAACACTTTGTCCAATTCCTACAAATCTTAACCACCAAGTAATGAAGATTGTAAACTGAGAGAGCAGACAAGACTGAATTTATCATAACCACGCGACCACCGATGGACAACTGTTTAACGTGAGTTAACTCAAGTTGGTGTTCAGAACATGATTTAACTCACGTTGAATGTGAGTTAACTCACATAGGTTATACCAAATGTGAGTTAACTTACGTTGGAGGTGTTTTTGTCAGTTCACGTGGGAGTGAGCAATTTTGCATAGGAGAAGAGCAATTTTCATATGATCCGATAGTTCCTTGTCTGAACACCATTACGTGCTTGCAGGCCAAGTTCTGAACGAAGCTTGGGAGACGATAAATCTATCCAGTCGACTCATCATCGATCCCCCTCGTCTAGACCAGGTGAATCTTCTACCATGTAATAGTAAGTCTAACAATTCTGACCCAACAATAAAATCATCAAAAGCTTCCATTTCCTCCCTTCGAATGTTTTCACTGGATCCTCTTCTCTCAAAATCATCCCTGATTGCATTAAAATCGCAACACACATAATCTTTCTTCATTCTTTTCTGCAATTTTCTGCAGTAAGTCTGAACATAAAGCCCGTTGTCTTCTTCCATCACAAGGAGCATACACATTCACTACATTGACTAATTTTTTGTCTCCCCACTCTCCTTCCAACCATAAAACATGATCCGAAATAGATTTTCTTTGCCAATAACATTCCATTCCTTTTTAGTGTTCTTAATTGTTTTTATTTCCAACAAAACTAACAATGAAAAACCATCTTTATGAGAATCATGGGTACGTACAAAAGGATCATAGCGCTTAATGTTAAAAACTTCCAGTATTTCAATAATTCGTACTTTTTTTTTCCGCAGTAATATTCATACTTTATTTTAATAAGTACGTTCCACAATTTCATTTGCATAGACAAGTACATACGTTAAATGATAATGTCAAGTAGGCTTCGTAAAAAAAAAAAAAAGAAGAATGAAAAAAGGCTATTAATAGATGGATCAATCATTTGGATCAGAAACCTTGATATTTCCCTCTACCAAGCAATATGTTGGGCACCAATAATTGCACACTAATGTTGTCTATACATCGTTCCTTCAAAAAAAAAAAAAAGTTGTCTATACATCGTCCTCGCAATAAAGATGTTCACCCACATGGGGTACAAATGATTTCCTAAACTACCTTAGTAGTTGTCTCAGAATTAATTAATACTTAAAGAGATTTTATGCTGTAATAAAATTGATTAAAATTTTATTGTCACTATTTTTTTGATCAAGCTAAGAAAAGCAATATAAAACTCAGAAGATGCCTGAACCGCATACAAACAAACAATCCAAACAAACAATCACTACTAGTATTTGGAATTTTATTGTCACTTCTGATTGAGAGGATCACTTTTAATATTTAACACTTCTCAATTATTGAATACAAATGAATATGCGAGAAACATTCTTTTTTTTTTCCATTTCATTTTTTAAAATAATAAACTAAAAATAATCATCCTAAACATAATTTATCCATGCATCGCACGGGTAGATACACTAATTACCAAAAAAGAAAAACGATAAAAATAAGATTATTGTTATTTGTCCAATATACATAGTATTATCTTAATTAAGAATTTAAAAAGAAACAGTGGTTTGCATCTTCTTATAGGAACAAAGATATCATTTATCGAAAATGAGGTACACAGCAACCATGTTCATGTTATTATGATGACATAAACTTCAATGCTTCCTTGCGTATGTTCTTCACAAGTTCCTTTATGCTCAAGTTATAGCCTTCACCCAACTATAAAATAATTAAGATTAATATTAAATACAATGGTAAATAATAAAAACACCAAAATTCAAAGACAACAAAATGAATATATCAAGCAAATATATTGCAAAAAACCTGGAATAAAATACTTTAATTTTGATGATACCAAAAGTTAAAAAGTGGTGAAAAAAGTTTTTTGTTGCAATTTAAAGATAGGTAGGGTTGTAGAGAGACATTCACTACCTGAGCAATGATAGTAATATCAAGGATGGAATCTCCAAAGGGTAAAACACTACTATTGACAACACATAGTTGAAATCTTTGAATCTCGACCATAATTTTAACTAGAAGTCCCTTGTGATCCTTACATTGGATCCGAATCAACATATATTTCCCTAACACGTTTGCTTGCACTTGAAATATTGAACCAGCAACACTTTCATTGCGCTCATCAAATGATGAGGAATCATCATCACTGCAGAGGTCTGGTTTGGTCAGAACCACATGTGACTCTGTTTTTATTCTCTTGTTTTGTTCTTCTAAAACTTCCAAACGCTTTTTAAGCTCTTTCATGTATTTGATAGTGTCCACTAGTACAGAAAACTTGTCCATCTAACATAATTTTACACAAACCATCAGTGAGCAGTGTAATATGAAGAAAAAAAATAGGAAAAAAAAATAAGTTCATTTAATTATTAATTTTAAAGATCAATTAAAAGAGCTAGTTAATAGCTATGAGGGTAAATAAAAATTACTTATTGTACCTTTTTAAGGTTGGGAACAAGAGCTGCAAGAGCAATGAAGCTTTGGGTGAGTTTCTCTCTTCGCTTTCTCTCTGCCATGATATGATCCTCACCATTATTAGCACGAGACCTTTTGCTTTTTGAGGTTTTTGTTGAATGATTCTTATTTTCCAATTCAGTTGGAGACACTGAAACTGTTTCATTTTGTTTTGAGTTTAAGGTGGGGTCAAATCCAGAAAATTGTTGGGAACTAGTGGTAGGTGAATTTGGGGGGCTGTCAAAAGATGGGATTTGAACTTGGAAAGATGAAGAAAGTTTTTGTGTAAAGGTTTCATTGATTTTGTCACTATGATCAATAGTTTTCATCTCCATAATTGTCTTATCAATATCGAAGTCAAAACAATCCAACTTTGTTTCATCACTAAATGCGTTGCTGAGAGTTGTGCAAGTGGACCCCGAAGTTAAACGTTGTTGTTTATTTTGTTCTTGGAAGACATTAGCTATGTCATGTGAAAGAAAATCTTCCACACCAGTATCAAGGAAATTCAGGTTGCATTCCTCAACAAATAAATTGTGTTCGTCCATTTCCTGGGAAAAAAGGAACTGTTAAGTATATATTAAAGAATTAATTTATAATCAACCATTTATTTGTGATTAACTACGACAATTAAGAGCAAGTTTGTCTCTCATGTGCAAATTTGCACATGTTAATAAATTCAAGGTTGTTATTAAATTATATCTCTCAAAATTTATATACTCTCACTAGTGTTTTTTTATAGGAAATATTCACTTCTTAGATTCATTAATAACTGATATATTTAGTCTATATTAAAGATCAGATACATCAGTTATTTAAGAGATATTGCCAGGGTCACTTTTTTATACATTCCTCTAACACACTTCAATAATAATCAGCAACATCACATAATCAATTTTTTTTTGCCGCGATCGATCTGTCTCATCTCAAAGCTCTGGTGTCCATCAATGGCTTGGTCAATAGTGATCTATACTGTTTTAGAGATAGGGATTCCATTTCTTATGACATATTAAATTTATTTCCATCTTTAATTTTCGCTAGGTTCCATTTTTTGTTGTTGTATTTATTCAATTTAAAAAGGGCATTCTCTTTTGCATAAGTTTTTTCCGTTCATATACAGAAGCATAACATCATCTACAATGACATTCTCTTTTGTTTTGTAATTGAAAAACATGTAAAAACATTCTTTTGGTGATTGTTTACAAAAGATATTTAACTTAATTTGTCCATGACAATATTTGGGGAAAAAACAACTTAGATCTAAAAGTCTTTTTTATTTTTTATCATAAAATAAATAGTTAGACTTTTTTAAAATGGATCCGGTAATAGGTCAACAAATTAAAAAGATTGATGACATGTTAGTGTTATACTTGGAGTGTCTTAGAGAGTATGACCTTCACATTTTTTATTATTTAATAAACCGAAAAATGAATTGTTTACCGTAAAAAGTACAGAAGAAAACATTCACATATTAGATTCTATTAAAATTATATCTTTAAATCAATATTTGAATCATTACCTGTCGATATTCTTAATAATTGTAGAAATATTGTACATGAGAACCTAAATATGAGATGGTCAACTTAGGGATATTATGTATTAGGAGAGGCATTTGTATGTGAGGTCATTAATTATAGTTTCTCTTTAAATTTTGTTATAAACGTACTACAAAATGGTTTATTATTAAATGAATGATGACACTCAACTTGAAATATTTTGCAGGAAATTTCAAGTGTTAAGGAATTAATTTATATATAATCAACCATTTTCTTACCAAATCAGATAACCAGCTGCTGCTTGATGATACGTTCATAGCTGTGTTGTTGATTTCCTCCATAGTCTCAACAGTAACACTTATATACTGAATTTAAAACAAGGAAGAGCAATGCTACTATGAGCTGAGTTCTGAGTTCCAAATGTTGGATTTTTTATAGGACTAGATTTTAAGCACGTGTAGTAAATCAGGTATGTATCATTTATTGGCAACATGCTACTCTTAATGTATTTATTTTGAGAAGTGATAGCAACACTCTCTTTTGAACACTCTCTAGCACTCACTCTTTTATTGGATGAAATCAATGTATGTCCCACCACATTATGTGGGTTCCATTTTCAAAGTGTAGGTCCTATATTGATTTCACCCAATAAAAGAGTAAATGCTAGAGAGACTGCTCAAAATAAAGAGTTGCTAGCATTCCTCGTTTATTTTTGAAAGGTGTGTGCTCTATCATTTACTTGCAAGTGGCAACATGCTATTTTCAGTGAACACTAATGTGCCATGTCATTTAGTAGTTGAATGTGAGAAAAACATGGGGTTGAATTTTATTGATTTTTTTCCGAAACTTTTTAAGGAAGATACTCCCTCCGTCCCTTAATGTAACCATCCATTTGATTTTATTTTTGTCCCTAAATGTAACCCCCTTTTCAAATTACTAGATGCATTTATTACTTTTTTCCTAAACATACCCCTAATTAATACTACTAACTTGTCTTGAAATATAAATAGTCAAATTTAATACACATACAAACAAAGGACAATTTGGTAATATTAATACACAAAACAGACACATTAATTATACTGACAACTTTTCTTAAGAAATGTGAAAAATGCAAAGGGGGGTTACATTAAGGGACGGAGGGAGTAGTATACATGTTGAAGGTAAAAGACAAAAGAGAAATGTATTATGGGAGCTTCTATGAAGAAGTCGGGTAAATGACTTCTTCGGTGAAGTCGTTTGAATGGGCTAATCAGATTTCAAGCCATGACACGTCAGATGTTGGGACAAATTATAATATGGATCACTTGCTTCATATGTTCCACCATGGACAAGTTTATTTCAAGATCTTAACGGTTAGATTTATTTGGTCTCTATGTTATTGTGGTACATCCTCTACACATGATTTCTCTTATAATTCCAATTCTCTCTCCTCTTTATCACTCGTTCATCTCTCTCATATTTCTTTCTCTTTCTTTATTTATACATATTCTCTCCTTTCCATATTTTTATCAAATTACTATGTCACTCTTCAACATCTTCATCATACATTCATCATCTTCATCATATCTTCATCTTCTTCATATATAAAAAATCCAAAAAAAGAAAAAGAAAGAAATTACATAATTAAAAAAAGGCAAAATTACTCCAATGGTCATTTATCTTATTTAATTGTAATAGATTGGTCTTTTATCTTTATTTTTTCTCATATTGGTCCTTTATCTTTATAATCTTGCACAAGTTGGTCTTTTTTCATTTTCTATTAAAATCTGATGATGTGGCAAACCACATAGGATAATTTTTTTATTTGTTTTATATTGAAAATCATAAAACTCTAAAATCACATGATTATTCATCTTCTTCGTCTGATCTTCATGATCTCCTTCCTTAAACAAAAAAATAAATCCACCAAAATCCACCTCAAAATTTCATGAATTTATGTGTATTGTTTATTTCATCTTCTTCTAAACTCTAAAATTAAAATCCCAATTTTTTTTAACCTCCTTTTGATACGTTTTCCATCTTTCTATTTCTATGGCATTAAAATCCCAATTCACAAATTTCTAAAAAAATGGCAGCCCGCATATAACTTGATTGCTATTTTTGTTTACAATCGAACCCAACCGACTAATGAAATCAAATATAATCAATCGGAATGTTGAATATGACCTTATTGGAATAAGAACGAAGCAGAAACTGGAATTTTTCAAATCAGAATATTCGATGTAAGTCGATCTGATGAACTATCCTATCAGAAACTTAGTCAACATGGAAGGACATTTCTCCGACGAATGAAACGGACCCAACCGACTAACGGTATCAGATATAATCAATCAGACCGTTGAACATGTCCTTATTGGAATAAGAACGAAGCACGTAAATATTATTTTAGTATGTTGTTTGATTAATAAAGCTAATTTAAATATATTAGGTGGACCAATATTGTAGATGATCCATCGCAGATCATATTAATTTTTTTAATTTCAACCCTTTGATATTTTTTTTTGAAAAGTGACGACTAAATTATGGAGGTCTATTGTATCTAACGGTGCATCATCAACATGCATTTTTATTAACATTTCTTCATCATTTTCTTCATACATTCATCAAACACACAAGAAAATAAAAAAACAAAAAACCCATAAACGGAAATGCTTGTTTATTTAAGAAGAAACGGAAATGCTAGTTTTTTTAAGGGCGTTTTAATGGTAGTTATTACTTATTAGTACGTTTTTAATGTTCAACATTTTCCCAGAAATAAGATGAACATGTTCATCATCTTCATCTTCTTCCATTAAATCTTCATCTTCTTCATTTGATCTTCATCATCTTCCTTGAATTAAAAAAATTTGCAGCTTGAATGAATTGATACGGCCCAGTTATATAATCAACATAACGAAAAAAGTGGCACGGCAGCAGGAAATCAAATTCAATGGGATACGTAAGTGCAGTAATAAGGAAATAAGGGAATTGAAACATTAAGTGCAGAAACCAATTCAATGGGATACGTAGCAACAATAAAAATTAATAGGGATTGGAATTCAATTGACACAGCAATGGAGACTAACAATAATTGGAATTAAATAATCATAAAACCAAAGTTCTCAAGGTTCTAAACGATGCAATAGCTAGCGTGAATGAAATAGAAAAAAATAATTGAAATTAGAAACGTGAATGAGCAATGGCATCGTGAATGAGCAATATCAATGGCAGCGTAAATGCAAAAATAAAGAGACAATTGAAACTTTGAATTTAATTGAAAGTAGTTTGCAGAACCTCAACTATCAATTTATTGAAGTTGTTGTTCCTAATTTTTTATTTGAAAGGAAGTTGTTCCTAATTTAATTATTTAGAAGTTGAGTTTTGATTTTTGTGTTTAGAAGAAGATTTGAGGTGAACATAACAAAAATTCATGATATTTGGACATATATTTGCGTAGAAATTTTTTTATTCAAGGAAATGATGAAGATCCGAATGAAGAAGATGAAGATTTAAAGGAAGAAGATGAAGATGATGAACATGTTCATCTTATTTATGGATTTTTTTATTTTAAATAAAAATATATTTTATCAAAAAAATTATGTATTTTTTTAAAAAAAAATAGAAAAATGATTTATATGTGCTTTTATGAGAGATAAAGGACTTAAATGGGAAAAAAATAGATAAAGGACCAAAGTGTTACAAATAAATAAGATAAAGAACTCATAATGTAATTTTGCCTTATTTTTAATAATGAAATATTTTTTATAAAAAGGATTATCCAATGTGGCTTTTATAAAAAGGTTTATTTAAATATTTTTTAAAATAGAAGGAAGAAAAAGTCAAAAAGGAGAAAGGGAATAAATATAGTGTGAAAGACAACACAATAATACTAGTGAGGTGCTTAATCTGATGGTTCAAAAAAGCTAGTCTACGGTGGAACATATTGAGCAGGTACACAATACATACCATGCAACAATCAGCACACGTGACATGTGGCGCATTATTATTGGATGTAGGATAACTTCACCGAAGAAGTCAATTGAATAACTTCACCATAGAATTTTCCATGTATTATATGGTAAAAGACAAATGTATTAATGTAAAATGACGTATAATTAATTGGGGTTTTCTAACCTATGCAATGATAAGGAGTGATTAATGCACCACTTTATGATTGTCTCTAAATCTTATTAATTATTGGTTTTTCTTGAAAATTGGTTTTTTTTCTTCTTTTCTCCTCTCTTAACTATTGCAGTTCTTGTACATGCCACCAAATACAGAGAGTCAAAAGTTACGTTCTACAAACACACAAAAACTAAACATTTTATTCTTTTCTCACATCACTTTCTCCTTCAAATTTGAAAAAGTTTATCAAGGATTTTGGAAGTGAAAAAGGACCACACATTTGTACTCATATAATTTTTCTTTTTCACGACACATATGTTGATTGACAAGGTTCTAGTTCATAGTATTATTCACTTAAGTTTTTTTTTGTTCACAACATGATAGTCTACTATGTTCATGACAGACGAAAGAAATATAAAAGATGGTTTCATGTTGTTACAATTAATTGTCTTTCACCATAGTATATGTTTTCTCAGTGCAGTTTGCTTTTCTGGGGTTCAGTAAGTTTTAGGGGTCTTGAAAGCAGGGGCGGATCTGGACTCTCAATACCAGTGGGGAACAGTTTTTTCCTTCAAATAATTAAATAATACTAAATTTAATAAGAAGTTATATTAAAATTAGCAATCAAAATTACAAAGAAAATAATCTACTTTTCATTTGTTGAAAATGAACTAAAATTATATCATTATTAATTGTTTTGAGAACATATTCTATATAGGTTACAAGAGATGAATCAAATGGTCTATCGGGACACTGCATACAGACGAGTGAGCGTGTTGCACTCTTTTTTTGGAAGCAACTCGCACTTGCGTAGAAATTATAAATAAATAAAAAAACATATTTTCGTATTGATATGAATAAAAATATAGACATATGTACAAATTGTACAAAAATTTATTTCTATATTAAATGAGTAAAAATATAGACATGTGTATAAATTAAAAAAAAAAAAATTGGTCCCCGTATTAATATATAAGTTAGAATATAGACACATGTATAAATTAAAAAAAAAAAGTCATCTTATTAATATATGAGTAAAAATATAGGCACCTGTATAAATTACAAAAAAAAAAAAAAAACTATGTCCTCGTATTAATATATGAGTAAAAATTATACAGTGAACCGATAAAAAAAATATAAAAAATAAAATATAGACCCAAAATGGTGTGGCTTGGGCCATCTTGCTTTATTAGAATCCAATAGAGTTCGGATAGAAGTTCCTTCTGAAACAAGGGAACAATACATGTCAGATGATCCATTCCTAATCAATAGTAATATTTTGTTTAAAAAGAAAAGAAAAAAACTGGTGTGGAACTTGCCACAGTGTGCCCTGTTGAGATCCACCTATGCTTGAAAGGATTTTTTTTTTGCAGGTACATTGGTTAGTGCAGTTTGAGGGATCTGAATTTTTTATGTTGTTAAAAAATAAATCTCTTGAAGATCATATTGGTAGCTTTTTTTTTTTTGGTTACATGAGATAAGAAAGAAAAAAAAAAACAAAAGAAAAAGAAGCAAAGAAAAACTACGTCCTAATAAAGGACACTCCCATAGCATCAGCTAGTAAGGCTGATGATAGGCATGGTAATTGTTGATGTACCATCACAAGAGTCTCTGATTGATTAGCACCTATTTTTGCAAGTATATCCGCGCAAGAGTTTCCTTCTCGAAAAATATGATGAATGGAAATATCCCACTGCTTATCCAAATACGTCTGAATGAGCTTCAAGAGGTTCGCATAGTGATGAAGCCTCGACACTTCCTTTGACACTAAATGCACTACATGAAGAGAGTCAAAAAAACAAACCAGTTTCTTATAACCAGCCTCCCAACAAAGCTTAATCCCAATCATAAGGGCATGAATATATTGGTAGCTATTCTATGTGATAAACGAAAACCCCAACAAATAAATTCAACCCAATAAAAAAAAATGTACAAAAGAATAAACACAGAAAGAAAAATTGACAGCATAAGAAAGTGAAGTGAAATTTTCTAATGAGAGAGTGTAACATCCTGCTCGTCTGCTAATGGAAAGTTATCTGACAAACGTATCAGAGGACTAAGAGTCATAGAAAACAAGTATGGTGAGGAATGTTATGTACGATGGAGGATATTATTAAGTGATATTAGTAAAGTATGGACTTATGTATCAGAGTCAAGCTAAACACGTTTAAGGCGAGGGCGATTTGGTACTTTCACGCAAAAGGGGTATTTAAGTGGATTTGGCCCAAAATTATTCATTATCAATTGTTCTTTCTCTCTCTAGGTTTTCTTTGAGAATTTTTCTCCTCCTTCTCTCTAAATCCCACGCCACCTCCTTCTTCCTCTCTTCCACAATTCTTCTCTAAACTTCTCCCAAATCAAGAGACATGTTGTATAAGCTTTCCTCAAGATTTTGTGGTGCTTGGAAGCTTGGGTTGAGATGTTATCACTACTCCTCCTTCCCACTAAGAGAATCTCAAGAAGTTATGGTTTTGGATTGAATTGGAAGGGGAAGCATAAGATTGTGCATGAGATGATTCCTTCATGCTCAAGGAGGATGATTTGAGGTTGGGGTGATGATCTAAGGTTATGGATGTTGAAGAATCAAGGCCAAGAGCTAGGATGGGAGATTACTTGAGCTAGAGGCTTGGAGCTATCACAATAACTTGTCTAGGTGAGTTCTATAGATAGAGTAACCTACCTTTGGGTTGGATATTCATGTTTTATGCTAGTTTAGCTTCTATGACATTTTATTGAACCTAAAGCTATGCCTTGTGATACATGATAAATTGCCATGGAACTTGATCTTATACATGTTTTTGTAAGCTATTTTGAGTACATAAACTTGTTAACAATGTTTGGAATGAGTTGGTACATTTAGGAGATCAAAAATTGGAGTTTTGGGTCGAAAATGCCACGAACTCGCAGCCGAAACACGCAGGTTTGCAGCGCTGCGCCTGAACAAGGGCGCTAGGCGCCCAAAGTCAGAGAGGCTAGCGCTAGGCGCCCACTCTCTGGCGCCAGGCGCCCCTGACAGGGCAACTTTTATGTTGTTTTGTGCTCGGGTGCTTGGGGCCAGTCGTGTGGGGGTCCGATGCGATCGTGTTGACGTATATTTTTACTGTTTTCACTTATTTTACAACTGGAACCATCTTGACTTGGTTAAAACTTTGAATTTCTAAATGGTTTGTTACTTGGGTTATGGCATTTTGGGTCCTCGGAATTAATAGAAAAATGTACCGATCATTCATAGAACTTGAACCAATAATCATGGCAATTAAACATGGGTCACAAAGATAACTCAAGGGAGTTAAGCTTGATGGGGTAGTAATGAACTAAGGAAGGGAATGTATGTAGAGCCTCGGCTTAGCTAGTCGAGAACTAGTATGTTTAGCAAGGATCCTTAGGAAGATAAGACGCGAAGTGTATTCTCTTCGCATATGATTTAGTATGCCTTAGTAAGTATGTGAGCCGTGGATTGACTAGATGATCTATCCACCATGATTAGGCATGTTTATGAACAAGTATAGATTACCGATAATCGGATCGATCAAGGTTCCGAGGTAAACATGTATGTATGATTATGTTTAACGTATATGCACGACAAGACCATGATTAATATGTGTAGGTGACATGTCTCTTGCTATCCACATCAGGGGGATACAAGGGGTTCTCATAATGAGAACGATTCAAGCCGTAAGGGACCCGCATGTCACTGAGTTAACAAGACGTAGGTGCTCGTGTCTCTTGTTATCCACGCCAGGGGGATACGGGAGGTTCTCGACCTAAGGGGAACGGTTTAAGCCGCAAGGGACCCGCACGACACCGAGGGAGTCCGATGTACGTACATCGGTCATGTATGGGATTGATTTCGGGGTTACTCCACCCGGGACTATCCGTAAAATGAATCAAGATAATGTTTGTGTGTTCAACGCTAACCTAATGAATGAACTTAGATACGTTTATGCATGACATGAATACGATTATGTTCCTCATGATTATGATTATGTTATGATATGCTAGAATGGTTCCATGCACGAATGGGTTCTAGAACAAGGGCACTAGATGCTATGAAACAAGTATAAGACATGGAATAGAGTAAGTAAAGATTATGATACCGATGACGATCTTAGGTTCCTCTAATCGTCCGGTTTAGACTCGTGTCATGATATGCATGTTAGGCCTCGATACGTAGAGCGTATTCTTGGCATTGCGGTCCTAGATTCCCCCTTGGCCGCCATGACACGTATAGGAAGTGAAGCCTATAACGAGTGAGATAAGACTATGACGGCCCTAGTATGCACTACCGTCTAAGTATGCATGTCCCCACACACGTATAATCAACCGTCAGGTTGTAATGTAGACACGTGGTGACCGTAGGTTTCCCCTTGAGGTTGCCTATAGCCTAGGATTTAAGGGAACTCACTGAGACATTATGTCTCATCCCAATCCTTATTTGTTTCAGATAAGCAAGATGTTTATGCATGTTCGGAGCCGGATGGATATTACTTCAAGGGTTCGTTCGTAAAGCTGCAGGACATTATGGACATCAAGGATGTATTTTTATGTATGGATGAGTTGTGTTGTATTATTACTTATACGAACGTAACTTGATGTAAATATTATTCATTCGAAGTTTTTAATTGTTGTATATTATAATGTATCCAGTACTAACACTAACACACGTGCCAGACTTTCTAGATACGTCTGGTATGGGTGTTACAATTGGTATCAGAGCAGGTCGATTCAGACCGTGCCTTGGGTCATTAAATTACAACTAAGGTAGTGGGACCATTGGGTTCCGGGTAGATGTTCTAATTGTTGTTGTTAGTTGAGCCTGATCAACTCAATTTAACATTCAACGATTAGAATGGATGCCTGAGAGCTGAATAGGACCCAGGAGGAACGAAGTATATGATGAAGAAGTTTGACCGTGCCAAAAGGTGGCCGGTGAACTAATCAAGTGGAAGTGTGAATCCTCCGGGAATGGAAGGTATGTTAAGAAGGAACGTTCCAACAATGTCAGGTAAGAGGATAGTGATACTTCATGTACCCGTAAGTGAAGAAGTTGGATAAATATATATCTAGGCATGACCGAAGTTTTGGTAAGATATGTTGGAACGGATTTATGATATTCTGGAATGCCAGTGCAAGGTTACAATATAGTTAGTAGTCGACATATGTTGACGGAGTCAGCGGGCTCTCAGGATAGCAATATGAGAATGAAGTTAAGAATTTAAGAGAAAGTTTTATGTTATCAGGGGTAAAGCATTGATTTCCGACGTGCCAAGAATTATATCGAAAAAAAAAAAGGGTTGATGTTGCCATGTATATGTTATAGAATATTTCATGATAATAGGAGTGAATGATGTGCATTGTATACTTGAGAAAAGAATTTTATGCAATAAATGTTTTCTGAAAAATAGAGTTGGAGAAGCTCACCAATAGCAAGCTTGGGACGAAACTTTCTGTTTTTATGAAATCTTCCATTTCGTTCCTATGGTTTGCAATGACTATTGGGGAGATGTCTTCACCATAATCTTTTATGAGACGAAAAAAATCTTTTATGACATCAAGTAACGAATGCATAACATATCCTAAGATTTCTAAGGAAAGGACATGGGCAACCATCGATGAAATCGATACGGTTTAAGGTAGCTTGGAAGTTAAAGCGGTGCAAAGTTAAGAGAAATCACAGGGTTCTCGGATTATGTGGAATTATGACGTATCTCTCGAACCTATGTTTTGCTTAATTGACTTGCTAAGGCTCATTATGAAGTTGAACTATAAAGTTTAAAGGATTTTAAAAAGATTTACGCGTATGGGTGATTGAAGTTGACTTTTGAAAATTCACGAGATTATATAGGAACCGGTTTGCTACGACACTCGTAGAGCGAGCTAGACTTATTAGAATCTAGAATTGATGACACGTATATGTTATCAACTCGTTCTATGAATTCAGAGCAACGGCCGGGGCCAAAAACTCAATATATTTATAAAGTAGAAAATTATCAACGTCAATGACCTATGCGCTAGTTTACGTAGTTTTTTAAAGGAAAAATCAACGAGCAAGCATTGGTATGATTAAGCAAAATGTAGTATGCGAAGATACGAAGGTACCATGCTAGAGGTTTAAGAAAGATATGTTCAAGTGTTAGAGGAGTTGTTAAAGGAATTCGAGTTTCCTCGGGAACAAGTTCAAGTGTGATATGTATGGTAAATGCAACCAGCAAGAACGTAAGGTTTACCCCCCAAGTCAAATAATATGAGCATAGGATAAAATATCATGAGTTCTGAATTTACAGGACAAGAGTAAGGTTGTGATAAGCATGAATTGAAGTCTCAATTGCTCTAACGGGTTATAGTATTCATTTAAAACAACCGGTGGGAATCAGAGTAGCGCCATGGAAGTAATTGTTAATCACGAAACATGGTGAACTTAGTATGTATGAATCTTCGTGAAGAATGTTCGGTTGGTAAGGCAAGTTAGCAGAAGCATCATAAGACAAGTGAGGAGTTCTTGGTGTGATAAGTAAGTATGGATGTTTACATAAATATCATTGGCTAAGGTAAAAGTTTTAGGTATGTGTCATCACCTAAGTAAGATGATAATGGAAAGTATATAAGGTTCAGAAGGTTTCCTCTTGTGATTCATATAATGATCATAGCATCAAGAATGAAGACCGGTTTCAGGAAAAGGTATTAATGCTCAAGCGATAACCGTATGAGATGATAAGGTGAATCAAGTTATGTGTTCCTGAAGAAGGGGAACAGGTTACCGTCAAGTGGGTCAAGGCTCGTCTATGGTTTATGTTATGCAGTAATACGTGTCTGAACTACGTATAACAGTTAAGAAGGTAAGAATCCACCTTCGGAGTTAAGTATGTTATCATGAAAGGAGATGCAACTTTCGAGTTGTTCAATGAGAATCATACTTTTGTATGCGATACTTGTTGAGTGAAAACGATACTTGTTAAAATATGTTAAGTCATGATTTTTAAGGCTTTTAAAAGTTAAGATTGGTATTATGGAACTTGGGAACAATACTTTATTTAAACTCATGGAATTTTACATTTTCAAAACTGATAAGATACGTCGTAAGTAAACTCACTTAAGGCGTACAAACTTCAGGACCAACTTGTTATGGACAAGTTTGGGGCGAGTTGTTTAAATCTTTTTTTTTCAAGATATAGAAACTCGTCCGGTGGTTCTGCGGTACTATTACAAATTCAGTTTTGGAAATGATAATATTTTCAGTCATGTATATATTCGTTCCAAGAACCCGAATATCAAAGTTTAAGAAAATTTCTTTAAGCAAGATGCTAGAACACGTATCGTTATCATTTAACAAGTAGTGGCAATTCAAAGTATGCACATGTTATGGAACAACAATGTCCGTATGAAGCCAATATCCTATGGGATACAAGGAAATATGTTAAGAATGTATGATGTATGTGCAAGTAAAATTGCTAGAAAGTTTCAAGAACATGTTAACCACAATGTTGGTTATTAGATTGTCAGACGAAGTAACAATTTGATTTCACATTCTCATGTCAAGTTATGTAAGTACCCATTAATTCAGGTGCAAAGAAATCTCATGAAGTTGGAATATTTCTTAAGACTCGGAAAGATATAAGAGATTTGTGGAATTGACTATATGAGTAATGTATGTAAAGGACATAAGTCTCAAAGTGCGGTAAGAAGGATTAGGAATGTATGAAAAGATGTTTTAATGTTGCAAATAAGCACTGCAGGGCAAACCTGGTTTTCGGTAGGATTACAGTTAAAAAGGCAAATCCTGAGTGTTTATGATTATGGTAAGGTAACGTTACGAAAAGGTATATGTTAAGCGGGTAAGATCCGAGACCGAGATAATAAGTTTATGTGTAGCAAGGTAAGTTCTGAACCATGATATACTAAGAAAACTCTAAGTTTGAGTGATATTAAGGCCAAGAAGGCTATGCTCAGTTGCATGTGGGTTAAGAAACAAGATGAGGACATGATATGACGAACCCTTTGAGTGTGTATGAATCGAAATGTTTGGCTCGGACCAAAGATAGTAAGTTTTTGTCAAGATGATTGGTAGTCGATCTCTAAATTTCGAGGACGAAATTTCTTTAAGGGGGGGTAGAGTGTAACATCCTGCTCGTCTGCTAATGGAAAGTTATCTGACAAACGTATCAGAGGACTAAGAGTCATAGAAAACAAGTATGGTGAGGAATGTTATGTACGATGGAGGATATTATTAAGTGATATTAGTAAAGTATGGACTTATGTATCAGAGTCAAGCTAAACACGTTTAAGGCGAGGGCGATTTGGTACTTTCACGCAAAAGGGGTATTTAAGTGGATTTGGCCCAAAATTATTCATTATCAATTGTTCTTTCTCTCTCTAGGTTTTCTTTGAGAATTTTTCTCCTCCTTCTCTCTAAATCCCACGCCACCTCCTTCTTCCTCTCTTCCACAATTCTTCTCTAAACTTCTCCCAAATCAAGAGACATGTTGTATAAGCTTTCCTCAAGATTTTGTGGTGCTTGGAAGCTTGGGTTGAGATGTTATCACTACTCCTCCTTCCCACTAAGAGAATCTCAAGAAGTTATGGTTTTGGATTGAATTGGAAGGGGAAGCATAAGATTGTGCATGAGATGATTCCTTCATGCTCAAGGAGGATGATTTGAGGTTGGGGTGATGATCTAAGGTTATGGATGTTGAAGAATCAAGGCCAAGAGCTAGGATGGGAGATTGCTTGAGCTAGAGGCTTGGAGCTATCACAATAACTTGTCTAGGTGAGTTCTATAGATAGAGTAACCTACCTTTGGGTTGGATATTCATGTTTTATGCTAGTTTAGCTTCTATGACATTTTATTGAACCTAAAGCTATGCCTTGTGATACATGATAAATTGCCATGGAACTTGATCTTATACATGTTTTTGTAAGCTATTTTGAGTACATAAACTTGTTAACAATGTTTGGAATGAGTTGGTACATTTAGGAGATCAAAAATTGGAGTTTTGGGTCGAAAATGCCACGAACTCGCAGCCGAAACACGCAGGTTTGCAGCGCTGCGCCTGAACAAGGGCGCTAGGCGCCCAAAGTCAGAGAGGCTAGCGCTAGGCGCCCACTCTCTGGCGCCAGGCGCCCCTGACAGGGCAACTTTTATGTTGTTTTGTGCTCGGGTGCTTGGGGCCAGTCGTGTGGGGGTCCGATGCGATCGTGTTGACGTATATTTTTACTGTTTTCACTTATTTTACAACTGGAACCATCTTGACTTGGTTAAAACTTTGAATTTCTAAATGGTTTGTTACTTGGGTTATGGCATTTTGGGTCCTCGGAATTAATAGAAAAATGTACCGATCATTCATAGAACTTGAACCAATAATCATGGCAATTAAACATGGGTCACAAAGATAACTCAAGGGAGTTAAGCTTGATGGGGTAGTAATGAACTAAGGAAGGGAATGTATGTAGAGCCTCGGCTTAGCTAGTCGAGAACTAGTATGTTTAGCAAGGATCCTTAGGAAGATAAGACGCGAAGTGTATTCTCTTCGCATATGATTTAGTATGCCTTAGTAAGTATGTGAGCCGTGGATTGACTAGATGATCTATCCACCATGATTAGGCATGTTTATGAACAAGTATAGATTACCGATAATCGGATCGATCAAGGTTCCGAGGTAAACATGTATGTATGATTATGTTTAACGTATATGCACGACAAGACCATGATTAATATGTGTAGGTGACATGTCTCTTGCTATCCACATCAGGGGGATACAAGGGGTTCTCATAATGAGAACGATTCAAGCCGTAAGGGACCCGCATGTCACTGAGTTAACAAGACGTAGGTGCTCGTGTCTCTTGTTATCCACGCCAGGGGGATACGGGAGGTTCTCGACCTAAGGGGAACGGTTTAAGCCGCAAGGGACCCGCACGACACCGAGGGAGTCCGATGTACGTACATCGGTCATGTATGGGATTGATTTCGGGGTTACTCCACCCGGGACTATCCGTAAAATGAATCAAGATAATGTTTGTGTGTTCAACGCTAACCTAATGAATGAACTTAGATACGTTTATGCATGACATGAATACGATTATGTTCCTCATGATTATGATTATGTTATGATATGCTAGAATGGTTCCATGCACGAATGGGTTCTAGAACAAGGGCACTAGATGCTATGAAACAAGTATAAGACATGGAATAGAGTAAGTAAAGATTATGATACCGATGACGATCTTAGGTTCCTCTAATCGTCCGGTTTAGACTCGTGTCATGATATGCATGTTAGGCCTCGATACGTAGAGCGTATTCTTGGCATTGCGGTCCTAGATTCCCCCTTGGCCGCCATGACACGTATAGGAAGTGAAGCCTATAACGAGTGAGATAAGACTATGACGGCCCTAGTATGCACTACCGTCTAAGTATGCATGTCCCCACACACGTATAATCAACCGTCAGGTTGTAATGTAGACACGTGGTGACCGTAGGTTTCCCCTTGAGGTTGCCTATAGCCTAGGATTTAAGGGAACTCACTGAGACATTATGTCTCATCCCAATCCTTATTTGTTTCAGATAAGCAAGATGTTTATGCATGTTCGGAGCCGGATGGATATTACTTCAAGGGTTCGTTCGTAAAGCTGCAGGACATTATGGACATCAAGGATGTATTTTTATGTATGGATGAGTTGTGTTGTATTATTACTTATACGAACGTAACTTGATGTAAATATTATTCATTCGAAGTTTTTAATTGTTGTATATTATAATGTATCCAGTACTAACACTAACACACGTGCCAGACTTTCTAGATACGTCTGGTATGGGTGTTACAGAGAGAGTAAGAAGAGGGAGAAGGAAACAGAAGGGAGGATGCAGGAGAGAGAGAAAAAAAACAGTTTTTAAGAAAAGGATAATTAATTGACTAATTAATAAGATTTGGAGAAATCCATAAAATGGTGCGCATTAATCACTCCTTATCCTGTGCAATCTTGCACAGGTTAGAAAAACCCTAATTGATTTGAGACAAATCTGTTTCGCTAAAATGAAATATAATTTGGAAGAAATGATGTTTTTTTTAGGGGTGTGCTATATCATTTAAGGTCTTGCCGCTAAAAGTGCCTTGAAGATATTGTTTAAGAAATCCACAAAAATATTTTTTTTCTCTTTAAAAATAAAAGTCAAACACATGTAAAAGTCATGGTCACAGAATTTTCTATTTAAAAGTTACTACTTTTAAATGCTTCGACAATGTGACACTAGTTAATATTTTCTTATCATTTACGAGCAAGTTGCAAGTGTGCGATATCAATATACTACTATGTCATTAAATAAGGAAAAGAGCATGTGTGCTATATCAATTGTGTGATATTACACAATTGATTGGTAAACACCCCTTGTTCTTTTTTTTTTTGGTTACAAACACCCCTTGTTCACATATACCCAACCCATCAACAACCTTTCATATTCAACACAGTAAATAAAAAATCAAATTTTATTTATATTATAAAAACTATTTTATTGGACTAAATCACCATCCTTCATTAACATACTTTGGCTTAAGAAGGCTGGTTAACACCCCTTGTGATTTTTTATTTATTTATTGTCTTTTTAAGTAATGAATACAAATACAAACGTTTAAGTACTCAAGTAACAAACTTGTAATCCACAAAGATAAACACTCATATACAAACAATTTTTTTTTATATGCATAGATATGAGGATGGACATTATAATACTTTGTCCAAAGGATGCCATTGTCATCCCAATTGATTATGATAGAAAATTTGAGGGACACGCTCATGATAAAATATGGCAAGATCTTGTATGTGTCTCTAATTCATATGGTACCCATTGCAGTTGCCATCACTACTTATGGTGTTTGGGGACCGTACCCAGCAACAACAGTAGAGGAATTGAATGACTTACGATTGGAATTTAATTCAGTTGACAGACAGACCGTTGGCTGTCTGAAGTAAATACACCGGAGAAGTCTCATTCTACCATGTTTAAAGGAGCAATGATCGAGGACACATTTCTTCTATTTTTCAACTATACCATCCTTTATTAATTCATTTTCTCTGTCTCAAAATAAATGACATTGTTTAACTATCTTTACCCTTTTTCAATATCAAAATGTTATAATTTTTGCTAATACATACTCCCTCTGGCCACATTTATGAACAACTTTTGTCCTTTCAGATTCATTAAATAATTGATGTATCTGAATTATAATATTGTCTTGATACATAAGTTATTTAATAAATCTGAAAAAGAAAAAGTTGCTTATAAATGTGATCGGAGAGAGTAATTAAATATATCAAATGTTAAAGATGTGCGTTGGCATGTGTGTAACAGTCAACGATTTCACTTATTTTGGATTAAAGCCAGAGATCTGAATAAAGCCAGTCCAAAAGACAACTTCCCATTGCCTCATATTGATGTGCTTGTTGACAGTACTGCTCAATCCAAAGTGTTCTCTTTTATGGATGGTTTCTCTGGCTATAACCAGATACGGATGTCTCCTGAAGATAGGGAAAAGACATCCTTCATCACTCCGTGGGGAACATTCTGCTATAAAGTGATGCCGTTCGGCTTGATAAATGCTGGTGCAACCTATCAAAGAGGTATGACCACCCTGTTTCATGATATGATTCACAAAGAGATTGAAGTATATGTTGATGATATGATTGTGAAGTCAAGTGATGAAGAGCAGCATGTTGTGTATTTGAAAAGGATGTTTGAAAGACTGAGAAAGTACAAGCTGCGGTTGAATCCTAACAAATGTACATTTGGTGTAAGATCTGGAAAGTTGCTAGGTTTCATCGTCAGCCAAAGAGGCATTGAAGTTGATCCTGATAAAGTCCGAGCCATCAGAGAGATGCCGGCCCCTCAAACTGAAAAGCAAGTCAGAGGTTTCCTCGGACGTCTGAATTATATTTCAAGGTTCATATCTCATATGACTACTACCTGTGGACCAATTTTCAAATTGCTCAGAAAGAATCAGCCTGTTGTATGGAATGATGAATGTCAGGAAGCTTTTGATAGCATTAAAGAATACCTGTTAGAGCCACTTATCCTTGTCCCGCCAGTGGAAGGAAGGTCTTTGATTATGTATCTATTAGTGTTAGATGATTCAGTGGGTTGTGTTCTCGGTCAACAAGACGAGACCGGAAAGAAAGAACATGCTATCTACTATCTGAGCAAGAAGTTCACCGACTGTGAGACTCAGTATACAATGCTTGAAAAGACTTGTTGTGCTTTAGCTTGGGCTGCCAAACGCCTGCGTCATTATATGGTGAATCATACAACTTGGTTGATATCCCGAATGGATCCAATCAAGTACATCTTTGAAAAGTCTGCTGTTACTGGAAAGATTGCACGTTGGCAAATGTTGTTATCTGAATATGATATTGTGTACAAAGCTCGGAAAGCAATCAAAGGAAGCATCCTTGCTGAGCAGCTTGCTTGTCAACCTCTTGATGATTACCAGCCAATTAAGTTTGATTTCCCTGATGAAGAAATTATGTATTTGAAAGCAAAAGACTGTGAAGAACCACTGATTAATGAAGGGCCAGATCCCAATAGCAAATGGGGATTGGTGTTTGATGGCGCTGTTAATGCTTATGGTAAAGGAATTGGGGCCATCATTGTAACTCCACAGGGGCACCACATTCCTTTCACTGCTCGAATAACTTTTGAATGCACGAACAATATAGCTGAATATGAAGCATGCATCTTGGGCATTGAAGAAGCCATTGATCTGAGAATTAAGCACCTTGACATCTATGGAGATTCTGCACTTGTTATTAATCAGATAAAGGGTGAATGGGAGACTCATCATGAGAAGCTGATCCCTTACCGTGACTATGCAAGACGTCTGTTGACATACTTTACAAAGGTTGAGCTGCACCACATCCCTCGGGATGAAAACCAAATGGCTGACGCTCTTGCTACTTTGTCTTCTATGTTTCGTGTCAATCACTGGAATGATGTGCACATAATCAAAGTGCAGCGTCTTGATAGACCCGCTCATGTGTTTACTATTGAAAATATGTCAGATCAGGCTGATAAAGATGTGAATGATAGAAAGCCTTGGTATTACAACATCAAACAATTCTTGCAGAATCATGAATATCCACCTGGTGCTTCCAACAGGGATAAAAAGACTTTGAGAAGATGGGCTAGTAGATTCCTTCTGGACGGAGAAATCCTATACAAGAGGAACTATGACATGGTTTTGTTGAGATGTGTTGATAAGCAAGAAGCTGAGAAATTGATGCATGATGTACATGAAGGTACCTTTGGGACCCATGCTTCGGGTCACACCATGTCAAGGAAACTGCTAAGAGCCGGCTATTACTGGATAACTATGGAGCGTGATTGCCACAAACATGCTAAGAGATGTCACAAATGTCAAATCTATGCTGACAAGATTCATGTGCCTCCACACGCTCTCAATGTTATATCTTCCCCATGGCCTTTCTCTATGTGGGGCATTGACATGATCGGAAGAATTGAACCAAAGGCTTCCAATGGACATCGTTTCATTCTAGTGGCAATTGACTACTTCACCAAGTGGGTTGAGGCTGCTTCCTATGCAAATGTGACCAAGCAAGTGGTAGTCAAGTTTATCAAGAATAACATCATCTGTCGATATGGTTTTCCCAACAAGATCATCACTGACAATGGTTCCAATCTGAACAATAGCATGATGCAAGCTTTATGTGAAGAATTCAAAATTGAACATCACAACTCTTCTCCTTATAGACCTCAGATGAATGGTGCAGTTGAGGCCGCTAACAAGAACATCAAGAAGATTGTTCAGAAGATGGTCACTACTTACAAAGACTGACATGAGATGCTACCTTTTGCCTTGCATGGTTACCGTACTACGGTGCGCAGTTCAACCGGGGCAACCCCTTTCTCTTTGGTATATGGCATGGAAGCAGTTCTCCCTCTGGAAGTGGAGATTCCATCTCTTCGAGTGATCATGGAAGCAAAATTAACTGAGGCTGAATGGTGTCAAAGTCGGTACGATCAGTTGAATCTGATTGAAGAGAAACGTATGGATGCTATGGCTCATGGACAGTTGTATCAAGTGCGAATGAAGAATGCTTTTGACAAGAAAGTCCGACCTCGAGAATTCAAGGAAGGCGAACCTGTATTGAAAAGAAGGATAAGCCAGCAACCCGACCCAAGGGGCAAGTG
Organism: Medicago sativa; assembly: GCF_051527215.1. NCBI lineage: Eukaryota > Viridiplantae > Streptophyta > Magnoliopsida > Fabales > Fabaceae > Medicago > Medicago sativa. The sequence continues at coordinate 47,910,183 of NC_140750.1, forward strand.
GACACCTAACTACGAAGGTCCTTATGTTGTCAAGAAGGCTTTCTCTGGTGGTGCCTTAATCCTTACACACATGGATGGTGTTGAACTCCCAAATCCTGTTAATGCCGATATAGTCAAGAAATACTTTGTCTAGAAAGAAAAGAACAGCGTGGTAGGTCGAAAACCCGAAAGGGCGGCCTAGGCAAAAATGCGCTTCTCGGTGGATCGAAAACCCGAAAGGGCGGTCCAGGCAAAAGTTAGGGACGAAAAAAATGAATATGAAAAAGCTCGCTGAGATTGTACGCAACTCAGGCAAGAATGAGCGCCTCGATGAGCCGAAAACCCGAAAGGGCGGTTCATGCAAAAATGAGGTTGACAATAAAAGACAAGTAACTATATCTGGCAAATCACCATCACCCCTTGGGGCATCTGCAACTGTCAACGATCGTCTTCATCAGAGGCTTCTGTACTTGTGAATTCAAAATTTCTATGAAATATAGCGGTCATCGTGTTCAATGTATCACCAACCAATAAAATTACCATTTTCCAAGCTTTGTAAATCCATGAAGTCATGCCTTTGGCTGACTCTCACTCTTCTACATCAATTTGAGCCTGTGCTGTTGTTTGAAACTCTATTTTTTCTTTCCATTTTCAATGCTATATACAAAACATTTTCTTTCTATTTGATAATGTCAATGTCTGAAACAAACATCTTTTGAAAACTAAAATTTTTTTTTTCTGTCTATTTTGAAAGCAAACTTGAGCAATAGGGTATATTTCAATGAAACATGCATGAATAAATGAGTGTCAATGTCTATTTCAATACATGTTACAAGCAGGTTACTCCCCAGGATGATCTGTGGTCAATGACAAGAATGAAAAAACAGAATAAAAATGAAAAATGAAAAAAATGCAAATGAAAAGCTCGCTAAGTTGAAAACCCGAAAGGGCGGCTTAGGCAAAAATGAGCACCCCGCTGATTGACGACCTATGAAGGCAATTCAGGCAAAAATGGGGCAATGAAAAGAATATTATTCCCCGATGAATCGAAAACCCGAAAGGGCGGTTCAGGCAAAAATGGGATAGAAAAATGAAAAAATGAAAATGAAATAAAAGCATTGACCACAGATGCAAGTATCCAATGTTTACCCAGCACTGACACGCCTAGCAACGGCGACCTGTATCCAAGAATCTTCCAAGGGTCCCTCCTTTACAAGTTTTATTGCCCTCAGCCATGGTTTTGATACGTCTCTCAACGACGGTCTCTCCAAAGAGGTTTTCCCCTGTGAATATGTTGCAGCACGAGCTACTACGTGCCCAATATTCCAATGTTTTGTCTATCTCTACGAAACTTCCTTGTCAAATTACAAACCAATCATGCATTTCAAGCATTCATACATGCATAATCATGCATTTTATGTGCTCATACATTCAATAATCTTGTTATACCATACATACATGTTGCATTTCCAATCTTCACTGTCAAATTCAATCCAATTCCAAATTTCAATCCAATCTCAATTTCGATTCAATCCAAACTTCAACTGTCAAACTCAATTTCAATCTCCAATTTCAATCCAATCACAATTTCAATTTCAACTGTCAAATTCAATTCAATTTCAACTGCCAAATTCAATTCAATTTCAACTTTCAATCCAATTTCAACTGTCAAATTCAATTCAATTTCAACTGTCAAATTCAATTCAATTTCAACCTTCAATCCAATTTCAATGTCAATTTAACTCAATTCAATTCCAATCTCATTGTCAATTTCAAACTGTCAATTCAATGTCTATGTCTATGTCTCTGATTATTCTCATCTTTCAATGCCTCTTTCAATGTCAACTTTCAATTCAATTCGAATCAATGTCAATTCACTCTCAATTTGTTTTTGGGCCAACAAAAATGGTCATATCTATCTTTAAATCAAGTCAATATCGACTTATTCTCAATTTGTATCTTTCTGGATCAAACTTCCAATTTGTATCTTGTTATTGGTCAAGTGGCAAGTTCGATCCAAAGAACAGCTTGTACCTGCTTATATGTCTATGTTATCGGTCAAACGGCAAGTTCGATCCAAAGAACAGTTTGTACCCTTGCTTACGTTTTGTTATCGGTCAAACGGCAAGTTCGATCCAAAGAACAGTTTGCACCTACCTAAATGTTGTGATATTGATCAAGTGGCAAGTTCGATCCAAAGAACAGCTTGTATCTGCCTATATGGCTATGGTTTCAATCAAGTGGCAAGCTCGATCCAAAGAACAGCTTGTATCTACCCTTTGTCTATATCTCCGATCAAGTGGCAAGCTCGATCCAAAGAACAGCTTGTATCTGCCTATATGGCTATGTTTTCAATCAAGTGGCAGGTTCGATCCAAAGAACAGCTTGTACATATCTTTTGTTTGTATTTCCTTGGTCAAGTGGCAGGTTCGATCCAAAGAACAGCTTGTACCCATCTCTTGTTTGTATCTCTCGGTCAAGTGGCAGGTTCGATCCAAAGAACAGCTTGTACCTCTCCTTTGTCCCCTGATTTGTCTACCCTGTCAATGTCTACCTAAATCCCAAGTGATATGACATGCTCTGTTAGACTCCAGTTGTTTGTCTTGCATTCATAATCAAAATGTTGCATGACATTCATGTTTTTGAAAATCTGAGAGCGTATTTTTACGTCCAAAAACAGTGCAAATGTTAATATTTAAGTATCTTCGTCCCGTCAAATCAAAGACTTCGTCTCTTGACTCTCTGGACAAAGAAACTTAAATAGGGGCAGCTGTTATATCCTAATTTTGGACCTAAAAATACTAGCTCAATTCTCCTTTTCTTGCATTTTAAGTCATTTGATATGTCTCTGATTAATTACATCTTTCTCTGCATTTTATTTCAATGTTGTTTGCAAAATTCATGTAAAGGGCATTTTAGTCATTTCCTACGTTAAAATTTCTTTCAATCCTTGAAAAATTGTTTGAGTCTTTTCAACTAGTTTGAATAAGTCCTTATCTCAATTCTATGTCAAAATCCATTTCAAAAATTGCATTTGAAGTCATTTTAAGTCAGTTTAGCCCCTAGGGGCGTTTTAGTCTTTTCATGTGTTAAAGTCCTGTTAAATTTCTAAAAATTGTCTCTGAGTCTTTTAATTTGCTTGTATAAATTCTTGCTTTAGTTCTCTGTTAAAAAATCATTTTAAAATTGCATTTGAGTCGTTTCGAGTCATTTTAGTCCCTAGGGGCATTTTGGTCATTTCACATAAAATCTCTGATTCATTTTAATCTGCTTTGTTGCTTTTAATCGTCTCGCTTTATGTTAATTTTCAATTTACTTTTTCAGTTCAATTTTAGTTTAATTTTCATTTTGGTCCTCGTACTTTTGTTATTTGCATTTTAATCCTTTTTTAAGTTTGTTAGAGTCAAAGTCAAGGTTTGTTAAATTCAAGTACACATGGCATTGTTTCATTGGTCCAAGCATTCCCACATCACCTATAAATAGATGAGTCATGGTCAAGGTCAATGATCTAATCATTTTTTTTCACTAATTATTTTCAATCATTTTTCACAAAATACACAAAAATAACAAAAATCAATTTCTCTTTTTCCTCCTTCTTCTCTAAACCGTAAACACCTCTTTCCACCACCATAACCAACTTTTTTCCACCACTTCCTCCACCACAACAAACTTTTTCCACAACCTCTAACCACCATAACAAACCTCCACCACCACAACTTCATCTTCAACATCTCTCCAACAACCATAAACCACCACAAAACCACCACTACATTCATCACCAATTCACAAGATTCATCAATCTCAAACCAAAATTAAAATTCCAATAAGTGTGGCTTATACAAATTCATCCTCACCATCATCTATGCAAAATCGACTTTGTTTTCCTTCATCTCATCAATTCTCTTTTCTGTTCTTCGATTCAAACATTCAAATCTCTCAACATCACTATTGCTCGAAATCCAAACGCAATCAATAACAACATTGAGGCTGAAACCGAGTTGAATTGGATTAGAAGAAAGAAGCGAGAAGAAAGCAAGGTCCAGATCAAAAGAACCGAGGCCAGAATCATCGACGAAGAAGAAGGCATCATAGAGGTAATCACTTTCGTTCTTGTTCTTATTTCTTGAAAAAATTCGAATCTAAAAAATTCCGATCTAGAGCTTTGTTGACTGGTTATGCGAAATTTGAGCATAAATTCGAATAGAGGATGGAAATTCGGTTTCAAAGATGTGAGCAATTTTTAGATCGGAGGAGTTTCGAGTTCGCCGGAAACCGCATTTCTCGCCGGAGAAGATGAAGTTTCCGGCGAACTGTACTTCCAGTGAGAAAGAGAGGACGTTTCATGAAAGAAGAGGGAGAAAGCTTTTGTGTTGTGGTTGTGTTTCACGTGAAAGCTTCTTTTAATTGCCACTTGTTATGTTGTTTTATCATATGCGTGCCTGTCCATGTTAAGCTACTATGTGTGTGCTTCTTGTGATTTCTGATCTTGATCATGTGGCTATGATGAATCTTGCCTGAGCCCAAACTGTTTTGCTAAGCCCATGCTGTTTCTGTTTGACTGTTTGCTATGTAAACCCCCCCTTTTCTATGCGTTTGTGATGAATCTTGCTGTTTACACCCCCTGCCATGCCTAAGAGCTCTTGGAAAATTCCACAAAATTTCTAATGATTTTCTTGTGTCTTTTGATGAATCTTGATGCCGTTTGCATGTTGAATATTGATTAGAGGTATGAGAAATATTTTGTGTTCTTGTTAATTCAATATTTTGATTCTTGTTAAAATCATGTTAAAAAAACTCTTAAGTGTTTGTGAATTTTTTTTTCTTGTAGTAATTTTGGCATTTGAAATCTATCATTTGTGATGGGTTTCATGCCAAAATTCACCTCAAGATTATGTGTAACCTTTCCTTACTTGTAGCTCACTTTTTGTTAATATTCTTGTGAAATTGTGATGTGATTTTGGGCTTGGATGTTGGTACATGATTGTGGCCTTAGACATATAATTTCGTGGAATAAATTTGCCTCTTAATGTGGTGTATACTTGCTGTCTTGGTATAGTTTTTGTGGATTTTATTTTGGTAAATAATGTGAAGCTATCTTGTGAAATAAAAGTGCATAAAGAACTTGAAAATCTTGTAAACTTTGGCATGGTTAAATCCTTAGATTCTCATGTTGGTCCTCTTGAAATAAGTCATCTAAAACTTCACTAATATCATGAGGATTTAGGCCTTTAACCTTGCTTTAGAATTGTGTTAAAATGTCAAGTTTCTTTTATCACTTTTGGTTAATTTTGCTTGTTACTTCACTTTCAAGTCACATTTCCTTTACTATGCCTTTAGTATGTTGTTTCTATTTCACTCATGCTACTAACCCTTCTTGTTTCATGTCTCATTTCCATAGCATTTCACATCATACTTTCATCTCTTATTTTCTTACACTTTAAAGTTCATGCAAAAGTTAGAATGTAATAACCTAGGGATTCTTGTAATATTACTTTCATGTCATTTACTTTTCTTGCAAGACCATAGAATGTATCTAGACCAATGATGTAAAGGACAATGGACTCTAATAATGTACACCGACACAAGCACCGACACATGCACACACCTCACTTTAGATGTATGCTTAGAATATGCATGTTTAGATGTATGTTTAGGATTGTATGTTTAGATGAATGCTTAGGATTTACACTTAGAAAAATCAATTTTCCAAAGAAATATGAACAACATCATTCAAATAATTTTCCAAAGAAACCTTGGGATCAAAATCCCATTGAATTTTCCTTTTCTTTTCTTAATCAAATTTTAATGAACCTTAACCATACTTAGACCACATTTTGCAAAATAACTAATCTCACCTCACATTTTTCCAATCTTATGCTCTTGAGGCCTCTCTCTTATTCTTCAAATTCCAATTTTCAAACTTAAAATCAACCAACAAAAACAAAAACATTTTTGGAAGAGAACTACGGTGGATTTGATCCCTTAAACGGGTACGTAGGCAAGGAACAAATTTCCTTCAATTCAACTAAAATAAAAATTCAAACACTTTCTCTTGCCTCCAATTCTTCACTTAGAATATTTTTAGGCTTAATATCACTTTCAACATAGCATTTAAAAATAAAGCGCGCGCGTAGAAATTAAAGACGGTTCCTATAGGATACTATAGTCGTTATGGGTGCCTAACACCTTCCCGTAGCGAAAACAACTCCCGGACCTCGATTCTCAAGGGTTTTGCTTACTTTTTCCCTTCCCAAGAAAAAATGAGATATCACCGGTTTAAAAGGTTCAAACGTAATCAATGTTTGACACCCGAAAACCAAGATAAAACAGGTAGCACCTAAGAATTTAAAAATCCCACCACTAGAGCAACGTAAGAAAAGAGGTTTTGCAAATACCATAATTATTTGGGACATAACACCTCACTATGTTCCCTTTTTAGGGATTTAGTTCAGAGAGGTCTCAATGAAGGCGGGATGAAGTTTGGAGACAAGCCAAAGCCTTAAATGCAAGTAGACTCTGATCCTTTAAAAGATGTGAGTATGATGTACACTGACATTGTGGGCTGCAATATGGTTGAAGCAATTGTTGATACTTTCGAAGGCTTGTCTGTCAAAGCAGAAGTTGAAACAGGAGCTGATGTTGTAGAATGTCAAATGGTGGATATCACTAAAGATGCAGGATACGTCGAAGAGACTACCCTAGAACCTCAGTTTGACGAGAAGTTTAAGGCAACCTATCCTACAGCTGAAGAAGAACAGATTGACTTCCTCAATCGATGCAGACTAAAGAATTCTGAGGTAATGCTTTGCCCTAGATGTAGTGTTGTATTCGACAAAGAAGTATGCTTACAACAACAATTACAAGGGCAAGAACCCCATGACAAGGACTCAATGGAGAAGGTACCAGAGGTCCAAAAAAGGCGTTGCTGCAATCCTCGAAGACAAAAATATTGACCCAAATGATAGTCAAAGAATGGTCGAATCAGGAAGAAGACCAGCGAAAGAAAGGTTATCTCTTCCCTTAGTCAAAGACGATCTTGATGAAGATGATGAATTGGATTCAGAGTTTATGGTTTCAGAACCGGACTTCGACGTCATATGCTATGTGATTTCCATTTTGCCAGCTGAATATGATATGGTGTCTGAAGTCGAGGATTCAGAGGAAGAGTTCGATCCCAAGGACATGGAGGAATACAAACCCATGTGCTACTGTGTAACACATAATGGCTCTGGAGATGAACAGAAAGCCATATTCGAACAACCTGATGATTTGATGAAGAATCATATTAAACCTTTGTTCATCTAAGCCAAAGTGGACGAGATTGGTATTAACAAAGTGTTGGTCGACGGTGGTGCTGTTGTCAATTTGATGCCTCAATCCTTACTAAAAAGGATTGGTAAGACCGACAAAGATTTGAAGCCTCATAATGTAATTCTGTCAAATTATGAAGGAACGACTGGTCATTTCCTTGGTGCTCTCCAAGTGAGTCTAACGGTGGGAACTGTGGTTAGACCAACTCTGTTCATGGTAGTCCCGTCGAAAGCTAACTTCAACTTGTTGTTAGGAAGAGAATGGATTCATGGGATATGTGTTGTTCCCTCATCCATGCATCAAAGAATTTTGATTTGGAGAGATGATGGTACAGTCGAAAACATTGAGGTTGACCAAAACTATTTTCTTGCTGAAGTGAATCAGATTACAAGAAAGACTTTTGACAAAAGTCTAGCAAATATTGCTCCATGTTCATCTGCAAAATCTGTTGGCACTAATTGAGCAGATGCAAGTTCTGTTAGACTCCATCCAACTCATGGTTTCATGTGGGAAAGGGAGACTCTCAACACAGAGCCTAATATGGAAAATTCGGATTCCCTAGCCTTAGGGAATGAAGAGGATGATCATCACATCTAAGCAAAATGCTTAGAGCAAAATTACGGTTGTTTAGCCGGAGCAGGAGGTTAAGAAGGCCTTAGTGGCTGGCAATTAACAAAAGATGGTTAAGAAACCATTAATGAAGATACTATCGAAATACTTAGGTTGAAACTTTGGTCAATTGGCCATAAATTTGATTGTATCTATGATAAGGAATTTGTATGGTTCCTAAGTGAAAACCAAATGGTAAAATTTGGCATTAATTGCCTTTGATATTCAAAATTTGGGTAGAAGCCAAAAGAAGTGATCGAAGCTAAAATAGATGTGATTCCTGTTTAGTGCCCCTTTTGACAGGTTTGTTAATAACGAAAGTGAGGGCAAGGAGTTGTGTTTATTAAAGTTTTTGTTACAAAATTTGGTTTATTTGCAAATAATATTTTGTTGCGAATAATTATTGTAACACACTACTTCTATTAAAGCAATAAAACACGCGAATAATACAAATATTCAAGAAATAGATGTCACGTCTTCAATAGTTCTCAAAACATGCATACTAAAAATTCACAAACGTCGCAACGGAAAACAACATACATCTCCGAATAGCCATGTCATAAACATCGAAAATACATCACCAAAATAAAATCTCCAAACTCAACATATGAGGAACATCTCAACAACATAATGCAGAATTCAAATAAAAGAAAAGTATGACATCCTAAATCAGAGCCTAAACTAAGACTCCAAAAATAGATAACGGAGGTAGCTCCCGCTATCCTCAAGCACTCACAAGTAAAGCAACTAATCCTGTAAGTCGTCTACCCATTCATACAAATAGGTAGGCGGTCCACCACAGACCACTGGGGGTTAGCTTCACATCGTCATAATCAAACATAAACAAACATAAGCATTCAAGGATTCATGCATAACACATATACCTACTCAACATTCCTAGAATACTATCATCACATATATTATACCAGCTCAACATTAATCATGTTATCGTATTTCTATCATAACACATCAAGCATATTCATACCTTAAATCATTATCAAGAATTATCACTTTACACATCAATCAATATAAGAATTACTCATTGTATTCCTCATTTAGCGTAATTAATCTCAATCAAATACAATTCAATATTTCAAAGTTACAAACAAGGAAATTAACGTCACCAAAGGATCACCCAATCAAACGCATATAATTCACACTTCATCTTTTTATCAAAATAAACGTCATCATTTAAAATCACCAAGTGTACAAGTATAACAAAACATCATCAAGTACATAATTCACCAAGTTCACCAATGCACATAAACGTCCATGCATATATTAAACTAGATCACATAATTCACCATTCACAACATCCACCAAACACATAAGCAATTATGACTCATGCCAAAACATGTTATGCACCTAGACACGACTTCTTTATGCATGCGGTACCGACACCAACAACGTCTAGGCCGTCACCCCATAATGCCAACATCACATCATAATAACCTAAACTGGATATAAATATCCTACAACTTATGAATGCATGCACATATGACACACTATGCACATGTTCAACAACAACTCACCATCATTGGATATAATATCCTATATCTCCTTCATTTTTTATACATGCATTCACCAACAATATCACCAACAAAATTAGCATGTATGAATTCACCACCAACAATCGACATTCAACATGTTCAACAAACAACAAAACATAAACATGTTTATCACCAATCATTCATCAAATAACCATCACAAAAAACAAACACCGTTCATATATGCAAACACCACAATTATCATCATCAAATTGCATATACGAATTCAACAAAATAATTCAATACATGAAATCACCACATCCAAATATCAACATTTAGCATGTATAAATGCCACACACTAACCACCAACAATGTAACTATCATACCATAATTCATCAACATAAACAATGACATAAACACCCTCAAAAAGTTCAATGTAACGCCCATTTTTTATTACTTATTTATTTATTTGAGTTTAGAGTCTTTTCCGTTATAATTTAATTAATATGTTTGACAAGTGATATTTTTATTATTATGTGTTGATATTTATTAGTAGCCCCTATTTTATTATTTAGTGGAGAAATATATTTAGTGGAAGAATATATTTAGTGGAAGTATATATTTAGTGGAGAAATATAATTATTTAGAATAATGAGACTTTGGGGCAGAATTGGAATTAAGAGAAAATAAATAGGTTAAGGTTTATATAAAGAGGAGAGTCAGAGTTAAAAAAGAAGGATTACGTGCAAACTGTTTTTGGGAGAAAGAGGAGAAACCTAGAGAAAGAGGAGAAATTTAGAGAAGAGAAGAACCTAGAGAAGAGAAGAACCAGAGAAGAGAAATCTGTAGAATCTTTGCAATCAATCAATCTAAGGTAAGGGTGGGACTATCATTCAATAATCTTGAGTCTATGATTCTGAAATTTCATTTAACATGTTGTAGGTTTAGTTTTTGAGAATTGGAGAATTAGGGTTAAAAGTGATAATTGATGATTCATGTTATGTTGTTGTTGATTTGTGGTTGTTGATGATTGTTATTATTAATGTCATATTATGAATTGAGTATGAATTATGTTGAGTTGTTGTTGTTGATTGTGATGATTTTGAATGAATGTGAAGTTTGAATAATATAAGTTGCTTTTCCTGATTTTTTCTTATCTCTGTCCCGAATTTTGAAATAGAAACTGGTATTGATCGGTACAAAATTGGTCTTAGGTGTAAACACGAAAGTTGTAGGTATGGATGTTAGTTTCTAATGTCGTTGGTCTGACGTCAAAATGATTTATAGAACTTGAGTTATGGTCAAATTACTGCACTTAGGTCACAGTGAATTTTTATGGACTTTCTGCACAACGTTTTCGAAATTGAAATGAAAACTGGTATTGATTGGTACAGAATTGACCTTGGCTGTAAACATGAAAGTTTTAGATAATTTTGTTAGCTTTCCAGTGGCTTTGGTTTGATGTGAAAATGACTTTTAGTTTTTGAGTTATGATAAAAATACTCCAAGGAGGTCTTAGCAAAATTGTACGGTGACAACATTCTTTATTTCATGTTTTTGCGTCTGTTTCACACGTTTTCTGTTTTGAATTGGTCTATGGTATAAACATGAAAGTTGCTTGATAATTGTGATATCTTTCCAGTTGCTTTGGTTTGACATGAAAATTTGTTGTGTATAATTTATTATGTTTTTACAAAGATTTTATATGATGAATTGTTGATGTTTAAATACGATGTTATATGACGTTGTTTATGATTGATGAATATGAAATTATGATGTGAAGTCGATGTCGTTGTCGTTACCACAATTGTCGTCAATGTCTTCAAAGTTGTAAGTAGTTTGTCAATGTCGTTTAAGTTGTAAGTTGTCTGTCAATGTCGTTGAAGTTGTTGGTCGTCAAAGTATTGTTGTTGAGTCCATGCGTACTCATTTAAAGACGAGGGCTCATGCCCTAGGAGCTTTTGCTCAATAAACACGAGGGCTCATTGTCATACCCCAATTTTTGACCTAAGGATCCTACATTCATACACCGACACGCGCCCTTTGACCTGATTAAGTCTTTGACTTTTCGATGGAAAATTCGACAGAGAGGTATTTTAAAATACCTCATATTTTGTCCGAATCGGGCCCACTTCTCTCTTTAATTTTACTTTTTTATTTTTAGTTGAAATTTCCATCTTTTATTCCTTTTTTAAAATCATTCAATTTTAATTTTATTCTATTGAGTCTTTATTTAATTATTTATTTAATTGTCTCATTTTTTTAGATAAGTCCAAGTCTGTATATTTATCCTTTTTTTCATTTTTTTTATATATTATTTCTTTATTTATTAAAAATCCAAAAAAATACAGCCTGTTCACATCTCATCAATACTGTACGCGTTTTCCTCCATCCAGTTCCTTCACATCTTTTTCATTCCAATCCCATTTCCAGATTCATCTGTATCCCAAATTCAGGAACAAATTCGTTTCGTTTTCCCCAAGCCAGGGGATTCTGTTCCCTTTCAAAAAAACCTGATCACAACATTATAAAAGAAAGCCTGCACAGTCAAAGGAGAGGAGGCCAATTTTCACAACGATTCCTGGCGGAAATTCACAATCATAACCTGCAAAAGACGCACAAACGACCAAGAAATTCACAACAATCTCATCATAATCATAAACCAGTACATCAAGAACGCATCAGCCTTTTACCAAAACCAGCGAATCCGAAGCGAATCACCGGTAACACAACACAACCAATTTTCAACACAGAAATGGCCGAACAATCCACAAACCATTTTTCACAACCTGCGACAAATTCACAAACCCAATTCAAACAGCAATAACAGAACGTTTCACGCAAAACCCTCATCACAAATCAATCAAGCTATCACAATTCCAGAATCATCATCAACGCACCCAAACCCGCCGTCGAGCAAACCGACACAGACAATGCAACGATCGTCATTCAAAACCGCACAACACAGCCGCGCTCAAACCAACACAACAACAGTAGCGACCCCACAAAGACGGATTCGAGCCAAATTGGAACGGACACACAGTCAAGCAAATCGAAATCAGACTCAACCCACACAACAAAACCGAATCAGCATCAATCGTCGAAACCGTACAGACGCAACAAATCAACAAAGGTAGTTCTTTTCTTTCATTTCTTTAGATTTAGAAGTTTAGGACTGGTATTTGTGATTTTTGCTGTTAGGAACGAGAGGAGGGAAAGAAAAGGAATAAAAAGAGTGAAAAATATTAAAAAAGATCCTTTCCAGCGGCGGCGCCGCCACCTGCGACGGTCGGCCGCCGCGATTCAGCCGCCGGAATGCCCCACCTTCTCATCGGAGAAGACGAGAGGAAAATGAGAGAGAACAGAGAGAATTGGGGTTGAAGAGAGAGAAAGGAAGGTTCAAAATGAGTGTATCTTGCTGGAAAACAGATATATATTGCTTCTTCTTTTCGTACGTGCGCCAGACCACCCTAACGGCGTGCACCCACGCGCCCCCTACCTTCTTGATTCCCATCTAACGGCTTGAATGGCTTCTCTCCTTGATCAAATCAAGGCCGTCCGATCAATCAGACGGCTCGGATCCAAACCCGCTCCAGTTACCCATGAACCGACCCAGCCTTCTGTCTCAAGGCCCAATCTCTATTTATTTTATTTTCTGCACCCCCTAATTCCTGTTAATACCCCCTGGCTGTAATTTTTATTTTTCATGCACTTCTTCGCATTTTATCTTTTTATTTTCGTATGCTTTTTGGTAGTTTAGACCTCATATTCTGCACTTTATTATCACTCATGCATTTGCATCCGTCCTTTGTTATTCATGCATTTGTAGTCTAGTTTACCATGCATTTTAATTTATTTTTATGTCATGAAATTAGAATGTATAAAATAGGCTTTAATGTAATTTGTTTTTCGTTATTGCGCATAATTTAGAATGTAAATATAGGCTTAATGTAAATCACGCATATTTATTTTTTTGTCATTTACTTCCCGCAGACCTTAGCATGTATAGTAGGTTTAATGTAATAGTTTTAGGTACATGTGTGCGTGAGTGTGTGTATGCTCTATTCTTATGCTCCTAGTTTAGGTAGAAGGTCCTTGTGGTGGTCCAACGCCACTATAAGGTACCTACGCTTTTATTTTCCTGCTCCGTTAGTGTTAATTTTTTTAGCTTGGTTATTATTCAAAAACAACAAAAACATGCAAATAGTTCAAAAACACAAAAATATTTTCTTAAACAAACCTTGATCCTAAATCAAGTGACGTCTTTTTTATTTTCTTTTCTTAATCAAATATCAATCAATTTAAACTTACTTTGAGTCCATTTTCTTTCAAATTAAAAAACACAAACAAACTCATTTTGCCACTTGGCTTTTCCTTTTAAAACCTTTTTTCAAAACTAATAAAAAACACACCACCAATCAAACGTCAATTTTTACCCCGAACTACGAGGTTTTGATCCCTCACGGGTACGTAGGCAGAGGACACTCGTCCTTCCAAATCAATAAAATGTAGATAATTAGGTCCTCCCTTTTTTAATCACTTAAAATTCTTTTTTTCAAAATAAGCAAGTTATAGCACATTATTTAAATAAAACTAAAAGGTTCCCGTAGAGTACTACGGACATAAAGGGTGCTAACACCTTCCCTTTATGTAACCAACCCCCGGACCCCCAATTTAAATAAATTTTTTCAAAGTCGTGAAATAAATTAGTGAGTCAAAAGCTAATCAAATAGCCTTGATCTCCGAAAAATGACGCGACACTCATGCCCTAGGAGCTTTTGCTCAATAGCGACGAGGGCTCATGCCCTAGGAGTATATTTATGCTCAAAAGCAATGAGGGCTTATGCCCTAAAATGGTACCACATGCATGAGTAAAATAATAGAGTTGCATAGTCGAGTTAAGTTGCATTGTCGAGTCAAGTTGTTAAGTTGATTTATGAAATTGATATTGATGTTGGTTATGAATTTGATTATGATGATGATAATGATGCTACATGACCATTGTTATGATATGTTGATGATATTTATGTTGTTAAATATAATTGTTGAATTATATGCTTAACATTATTGTTTGTGAATCTCATCCCTTCTGCTTGGAAATGTTACTCTTCGTATGAGTAACTGTTTGTGAATCTCACCCCTTACTGCTTGTGAATCTCACCCCTTCTGCAGGTGATCGAGAATAAGTAGCTGTTGATTGTTGTCGTGAGTGGCTATCTCTCACTGTGTCCTTAGGTGCTCTGATACGTAACGGGATGGGAACTTTTGTGGCTATTTTCTATTCCTTACGTATTGCTTATGATTTTACATGACTATGATTTAGTTTTTGGATTATTACGAGATGTTTGATGAGACCTTCGTGCCAAGACTAATTATGTTGTTGAATTAAAATCCGCTGCGAAGTTTTGAATATTTATGTTGACCAATTTATGAAAGATAAATTGTTATTTATTCCATTTATGATTTTTAAGAAGTGTAGCATTCCGTTTATTTTGAATGACTCTGATTTATATGTGAAATTTTTATGTCGGGAAAACGAGGTGTTACATTCAACATCATTAACATAGTCATCAAAGTTAACATTTTCAAGGGAAGTCACTTTTACGGAGTTCAACCAAAACTAAGTAAACAAACACAATTGCCTCAACAAAACACATGCACTACTCACATATGTTCATAGTAGCTTAGGCATATGAGTATCTTAGGTCAATTCTAAGATTTCACAAATTCATGCCAAGTTCGTCTATTTCGGTAAAACTCACACCCTTACGGTTAAATCTCCACAACCAAGTAAATAAGTTCAATTGCCTCAACTATGTACACACATAAATCACATATGAGTGCAGTGGTGTACACATGTGCGTTTCACCGGCCAAATACGATAAAGTCATAAAATTTATAAAGTTTGTCTCTCTTTACATTTTTCACAAGAATGCCATTTTCAAAGCAAAACAAGTTAAAACTCATTGAAAACACTCACAACCATTTTTAGAAATCATATGATCAATATACAACCTTAACCTTACCCCTTTCCCTTGAGAAAAACGAGTTTCGGAAAAGATCGACGTTCTTAGACATTATTCAAAAGTTTGAGGTATGATTCATCAAACCAAGTTCAAATCAATTCAATTGATGTTTACAGAGGTTTATAAAGCTTAATTACAATTAATCAAATAAAAAGAATCAGTTTGAAATGATCCGGATCGACCCCAAAACCCTAAAATGACAAAACATGAGTTGCTGTACTGAGCAACTCGCCACAGCGAGTTTGACAGACTAACACAACTCGCCATGACCACCTGTTACTCGCCGTGGCGAGTTCTGACAGCACACAGCAACTCAACTCTCGGGAAAAACATCCATTTTCACTCCAAAACCCCAATTTTGATTCCCTAACACCCAAATTCGTCCCCAAAGTTTGTCTAAATGTTTATGAACTTTAAAAGGCAATCAAAACCATATAAAACTTGAAATCAAAACATCATTCCATCACAAATCATCAATTCACCCATTTTTCATAAAACTTTCAAAAACAATTCAATTCACACTACAACTCCATGATTATGAATACCCATGGTATCAATCATCAACAACAAAATCGCATAACAACAACAACATCAATTAACCTTGAATTCATCAACAATCCAACAACAACAATATCATACTTCACCAATTTTGAGTAAAACACCAAGTATACATATATATACATCTTAAACATGTAATTTCAACATCAACAACTTAATTATCATCAAATTCACATACCCAAACATTGCATCAAAATAAGAGCAAAAATTTCACCAATTAAATTCACAATAATCACTTTTCACAATTAAGCACTTATAGGTTTAAGTAGAAAAGAGATTATACTAAAAGATTATGAATGAACACTATCCCCCTTACCTCAATTGAGCACAAACTAAGCTTAGGCTTCACTTTAGCTCCACCCTCTTGAATCTCTACTCTTCTCTTCTTCTCCCAAGTTTCTTCTCTCTAACCCTTGTTCTTGCTCTTTCTCTCTCTACCTCTCTAAAAGTTTTGTGGAAATGAATGAATGAGTCTATGTGACCTAATTTCCTCAAAGACTTTAGTTTATATAGGCTCTACACAATTGGGCTTAACCCTCAAATGTCTTAATGGGCTCAAAGTACTCATTAACTAACTAATTCTCAAAGTTTCTACTCACTACGGATAAAAATAACGAATAGTTACCGACTCTTAATTAATTACCGCAACCCACTACTGACTTAGTAAAAATAATGGTTCCCACTTAAAACACTAACATAATTGTCGTAAGCAAAAGATTATTTTACCCTTGCTCACAAAATGACCGAAATGCCCCTAAGTCTAAAATGACAAAATACCCTTCGTAAGCCAAAATCCACTAATCCCGAAATAAAATACGCACAGAGACAATTAATCACAAACAAGCACACATAATAAAAATAAAATAAATCTAGCGAAAATCGGCCTGTTACAATTATTACCTTGAAAATTGAAAATCTTTGCCATTCACAATTTATCAAAGGAATGAGTTCCTTTTGATAATATGTCGAAGTAAAAGGCACGTACTGGAGAGTATAAGCCTATTGTGTGAAAATAAAAATACCACAAATATTTAAAATCGACTAGGAAACTCTTTATAAACAAAGGAAGCAGACGGGAACCTTTCGCCTTCCTTGAAGATATTAATTGTCAAGGAATCACGTAAGTTCATGGAGTAGTGAAATTGAATAGTTCTGATAAAAACGAGCCATGATGAGTGAGGGACGCCATGATGGCAGAAGTGGAAAACCGTGCGAAAGTCGAGGACAAATAATTTTTGGACATGTTGCGACCGAAGGAAAAGTACCACTAACCCTTTTTTAACTCTTGAGGTAACGACCCACAAAATCGTGAAGTAGTGGAGTCCAAACCAAATTGATGATGACTATGACGTCAGAATAGTGGAAAGAGGAAAATGTCTTAAAAAATGCCAATCTTCTCCTCTCTTGACGATGTTTCGTCGAAAATGGCATCTTTGAGGGGCATTTTGTTAGCTTGTAATTTCGACAGGCTCATTTAATGTGGTCAACATTTAGTTGACTTTTAACTTTGCAGCGATTGAAGACTTTCTTATTCTAATGTGAGGATTTCGACAAGATAGCAAACTTAACGTGCATGATCAAGAGTTCGATAAAACAAGGCTAAAAGTGGGGTTGCGTCAAAGTCAACCAGTCAAGGCGGGAAAGGCATGATTTCAAGCTCAAAGGCGGTTTCCTTAATGAGAACGTGGGGACAACCGGTTGTCCAAGATGGAGGAAGTGCTGATCATGGGATTGGGTTTTTGCCAGTTATTTTCTTTATGTATAAATAAGAGTTTCCTAGTCGGAAAATGGGTCGCAAATCATTTATAGAAATTCTACAACACTCAAACTACCGATGTCTAGGGAAACGAGTTAGACAGAATGTATGTAAACTGATTTGCAGACTACTTTACTTTTAATGCAATGCATTTTACATTTCCTTTAAGTTTATGCGTTTAAACTTTTACCCTTTCCTTTAATTTTATCTTGCTTTTACTTGCAATCTCAAACCTGTCGACAGACAGTGCCTTTTTTATTCCAAAACCCGTCCTGCTCTCTAAGTAACCTGAGTGCATTTCGTGGCCTTTTTCAAATCGTTTTCGATCAAAACCTTTGCACAACATGTCCTGAGATTTCTAGTTAGGTCTCGCTTGTAATAATCAGAACTAGCCCATAGTTTGCCGAAAACACCAGTAAACAAATTGTCCTGAGATTTCTAGTTCGGTCTCGCTTGTAAGGCAGAGGATCTTTATATTCTTGTTCTCTCTAGGGTATGTTTTTCAATTATTTTGTAATGATGTCGGTTTCCATGAGCAACTACACTTCTTCGAGTAGGGTTCCATGATGAACCCCTTCTTATTTGTTAAATTCCATTAATAAAATTTTTATTCAGTTTATAATCTAAAGTTTTATTTAATTCATATATGACCGCTTTTATCAAAATCCTAGATGGATCAATAGTTGGATTGACAACTCTCACCTCCATTCTAACAAGACAGTAGTGAATTGCTTAGTTTATAATATAATTGAATCTAAGTATGAATTTAGGGCTATAACTCATCTTTAGGGACCCTCACAATTTGCACGGGAGAATTGCCGGGATCAAAATAAACGTCCATAGATTCATCATAAGGTTATGTTCTACTTTCTTAAATCCAACATAAGACAAAGTTATAAATGAATGCTTTCTTAATTTAATTTCCAACAAAGACAAAGGGGGGATTCATGGATTCTGTAATCTCCGTTAAGCATCTAAATCAACCAAACCTAATCTCGCATTGGGCAGGACAATTAAATTTAAAACCCTGCAACCAATTTAAATATTTTCACTTTTATTTGCTTTTCTAAATAGATTCTGCTAACTACCAAGTTGAACGACAATCCTTGTGCAGACGATAACTTACTACTTTATTACTTGGTACAATTTGGTGCACTTGTCAATTTCACTAAAATCACCATCAGTTACCTTACACTATTTCAGATAAAACAAACACATTGTTATTTACGTAATTCCTAAACATGTTATATTCTATGTTTTTTACTGATTAGTATATGTTGATGCAGGCATGTATATATCAATATTTCCAAAGAGTTGGGGCCAAACGTTTTTCAGACGAGTACAAGGAGGATCGACACCCACATGCTATGGTGTTTACACAGATGAAAGGTCTCACGGCCACATACCATTACTGAGAGCATCTACATTAGATTATAGTTACTAAGTGTGTCTTTTACACGTACCTCGATCACCGTTAGACATGCTCATTTGAGAACTTTTCTGGTATGGGCCGACACCCAACCAGACATAATTTCCAAAGACCTTCTCACAGAAGGAGCCATTGGGTCCATGGCATAACGCACATTATATCTAAGGTGAACAATCAATTGAGCCATGACACAAATCCAACACGAACAAGGTACACATAGTTGCTCCTTAAAGGACTATGATTGTCTTTCATGAACATATGTCTAAGTAAAGGTACAATGACTAAATCCTTAAACCTGCATTATAAATACCATCTCACAGACATCGGTCCGGTACATCAATTTCACCACATACACATATCGTTCCATGACACTTACTAACTTGAGTGTTGGAGCACATCCAGGTACACCACCTCTATTTTCCAAAGGCCACATGTGATCGATAAGAAGGATGTTGCTGACAAAAGTGTCCCTCTCAAAGACCATTCAGTGACAACTCCATTGGGGATCGAACCTCGAAACAAATCTTTCCATTTCTTTTCAAAGAGATCCCATCTTTAACACACAGCTCCGTTCAACCGTTGTTTGCAGTAAACCTCTATGGTAGAATGATTCGAGGGATGACACCACCGCTTCCTCCTCTCCCCCTTCAAATTAGTTGGGGCCATAATAGTAAGTCTAACAATTCTGACCCAACAATAAAATCATTAAAAGCTTCCATTTCCTCCCTTCGAATGTTTTCACTGGATCCTCTTCTCTCAGAATCATCCCTGATTGCATTAAAATCCCAACACACATAATCTTTCTTCATTCTTTGCTGCAATTTTCTGCGTTAAGTCTGAACATAAAGCCTGTTCTTCCATCACAAGGAGCATACACATTCACTACATTGACTAATTTTTTGTCTCGCCCCACTCTCCTTCCAACCATAAAACGTGATCCGAAATAGATTTTCTTTGCATTGAAAAGATATTGCTATCCCATATTGTCAATAACATTCCATTCCTTTTTAGTGTTCTTAATTGTTTTTATTTCCAACAAAACTAACAATGAAAAACCATCTTTATCGGAATATCATGGGTACGTACAAAAGGATCATAGCACCTAATGTTAAAACTTCCAGCTGTATTTCAATAATTCATACTTTTTTTTTCGTAGTAATATTCATACTTTATTTTAATGAGTACGTTCCATAATTTCATTTGCATAAACATACGTTAAATGATAATGTCAAGTAGGCTTCGTAAAAAAAAAAAAAAGAATGAAAAAAGGCTATTAATAGATGGATCAATCATTTGGATCAGAAACCTTGATATTTTCCCTCTACCAAGCAATATGTTGGGCACCAATAATTGCACACTAATATTGTCTATACATCGTTCCTTAAAAAAAAAAAAAAAGTTGTCTATACATTGTCCTCGCAATAAAGATGTTCACTCACATGGGGTTCAAATGATTTCCTAAACTACCTTAGTAGTTGTCTCAGAATTAATTAATACTTAAAGAGATTTTATGCTGTAATAAAATTGATTAAAATTTTATTGTCACTTTTTTTTTCTTCTTTTGATCAAGCTAAGAAAAGCAATATAAAACTCGAAGATGCCTGAACCGCATACAAACAAACAATCCAAACAAACAATCACTACTAGTATTTGGAATTTTATTGTCACTTATGATTGAGAGGACCACTTTTAATATTTATCACTTCTCAATTATTGAATACAAATGAATATGCGAGAAACATTTTTTTTTTCCATTTCATTTTTTAAAATAATAAACTAAAAATAATCACCCTAAACATAATTTATCCCTGCATCGCACGGGTAGATACACTAATTACCAAAAAAAGAAAATAAGATTATTGTTATTTGTCCATATACATAGTATTATTTTAATTAAGAATTAAAAAAGAAATAGAGGTTTGCATCTTCTTATAGGAACAAAGATATCATTTATCGAAAATGAGGTACATCAGCAACCATGTTCACGTTATTATGATGACATAAACTTCAATGCTTCCTTGCGTATGTTCTTCACAAGCTCCTTTATGCTCAAGTTATAGCCTTCACCCAACTATAAAATAATTAAAATTAATATTAAATACAATGATAAATAATAAAAACACCAAAATTCAAAGACAACAAAATGAATATATCAAGCAAATATATTGGAAAAAACCTGGAATAAAATACTTTAATTTTGATGATACCAAAAGTTAAAAAGTGGTGAAAAAAGTATTTTGTTGCAATTTTAAAGATAGGTAGGGTTGTAGAGAGACAATCACTACCTGAGCAATGATAGTAATATCAAGGATGGAATCTCCAAAGGGTAAAACACTACTATTGACAACACATAGTTGAAATCTTTGAATCTCGACCATAATTTTAACTAGAAGTCCCCTGTGATCCTTACATTGGATCCGAATCAACATATATTTCCCCAACACTTTTGCTTCCACTTGAAATATTGAACCAACAACACTTTCATTGCGCTCATCAAATGATGAGGAATCATCATCACTGCAGAGGTCTGGTTTGGTCAGAACCACATGTGACTCTGTTTTTATTCTCTTGTTTTGTTCTTCTAAAACTTCCAAACGCTTTTTAAGCTCTTTCATGTATTTGATAGTGTCCACTAATACAGAAAACTTGTCCATCTAACATAATTTTACACAAACCATCAGTGAGCAGTGTAATATGAAGAAAAAAAAATAGGAAAAAAAAATAAGTTCATTTAATTATTAATTTTAAAGATCAATTAAAAGAGCTAGTTAATAGCTATGAGGGTAAATAAAAATTACTTATTGTACCTTTTTAAGGTTGGGAACAAGAGCTGCAAGAGCAATGAAGCTTTGGGTGAGTTTCTCTCTTCGCTTTCTCTCTGCCATGATATGATCCTCACCATTATTAGCACGAGACCTTTTGCTTTTTAAGGTTTTTGTTGAATGATTCTTATTTTCCAATTCAGTTGGAGACACTGAAACTGTTTCATTTTGTTTTGAGTTTAAGGTAGGGTCAAATCCAGAAAATTGTTGGGAACTAGTAGTAGGTGAATTTGGAGGGCTGTCAAAAGATGGGATTTGAACTTGAAAAGATGAAGAAAGTTTTTGTGTAAAGGTTTCATTGATTTTGTCACTATGATCAATAGTTTTCATCTCCATAATTGTCTTATCAATATCGAAGTCAAAACAATCCAACTTTGTTTCATCACTAAATGTGTTGCTGAGAGTTGTGCAAGTGGACCCCGAAGTTAAACATTGTTGTTTATTTTGTTCTTGGAAGACATTAGCTATGTCATGTGAAAGAAAATCTTCCACACCAGTATCAAGGAAATTCAGGTTGCATTCCTCAGCAAATAAATTCTGTTCCTCCATTTCCTGGGAAAAAAGGAAATTTTAATTAAAGAATTAATTTATAATCAACCATTTATTTGAGAATTTGGAGAATAGGAAGGGTGAATCATACCTTTTGAAAATAAGTAACTACAAGAAATGATGTTACCTTATTTTTATAAAGAATGATAATTCTGCATGTACTATTTACAATTTTATTTTATTTTATTAGATTTAATCGATTAACTACGACAATTAAGAGCAAGTTTGATTGGTTTTTTTCTAGATTGAGAAATGCAACTTAGGACATAAGAGTTATGGTTTATAGAATTCAATGCAACATACAAATTATATTATGGGTTTTTCTATGGTATACAAATTTTGAAAATAGTGTTTTTTATAAGAAAAATTCACTTTTTAGATTCATTCAATAACTGATATATTTAGTCTATATTAAAAACTAAATACATCAATTATTTAAGAAACATTGCTAGGGTCACACTTTCTAATCGACTCCTCTAACACACATCAATAATAATCAGCCACATAATCAATTTTTTTTTTAGCCACCATCAATCTGTCTCATCTTGAAGCTCTGGTGTCCATCAATGGCTTGGTCACGAGTGATCTATACCGTTTTAGAGATAGGGATTCCATTTCGTATGACATATTAACCTGAGTTCCATCATTAATTTTCCCTGGTTCCATTTTTTGCAGTTTTTTTTTGTATTTATTTAATTTAAAATTGGCATTCTCTTTTGCATAATTTTTTTTCCGTTCATATACTGAAGCATAACATCATCTACAATGACATTGTCTTTTGTTTTGTAATTGAAAACCATGAATAAACATCCATTTGGTGATTGTGTACAAAAGATATTTAACTTAATTTGTCCATGACAATATATTTGGGGAAAAAACAACTTAGATCTAAAAGTCTATTTATTTTTTATCATAAAATAAATAGTTAGACTTTTTTAAAATGGATCCGGTAACAGGTCAACAAATTAAAAAGATTGATGACATGTTAGTTATACTTGGAGTGTCTTAGAGAGTATGACCTTCACATTTTTTATTATTTAATAAACCTAAAAATGAATTGTTTACCGTAAAAAGTACAGAAGAAAACATTCACATATTAGATTCTATTAAAATTATATCTTTAAATCAATATTTGAATCATTACCTGTCGATATTCTTAGTAATTGTAGAAATATTGTACATGAGAACCTAAATCATGAGGACTTGCTGAATTTCTATATTTAGTGAGATGGTCGACTTAGGGGTATTATGTATTAGGAGAGGCGTAATTAATTATGCCAAAAATGTCATATTACAAACAAAAATATATTTCCCTGTCATTATGGAATCAATTGATACATCATTAGGAAATAAAGGTAGTTTTGTATCTATGAATTTGTTATAAACATAGTACAAAATGGTTTATTATTAAATGTCTTATGACACTCAAAAATAAATATTAAATATTTTGCAGGCAATTTCAAGTGTTAATTAAGGAGTTAATTTATAATCAACCATTTGTGAATTAGAAAAATAAATAGAAAGTGTGAATTTGCAGTCTCATTTTCTTACCAAATCAGATAACCAGCTGCTGCTTGATGATACGTTCATAGCTGTGCTGTTGATTTCCTCCATAGTCTCAACAGTAACACTTGTATACTGAATTTAAAACAAGGAAGAGCAATGCTACTATGAGCTGAGTTAGAGTTCCAAATGTTGGATTTTTTATAGGCCTAGATTTTAAGCACGTGTAGTAAATCAGGTATGTATCATTTATTGGCAACATGCTACTCTTAATGTATTTATTTTGAGAAGTGCTAGCAACACTCTTTTGAACATTCTCTCTAGCACTCACTCTTTTATTGGATGAAATCAATGTATGTCCCACCACTTTTATGTGGGTTGCATTTTCGAAGTGCAGGTCCTACATTGATTTCACCCAATAAAAGAGTAAATACTAGAGAGTGCTCAAAAGAGAGTGTTGCTAGCATTCCTCATTTATTTTTGAAAGGTGTGTGCTCTATCATTTACTTGCAAGTGGCAACATGCTATTTTTAGTGAACACTAATGTGCCATGTCATTTAGTAGTTGAATGTGAGAAAAACATGGGGTTGAATTTTATTGATTTTTTTCCGAACACTTTTTAACGGAAGATATACATGTTGAAGGTAAAAGACAAAAGACAAATGTATTACAAAATGAGGTATAATTAATTGGGGTTTTCTAACCCGTGCAATTTTGCACAGGATAAGGAGTGATTAATGCACCACTTTATGATTGTCTCTAAATCTTATTAATTACTGGTTTTTCTTGAAAATTGGTTTTTTTATCTTCTTCTCTCCTCTCTTAACTATTGCAGTTCTTGTACATGCCACCAAATACAGAGAGTCAAAAGTTACGTTCAACAAACACACAAAAACCAAACATTTTATTCTTTTCTCACATCACTTTCTCCTTCAAATTTGAAAAAGTTTATCAAGGATATTGGAAGTGAAAAAGGACCACAAATTTGTACTCATATAGTTTTTCTTTTTCACGACACATATGTTGATCGACAAGGTTCTAGTTCATAGTATTATTCACTTAAGTTTTTTTTTTGTTCACAACATGATAGTCTACTATGTTCATGACAGACGAAAGAAATATAAAAGGATGCGTTCATGTTGTTACAATTAATTGTGTTTCACCATAGTATATGTTTTCTCAGTGCAGTTTGCTTTTCTGGTGTTCAGTATGTTTTAGTGGTCTTGAAAGGATATTTTTTTTGCAGGTACATTGGTTAGTGCAGTTTGAGGGATCTTAATTTTTTATGTTGTTAAAAAATAAATCTCTTGAAGATCATATTGGTAGCTATTCTGTGTGATAAACGAAAACCCCAACAAATAAATTCAGCCCAATAAAAAAAAATGTCCAAAAGAATAAACACAGAAAGAAAAATTGGCAGCATAAGAAAGTGAAGTGAAATTTTCTATAATGAGAGAGAGTAAGAAGAGGGAGAACGAAACAGAAGCGAGGATGATGCAGGAGAGAGAAAAAAAAAACAGTTTTTAAGAAAAGGATACTCCCTCTGTTCCTTTTTAATTGTCACATTTTGACTTTTTACACAAACCAAGGCAACAAATACTCTTACTACTTTTGATACAACAATTTATCTTTTTCCTATAATAACCTTAATCATTTAATACTTCATTTCATACATTTCTCTCTCTGCAATAAATATATAGGGGTAATATAGGTAAAGCCACATTTAATGATACTTTGAACTTTGAAAACGACAGTTAATTAGGAACAAAAATTTTATGCAAAAGTGACAATTATAAAGGAACGGAGGGAGTAATTAATTGCCTAATTAATAAGATTTGGAGAAATACATAAAATGGTGCATTAATCACTCCTTATCATGTGTAATCTTGCGCACAGGTTAGAAAAACCCTAATTAATTTGAGACAAATCTGTTTTGTTAAAATGAAATATAATTTGGAAGAGATGATGTTTTTTTTTAGGGGTGTGCTATATCATTTAAGGTCTTGCCGCTAAAAGTGCCTTGAAGATATTCTTTAAAAAACCCACAAAAATAAAAAAAAATTTTAAAATAAAAATCAAACACACGTAAAAGTCATGGTCACAAAATTTTCTATATAAAAGTTACTACTTTTGAATGCTTCGACAATGTGACACTAGTTAATATTTTCTTATCATTTACGAGCAAGTTGCAAGTGTGCTATATCAATATACTACTATGTCATTAAATAAGGAAAAGAGCATGTGTGCTATATCAATTATTACACAATTGATTGGTAAACAGCCCTTGTTCACATATACCCAACCCATCAACAACCTTTCATATTCAACACAGTAAATAAAAAATAAAATTTTATTTATATTATAAAAACTATTTTATTGGACTAAATCACCATCCTTCATTAACATACTTTGGCTTAAGAAGGCTGGTTAACACCCCTTATGATTTTTTATTTATTTATTGTCTTTTTAAGTAATGAATACAAATACAAACGTTTAAGTACTCAAGTAACAAACTTGTAATCCACAAAGATAAACACTCATATACAAACAATTTTTTTTTATATACATAGATATGAGGATGGACATTATAATACTTTGTCCAAAGGATGCCATTGTCATCCCAATTGATTATGATAGAAAATTTGAGGGACACGCTCATGATAAAATATGGCAAGATCTTGTATGTGTCTCTAATTCATATGGTACCCATTGCAGTTGCCATCACTATTTATGGTGTTTGGGGACCGTACCCAGCAACAACAGTAGAGGAATTGAATGACTTACGATTGGAATTTAATTCAGTTGACAGACAGACCGTTGGCTTCTGAAGTAAATACACCGGAGAAGTCTCATTCTACCATGTTTAAAGGAGCAATGATCGAGGACACATTTCTTACCCCCTCCGGTCACTAATATAAGCAAAAGTTTGATTTTTAGATACATTCATTAAATGATGTATGTAGTCTTTATTATAGACTACATACGTCATTTAATGAATGAATCTAAAAATCAAATTTTTGCTTATATTAGTGACCGGAGGGTGTTCTATTTTTCAACTATACCATCCTTTATTAATTCATTTTCTCTGTCTCAAAATAAATGACATTGTTTAACTATCTTTACCCTTTTTCAATATCAAAATGTTATAATTTTTGCTAATACATACTCCCTCTGGCCACATTTATGAACAACTTTTGTCCTTTCAGATTCATTAAATAATTGATGTATCTGAATTATAATATTGTCTTGATACATAAGTTATTTAATAAATCTGAAAAAGAAAAAGTTGCTTATAAATGTGATCGGAGAGAGTAATTAAATATATCAAATGTTAAAGATGTGCGTTGGCATGTGTGTAACAGTCAACAATTTCACTTATTTTGGAACGGAAGTAGTAACAATCATGGAAATATGAAAAACCATTCTTGAATGAGTTTATATATAAACGACAATTTAGTAATAGTTACATTTTTTTAGACAAATTTATTCCTCTGACATCCTAGTACAAAAAACCCTTTTTAAGTCGGTTAAAAAGGGCTTTTTAAGTCGGGCGCGTGACCGACCTAATAGCTCCCGTCATAAGAAGTTTTTGCTTTGTAAGTCGGATTTAGCAACCGTCTTAAGGTATCATTTTTAAGTCGGTTAAAAAGGACTTTTTAAGTCAAGTACGTGTCCGCCCCAATAGCTCCCGTCATAAGAAGTTTTTGCTTTGTAAGTCGGATTTAGCAACCGTCTTAAGTCATCGCTTTTTAATCGATTATTTGGGAACCGACTTACAAAGTTCTGTTTTTTTTTTCATATAGCATTCATGCAGAATATGCTCCATTTTTTTCCTGCAACCATTTTTTTTGTCCACTGCATACATGCATTTTTTTGACAAAATACATGCAAAATATCTGATGTTGCTAACTTGGAGTAATAGAAAGATATATTGAAGAGAAAACCATAACCAAATTCCACATGTACTAATTAAATAAAACCATAGAACTATAATGTCATATGTAAATAGTCACTGTACTGGCAGACTAAAGTACATGTTAGGACCAAAATGCAAATAGTACAAAAAACTAAAAACAGGGCTAACACTAAGCTAAAACCCCAACTGCTAAAAAAAACCGGTGTCACACTAAATCTAACTCCCCACCTGCTCCAAAAATCATTCTCAAACTAAGATGACTCCACATTTGCTTCAATAAGTTCCAGAATCAAATTTGCTTTGATAAGTTCTTGAACATTTTTAACTTCATCCTTTTGGAATCGAGTTGAATCCACAAATATCTGAATAAATAAATGATGACATAATATTAGTTTATCATACAAACATGTAAAAATCAAATTAATTAATTTATAATAGTTGTTAAAAAAATCTTATACGTACTGGCATCCATGAATCCACAACACCACCGGATACAATACTCAACATATGTAGCATGACAAAGTATCCGCTCTCGTAAACAACTGATTGTCTTCGACTATGAAATTGAATATGATCAAATGTGATCGTTTAGTCGGTAAATACTATTAAAAAATGATAGATGAAGCAGTAGCATGTGTAAACAACTTATAATGGGATAAAACCATAATACTTTATTATGCTTTCTCACCGGTTGTAGCTTATTATAACCTTCCAAAGCTCTACAATAATTAATACTTAATCGATACTATTTATATCATTATCACATTTCATGTACAATAAATAAGTTGAATACTTACGAATCAACAATGGCTGATATTTTATTATCTGCCGGCTTCTTTCCTAATGAACATAGAAATGTCACCTCACGCTTCTTGGGATTTATTATGAGCAATGCCAGTGATGACTACAAGGGCGATAAACAATTAAATTATTATTTGTAAAATTAAAATCTTTATATTACAAGTGATTAGATATAAAGAGAGAAAAAAAAATTACTTGTTAAAGTAAGGAGCTAGGCACAAATCCTTTTTATTATGGTCCATCGTGTTTCGAATGTAGGTTTGAACACTAACTTGGTCATTTTGACTAAGAGTGTAATATGGATCAAGGAATCCGTACATGCCACTTTTGCCCAATTCAACACAACGACGGTGTACATACCTAAGATAGTTAAACAAAATTACATTATAAATAAAATTAAGTAATTGAATGACCATTAAATTTACAAACAAAATATACTTACGTCAGCCACACTTGCAAAATAGACAAGTGTAATTCTTTTTTACCCGAACACAAGTCCATGAAATCGTCCCTTGGTAGCTCAATATCAATCCCACTATGTTCAGCCTTAAACTTCAAAACTTGTTCCATATACACTGCCTTCACTATCAATTTTTGACAAATAGGTTCCGACTTTTTTGGTGGAACATCAACTTTCGTAGGTATATCAACATCTTAAACCATTATAATAAAACACTACACAAGTTTAAATAGCATCAAGTGTAAATAGTGATAGACATAAATATAATAAATACCTTATTAGCATTAACTCGCAAAAGTCTTTTCGGCCATTTAATGAAAGTGTTGACTGCCTTAGCAATTGTTGTAACCTCATCAGTGGGCACAAGTACTTGAGCCTGTGCATCTATCACCTTGGTAACAGCCACTCTAACCATATCATTAGTTCCTAGGTTTGACACATTAGCATGTGCCACCACATTACTGCTTCCATCAATATACAATTCACACTCTTTTGGGATATCCATATCCTCTTCATCATCCGGTGTCTGTGCAACAATATATCAACTGCCCTTTGTGCTAACATGTTGAGTGGTATTAGGAGAATAAATTGGGAAACTTTGATTTTGTTGAGAGCTAAGAGACTGCAGCACGTCCTGTGTAATCTTCTTAGTCAAAGGTAACCACTTGTCTGCACTACAATGACATCAACCGTCACCATTATATTATAGTAATATTGGAAATGAACTTAAGTTAGTAAACAATTTTAGTTGATTTAGATCCAACTTTAGATACAGCTTTAAATATCTTCTTATTTAAAGTCTCTTGAGCATGAACCTAATATTTTGCTAACAGAACTCTAAATCTCTAAGGGAAAGGAGAGCAATGTGTCTTAAACAAATACAACAATCACCATTGGCTACAGAAATTTCAAGCAAGCAACGAGATTCCAGTGTCAAACAAACAACATGTCAACTCAACAATGAAGTATCAGACATAACAGAACTAGAAAATCACAAAGCAATACTTGTTTCTTCATATTAAGCGAAAAGGAAAAATAACTTATTAACCATGGAATTTATTCACTCTGCTCTATAATTTGCGTTTGACACAACCACTCTCTATACACTAAGCCAACATAAACTTGTAACTATTGTTCAAAAACCAACTATTTGAAAAAGAGTAAGTGAACATTATGGTTATCTAAATTTTATAGGCAGGTAGGCTACAATCTGTAAAGAACATGATAAAATAGCTGCAAAGAGCCAATTTATAACACACACTATAGGTAGGTAGGCTGCAATCTGAGCATTAAATCATACATATACTGATATACATGCTCAGCAGGTCAAATTTTGAGTTTCTTTTTTTATTCGGACATTGGCAGAAATGGACATCGAGTCCACACCTATTGATACAAAAGGCTTTCAAACACTTACTCAACTGGTACACCTTCAACCATTGATTCCACACCTATTTATATATATGATAAATATAAGAGAACTGCTAGCGACAATTGCTTTGACACTCGCTAACAAACACTCTCTCATATACTAAAGCCACGTCACACTACTTTCAATTAAAAAACTAGGCAACCGGCTCTCCACAAACCAGCTATTTTCACCGTCCTTCAATATCATTCTCACTAAAAAAGAAGTATTTCATTTAATCATTGAAACCACCGACGAGCAGAACCCTTATTCCTCATCCTCACACTCTGTCACAACCACAAACGCAAACTTGTTGTGTGTTTTCGTTCTACCCATAGATAGATCAAAAATAAATATTCATCCAAAAATAATATCCCCATAGATCTGACTGTCACAAAGGAAAGTGAAAGAATTAGTTTCACAAATTAATTCTTTACTGTAATGCGATTCAAGATCTTATGTACTTGTTTGAGAAGAAGCACAAAAAGAGGACGATTTTTCTGAGTTTTTACGCATAGAACCACTGATATATTTTTTTTAGAGCAGATTTTTTTTGGCTGAGAAGGGTGAGACCCAAACAGGCGTGTTTTTTGAAACTCTGATGACAAGAAAAAAGTTTTTTTGCCAAAAAAAATTGAAAAAAAACGATAAAATAAGAGTTAAAATATCCCCAATAGGCTGAGCCGGTTAACCAGTATAAAATTTTAAAGAATGCCTGACGTGGGTTGATAGATGAGCGAGTGTTTGATGGCGTGTGACAAAGCGACTGTAGCTAGCAGCGCTGTAAATATAAATAATGAAAAATGTTGGAAAGACAAGGTGCTGTAACAAAATATGTTGCCTAAATTGTACTCCCTCCGTCTCACAATAATAGTCGTTTAAGGTTTGTGCGCGGTAATTAAGGAAATGATTAATTGTGTTGATTTCAATGGTAAAATCAATATTATTTACTAATATACCCTTATTAATTGTAGTTAGTAGAGTAGTTAAGTTAGATGAAATTCAATAAATAAGGGTATGGTAGTGGAAAAAAGTAATAAATGATGCATTGGTATTCTAAAGTGACTATTATTTTGAGACAGAAAAAAAATGTTAAAGGGACAATTATTGTGAGACGGAGGGAGTATCGTAGTATATTACAAAAGTAGTAGTCAGAGAGGAAAAAAAACTGAAGTAAAAGGCTTTCAAGATTCCTGGTTCCTATAGAAAAAGATTCCTGGTTCCTATAGAAAAAGAAGAAACAAAGCATAGGCATGTGCATTAAGAGTTTTTCTGTTTCAACAAAAATGTCATTCTTTGATATAATATTACTATACTCAATATAAGACAAATAGTTTAATAATAATAATAATAATATATTAACTAAATGTTTTGACTATAGGATAGTATTACATTTCCTAGGTTATTACATAAGTGTCACAACGTTATGATTGACACATATGTCATGTTATTTCAAATGTCATAACTACTCCAATTTTATTTTTTATGAGAGCTAGCTACTCTATAGTTGTAAGTTGAAACTAAGATTACAAACTTTATGATTAGAATGACATTTTAATATATACTTCGGCTATCTTTTCAAACTTTAATAGCCTGAAAAATAGTAACAGATTGAGATAAAAAGGCTCAGCACTAACAACCCTTAATATATAATTTTTGTAACCTTCGGCTGATCCCTATTATGAGAGCCAAATTCATCAGAATTGATTGAATTGGCTGAAGGAATGACTAAATTGATTGATGATTTTCAAATTCATAAACTAATTTACCTTCATATACTTGGCGGACTAGACCATCTAATAGTTTCGATAGCTAAAATAATGATTCACTCATTTGTTAAGTGCAGGTATAAGACTATGAATGTCTCTTACACCTAACAGACCCCCCAAATCAATAGCCCATTGGATGAGTGTAGATAATATAGAATGTGCTACATAAACTCGATTGCTATGTCATATAAGTGCAACTCAGTCGATAAAAGGCTACGAGGACATTTGATATGTTAAGGCGCGGATTCGAACCAGCAATGTGTAAACCTCACCACTAGGTTCTTAAACAAAACAAAACAAAAAACAATTTAACTGCCATATAGAACAGAGTGGCAGTTAGCGTAAACTAGTGAGGACTCTTGCTCGTACATACATTAATACCATAGCAACCAAAAAAACTGAGTGAATACACATTGGGTGAACCCTATGAATCAATATTAGTAGTAAATTTTATAACTTTCCTTGTTCAAATAAAACACATACATCCATGGTTATTATCTAGAAAAGTGTTTTCACTTTTCTTAATCCCAAACTTAATAGAAATCAAAACCATCAAACCCTAGAATTATCAATTTCGTCAAATCAATTCAAAGGCATGACAATTTCAAGTAAACCCTGATACCCAAATGATAGAACAAATTCTGAAAGAATAAAAAGAATAAAAATACCTTTGTGAGGGAGAGAGGGAGCGAGTAACAGGAGCGGAGGTTCGATGACAGCAGCGATTGGCGGACCTACGATATTTGTGAGGGAGAGTGACAACAGCGAGTGACAGCAGTGGAGGTTCCGGCGATGAGGGAGGAATCGAGATTCAGTAAACCGCTGAGGGAGTGAGAAAGTTCCATCGATATTCAGATGGAGAAAGAAAAGTATCGTTCAAAGAAAAGGCTTGAGAAAGTTCAGAGAGAAAGTGAGAAAGGCTTTTATGTAACTACCAATTTAATTAAAAAATTTAAATTTTTTTTGAAAGATTTTAATTAAAAATTTTAATTAATTTAATTAAACTAATTTTAATTAATTAATTAATAAATGAGGGAGAGTTTTTATTTTGACAAAAAAAAAGGGAAAATTCTTAGGTCGGGTGGTCAAACAACCGACTTAAGTAAATGACTTCTTAAGTCAGTTGGTCAACCTAACGACTTAAGGAATTAATAACAAATATTTTCTTTTCATCATTTTATCACCCTTAAGTCGGATAACCTTATAAACGACTTAAGAAAGTTTGAAAAAATTGCAAAACTGCCACCGCGTCACTTCTTAAGACGGGTGGCAAAGCGAACCGACTTAAGCACGAATCTAAAAAGTATTTTTTGTACTAATTTTTATAAAATTCTCCTATATTAAGGACCGATGGTGTATTAAAATTCATTTCAGCTACCCCTTTTCACGATGGGGAAATCAACAACAACACACAGTGACGGAGCCAGGAATTTTATCGAGCCTGGGCAAAATTTTGACCGTAAATTTACATGTGACATAATATATAAATAGTCATAAATCGAAATAAAAGAGGTTCGTCATTTTGTAGATAAAAGTACAAATTGAAATAAGAGAGATGTAACATAACCTGTCAATAGTGTGCTAAATAAAATTAGGAGGTAAATGCCCTTTCTGAGACCTCTTTGCGGTGAATGTTCGAATAATATCAACATCATCAAGTGACTTGAATATCTCCCGCTCGGTGTAACATATCATCAAGTCATTGAACCACACATCGTTGATCTTGTTGGTAACAATTCTTTCTTACGGGCTTATGAAGTGATTGTAAGTTGTAACTTGATATTATGTCATTTTGTCTAATAAACTATTATGAATAGTGATACAAATTTTGTTACCATAAATTAAATGAGCAATGAAGTATATATAAATTTTGATTTCTGTGAGTATTGAGTATTGGTGTGAGTGAATGGTATAATAATTCATAGTTAGGGAGAATTATTTTAGTTAAGTCACTTCAGGAATTTATTCTAAAAATTTATTATAGTAATCAATTTCTAATTCCAATGATATTGATTATAATATTTTATTATATTGATTAAACTAATTTTAGTGGTAATTTTATGAATTATTCATTTTTAGAATTTATAGTAGAATAGAAAATATAAAAATAAAATAAAATAATGATAAGTTTTAGTGACAGCCACAACCGTAGGTAGAGGTCCATAATGTTTTTAAAATGGTCTCCTTAGAATTACCTACATTTTATCCGTAGGTAAAAGTGGAAAACATGCAATGACAATCATTTGGCAATGATAGACGAATTTAGCTACGGAAATTTACCCCAAAATTTATGGAATATATATTTAGTTGTTGCAAACTATTCATGAGATCTTTAATTGGTCTATTGGTCGGTTTTTGCTAGAACCCAGTGTAGGGGTGCGTGTTCGATTCCCCCTCAAGAACGTTCTTTTAAAAATATAATAGAAATATAAAAATGAGAGGAGTTAGGACTCGAATACAGGACATCCAAAATAAAATTGTACTTCCTAACAAACGAGACAGAGGGAAACTTGTGTATTTGTTACGCCAGATATCATATATATAGAAAAACTGGGGGATGTCATGGTTCCATGGGTCTAAGAGAAGATCCGTCGTTGAGCCCGGACGCATACCCAGGCTCGCCGGGCGGTAAATCCGCCCATGACAACACACCAATGGGGAAAAGTTCAAGTCTCATATTGATAAAAGTTGAGGTGTAATTATAGGTTATAGAAAGATATGAGATAGGGGTTGAAATTTTTTTAATTGATAATATATTTTTCAGATGTAAATGAAACATCGGTAGAAAATAATAAAAGTGTTGAATGTTTGTAACTTAAAAATATCAAAATTAAACGAATGTTCGATTTTCACAACATGATGAATCAAAGTTCAAATTTCAAGAACTTGATTGTGTTATGTGCAATGTGACTTGGCGTCTTAGATTCCATGACGGTTTTGCTAAAGTCATTCCTAGAGTTCAATCTCACCATCATCCTTTAGTGATTCTCTCCGAGGGGGTGCCTTACAATGGAGGAATGCGTCCTATAACACCCTTGAACCCCACAAGCAATAATTAATGTAAATAAACCATTCAATCAAAAGAGTTCAATATGTTACGTCATCATTTTCTAAAATACATGCATAATTCAATTTTTCATAAAACTCGCAGCGGAATAAAAACAAACACAACTCAAAGTGCATGAATCACAACTTCTCAACAAAAAGTCTCAAATCTTAGAAATACACGAATAACAAAGTCTTAACGTAATCTCAAGATAAATAAACATAGAATCCTAACAATCCTAATCAGAGCCTATAGTAGACTTTGAGAAAAAGAAAAACGAGGGATGCGCCATGCAAGCTTCGCATACTCACTCCTCCACGAACCTTCTGAAGCCTGCACGTCTACACCATTTTTAAAAATGGTGAGGCGGTCAACCAAACGACTACTAGGGGGTTAGATAATATTCAGATAAAAAGATATAAGCACAAGAATATCATTCTAGGATTTCAAGTAAATCATGCAATATACATATTCATCATTCCTTGAATACTAACATGATACGAATATCATCTTCAATAAATCATCACCTCATTCTTATATTAACAACATCAACTCAACTATACAAGCATCACCAAGCAAATGTATTCAATTACACAAATTCACATAATTCACTTCACTCACCAAATCACATAATTCACATAATTCACCTAGTCACATAATTCACAAAATATACCAAGTCACATAACCATGTATGACACATTTCACATAAATCATATGCATGTAATGTTCTAGACACTTTCTACATCATGTGGTATCATTTGGATGTCTAAAGTAACTATTACCGATTTATCCACTAACGTAATCCCCATCAATTACGTTCTCCACAAACTAACATAATTCACACCATTTACGTTCTTCACCAAAAGAATCATAACTATGAATGAGTGAACTTTCTGTTAGCCTGTAATTTTGATAGGCTCAATTAATACGGTCAAAAATTTGTTGATTTTTGTCTTTTCAAGAATCAAAGTCTTTTTTCTTCAACATGAGGATTTTGTCAGAGTCTGCAGTTAGCATTTGGAATAGTCTAAAAGCTTTGGAGTTCGACAAGACGTAAGCCAAAAATGTAAGTTCTTCGAAGTTAGTCAGTTACTGTCGAAGCGGGATTAATTTGAATCCAAAAGCAGCGGATTCCTTAGTGAAGACATGGTGGACAAGCGGTTTTTGATGGAAGAAGTTATAATCTTGGCAGTTAGCCTTTTTTGAGTTATTTTACTATGTATAAATAGTAGTTTTCCATAAGGAAAATAGGTCGTAAATCATTTATAGAATTCTAGCACTCGAAGTACCGGCATCTAGAGAAAAGAGTCATACATAATGTATGTAATCTGATTTGTCGAACCACTTTTACATTAATGCAATTTACCTTTTCTTTAAGTTTATGCGTTTTAAACTCTTAAGTATTTTACCTTTAATTGCATTTTTTCTTTACTTTTTTCTATCGAAAGACACCACAAATTCGTCTTGTTCATAAAACAACCTATGAATCTGATGAACATTCACTTATTTTCTGAAAAAACTTTGCACAACATGTCCTAGAATTTCTGGTTTAGTCCTGCTTGTAATAACCAAAACCAGTCCGTCTTGTTTACCAAAAACATCGGTAAACAAATTGGCACGCCCGTTGGAACCCTGTTTGTGCAAATTTTTGGAAGTAACTTCCATAACTTTTAAAATTATTTTCTAAGTGTTCTTCTAAAAACCGTTTTTAGAAATTGTTAACTGTTTTGGTGAACTTTTTTTCTTCTTCTGAAAATACACTTGATTGTGCATGCATTTAAGAAGTAGTAAAGCTTTGAAAGAAATGGCTAGACCAACCAATAGTGGTACTTCTGCGCCATCACAATCATCACAGTCTTCTTCACAGGCACAATCTACACAGGCATCTACCCCCAAGAGGTGTCAAATGGGCAGACAAGACCCAGCCCGGCCCGAGCCTGAGAGGCCCGACTCCATAAATAGGTCGGCCCGGCCCAGCCCAATTATAATTGGGCAGCATATTCTAAAGCCCGGCCCGGCCTGTGTGGGCCATGGCCTAGCCCGACCCGACCCGTTTATTTTTTACTTTTAAAATTTATTCACTTTTTCTTATGTATTTTTTATATATTAGTCACTCACCACTATTTTTTTGCTAAAATATGATTGGATGGACATAAAAGTGCAAAATTTTTTGACATTTACATTGAATATTATTGAAACTCTAGATTATCCATTCAATTAAATCAAATTAATAATTTATAAACTTTAAAATTTTAAAACTTTAAGCTAAATTCATTCATTTTTATTAAGTTTATTTATTTAAATTTTTATTTATTAATAAATTTGAAAATAGTTGATAACTTTTTTCAAAAATATACTAGTTTTTTAACGAAAATCAAAATAAATAGTAATAATGGGATGGCCCGAAGCCCGATGGGCCAGCCCGGCCCCATTTTTTAATGGACCAAATGGGCTTGGGCCAAAAAAGCTCGAGCGTATTTTTGGGCTAGTTTTTTAGGCTCGACCTGGCCCAAAAATGTGGGCTATTGTGCCGGCCCATTAGCCCGACCCATTTTTGGCAGCTCTATCTACCCCTACAATGGGTGCTAGTGTATCAACGACCGTGGGAGCAACCATGGCTATGCCAGTTTCGACGGAAATGGTGGTAACCGCTCCGACAACTGATGTTGCAGTGACACAACCATAAATGGCGACCTTTGTGCCTCCATTTACTACTAGTGTGCCTGTGTCTACCAACGTTCCTGTCTCTCCTCAAGTTAGGCCTAGACTTGATGATACATTTATAACTATGCAGAATCTATTTAGGGAACAACCTTTTGGTATGCCAACTTCCATGATGGCAA
This sequence comes from Medicago sativa, assembly GCF_051527215.1. Lineage (NCBI taxonomy): Eukaryota > Viridiplantae > Streptophyta > Magnoliopsida > Fabales > Fabaceae > Medicago > Medicago sativa. The sequence goes on from NC_140750.1 coordinate 47,948,455, forward strand.
GTTTGCATAATAATGCATCTTTGTTTGCAGATCCTGCAAACCCATTTACATTATATAATGCACATAACCCTTCAAGTTCTAGCATTTTTGGTCTTAATGCTCTACCAACCTTAACTACAAAATCTAAGATTTCGTTAAGAGAACAAATGGATGAAAGCAACCATGAAATGGTTAATATGTTAACACAATAAATCGGTACAATGTTTAATCTTTTAATTCAAAGCTCAAACCAAAGTTACCAAGCATTAACCACTCAAATGGGGAGAATAATAGATTTTTTCGCCCTTCACAATCTATTTATCAACAGATTCCTCAAATCCAAAATATCCAACAAATCCAAAATCCTTAACCTTTGCAAGTTGTCGAACCTGTGGTTCAGAGGCAACAACCTGTACCTCAACCCCAGCCTGTTGAACCGTGATTCAAGTACAACCAGAAGTGATTTTGGTAAATAGGAATCATGATGCAGATGAAGTTGTTAAGAATGTCCAACAAAAAAATATAGGGGCACACAACAATATAGCCAATTTGGTTGAAACCATAATGGCTTAAAATGGCTTATATATAGGTTTGCATAGCCAATTTGGTTGAAACCATAATGGCTCAGAATGGCTTAAACATAGGTTTTCATAGGCCAAACATTGTTTCTCCTTTGTCAGAATATGTTTTAGAAACTCAACTTCCTAGGGGTTGGAAAATTCCTAAGTTCACAAAGTTTGCTGGTGATACTAGTGAATCTACTGTCGAACATATTGCACGTTATCTGACTGAGGCAAGAGATATAGCAAATAATGAGAATTTGAGATTGAAGTTTTTCCCGAATTCTCTAATAAAAAATGCCTTTACTTAGTTCACCACACTTGCACCACATTCAATTCAACATTGGACTCAATTAGAAAGGCTATTCCATGAACAATTCTACATGGGCCAATCTAAGATAAGTCTGAAGGAATTGGCGAGTGTTAGGAGAAGAAAAACTGAATCTATTGATGATTACATGAACAGATTTAGATAGCTAAAGGCTAGATGTTTTATTTAAGTGCCTGAGCATGAGTTAGTTGAAATGGTCGCTGGTGGCCTAGATTATTCCGTCAGGAAGAAGTTAGACACTCAACAAATGAGAGATATGGCTCATTAGCCGATAGAGTTCGACATGTCGAAAGATTGAGGGCTGAAAAAGCTAGAACTCATAAATATAAAAGAGAAAAGGTTGCTTACATAGAAACAAATGATAGCAACCAGGAATTCGACATAGCCTTTGAGGATGTTGAAAATTACGAGGTTAATGTTGCTGAACTAAAACTTGGGCCTCCTTATACATGCAAGTTGTTAAGGCCATCAGATGGGAAGAATCATGTCGAAACAAAAAATGAGAAATATATTTCCAAAGCTTATACGTTTGATGTAACCAAATGCGATGAGATTTTTGATCTCTTAGTTGTTGATGGCCAAGTGGTAGTGCCTAATGGTTTAAAAATCCCACCACCAGAGCAACGTAAAAAGAGAGGGTTTTGTAAATATCATAATTTCTTGGGACATAAAAGCTCACATTGTGTACTTTTCAAGGATTTGGTTCAAAAAGCTCTGAATGAAGGAAGACTGAAATTTGGAGACAAAACAAATCCTCAAATGCAAGTGGGTGTTGCAAGATTTCTGTTAAATCTTAGATAATTTCATCTAACAATTGTTAAGAGAATCTTTAGGTATCTGAAAGGGACAACTAATCTTGAAATTCTTTATAATAAATCTCAATATTATAAACTAGTTGGATTCTATGATGCTGATTATGCTTGGGATAGAATTGAAAGAAAATCCACTAGTGGAAACTATCAATTCCTTGGTGAGAACTTGATATCCTAAGTAGGTAAAAGACAAAGCACTATTGCACTATCCACAGCAGAAGCATAATACATCTCAGCTGCAAGTTGTTGCACACAATTGCTCTAGATGAAACATCAGTTAGAGGACTATCAGACTGGTGAAAGCAGTATTCCAGTCTATTGTGATAATACTGCAACTATTTGTCTGTCTAAGAATCGAATTCGTCACTCAAGAGCTAAGAACATTGAGATAAAGAATCATTTTATAAGAGATTATGTTCTGATAGGTGTTCTAGATATGCAATTCATATATATTGATCATCAATGGGCTGATATATTGATTACAAGTCATCTTAAGTTATTATTAGCATGTTTTTCAGTCATTTTCAGTAGGTTTTACAAGCAAAGAAGAGGATTACTAGAACAATTGCCTATGATTTTGGGACTTTTGCAATGTTTTCTATATTTGAGTTTGTAATTCTATTCTTCCTGAACATAACAATTATAGGGTGTTTTTGATGTAATTCACGAAGAAATCATGGAAATCGGCAAAGCAAGAACATCCGAAGATTATTTAAGACCTTGGGAAGATCAAGAATGAAGATTCAAGAGTCCTCAAAAGACCTTATAGAAGGACGGATTCTATTCCCAGGTCCCAAGATAACTTATATGGAAGCAAACAACCAAAAGGACGGAGAAATGAAGAAAAAGGGCCTGGAACATACTCACATGCGCCTAGGGCACGTTTCATACGCATAGGGCACGGTTTGTGCTACACTCACATGCGCTTAGGGCATGGAGGGTGCGCCCTATGCACTGAAAAGTGCGAGCTATAAAACTGCTTTTTCATACTTTTTTGTGGGAAAAAGCACAGTTTTTGGGCCCAACTTCAGGTGGAAGCTCTCCCTATAAATATTGCATTCCTCATTCACAATTTCTCGTTCAAAACTGGAGCAGTTCAAGAGGAAGGCGATTCTAGGAGCTTTTCCAGAGGAGTTTCTCTCTCTTCCTTGTTTTTCTAGGGTATATTTATTTCTTTTTGTAATTTGTTTTTAGTTACCACGAGTAACTAAAACTTTTTAGGCTAGGGCTCTAAGATGAACCTCTATTTATTTTGTTGGATAATTATATAATTTAACGTCGTTTTTTAGTTATTTTCTATTCGTTATTTAGTTTTACTGTAGTGTGTAAGATTTGTCTCCTTTGGAGCGCAACCCTAGTTTAGGCACTTAGCTAGTGACAACCCCTAATATTGATATTTAATCTGTCTAGAAGTAATTAATTAGTAATGAGCGAAAGAAATCAAAAGCGAGTGGACCCTGGTAGTAAGTACTTAGGAGGTCATATAACTAATATTGAGTAAAATTTGCGGAAACCAGGATGTAACTAGTTAGTAATTAAGGAAACATGTGACTTCATGAATTAAATCAGCCCAATAATGGTATCAGAGCAGGTCGGTCCATCCGGCCTAGGTTGTATAATTTTGTTATGTCCCCACAGGCGGCATGTGTGCAAACACTGTCAAAGCCTGATTCTGCTAATAGTTGTTTAGTTGTCGATAATACATAAGAGGATGGTCAGAGGGAGATAGTCGAACGAAATCTGGCACTACATGAGCGGTAAGAATCAGGAGTGTAGTAGGCCTCGTACAGTTCTGGCCGATGAGGGAGAAAGGGAGTTTCAACAAGAGGTTTCAGGTAGGAAAAGAAACAAGTGGGGGAGACACTCCGGTCCTTGGAGATATTTCGCAGGTGGAGCCATTTTAGAAGAAAAGTTGTAGTCTTCGAGGTGAGAAGTTAAATGTTATGGTGACAACCTCAAAGTTAGATTAGTGCTAGATATAGGTTGAAGGAATAAGGGGGCATGATTTGGTATTGAGGCTTAACAAGTTAAGATGGTGATATGAGTTTAGAATGTTCGGTTCGACCTTGTAATCTTGTGGGTGAGTAAGTTATAGCAGAATAATGGATGTGGTTTAGATTAGTTATCGACTGTGATAGAAATCATTTGGCATGACATGTTCAGAGGGATAATCACCAGATGTTAAAGAGAATGATACTTTTGGAGGACATAGGTTAACTAGCATTCCCTTACATAAGAATATAAGTTTTGATCAGTTAAACTATCCTAGTAGGAGTAAAATGTAGGCGACCTTGCGTAGTATTTTATGTTGGAGTAAGCCCTAATAGCCAATCTATATTGATTGGGTTTGGCTTTGTATCATGATATTGATATAAATATATATATTGTGAAAATATAAATTAAAAGGCATTTCTTTATTGATTTTGTTTTGTTTCAAAATAATGAAGTCCCTAAAATAGTTAGTCCGTTTAATGGAACATTAAGTATAACTTAATTGTGAGACCCCGTTAAACATAAGGAAACTATTCTAAAAGTATCCGTAGTCAAGCTTTATTGAGAAGTGGGATATCATTAAAGCATAGAGACTATTATGTGGGTAGACTGATGATCACATCTCACAGATCATGGATAAAGAGTTATCAAGTCTTCACATAGATATAAATATTAGGAGTAATATTTATATTGGATTGACCCGCCGTGAGAATACTACATAGTAAGTTATGCAATTGTCATAAGATATTCTCACAATGATAATAGTGTATATCGCTCTTGGACCCGAAACCACTATGATCCCTAGATGGGGACTCAAGTGCTTTGTTGCCATTCTAACGTTGTCTGTAAAAGGATAACCATAACGTTGGTTGATGGGTACTTGATGAAGCATGCTGAGGGACATGAGTGTCCTAGATGGGATTTGTCCCTCCTCATAAACAGGAGATATATCTTTAGGCCTCTTGATGAAATATGACTGTAAAACTGCATGGCCATGCCGAACTAAGTCAATATAAGATATTGGACTTATTCGTTATTCAGTATATTTCGGAATCAAGAAATATAAACATTGATCTATACAAGGGTGACAATATCTATGCCTTGGGATCAATAGAGATATCGAGACAAAGGAGTAATTGTACACATAAGTATTATCATGGAAAGGTTTCGTCAGATCACTTGACATTCTTGTCACTTGGGTAGCAATGATGTGTTGCTAGATACCGCTCATTGTTTATAATATTAAATATCAGATTTAATATTATTGCCAACGTGACTAGAACCTATAGGGTCACACACAAAGAACGGTCAAAAGAGAAATATATAAGTATGACTTATATAAGGGGTGCGTTTAGTAAATAACGCTAATTAGTTAGCAAAATTACTAAACTCGTTGTTGGGCTTACTGAAGCCCAATAGTGACTTATGACTTGCAGAGCACACTAGAAGTTCTATAAATAGAACTCTGGTGCTGAAGTTTTTGGTTACACGTTTTTGAAGCAAACCCTTCTTCTCGGCACTTCCCATTCATTGGCTAGCACCGAGTTTTGGAGGAGCACTGTTCGTGTGGACTTGCTAGAGGCTTTGCTGCTTGCTGCTTGCTTGGCTGTGATCGAGATTCCAGTTTCCAGTTTCCAACGTTCAGATTCCAAACTTCGAGGTAACAATCGAATCACTGATTCATGTTTGAATTTCGTAATGATCCAAAGAAAGAAAATCGAAATTATTCCGCTGCTTCTACTCCATTCTTCTATTCGATTTTCCTTCATTTTAAGCTTTCATATGGATTATTAGGAGGTAGGTTGAGAACTTGAGTGGCCAGTTCATGAAGAAACCAAGGGATAGGTACGATAAATTCAAGAGAATGTTAGAATGATTTAATATATAACAGGTATTGGATGTAAGTTGAGGATGTCTGTAGCTAGTTGAATTTTTATTGGATTAGGATCTAGATTTCTAAAATTGAACATGAGTGGGAGGAGTAAATAATAGGCATAGCAGGGTAGAATCGGGTGATGAAGTTTTAGCTAGAGCAGTTACCTTCAAGTAAATTTCGAGGGCGAAAATCTTTTAAGTGGAGGAGAGTTGTAACGCCCCACTTTATTTTAAAATTTATTATTATTATATTGAGTGTAGTGAGTAAGTGAATGGATTGATATTATTGTTGTTGCCTTGTTGTTATGTTGTGAGTCGTGGTGAGAAATGATTAGAGTAATAATGTTGAGTGAGAGGTGGCTTAACGAATTAAATGAGGCGAATGGAGAAAACTCAAAACAAAGAAAAAATATAGATAAAAGGTGACAGGTGTGCAAAAAGTAAGATTTAAATAAGTGGGGGAGGGGAAGAGCAAAAGAATAGTAACTAGCACTAGAAGAGTTTAAGAAGAAGGTTGGCCCGAATATATATAGTACATTAGGAAAATAGATTGGTTGGTTTCTTTTTAGCTGAACGTGAAAGGAGAAAAGAGAGAAGCAGAGAAGAAATCAGAACCCTAGTTGCAAACAAGCCAAACCAGAGGTTTCAACCAACGAATTCGAGGTAAGGGGGCGAATCTCTTCATCTTTAGGGTTTAATATTTTGTTGTGGGGCTGAAAAGGGGTTATAGTAGGAGTGTTGTTATGATGGTGATGAGGACGTTGTTAGGGTTAATTAGTTCTTGAGTAATGATTATTGTTATGAGTAAGAGTCCCACCGAAAACTATGATGAATGAATCTAAAAAATTGTTGTTGAAAGGGTGATATTAAGGGAACTTAGTTTTGAGATTAGGGTTAAGAACATGACTCTGAACGAGTGTAAAATTGGATAAGTTAATAGTGAATTAATGCACAAACAGTAGAGTAAACCTAGAGTGTTAGTCAGGGACAATTGGGGTGTGTTGGGATTGAGTTAAGAGGGTTAGAAGTTATTAATAGGAAGAAAATGCATTTTTGGATCGATTTTGGTCTAGTTTCTGTCAGCCAAAATCGGGCCCCGATTTGGGAAATCGGCCACCGACTCTGGCTCAAAATTTTGAGTGTTTTGACTCTGTAAAAATCGGGCCCCGATTTTAAAAATCGGCCCCCGATTTTGTCAGCCCAACTTAACAAATAAAAATTGTATTTCTTAACCATTTTCCGTTTTGAACTGGGTTTTGGTGTAAACATGAAAGTTGTAGGTATGGACGTTAGCTTTCCAATGGTTTAGGTCTCACCTCAAGTGGACATCCAAAACGTGAATTATAATCAAAATACTACACAGGGGTCAGCACAGCCATGTGATCTGTCTAGGTTTAGGAAAACCATTCTTTCCACCATTCTCTGTACCGAATTGGATTTAGGTCTCTTCATGAAAGATGTAGATAAAGGTGTTAGATTTCATTTAACATTGGATGGAATCCATTAGTCCCTCTAGAACTTGAGTTATGATTTAAGCACCGCACCTGGGTCATGATGCGTTGTTAATGAAATTTTAGTACGATCCTTTTAGTGGACTCTTCAACATTTATAAAAGTAGTAGTGATTTTAAGAAATCCATTAGGGTGTAAAGTAAATGTAAATACCCCTAAATTACATATATAGATGAGGGAGTGAGTTCGAGCATAAGTAAAAGTGATTGCCTCAAGATAATAACAAGCTTACTTATGAACCGAAGATAATAGTCTATGAGAAATTAAGAATGTCAAGATGACTTGGAAATAGGAAATGAAAGATAATATGGATGACTCTACGAGGAATATTGTTAGATGGGTAAACACTTAAATTAGGATAGAGAATGGGGTATATTATTAGGATGAAAGTTGTAGTGAAGGAGAGAACGAATGACGAGGGTAGATTCCAAATGTAGTAATGAATAACAAAGGAATGTGATGTGTACATATGCTTGTGTAAGATGTTGTTTAATGATGAGAGGTTACTGTCGTAGGATGAAGATCTATGTTGATATGATAATTGTTGAATGGTGATGATGAATGATGTAATAAATGATGTTTGTGAATGACGAGTAATGCTGATGACGCATCTTGTTTAAGGTGACGAGTAAATGATGAAGTGGGTTATGTTGCTAGTAGGACTAAAAACATTGGGTAAGGTCGGTGGTGATAATAACAGTGAGAAAAGATATCCAGTTAACTAAGGTTTATAAGACGATAATTTAATAGAGCAAATAGTGTGGATACATGGTAAGTCTAAAAACACACTATTTAGTAAAAAGGGGTATAAGACGATGATAAAATGGGATATGAAGTAGGTGCTCGTCTGAGTAACTGATGAGGTTATACATAATCTCCTTAAACCAATAATGAGTTTAGGAATACCGTTAAGTGAAAGAGTAAAAGAGCGAAGGTATTTAAAGAACTTAAGATGAATGTTGGATAGTAACGTATACGGTGTAAAAATTAATAGAGAATATAGAAGTCTAATTTAGATGATTGTAAACGATGAAAGGGTCGTTAAGCCGAAATGTAAGGGAAGATAAGGAGTTGTATATTAAGTAATGAAATATAATAGGAATGATGATAATGATGAATAAGACGGTGATCGATTAGAAAGGAGCAAGATGAATATGAAAGATGATAAGAGTTAATAGTTATAATGGTTGACGATAATAATAACAACTAGTATCGAGAGAATGAAACCTTGGATTATAATATAGTCTTAGTGAGGGAAGTTTCTGAAGTCGAAATTAATGTTAAGGTGAGATAATAACTTTGAATTAGAACGGAGTTAAGAATTAGGGGAATGGGTGATGCATAGATGACTACGAACATGAGAACAAAGTAATAAGATATAAAGTTGTTTTATTGAGAAGAATAAGTATGAAGGAGTTAATGACGATGGTGAGGTACGACCTAGTTGTAAAGAGAGGAGACGTTATATGTAATGGTAATGAACAAGTAATATCTTAAGACTACGAATGAGGAATAGAGTATGATATCAGGATAAAGTATATAGATGACCTAGAATAGATGAGAGAATAGAGCACATCTGTTAGATGAATAATACAATAAAATAAAGGGATGTTGACGTAGAATGAGTCACACGTAAGGTGTAGATTAATGAAAAGATAGGGTGGGGATATAAACGGATGATAGAGAGTAATGATGAGGAGTCCTACAACTGTGACAGAGATTGATGACGATTAATATTATATATAGTTAAAAAAATTACTATGATGGGAAATGATGATGTTATAATAGAATAATGATGAGAATGACGGTGTCTATGTTGTTGTGATGATGATATTGTTGATGTTTATCTATGATGATGATGAGAGTGGTGATGATGTTTTGTGTGCTTGCATTAGAGTCGTGCATTTTAGTGGGAGTCTTGCATTAATATGTGGGCTATGTGATTGAGTGTATACTTGTAATACTTGTTGATTTTAATTCTATGCGTCCATTTAGAGTCTAGAGCATGATGTCTTGCATTGTTATGTAGTGAAGTCCAGTAACATACCTCTGGCAAATTATGCAGTGAAAGTCCAGTAACATACCTCTGGCAAATTATGTAGTGAAAGTCCAGTAACATAACTCTGGCAAAATGACGAGTAGGTGTGGTACCACATTCATATAGGTCGATAGGAGAGTCCATATGCATATATATGATGATGTTTTGTGCGTGGTGGTTGTAAGTGTGTAAATGATGTGTGTAGCTAATTGTGAAAAGAAGAGATTATACATAATAACTGTTGAGAGTGAAGATATGGTGGAGATTATATTATTCTGATATTTCTTTGATATGTGTGTTTTCCCTATTATTTTGTTATGGCAGGATTTCTCACCCCTTATTTTGTTGTGTTGTTTTGTGTATGGTGGCTGTACCTTGAGTACAAATACTCAGGTTGACAAGGAGTAGCTATGGGACGTTTTAGAAGGTGGAGATGAGGGGATGCCCTCCGTTTAGTTCTGTTATTTAATAGGTGAATAAGCATGTAGTCGCTACGAGCTCTGATATTGTAACACTGGGGTTGGGGATGACAATTTAATTTTTAATTACATTTCGAGTTGAATCTTGGAAACCTTGTTATGTTCCTATTTATGATTATTGAACGACAAGTATGAATTTATTAATGTGATCAGTGAATAATTTTCTTCTTCTCTAGTGGATTTATTTTAAAAGAAAACAATTTATTGTTATTTTGTGATATAATGTCGAGTTTTGTAACATCCTCACTATTAAATATATTCTATTTATTTAATAATTATCGTTGGGAAATAGGGTGTTACATGCTGAGCATTTGAGAATTATGTTGAGTGTCTTGAAGGATAAGAAGTTGTTTGCTAAGTTGTCGAAGTGTGAGTTTTGGTTGCGGGAAGTGAGTTTCCTTGGTCATGTGATTTCGAAAGGTGGTATTGCGGTAGATCCGTCGAACGTTGATGCAGTGTTGTAGTGGGAATCACCGAAGTCTGTTTTTGAGGTTAGAAGCTTTCTTGGATTAGCAGGTTATTATCGGAGGTTCATTGAGGGGTTCTCTAAGTTGGCGTTGCCATTGACGCAATTAACTGGGAAAGGACAAGCTTATGTTTGGGGCTAAGTGTGAGAAGAGCTTCCAAGAGTTGAAGAAGAGGTTGACTTCATCGCCAGTACTGATTTTGCCGATTCCGAAGGAATCGTTTGTTGTGTATTGTGACGCTTCTAAGATGGGGCTTGGTGGTGTGCTTATGCAGAATCGTCAGGTTGTGGCTTACGCGTCGAGGCAGTTGAAAGTGCATGAGAAGAATTATCCGACTCACGATTTGGAATTGGCGGCCGTTGTGTATGTGTTGAAGATTTGGAGGCATTATCTGTATGGTTCTAAGTTTGAAGTGTTCAGTGACCACAACAGTTCGAAGTACTTGTTTGATCAGAAAGAGTTGAATATGAGGCAAAGAAGATGGTTGGAATATCTTAAGGATTTCGATTTTCAATTGAGTTATCATCCTGGAAAGGCGAATGTAGTAGCAGATGCTTTGAGTAGGAAGTCGTTGCATATGTCTGCTTTGATGGTTAAGGAATTGGAGTTGATTGAGCAGTTTTGAGATTTGAGCTTGGTTAGTGAGCTGACGCCGGATGGTGTGAGGTTGGGAATGTTGAAGCTGACGAGTAATATTCTGGAAGAGATTAAGAATGGTCAGAAGGAAGATTTGGAACCTGTAGATCGAGTGGTGTTGATTAATCAAGGTAAGGGTGGATACTTCAGATTGGGTGAGAACGGTGTTTTGATGTTTCGTGATCGAGTTTGTGTATCGGATGTTCTTGAGCTTAAGAGACGGATTTTGGAAGAAGGTCACAGGAGTAGATTGCGGAGTTTGTGTATGCTTGTTTGGTTTGTCAGAAGTCTAAGATTGAACATCAGAAACCGTCGTGTTTGATGCAACCGTTGTTTGTGCCAGAGTGAAAGTGGGATAACATCTCGTTGGATTTTGTCGGAGCGTTGCCAAAGATTGTGAAGGGTTTTGACTCGATTTGGTTGATTGTTGATCGGTTGACGAAGTCGGCACATTTTGTCCCTATCAAGACCGGTATGTCTGTGGCGAAGTTGGCTGAGATCTACATTGAGCAGATTGTTAGATTGAATGGTATTCCTTCTAGTATTGTGTCGGATCGGGATCCGAGGTTTACTTCTAAGTTTTGGGAGAGCTTGCAAGCTGCTTTGGGAACAAAGATGAGGTTGAGTTCTGCTTATCATCCCCAGACTGATGGTCAGACGGAGAGGACTATTCAGAGTTTGGAAGATTTGTTGAGAGCTTGTGTGTTGGAATAAGGTGTCAATTGGGTCGAATGTTTACCGTTGATTGAGTTTACTTACAACAACAGTTTTCATTCTAGTATTGGTATGGCACCGTTTGAGGCTTTGTATTGTAGAAGGTGTAGAACGTCGTTGTGTTGGTATGAGTCAGGTGAAAGTGCTTTGTTAGGGCCGGAAGTTGTACAAGAGACTACGGAAAAGGTTAAGATGATTCAAGAGAAGATGAAGGCGTCTCAAAGTAGACAAAAGAGTTATCATTAGTAGAGGAGGAAGGACATTGAGTTTCAGGTTGGTGATCATGTGTTTTTTAGAGTGTTTTGAAGTGTCGGAAGTTAACTCCTCGTTTTGTTGGACCGTTTGAGATTGTTGAGAAGGAGATCGTTTTGGTTAAAGTGATTTGGGTTGGACCAACTAGTGAGAGTGCTACTTGGGAATCGGAGAGTAGGACGAAGGTTTTGTATCCGGAGTTGTTTCCTTCAGGTAATTTTCGAGGGCAAAAATTCTTTTTAGTGGGGGAGAGTTGTAACAGTCCGATTTTCGCTAGATTTAATTTAATTGTTTTTATATGTGTTTATATGTACTCATATGTGATTAATTGCCTCTGTCTGTATTTTTTTGGTTGGGATTATTAGAATTCGGTGATAGAAGGGTATTTTAGTCATTTTGGACTCAGGGATATTTTGGTCATTTTGTGAGTAGGGGTAACTTAGTAATTTTGATGAGAATTATTTTTAGTGTTTAGTGAGAACTATTATTATTTTACTAAGTTACCAGGGGGTTGTAGTAATTTATTTTATAACCGGTAAGTGATCGTTATTATTATTTTTACCGTTAAGTGAGTAGAAACATTTTGAATTAGTTTGTGAGTGAGTTGAGCCCATTAAGACTTTATGGGTTAAGCCCAATAGTAGTGAACCTATTTAGGCCTTAGTCTTTAATAGAATTAGGGTTCACAAATCATTTTACAAATTTTGAGAAGAGGTAGAGAGAGAAAGAACAAGAGAAGGGGGCAAGAGGAAGAAAACTTGAAGAACCAAGAGGAGCTAGAGATTCTAGGAGCTTAATTGAAACTTTGGCAAGGGGGTTAGATTTCATTCATAATCACTTAGTTGTAGCTTCTACCCTAATTCTATGCATAAGTGCTTATTTGTATAAGTGATTATTGTGAATCTAATTGGTGAAATTCGTGCTTATGTTTTGATGCAATGTTTGGGTATGTGAATTTGGTGTTAATTAAGTTGTTGATGATGAATTTACATGCTCAAGTAATGTATATATGTATACTTGTGTTTTTGCTCAAAATTAGTCAGATACAATGTTGTTGTTGATGAATTGTTGATGAATTCATGATTGGTTGTTGTTGTTGTTGTTGTGAGACGTTGTTGTTGATGATTGAAACCTTGGGTAATCATAATCTTTGAGCTTGCTATGAATTTGTGTTGTTCTTGAAGGTTTTCATGAAAAATGGGTCAAATGGTGATTTTTGTTGAAAGGATGTTTTGGTTCAAGTTTATATGGATTTGAGTGTCTTTTCATGTTTAGAAACGTTTAAACAAACTTTGGGATCAAATTTGGGCATTGGGAAGTCAAAATTGGGATTTTGGGGTGAAAAATGGGTTTTTCCCGAAGCAAAACTGTCACAACTCGCCATGGCAAGTTGGGAGGCGAGTTGGAGGCGAGCGGGAGGTGATTCCTGTGTGTCAACTCGCCATGGCAAGTGATTTACTCGCTGGGGCGAGCTGCACAGTGACAGCATCCCCTGTTTCGCGTTCTTGCGCCTTTTTCACACATTTTTATTTTGAATTGGCCTTTGGTGTAAACATGAAAGTTTTAGATAATTTTGTTAGCTTTCCAGTGGCTTTGGTTTGACTTGAAAATGAATTTTAGATTTTGAGTTATGATGAAAACACTCCAAGTAGGTCTTGGAGAAATTTTAAGAAAACTTAGCATAACTATTTCTATGTCAACCCAAACCTTATGGATTGTTTCCAAACTTCAAAACTTATGTACTATGAGTTCAATTAAGGTGTTTAAGTGTATTCAACCTATGATGTGATGGATCTAACTTGGTTTTGTTTTGAAAATGAATTGGTTTTGCAAAATGATACCATGAGACGAACTTTGTGAATTATATGACTCCGTTGTAATTAGCCGGTGAAACGCACATGTATACTCTATTGCACTTATATGTGGTCTAGGTGTATACATAGTGGAGGCATTGGGTCTTACTTACTTGGTCTTGACTTCCTTGTTTCAAATATTTTAAAAGTAGTAATGAGAGACGAACATTGTCGAAAAATAATCTTTAAGTCCAATTACTTGGCAAATCTTTGGTGGATAGTTTGGTATGATTAAATGAAGATATGTGAATGATTGTTAGGTGTTGAATATGATTTTTATCATAAGGTGTTGTATTTTTCCACTTTACTTGGTTTGTGAGGAAGTGTATGGAATTGTTGAGCTATATTGTATAGTTGATGATGATTAACGTATATATGGCAATTGATGTTGATGTTTATTGATAACATGGTGAGGACTCTTATTGAATTGTGATTTGTTGATTGTGTGGACGTAAATACTTGATAATGCAATTGTTGATGAACTAGTCAATGTAAATGGAGGTGTACTTTTACATTGTTGTTAGTGGATGTATATGTTGAAGGTTTTGAATTATTGAGTCTTTGCTTGTATCTCCATGCATCATAATCATATTGAGTCATATGAGAAATGTAAAAGGAGGTGTACTTTTACATAGTTGGATGGTAAGAGGAGGTGTACTCTTACATAAGATGTTCTGTTGGCATCTAATGGTTGATGATATGGTACCACATGCATATACGTGTCGAGTATAGGCGCATATCATATTGGCATGATGTCTTATTTGTTGCATGTGAACGATGATTGTTGGTGACAAGTGTGTTTGATGAGTACATACTTGTAATATTTGGAATGGTTGTGTGAATGTGTATATGGAAGTTAAATTGCTCATGTAAATTATTTGAGACTTGAGTTGATTCATTTATATCAAACTGTTTATATTGATTATGATTGATGTAAAGCTTACCCCCATTGGTTTTGACCGCCTACCTGTTTGTATGAATGGGTAGACGGAGTGTAGGAGTAGTTTGCTTTCAGTGAGTTGCTTGGTGATTGCTTGGATAACGGGAGCTAATCTCCGTTGTCGGTTCTTTAGAGTCTTAGGTCTAGGCTCTGATTAGGTGTCAGTCTTTTGATTTCTAGATTTGCTTATGTTGTGGATATTTCACTAATTTGTCGGGTCTTGGAGATTTTCTTTATGAATTTATGTTGATCTTATGACATGTAAACTTTGGTGATGTATGATTTATATCCGCTGCGACTGTTGAGAATTTTTATATATGCATATTGTTGGAATTTTGTTGAAGACGTAGCGTCTATTTCTTGAATATATTCTTTATTCGCATGTTTTATCGCTTTAATAGAAATAGGGCGTTACAGAGGTAGTGGTTTTACACTTCGTACAATTGTACTTTGTCAACGCTCTTTAAAGAACAAGCATCCAATGCCTCCAAATCCTTTCAAAATAGCCGTTGTTTCACTCTTCTGGTTTTCTGCAATGCTTAGACGAGATTAAATCCTTTGAACAACCTTTCAAGCTTTAAGTCTCTCATCTTCTGATGAACTTCAGCTTCTGGTGATCTTCAGCTTCTGATGAGGTGCTTCTGATGATGTCATCACATCACTTCAGGAGCACTTGACTTCAGATGCACTTTGACTTCAGATGCTTTAAGCTTCATTTTGTTGATTCGATTCCTCTCTTTTGTTCTTCCAGAACCAAATGAAGATATCAAATTTTTGTCTATGGTCCTGTACACTTGAACAAATATTAGCATATCCAATTGACTATTTTTAATACCTTGTTATCATCAAAACTCTAAAGGGTAGTGTTAAACACATTTTGTTCCAACAACCTACTCATGTGTTCGCGACTGAAGAAGTAATTGATGACAAGCCGTGGTTCCATAATATCAAGTGTTTCCTTCAAAGTCAGGAGTATCCACTCGGAGTATCCAACAAAGACAAGAAGACTCTAAGAAGATTGTCTGGAAATTTCTTCATGAACGGGGACATTTTGTATAAAAGGAACTTTGACATGGTGGTGTTACTCAGATGTGCCGACAAGCACGAAGCGGATCTGTTGATGCATGAAATACACGAAGGCTCATTCGGAACTCATTCTAGTGGACATACAATGGCTAAGAAGATATTGAGAGCAGGCTATTACTGGATGACAATGGAAGTTGATTGCTACAAACATACAAGAAAGTGTCATAAGTGTCAGATCTATGCCGACAAGATTCACGTGCCGCCAACTGCACTAAATGTTCTTTCTTCTCCGTGGTCATTCTCTATGTGGGGCATCGACATGATTGGTAGGATCGAACCAAAGGCTTCAAATGGGCACCGTTTCATTCTAGTGGCTATTGACTATTTCACCAAGTGGGTCGAGGCCGCGTCTTATGCCAATGTGACCAAGCATGTAGTGGTCAAGTTTATTAAGAATCAAATCATCTGCCGCTACGGCGTCCCCAGTAGGATCATTATAAACAATGGGACGAATCTGAACAACAAAATGATGAAAGAGTTGTGTGATGATTTCAAGATCGAGCATCATAATTCTTCACCTTTCAGACCTCAGATGAATGATGTTGTTGAAGCTGCAAATAAGAACATAAAGAAGATTGTCCAGAAGATGGTGGTGACTTACAAAGATTGGCATGAGATGCTTCCATTTTCATTACATGGATACCGTACTTCCATAAGCACGTCAACAGGGGCAACCCCTTTCTCTTTGGAATATGGTATGGAAGCAGTGCTCCCCGTCGAAGTTGAAGTTCTGTCAATGAGGGTTCTGATGGAAGCTGAATTATCAGAGGCTGAATGGGTTCAGAGCTGGTATGACCAATTGAATATGATCGAAGAAAAGTGCATGACCGCCTTATGTCATGGACAACTATATCAGAAGAGGATGAAGCAGGCTTTTGACAAGAAAGTTTGTCCCCGTGAATTCAAAGAAGGTGATCTTGTGCTTAAGAAGATCATGTCTTTCCAATCTGACTCTAGGAGCAAGTGGACGTCTAACTATGAAGGCCCTTATGTTGTCAAAAGAGCCTTCTCCGGTGGTGCCATGGCTCTTCAAACCATGGATGGCGAAGACCTTCCACGTACTGTAAACACGGATGCAGTCAAGAAATATTTTGTCTAAAAATTATAAGAATAGCTCGGTAAGTCGAAAACCAGAAAGGGCGGCTTAGGCAAAAATGAGCGTCTCAGTGGACTGAAAACCCGAAAGGGCGGTCCAGGCGAAAATTAGAGACATTAAACAAAAAATCATCCCGATAGGTTGAAAACGCGAAAGGGCGGCCTATGCAAAATTTAAGGATAAAAAGAAAAGACAAAGTAACTGCATCCAGTCAGGCACAATCCACTTGGGGTATACTTGCTATCAAAGAATCTCCAATCTGAAGCATCAAAGCAGCGAAACTCAAAGTTGTTAGGGAGAATAGTGTTATGAAGTTCAATGTACCCCTCCATTTTAAATTACCATTTTTCAAACTTTGTAAAAAGATCTGTGGAGCCATGCCATTGGCAGGCCACCATTCAATCAATGAAATTTGAGCCTTTGCCCCTTTACTTGAAATTCTCATTTCTTCTATTCTTCAAATTTATCCTGTTTGTTTGATTGTAATAATTGAAGCAAATTTCTTAAAACTTTTTCGTATCTTTTAAAAGCATAAACAACAAATACATCGTATTTAGACTTGTTAGTAAGAGAGGATGCGTCTACTTCCACTTCAAGGATGGTTAAGCCCTGCCAAGCAGGCATGGCTAACACTGTGGAAAGGCTTCAAAAAAAAGAGAAAGAAATATAAAAAGAAAAGCTCGCTAAGATGAAAACCTGAAAAGGCGGCTTAGGCAATAGAGAGCGCCTCGGTGGACTGAAAACCCGAAAGGGCTGTCTAGGCAAAAATTAGGGGCATAGAAAAGGAATATATTCCCGATGGATTGAAAACCCGAAAGGGCGATCCAGGCAAAAGTTAGGGATTTGAAAAAGCAAAAGAAAAGGCATGACGACTAAGGTGTGTCAATGGAAGAACATGCTACGCTGGTTTACAAATGGCGACTTCTTCCAGATTCTTTAACAATGAGCTTTATCCCCAAGAGGTCCAGTTGCTGCCTTGTGCCGGATTTCACCCCGTCAATGGATCGATTTGTTCACGACTGTCATACCCCAATTTTTGACCTAAGGTCCCACTGACACGTGTCCTCTGACCTGGAATATTCTCTGTCTTTTCAGTGAAAATTTCGGCAGAGAGGTATTTTAAAATACCTCATTTTGTTTCGAGTTTGGACCCTCTTCTCACTTTATTTTTATCATTAGTTCTCTTATTTTTATTTTTTTTTACTTTTTTAGTTTCCATCTTTTATTTATTTTAATTTTTATTTCCATTTCTATTTTGTTTTTTATTTTAGTTTTATTTTCCTTTTAGTTACATTTTTTTTAATCTGTTCAATGAGTCCAAAATCACATGTCCATGTCCAAAAATTGTTTCACACACGCCTCAATCACAGGCAATTTTGCAGAAGTCGTACTCTATTCTTTCCGAATCCAGAACCAAAACGCGTACAAGCATTCAAGTTGCATAATTCACCATCAAAGCTCTTTAACTTGTTCCCATTTCCGAAATTGAAAAAAACCTTTAAAAACACACAGGCAATCACACAATGGGACACGAACAACAACATCAGTAACCTGCACAACAGTTTCACACATTTTTACCCATAACCTGCCGATCTCAAACCCACACAACAATCCTCAAAAATCCGATTCAACTGAATCCAACGTTCACGAACCGTCGAAGCTGATTCACGCAATCGCAATCAACACACACGCATAACAGCCTCATAAAGACCAGTGACCCATATCATCAAACCGATCTAAATCTAAATCCGACAGATTCAAACAAATCCAATCACCAAACCACCGCATCCGTACACGAAGCCCAAATCGACAGCCACTCAACACATCACAGACCGCGAGCATCCGAGGCAAATCCAAACAACACACAAGCCACACCAGAAAGGTATACCCTTTTGTTCTCTTTAGTAGATCTTAGGGTTTTGTATAGTTTTTTTATTGTTTTAAAAAAAACGAAAATAAAATAGGAGGGAAAAAAAATCAAAAGAAGGAAGGAACCGAAACAAAAAAAAAAAAAGAAAAAGAAATTAAAGAAGAAGAGAGGAGGGAGCAATTCTCGTGAGAGAAGAATAGGAGAGAGAAAGAGTTGGTGAAATGAATGGAAAAGGAAAGAATGGGAATTTATAGGCTTTTTCGTTCGTGTGTGCGTGGGTGTATGTGCTACGATGCACCCTTGCGTCCCAAGCTCTTGATTTTGGATCTGAAGGCCCATGATGCCTCACTATAGATCTGATCTAGGCCGTCTGATCAATCTGATGGCCTAGATCCAACCAGATCTAAGCCCATGCGCCCTTCTTAAGCCCAATCAGTCTGTTTTACTTTCGTGCACACCCCTGTTTATTACTTGCACCCCCTCCCTAGCACTTTATTTTATTTCTCATGCATCTTAATGCTTTTTGCATTTTTTTATTTTTTCTTTTGCATTTTAATTTCTTTCATTCCCATTTTATTTTATATTCATCATTTTGCATATTTTATTTTGTCATTTATTTTATATTGCAAGATTTGGCATGTAATTAGGTCCAATGTAAACTATAAATAAAAAAATAGTGTGTGTGTGTGTGTGTTTTTTATTTATCGCTTTATATATTATTACTAGGGACTTTGTGGTGATCCAATGTCACCGCAAAAGTCCACGCGCATTTATTCTTTTATTGCTCCGTTAGTTTATTTTAATGCTTTAATTAATCAAACATCAAAAATATTTTCACAATAAACCTTGGTTCCAAAACCAAGTGATCTTTTCTTTTTTTTATTTTCTTAATCAAATTCTAAATCAATTTAATCATATTACAAGTCTATTTTCTTTTAAATAAAAACACAAACCAGCTTATTTGCCATTTGGCTTTTCCTTTTAAAATATTTTCAAAAACTAATAAAAAACAAAACCAACAAAAATCAATTTCTACCCCGAACTACGTGATTTTGATCCTTCACGGGTACGTAGACAAAGGACTCGTCCTCTCAAATCAAATTAAAATAAACTCTTTTTTCTTTTCTTTATTTTATTCACTATTTATGTACATCTCATTATTTTCTTTCAAAGCAAGTTTAAAGCACAAAACATTAAATAAAACCAAAAGGTTCTCGTAGAGTACTACGAATATTTAGGGTGCTCCCTAAATATAACTGTCGCGTCATTTTTCGGAGATCAAGGCTATTTGATTAGCGTTTGACTCACTTTTTTATTTCACGACCGAACATTTAATTTTTTAAGGAAAAGGGGAAAAAAGTTCAAACTACCTCATTTTGAAAAAAATTTAGGTTCGGGGGTTAGTTACATGAAGGGAAGGTGTTAGCACCCTTTATGTCCGTAGTACTCTACAGGAACCTCTAAGTTTTATTTAAATTATGTGCTATAACTTGCTTGCTTTTTGGAAAAAAGGAATTTTAAATGATAAAAGAAAGGAGACCTAGTTTATCTACATTTTATTGATTTGGAAGGACAAGTCCTTTGCCTACGTACCCGTGAGGGATCAAAATCACGTAGTTCGTGGTAAAAATTGACGTTTGATTGGTTTGGTGTTTTTTATTAGTTTAAAAAAAGTTTTAAAATGAAAGAAAGCCAAAGTGGCAAATGAGTATTTGTTTGTGTTTTTTAATTTGAAAGAAAATGGACTCAAAGTAAGTTAAATTGATTGATATTTGATTAAGAAAAGAAAATAAAAAAAAGACGTCACTTGATTTAGGATCAAGGTTTATTTAAAAAATATTTTTGTGATTTTGTTATATGCATTTTTTGTTGTTTTCAAATAATTGGAATAAAATTAAACTAACGGAACAGAAAAAATAAAAACGTAGGGACCTAATAGTGGCGTTGGACCACCACAAGGTCCTTTTACCTATGCTAGAGACAATAAAAGGCATACACCCACACACGCACACATGCATGATTTACATCAAACCTAATATACATTCTAAAGTCTGCGGGAAAGTAAATGGCAAGAAAAATAAATTATTTACATTAAAGCCTAGTTTACATTCTAATATCCATGCTATAAAATAAATGGCATAAATAAATAAAATATGCATGAGGAAATATAAAAAAATAATTACAATGCTAAAAGATAAAAATAAAATGCATGCAAGACTAAAAATAAAATGGGGTCCAATCACAAGGTGGGGGGTGCAAGGATCTAACAGATCGAATCGTAGCCATTGATTTGATCAACGGCCTTGATCTAATCTCAATGATCATCATCATAGGCTGCCAGATTGAAATCCAGGGGATCAAAGCACGCGGGTGCATGGTAGAAGAATGGGCGAGCGTGTACTGGATTTGGGAGACTTATAAAACTGTTTTTGCAAGCTTCTTCATTCATTTCCCCACGCGTCTCTCTCTCTTCTTCACAGATTCCCTTCTTTCTCTCGTTTCTTCTTTCTCATTTCTCTCTCAATTTCTTTCTTCTTCAATCTGAAAACAAAACACAAACATCCATGTAAAAAGAAAATCTAGATGTACACAAGCAACTACCTTTTGATATGATTCCGATTTGATTTGGGTTTTCTTGAGACTTGGCCGGTTCGTCCTTTGTGGTTCTGGATCGGCCTCGTTAGCGATCGGTGATGTTGTTGCTGCTGGTGTGAATCGTTGCTTTGAATGGTGTTGATGACTGTCGCTAGAGTTCCGATTCGTTTCCCTTGTTGTTTGTGGCCTTCGTGGTGCTTGTGGCCGATTTGAATGGTGTTGGTTGATGGAGGGTTTCGTCACCGTTGTGACGGTCGGGATTCGTGAAGGATGATGAGTTTGATTCTGTGGTTAAGGGTTTGTGTCGTACGGCCGGTTTATGTTTTGTGATGTTGGGGATCGGTTGTGAATGGAATTGAGGCCGGTATGGGTTTGTGTTGCATGGTTGTTGATTGTTGATTCTGTTCTTGGTGCGTTTGTGTACTGATGTTGACAGTCCGGATATGTGTTCCCTTGCTGATGTATGAGACTTGAACGGGTTGTGAGGTCGTGACTGGTTTATGAGAAATTGGTTTTTTAATGCTTTTGTGTTAACAGGTTCACTATGGAGTATTGTGCGTGTTGTGTGATTTGATTTTGCAGGTTGTTGGTTCTTTGTGAATTTTGGCCCCTTTTTTGTGACTGTGTGCAGATTGCTTTTATAGTGAAGGATTATAGTTTAGGGTTTGTTCCAAAGATGCAGAAAACCTGCACTTCGGATGGGGATTGAAACTGCCTGTGGACTAGATTTGGGATTTTGACGCGTGACCATTTGGATTGAGATGAAAAGGAGCTGTGACAGATTGGCGTGTGAACTTGGACCATTTTTGGAACAATTTGATGAATAACGTAAAAAATAAAAGATAAAGATGCATGTTTTTCTGGATTTTTGACTTATCTTGAAAAAATAAGTAATTAATTATTTCAAATAAAAATAAAAATGAATGACTAATTTAAAATAAAAAATAGACTAATTACAATTAATTGATTAAAAATTAAAATAAATGATGGAAATTAGAAAATAAAAAAATAATGAGAGAATAGGGCTCGGCTCGGAACCAAAAATGAGGTATTTTAAAATACTTCTCTGTCGAATTTTTTATTGAAAAGTCAGAGACTGATCAGGGTTAAATGACGCGTGTCGGTGTATGAATGTGGGATCCTTAGGTCAAAAATTGGGATATGACAATAACCAACCCCCGGACCCCCCAATTTAAATAAATTTTTTCAAAGCCGTGAAATAAAAAGTGAGTCAAAAGCTAATCAAATAGCCTTGATCTCCGAAAAATGACGCGACAGAAATGGCGACTTCACTAGGGATACCTTAAGAGGGTTAAGCCTAACTTGGTTTTGTTTAAAATTTGTGCTTTAAACTTGTTTAAGAATAAAAAAAAACAAAAAAATAAAAGGTGGAAATTACGTGTATATCTGTTCTTCCTTCTTCTTTCTCCTTTCTTGCGTGAGTGGTGAGATCATAAGTCCTACACCCGGGATTGAGTGAAATATAAGATAGGACGGGGTACGATCATAGTGCCATACCAGGAGCGGTCCTGCGATATGTGTGCATGTGATATAACTCCACTCAACGTGGGTTTCAAGAGTAATACTATGTCACCATGAGCAGTCGTGATTGGCATTATTGTTTTTGAATTCCGTCAAACGATGAGGACCTTTAGATTACCTTTAACCCATCTTGGCCTTTCTAGGACGTAGTGCGGTGGCTAAACCAAGAGCGGTCTTGACTTTAGTCGTCACGCGATACTACACTCAAACTAGACTTCCTTACGAATACTGTTGGTCTAGGAGCAGTCCTATGCACCGATAAGTTCATAAGGGTAGTTGTAATTTGGGAACTTGGTAGAACCTTTATTACAAGTGCAAGTTGGAAACCATAGTCCTTACAAAATGGCGTTACCTTCACCTCCAACATTATGAATCTAGCCCCCTTGTATTCAGTGTTCTTAGCATTATCATGCATTCATGCATTCATCCATAAATATTTTTTTCCATTCATAAAACTATCGAAGGATTTAGACAAGTTTTTTTGTAAACATTGTAGATGAATCCCGAAACAAGGAGCATTAAGAAATATAGTTTCAAGAAGCCGGATTTAACAAGACTAAGGGAGCTAGGAAATCAAGTGGCTAATCCTAAGAAGTTCTGAGATCGTTATGGGAGGTTACTCGATCTCATCAGGGTGAAGGTGGATGATGGCATTTTGGAAACTTTGGTACAATTCTATGACCCGACTTATCATTGCTTTACTTTCCCGAATTATCAGTTGGTCACCACGCTCGAAGAGTATTCCTATTGGTTTAACTTACCGGTGTCCAAAGAAGTACCCGTCAATGGTCTTGAACCCGCACCTAAAGAGGCTACTATTGCAAAGGCACTCCACCTTAAGCCTTCCGACATAGTTCAACCCCACTTTACCATCAAAAACAATTTCCAAGGCCTAACCGCTAAATTCCTCTACCGAAAAGCCTCTGATTTTGCCAAAGCCAAAAAGACCGATGCCTTTGAAACCGTTCTCGCCTTGCTTATATATGGTCTCTTCTTGTTCCCAATATGGATAGCTTTGTCGATATCAATGCTATTAAAATCTTCCTCACTAACAACTCGGTCCCTACCCTTCTTGCAGATACTTACCACTCCATCCACCATAGACAGCGCCAAAAGGGCGGAACCATTGTTTGTTGTGCACCTCTGTTATACAAACGGTTTGCTTCACTTGCCCAAAGCCGTCTTCTCCAAGACCGACACCGGGAAAGCTTCTTGGTCTGAAAGGATTATGCCCCTCACCCCGGCCGACATAGTTTGGGCTCACCCTGCGGCTGACACTAAAGAAATCATCGGCAGTTGTGGGGAATTTGAGAATGTTTCCCTTATAGGTACAAGTGCAGGAATCACTTATAATCCAACTCTTGCTATGCGCCAGTACAGATATCCTATGAAAGGGAAGCCTGATAGTATCTCTTTGTCCGACGAGTTCTACCTTAACAGTGAGGTTCACACCGATTTAAGGATGTGGTTTGTGCAAGCTTGGTATACCGTTCAAGAGTTTGATGGGATCCAGCTCGGGAAAAAGCAGAGCTTTGCACATGAATCTTACACTCAGTGGGTTATAGACAGAGCCACGACTTTCGATATGCCTTACACCATACCAAGGTATTTGACTTCGACTAATTCGGAAGTACCATTGCCTTTACTCCCAAAGACCAAGGAAGAGTACCAAGAGCGTTTGCATGCATCCAACCGTGAAAAGTCCGTTTTGGAAAGAATGCTCCGCAAGAAGGAACAAGATTATGAGGTAGTAATGGATTTGTTAGAGAAAAAGAATCGGGAAAGTCGCCAAAGAGGCATTGAAATTGCCCGGTTTGAAGCCATCATCAAAGAAATAGATACCATACTTGACCGGATTCCAGGGAATAAGAAGAGGCGCATGGATCTATTTGTTGAGCCGCACCCAGATTTCGAGGAGTGGTCTACTTCAGGAGTTTGAGGATATCCCAGTTGCTTTATTACTTTATGTTATTTTCTAGTTTTTTTTTGTGATGTACTTTGGAGTCTATCCCTTGGCTCAGTTTTGTTAAAAGGGAATTATCTTGTAGTACTTTAATTATTCAATAAAATTTTCAATTATGATGATTACAATATTGCTGTTATAAGTCCTTCGATAAATAAAAATTCATGTTTATTTTTGCATAAACATATCATACATCATCTTGCATTTCATAGTTTCAAAATCCGAGTCTCACAAAATCTTCTTTTCATCCAAAAAGGTTAAGCCATCTCAACAGTGGCCCGACGCATCTGTTACCAGTCAACTATCTCGTACGGCACTTGAGAAAATATCAAGAAGAAAATGGAACGTCTTGAGCAAGAGAACATGGCTCTCCGTGATGAGATGACAGCCGTGAATGCTAAGTTGGATGAATTGGCAGCTATGAAGACTAAGATGGAAGAGTTAACTAATCTGGTGAAGCTGTTGGCAGTAACACAGACTCCACCACCACCTCCTCCTCCTGTCAGCACCCAAGCCGAAGTTGATGCCTCTGCTGCCCCTGATTGGACGGTATGTGTTGAAACTCCGACATACTCTGCGCCACAACGTTCCGCACCTTGGTTCCAGCCTCTTACTGCTGGCGAGATACTCCGCCCCATTGCTTGTGAAGCTCAGATGCCCCCTCTCCAGCGTCCAACTCATGTTCCTCAGCAAGTTACGATGTTTCCTTCAGCTGCTGTGACCTACTCAGCACCCGCTGTTCACACTATCCCGCAAGAAGAGGAACCCATCTTCCATTCCGGGAGTGTGGGAGCCAATGCAGGGTCGATGACTTACAAGAGAAGTATGATGAGATGCATAGAGAGATGAAAGCTCTTAAGGGGAGAGAAACTTTATGACCTTTGTTTGGTACCAAATGTCCGGATACCCCACAAGTTTAAGGTCCCAGATTTTGAAAAGTATAAAGGAAGCTCATGCCTTAAAGACCACCTGACAATGTATGTGAGGAAGATGTCCGCATATGCTAAAGACGATGATGTCCTTATCTACTTCTTTCAGGAAAACCTGGCTAATCCCGCTTCAAAGTGGTATATGAATCTAGATAAGACAAATATCCGAACTTTCCAGGATTTGTGTGATGCTTTTGTACAACAGTATAACTACAATGTAGACATGGCTCCAGACCGGGGTGACCTTCAAGCTCTGACTCAAGGGGACAAAGAAACTTTCAAGGAGTATGCTCAGCGTTGGAGGAATATTGCATCCCAGGTTAGCCCACGTATTGAAGAAAAAGAGATGACCAAGCTGTTCTTGAAAACTCTCAGTCAATTCTATTATGAGAAAATGGTCGGAAGTGCATCCAGGAGCTTTGCAGATTTGGTCGGTGTGGGTGTAAGTGTAGAGGAAGGTGTCCGAGAAGGACGATTAGTGAAAGAAGGTGCATCTACTAGTGGTACAAAGAAGTATGGTAACAATTTTCCAAAGAAGAAGGAACAAGAGGTCGGTATGGTGACCCACGGAAGACCTCAGCAACAGTATCCAGCCTATCAACATGTTGCTGCCATCACACCTGCTACCAATGCTATTCAACCACCAAATTTTCAGCCTCAATTCCCACAATATCTTCAACAATACCCACAACAATATCCTCCACAACAATATCCTCCACAACAACACCCTCCACAACAATATCCTCAACAACAACAATACCCTCAACAATATCCCCAACAACCATACCAATAGTATCCACAACATCCATATCAACAACAGCAGCCTCGACCACAGAATACCAGGTTGCAAAACCCAATTCCCGTAACATATGCAGAGTTTCTCCCAGGGTTGCTCAGAAAGAATTTGGTTCAACTTAGAGCATCTCTTCCAGTGCCAGAGAAACTGCCAGCATGGTATAAACCTGACCAGACTTGTGCTTTCCATCAAGGGTCCCAGGCCATAATATTGGAAACTGTTATGCATGAAGAATGCAGTCCAAAGGCTAATCAATGATAAGAAGATAACCTTTACGGACTCAGCACCAAATGTTCAAACCAATCCATTGCCAAACCATGGTGCCGCAGCTGTCAACATGGTCAAAGATTGCCAAAAGGCTCATCTCATCCTGAACGTCCAACACATCCGGACACCTTTGGTCCCTATACATACCAAGATGTGTCAAGCATCTCTCTTTGAACATGATCATGTCGCCTGTGAAGTGTGTCTTTTAGATCCTCAAGGTTGTCAGAAAGTAAAAGATAATATTCAAGGACTTTTGGACCGAGGAGAACTTGTTGTTGAAAGGAAGTGTGATGATGTATGCGTTATATCTCCTGAAGAGCCTTTGGAGATATTCTACGACAGTCGAAAGTCAGTTGTTGCTCCTTTAGTGATCTGTTTTCCTGGTCCAATACCTTATGCTTCTGAGAAGGCCATTCCTTACAAGTACAATGCCACTATGATAGAAGATGGTCGTGAAGTTCCGATACCATCCTTGCCGTCTGTGGGAAATGTTGTTGAAGACAGTAGAATACTGAGAAATGGGCGTCTTGTTACTATGATGTTTCTGAAGAAAGTTAGTGCTCCAGTAATTGTGGAGGCTCAAGCTAAAGATTCTAGTGCAGTCAAAGATGTAAGTCAGTCTGGAGGAACCAGTGCAAATTCTGATATTGATGAAATTCTCAAGCTAATAAAGAAGAGTGAGTACAAGGTGGTGGATCAACTGATGCAGACTCCGTCGAAAATATCCATAATGTCTTTATTGTTGAGTTCTGATGCTCACAAGGAAGCTTTGATGAAGGTCTTGGAACAAGCTTTTGTGGACTATGATGTAATTGTTGATCAATTTGGAGGAATAGTGGGGAATATCACCGCATGCAACAATCTGAGTTTCAGTGATGAAGAGCTCCCAAAAGAAGGAAGAAACCATAATCTGGCTTTGCACATATCTGTGAATTGCAAGACGGATGCTTTGTCAAATATGCTGATAGATACCGGTTCGTCTCTAAATGTGATGGCCAAAACAATTTATGACTAGCTCTCTTACAAGGGTACACCTTTAAGATGAAGTGATGTAATGGTGAAAGCTTTTGATGGTTCAAAGAAGACTGTTCATGGGGTGGTGGATCTTCCTATTACAATTGGGTCGCATGTTTTCCAGATTACCTTTTAAGTGATGGACATCCAAGCATCGTACAGTTGTCTACTGGGCCGACCCTGGATTCATGAAGCTTGGGCAGTAACCTCTACATTGCATCAAAAGTTAAAATTTGTGCATAATGGGAAGTTGGTAACTATGAATGGTGAGGAAGCTTTGTTAGTGAGCCATTTGTCGTCTTTCTCTTTCATCGGGGCTGACAGTGCTGAGGGGACATCATTCCAAGGACTTGCCGTGGAAGAAGAGAATACCAAGAAGAGTGGGGCATCTATTTCCTCTCTAAAAGATGCTCAGAATATAATACAAGCTGTAGGGTCTGCAAGCTTGGGAAAGTTGATAGAATTGCCAAAAAAACAAGCGTCGGGAAGGACTGGGTTTCTCCCCATCAGCTGATTTGCCCAAGAACGTCGTCATGCCAGTAAGGGGGACTTTCCATAGTGCTGGCTTTATTAATGTCTTGTCAGAAGCCAATGCTATCATTGAAGACAATCCTGAGGGAATGCCACAAAGTTTCGTGACTCACGGAGGGTCTAGCCACAATTGGGTTGCTGTAGATGTTCCTTTTGTTGCTCATTTGTCCAAGTAATGCATTTGTTTGTTTTTACGCTTTTTCAAAAAATCCTTTCGCCCCGCCCCAAGCGAAAGTGAATCTATCTAGGGCCTCTTGCTTCAAGAAATTATCATCATTAAATAAAAATGTCGTTTTGTTCCCGACTTTTGTTTTATTTTTCTTTTGTGCTTTTATCTGAAAAAATGGTAATACAAAAAACCAAAAAAATATAATCACTTTCGAAAAATCTGCATTTACTTATTTTCTAAAATCATCAATCTTATGTGCAGATTAAACATCAATGAACCCTTTGAACAACATAACCCTATGATCTCTCCCAACTTTGAATCCCCTATGTATGAGGCGGAGGAAGAAGATAATGAAGAGATCCCCGATGAGATCTCTCGGCTGCTTGAACGAGAAAGACCATTCAGCCTTATGGAGAAGCAATAGAGGTGATCAACCTGGGTACTAAAGAAGACAAGAAGGAGATCAAGATTGGGGCATCACTTGAGGCGAATGTCAAGAAGCAAGTGATAGAACTTCTCAAAGAATATGTCGATATATTTGCTTGGTTGTACAGAGATATGCCGGGTCTGGATACTGACATTGTGGTGCACCGCTTGCCTTTGAAGCCCGAGTGCCTGCCAATCAAGCAGAAGTTGAGGAGAACCTGTCCTGATATGGCCCTCAAGATTAAAGAAGAAGTGCAGAAACAAATTGATGCAGGTTTCCTTATCACATCAGAATACCCTCAGTGGCTTGCCAACATTGTGCCTGTTCCGAAGAAGGATGGTAAAGTCAGAATGTGTGTTGATTACCGTGATTTGAATAAAGCTAGTCCCAAAGATGATTTTCCACTCCCTCACATTGATATATTGGTTGACAGTACTGCAAAATCCAAAGTTTTCTCCTTCATTGATGCTTTCTCCGGTTGCAATCAGATCAAGATGGCACCCGAAGATAGAGAGAAAACACCTTTCACGATATGATGCATAAGGAGATCGAAGTTTATGTGGATGATATGATTGTCAAGTCAGGTACTGAAGAGGAGCATGTCGAGTATTTGCTGAAGATGTTCCAACGGCTAAGAAAGTATCAACTCCGTCTGAATCCTAACAAATGTACCTTTGGTGTAAGATCCGGAAAGCTTCTGGGCTTCATTGTCAGCCAGAAAGGTATTGAAGTAGATCCCGACAAGGTCAGAGCTATCAGAGAGATGCTCGCTCCACAAACAGAAAAACAAGTAAGAGGGTTTCTCGGACGACTGAATTACATCTCCCGTTTTATTTCTCATATGACTGCAACATGTGGGCCGATATTCAAGCTACTGCGCAAAGAGCAAGGTGTTGTGTGGACAGAAGATTGCCAGAAAGCCTTCGACAGTATCAAAGAGTATTTGCTAGAGCCTCCAATTCTTATCCCTCCAGTTGAAGGAAGACCATTAATCATGTACCTGATTGTGCTAGAAGATTCCATGGGTTGTGTGCTCGGACAACAAGATGAAACCGGAAGAAAAGAACATGCCATTTACTATTTAAGCAAGAAGTTTACTGACTGCAAGTCTCGATATTCCATGCTTGAGAAGACTTGCTGCGCTCTAGCCTGGGCTGCCAAACGCCTTCGTCACTATATGGTTAATCATACAACTTAGTTGATTTCTAAATTAGATCCGATCAAGTATATCTTTGAGAAGCCCGCAGTAACAGGAAGAATCGCCCGGTGGCAGATGTTGCTATCTGAATATGACATCGAGTACCGTACCCAGAAAGCGATCAAAGGGAGCATCATTGCAGATCATTTGGCTCACCAACCAGTTGAGGATTATCAGCCTATCAAGTTCGACTTTCCTGATGAAGAGATTATGTATCTGAAAATGAAAGATTGTGACGAACCGTTATTCGGAGAAGGTCCAGATCCTGAATCAAGATGGGGTCTAATATTCGACGGAGCTGTTAATGTTTATGGTCGTGGAATTGGGGCCATCATCATCACTCCTAAGGGTGCTCATATCCCCTTCACTGCCAAACTGACATTCGACTGTACAAACAACATGGCAGAGTATGAAGCATGTATTATGGGTCTCGAAGAAGCCATTGATCTGAGAATCAAGATCCTTGACATTTATAGTGACTCAGCCCTCGTAATTAATCAAATCACATGAGAATGGGAGACTCGTCACCCCGGCTTGGTTCCTTACAAAGACTATGCAAGACGATTACTGACCTTCTTCAACAAAGTCGAGCTACACCACATTCCTCGTGATGAGAATCAGATGGCAGATGCTCTAGCTACCTTGTCTTCGATGTACCAAGTAAATCATTGGAATGAAGTGCCATTGATCCGTATCAGACGTCTTGAGAGACCTGCTCATGTATTCACTACTGAAGAAGTTGATAATGACAAGCCATGGTTCCATGATATCAAGTGTTTCCTTCAAAGTCAAGAGTATCCACTCGGAGCTTCCAATAAAGACAAGAAGACTCTAAGAAGATTGTCTGCAATTTCTTCCTGAACGGGGATATTTTGTATAAAAGAAACTTTGACATGGTGTCGCTCAGATGTGTGGACAAGCTCAAAGCAGATTTATTGATGCATGAAATACATGAAGGCTCCTTCGGAACTCATTCAAGCGGGCATACAATGGCCAAGAAGATATTGAGAGCGGGCTATTACTGGATGACGATGGAAGCTGATTGTTACAAGCACGCCAGAAAATGTAATAAGTGTCAGATCTATGCCGATAAGATTCATGTGCCGCCAACTGCGCTCAATGATCTTTCTTCTCTGTGGCCTTTCTCTATGTAGGGCATTGACATGATTGGAAGGATCGAACCAAAAGCTTCAAACGGGCACCGTTTCATTCTAGTGGCTATTGACTATTTTACCAAGTGGGTCGAAGCTGCATCCTATGCTAATGTGACCAAGCAAGTGGTGGTCAAGTTTATCAAGAACCATATTATCTGCCGCTACGGCGTCCCTAGCCGGTTTATTACAGACAACGGGACGAATCTGAACAACAAAATGATGAAAGAGCTGTGTGATGATTTCAAGATCGTGCATCATAACTCTTCACCTTACAGACCTCAGATGAATGGTGTTGTCGAGGCTGCAAATAAGAACATAAAGAAGATCGTCCAGAAGATGGTGGTGACTTATAAAGATTGGCATGAGATGCTTCCCTTTGCATTACATGGATACCGTACTTCCGTACGCACATCGACAGGGGCAACCCCTTACTCTTTGGTGTATGGCATGGAGGCAGTACTTCCAATAGAAGTTGAAATTCCTTCAATGAGAGTTATAATGGAAGCTGAGTTATCAGAGGCTGAATGGGTCCAAAGCAGATATGACCAATTGAACCTGATCGAAGAAAGGCGCATGACTGCCTTATGTCATGGACAACTATATCAGAAAAGGATGAAGCAGGCTTTCGACAAGAAAGTTCGTCCCCGTGAATTCAAAGAGGGTGATCTGGTGCTTAAAAAGATCTTGTCCTTCCAACCTGACTCCAGGGGCAAGTGGACGCCTAACTATGAAGACCCGTATGTTGTCAAAAGAGCCTTCTTCGGTCGTGCCATGACTCTTCAAACCATGGATGGGGAAGGACTTCCACGTACTGTAAACACGGATGCAGTCAAGAAATACTTTGTCTAAAGAACATCAGAACAGCTTGGTAAGTCGAAAACCCGAAAGGGCGGCTTAGGCAAAAATGAGCGTCTCAGTGGACTGAAAACCCGCAAGGGCGGTCCAGGCAAAATTTAGAGACATTAAACAGAAAATCATCCTGATAGGCTGAAAACCCGAAAGGGCGGTCTATGGAAAAGTTAAGGATAAAAAGAAAAGACAAAGTAACTGCATCCAGTCTGGCACAATCCACTTGAGGCATACCTGCTATCAAAGGATCTCCAATCTGAAGCATCAAAAGCAGCGGGATTCAAAGTTGTTAGGGAGAATAGGGTTATGAAGTTCAAATTACCTCTCCATTTTTAAATTACCATTTTTCAAAACTTTGTAGAGATCTATGGAGTCGCGCCATTAGTAGGCCACCATTCAATCAATAAAATTTGAGCCTGTGCCCTTTACTTGGAATTCTCATCTATTTTGTTTTTTCCAAAATTTCTTCTATTTCTTTGATGATAATATTTTGAAGTAAAATTCTTAAAACTTTTCACGTCTCTTAAAAGCATAAACGAATAAGTGCATTGTAAAGCTCGAGAGTAAAAGAAGTGTGCGTCAACATTCTCCTCAAGGATGGTTAAACCTTACTAAACAAGCATGTCTAGACACTGTGGGAAGCCTTCAAAAAAAATTGGAAAAAATAAAAGCTCACTAAGTCGAAAACCTAAAAAGGTGGCTTAGGCAATAGAGAGCGTCCCGGTGGACTGAAAACCCGAAAGGGCGGTCCAGGCAAAAATTAGGGGCATAAAAAAGGAATATACTCCCGGTGGATTGAAAACCTAAAAGGGCGATCCAGGCAAAAGTTAGGGATTCAAAAAAAAACGCATGACGACTAAAGTGTGTCAATGAAAGAATTTTCTGTGTCGACTTACGAACGGCGACTCCTTCCAGTCTTTTAATGGATTCTCTCCCTAGAAGACATCAATTGTTACTTTGTCCCCAATGAGACCATCTCCGAGGAAATTTTCCGAGTGTGTAGTACTGCAATGTCGGTCCACTTCCCACCTCACCAATCCTGTCTAGTCTCATCGAGTTCATCTAATCACATACAGTGAATACAGTCATACAAGTGGTACTCATACATTCATACATTCATACAATTATACATTCATACATTAACATTTTCACATATTCATACACAGCATATGCATAATATCAATTCACACATGGTTGCATCAGTCACCCAAAGTTTTGTTTGGTTGTATCCTTTTGTTTCAATCTTCAATTGTTTCAAGCTGCCAGTCCTAAACAACAGACCGCTTGATTTACCTTTTATCTTGTTTCAGGCTGCCAGTCCTAAACAACGGACCGCTTGAGTTTACTTTTTCATCTTGTTTCAAGCTGCTAGTCCTAAACAACAGACTGCTTGAGTTTCCTTTTTGTCTTGTTTCAAGCTGCCAGTCCTAAACAACAGACCGCTTGAGTTTACTTTTTCATCTTGTCTCAAGCTGCTAGTCCTAAACAATGGACCGCTTGAGTTTCCTTTTTGTCTTGTTTCAAGCTGCCAGTCCTAAACAACGGACCGCTTGAGTTTACTTTTCATCTTGTTCCAAGCTGCCAGTCCTAAACAACGGACCGCTTGAGTTTCCTTTTTGTCTTGTTTCAAGCTGCCAGTCCTAAACAACGGACCGCTTGAGTTTCCTTTTTATCTTGTTTCAAACTGCTAGTCCTAAACAACGGACCGCTTGAGTTTACTTTTTCATCTTGTTCCAAGCTGCCAGTCCTAAACAACGGGCCGCTCGAGTTTACTTTTTTTGTTTCAAGCTGCCAGTCCTAAACAACGGACCACTTGAGTTTACTTTTCATCTTATTCCAAGCTGCTAGTCCTAAACAACGGACCTTTTGAGTTTACTTTTTACCTTGTTTCAAGTTACTAGTCCTAAAACAACGGACCGCTTATGTTTCATTTTTATCTTGTTTCAAGCTGCCAGTCCTAAACAACGGATCGCTTGAGTTTACCTTTCGTCACATTTTATTTTCTCCAGTATCATCCCCAATTTAGCTGTTCTATTGATGTCGCTGAAAAGTTCTGTCTTCATTAAGCTATCGTCCCAAACCAATACGGTAGTAGACAATCTTTTCCCCAGTAAAATTACATTCCCCAGCGGAGTGGGATCCCTTTCTTCAACGAATTTAGGTATCCCGTTTTTATTTCTATCCCCAGTCAAATCATCTTTTCCATCCTGCTTTCATACTTGCATCATGAGCATTTCACATCATCTTAGGTCCAAAATTGGTGTACTTTTGTATTTAAGTCTCTCCAGTCCGTCAAATTAAAGATTTCATCTTCAAGTTTTCGGACAAAGAAACTTAAATAGGGGCATCTGTCATACCCCAATTTTTGACCTAAGGTCCCACTGACACGTGTCCTCTGACCCGGAATATTCTCTGTCTTTTCAGTGAAAATTTCGGCAGGGAGGTATTTTAAAATACCTCATTTTGTTTCGAGTTTGGACCCTCTTCTCACTTTATTTTTATCATTAGTTCTCTTATTTTTATTTTTTTTAGTTTTTTAGTTTCCATCTTTTATTTATTTTAATTTTTATTTCCATTTCTATTTTGTTTTTTTATTTTAGTTTTATTTTCCTTTTAGTTACATTTTTTTAATAAGTTCAATGAGTCCAAAATCACATGTCCATGTCCAAAAATTGTTTCACACACGCCTCAATCACAGGCAATTTTGCAGAAGTCATACTCTGTTCTTTCCGAATCCAGAACCAAAACGCGTACAAGCATTCAAGTTGCAAAATTCACCACCAAAGCTCTTTAACTTGTTCCCATTTCCGAAATTGAAAAAAACCTTTAAAAACACACAGGCAATCACACAATGGGACACGAACAACAACATCAGTAACCTGCACAACAGTTTCACACATTTTTACCCATAACCTACCGATCTCAAACCCACACAACAATCCTCAAAAATCTGATTCAACCAAATCCAACGTTCACGAACCGTCGAAGCTGATTCACGCAATTGCAATCAACACACACAAATAACAGCCTCACAAAGACCAGTGACCCATATCATCAAACCGATCCAAATCTAAATCCGACAGATTCAAACAAATCCAATCACCAAACCACCGCATCCGTACACGAAGCCCAAATCGACAGCCACTAAAAACATCACAGACCGCGAGCATCCGAGGCAAATCCAAACAACACGCAAGCCACACCAGAAAGGTATATCCTTTTGTTCTCTTTAGTAGATCTTAGGGTTTTGTATAGTTTTTTTTATTGTTTTAAAAAAACGAAAATAAAATAGGAGGGAAGAAAAAAAATCAAAAGAAGGAAGGAACCGAAACAAAACAAAAAAAAACAGAAATTAAAGAAGAAGAGAGGAGGGAGCAATTCTCGTGAGAGAAGAATAGGAGAGAGAGAAAGAGTTGGTGAAATGAATGGAAAAGGAAAGAATGGGAATTTATAGGCTTTTTCGTTCGTGTGTGCGTGGGTGTATGTGCTACGATGCACCCTCGCGTCCCAAGCTCTTGATTTTGGATCTGAAGGCCCATGATGCCTCACTGTAGATCTGATCTAGGCCGTCTGATCAATCTGATGGCCTAGATCCAACCAGATCTAAGCCCATGCGCCCTTCTTAAGCCCAATTAGTCTGTTTTACTTTCGTGCACACCCATGTTTATTACTTGCACCCCCCCCCCCTAGCACTTTATTTTATTTCTCATGCATCTTAATTCTTTTTGCATTTTTTTATTTTTTCTTTTGCATTTTTTTATTTTTTCTTTTGCATTTTAATTTCTTTCATTCGCATTTTATTTTATATTCATCATTTTGCATATTTTATTTTGTCATTTATTTTATATTGCAAGATTTAGCATGTAATTAGGTCCAATGTAAACTATAAATAAAAAAATAGTGTGTGTGTGTGTGTGTGTGTGTGTGTGTTTTATTTATCGCTTTATATATTATTATTAGGGACTTTGTGGTGATCCAATGTCACCGCAAAAGTCCACGCGCATTTATTCTTTTATTGCTCCGTTAGTTTATTTTAATGCTTTAATTAATCAAACATTAAAAATATTTTCACAATAAACCTTGGTTCCAAAACCAAGTGATCTTTTCTTTATTTTATTTTTCTTAATCAAATTCTAAATCAATTTAATCATATTACAAGTCTATTTTCTTTTAAATAAAAAACACAAACTAGCTTATTTGCCATTTGACTTTTCCTTTTAAAATATTTTCAAAAACTAATAAAAACCACAAAACCAACAAAAATCAATTTCTACCCCGAACTATGTGATTTTGATCCTTCACGGGTACGTAGGCAAAGGACTCGTCCTCTCAAATCAAATTAAAATCAACTCTTTTTTCTTTTCTTTATTTTATTCACTATTTATGTACATCTCATTATTTTCTTTCAAAGCAAGTTTAAAACACAAAACATTAAATAAAACCAAAAGGTTCTCGTAGAGTACTACGAATATTTAGGGTGCTAATACCTTCCCTAAATATAACCAACCCCCGGACCCCCCAATTTAAATAAATTTTTTCAAAGTCGTGAAATAAAAAGTGAGTCAAAAGCTAATCAAATAGCCTTGATCTCCGAAAAATGACGCGACAACGACTATATCATCTCCAAGGAAGATTGCTGAGTGTTGATACTGCAATGTTGGTTCACTTCCCACCTTACCTGTCTTGTCTCGTTTCATCGAGTCACCTGTCACATCCAGTTTATACATTCACACATTCATTCATACATACATTCATGTGTTCATATATACACACATTCATGCATACATAGCATATACACAACGTCATTCATACATGGTTACATTAGTCACCTAGAGTCTTGTTCGGTTGTATCCATTCAGTTTCGTCCTCATTTATCATTGTGTCAAACCACGAGTTCTACAAACGAGTAGTCGACAATTATCTTATTATTGTTATAAGTGTCATCCCTAGTGTGTCTGGTCAAGAGATGTCACCCGTCAGTGTCAAGTGGCAAGTCCTAAACAACGGATAACTTGAGTTTACCTTTATCTTGTTTCAAGTGGCAAGTCCTACACAACGGACAGCTTGAGTTTACTTTTATCATGTTTCAAGTGGCAAGTCCTAAACAACGGACAACTTGAGAGTACCTTTATCTTGTTTCAAGTGGCAAGTCCTAAACAACGGACAGCTTGAGTCTACCTTTTATCTTGTTTCAAGTGGAAAGTCCTAAACAACGGACAGCTTGAGTCTACCTTTTATCTTGAGTTTACCTTTATCTTGTTTCAAGTGGCAAGTCCTAAACAACGGACAGCTTGAGTCTACCTTTTATCTTGTTTCAAGTGACAAGTCCTAAACAACGGACAGCTTGAGTCTACCTTTTATCTTGTTTCAAGTGGCAAGTCCTAAACAATGGACAACTTGAGTTTACCTTCTATCATGTTTCAAGTCGCAAGTCCTAAGCAACGGACAGCTTGAGTTTACCTTTATTTTGTTTCAAGTGGTAAGTCCTAAACAACGGACAGCTTGAGTTTACCTTTTATCATGTTTGAAGTGGCAAGTCCTAAACAACAGACAGCTTGAGTCTACCTTTTATGTTGTTTCAAGTGGCCAGTCCCAGCTAACGGACAACTTGAGTGTACCTTTTATCGTATGTCAAGTGGCAAGTCCTAACAAATGGACAGCTTGCATCTACTTTTTTTTTACTTTTATCATATGTCAAGTGGCAAGTTCGAACAAACGAACAGCTTGCAATCACCTTTCATTTTCTCATACGTGTCATCCCTAGTGTGTTTGGTCAAGAGGTGTCACTAAAAAGTTTTGTCTTCATTAAGCTATTGTTTCAAACTAATACGATAGTAGACGATCATTTTCCCCAGTGAAACTGCATAACCCCCTAGCGGAGTCGAATCCCTTTCTTCAACGAATTCGGGTGTCCAGTTGTTGTTTCTCAATCCAGATAAATCATCTTTGTCGTCCTGCATTCATGTTTGCATCACGTACATTCACCGTATCTTAGGATAAAAAATCGGTGTACTTTGTATTTAAGTCTCTTCAACCTGTCGAGTCGAAGATTTCATCTCCAAATCTCCGGACGAAGAAACTTAATTAGGGGCATCTGTCATACCCCAATTTTTGATCCAAGATCCCACTGACACGTGTTGTTTGACCCTGATTAGTCTTTGACTTTTCAGTAAAAATTTCGGCACAAAGGTATTTTAAAATACCTCATGTTTGGTTCCGAGTCGGGGCTTCTTCTCTCTTCTTTTTTATTATTATTTTCACCTTTTAAATTTCCATCTTTTATTATTTCTCTTTTAATTTTAATTTTAATTTTAATTTTCTTTTTATTTTTATTTTTATTTAGTCTTTTTTTTTGCCCGTTTGTTTTAATCGTTTTTATTTTATTTATTTTTTTAAAATGTCAAAAAAATTCAAAGTGTCCAATAGGTCCAAGATTTTCGTCCAGGGGTCCGTTTTGTTAGTCTTTTCTTTCTCAACAAGCACGCCACTTTCAGTGGCTATTTTTCAGCAAACAACGCGTTCTACTTTCAGCAAGTTATTTCCAAATTTATCAGAACCCTAATGCTATAAATTACCACCTGCAAACACAACAGATACACACACAGAATTGCCAGAAAAAAGCCTCATCAAACCCTAGCCCCAAACCTGCAACAACACAATTTTCACGCCTCCAATAACCTGCAAAAATTCATCAAAACCCAGCAAACATTTTCGAACCATAAATCTGCAATTTTACATGCCGATTCTCAGAACAAAAAAAAACATCAGCAGTAACCCTTTCAATCCAACATCCACCAATCCAAAACAAACTCTCAAACCACAGAAATATGTTCGTCAAACCATACTACACAGTATCAGATCCATCACAATCAGATATTCAAAAGAAACCAGAAGGTAGTATTTCTCTTCCCTCAGATTTAGGTCAAATCATGTTTATTTGAAAATTTTTGAGTGTAAATCAGAAAAAGGGAGGAAAGAGAGGATTAAAAAAAAGTAAAAAATTAAAAAATAGGGTTTCTGGAGGCGGCGCCGCCACCTTAGGTGGTCGGCCCGCCGCGCAGGATTTCCTTCCGGCCGCCTTGCTTACCGTCAGAGAAGAAGAGAATTCAGAGAGAGAAGAGAGGTATGTATGAAGAGAGAGAAAGAAAAAAATGAAAATGAATGAAAAAGGAAAGGTACCGGTTTTATAGACCCCGTTTTGATTGCATGTGCGTGGGTGTACGTTTTAAACGTACACCCTCGCCTCCTAGTCCTCTGGTGTGATCTGACGGCCTACGTTGGCCTAGATCTAATCTCTGCAAGCCCACACGCTCCTCTTCATTTTAGGCCCAGTCTGCACCCCCCCTTCATTACTGTTTACGCCCCCATTGCATCTCATTTTTATTTCGTGCATGCATTTTAATTTCTTTCGCACCTTTATTTTATTTTTCATTTGCATTTTATTTTCTTGTTAGTTTGAATTCATCGTTCTGCATTTCATTTACTCATGCATATTTATTTTCCGTCATTTATTTGGTTGCATAGCTATTATATTGTATTTAGGTCCAATGTACAATATAAATGAGAAAAAGTGTGCGTGTGTGTGTTTTTTATTTCTTTACCGCTTTATATATATCAAAAATGCAAAAAATTAGGTTAAAGATTATGTGGTGATCCAACATCACTACAAATCCACGCGCTTTTATTTTTATTGTTCTGTTAGTTTATTCTCATATTTTAATTAATAAACCAAAAATCACAAAAATATTTTCACAATAAACCTTGATTCAAAAATCAAGTAACCCAATTTTTTTTTTGTTTTCTTAATCAAATTAATTTTATTTTGAGTCCATTTTCATTAATATTAAAAAACACAAACCAAATCCAATTTTGCCATGTGACTTTTTTCTTTAAAACTTTTTCAAAACTAATAAAAAAACACAAAACAAATCAAACTGTAATTTCTACCCCGAACTACGAGGTTTTGATCCCTTACGGGTACGTAGGCAAAGGACCATGTCCTTCCAAATCAATAAAAAATATAAATAAAAATGTTCTTTTTCTTTTAATCACTTTAAATTCTATTTTTAAAAGCAAGCAAGTTTATAGAACAAAAAGTTAAATAAAATCAAGAGGTTCTCGTAGAGTACTACGAATATTTAGGGTGCTAACACCTTCCCTAAATATAACTAACCCTCAAACCCTAAATCTTTTTAAGGTGGTAATTTGAACTTTTTTCCACTTTCTTTAAAAAAATAAAAAGTTCAGTCGTGAAATGAAATAGTGAGTCTATGCTAATCAAATAGCTTGACCTCCGAAAAATGACGTGACACTCACCCAAAGATACATCTACTTGCCCTGTTCCACTACACTTGAAGCATCTTGCTTCTCCCCCACATTGCTCAGACCCACCCAAAAGAACGGAACAAGTATCGACAGTATTTCCGTACATGTCGCATACAACGGAATAAAAACAAAGTTTTGGCTCGGACTAGACCAACCAGGGTCTGATACCAACTTGTAACACCCTCAAACCCCACATGCAATATTTAATAATAAATCAACAGATAAATACAAGGTTCAAGGTGCTACGGCTTCAATAATCTAGAATCATGCATAATTCTTTTTCATAAACATAAAACAGTCGCAGCGGAAAGTAAAATGGCATAAAACTATCGTCTCAACATCTCAAGATACATCATCACAAAACATCAGGGTTCCTCAACAGATGAAATAAATAAACATCAGGGTTTATGACAACTTTTGTGACAACTTTCTCTCTCATGCTCACATTGTGTTTTTACTTTTTCTTTCTATTTCTTCGGTTTTCGTGCCCACATCTTCTTTTCTTTGTATATCTTTGGTTGTCACAAAATTTGTTCCACATATGGATGTTCAAATAATATACCTCAAGAAAAATATAATTACTAAAGTTACTAGTAAGCATTATGCGACTAGGCAATGTTACGATAAAGTGGGGTATGATTATAAGCTAAGACAATTCTCCGAGCACGGATGAAAGTCTTAGGTGTCAGTTACGATGTAGGTAGGCAGTGGGGCGCCACTTGCAAAGCTTTATTATAGCATATTGTATCGGTAGAATAGATCACGTTGGGTAACCCACGCCAAAGTGTTTCAGAGGACGCAGAGAATTGCGCACATGTTAGTTAGTTAAAGTTATTGAATGCTTATTATGAATTAAGGTTATGATGAATTACCAATGGCAGTTTCATATTAAAATAAAAGTAATGCTTTGTGTATTATATTTGATAAATGTAATTAATGTGGCATATATGTTTTATCCTAAATTTGGGAATTTACTGAGACCATCCTCAACAGAGCATCCAACATTGGGTGTTTAAGTGGGTCTCCTATGTCCACATCACCAATTTTACGGTAATACTTAATAAGCACCAATTTTCTCCAATCTAGCACCTCAAAAGAAATTATTAAATAGGCCCTACAAAAAACTCTATATCATTACATTTTTAACAAAATTTATTCATTTTACTAAGATTTATTAAATGGGACCTCATTAAAATGAAGAGAGAGAGAGAGAGAGAGAGAGAGAGAGAGAGAGAGAGAGAGAGAGAGAGAGAGAGAGAGAGAGAGAGAGGGTGCTTCCATAGCCACCCTTCTCCATAAGCACCCATATGTTATACTCCACAATGGGGGTGCCTATTTAATGTGGTGCTAAATAGGTGAAGCACCCACCATTGTGGATGGTTTGAGACCGTAGTGTCTCATCCCAATCCATTCTTTCCTTTTTCAAGTATAAGTTATTTGTAGTTAATTGGAGCCGGATCACGAGAGTCTAGAGTTTAGGATTCTCTGTTTTATTTAAGTTTCATTGTTTTTTTTTTTATGTAAAATCATGTCACTTATTTTAATATAGTTTCTTAATTAAATTTTGAAGACTTGTATTTTAAATTACTTTGACTGTTGAGAAACTTTCCACGGAAACTTGAATTTTAAAAGCCCAGTTGTTTCACCCCCTGTGTTTTTCTCATCTTCATTGAGTACTTTTAATTTCCCAAAATCACTTTAATCCAATGTAATCTCTAACGGTGGTGGTGCGAAGAGATTCACTCTCCGCACCACCGGTGCGTCTCTTCTCGGCTGGTGTTTCCCCTGTTTTCGTTGTCCTTCAGATCTGTTCGGGTTTAGGGTTGACGGAGAGATGTGGGTTCTCACAAGCTCGTGTTTGTGTGTGTGCAGCACTGGTTCGTAGGTTTCGCTGGAGGGTCG
Organism: Medicago sativa; assembly: GCF_051527215.1. Classification (NCBI taxonomy): domain Eukaryota; kingdom Viridiplantae; phylum Streptophyta; class Magnoliopsida; order Fabales; family Fabaceae; genus Medicago; species Medicago sativa. The sequence goes on from NC_140750.1 coordinate 47,990,607, forward strand.
GGGTTTGTTTTGGTGGTTGGCGGCGGCAGCTCCGTGCTGCTTGTCTTCAAGCTTTTCTTGGTGGTGGTTTGCAGATTTCAAGGTGGTGGCTCGTCGCTGTTTCAGGGTAGTGATCCTCTTCTTGCGCAACATTTGATCTCTGGTTCCTTTCAGATCTGTTGAGATCTGCAGTTTTCATGGTTGTTGTTTTGCTGCCACGACGTCGAGGATCTTGGAGGCTGCTTTTGTTTTTGTTTCTGTTTTGTTCTGTTCGTTATATATGTCCTGTGTTATGTTTTGTTTATGTTTTTGTTGCTGTGTTTTGTTGTTGTTCTTCGAGACTGGATTTGGCCTTTTTGAAGTGGATTGTTTCGTAAACCCAAAAGGGTCTGGTGTGTGATTCTAAAACCCGTAAGGTCTGGTCTCTGACGTATTGGACTCATCCCTCAATCTGAGTTCTTACGTGTTGTTTTGCTCGAAAGAGCATTTTATGCTTGCTGTTGATCAAGGAGCTGTTGGCACTTGGATTTTGTTACCGTGTTGGCGGTCAATCCATTCGCCATAATTAAGCTCTAGGTGTTCTTTGAAGATGTTCACTTTTCATTCTTTTTTGTAACTTGGTTTCGTACTCGTATGCGGGTTCGCTGGGTTGCGTCGGTGATTAGGGAAGTTTTATTAGGATAGATTAGAGTTGATCCACTTTTGACTGTTTTATAATGTTGTATTCTCGTTTGAGTCTTCCTGGGTCAGGTATTATGTCCCCCAGTCTTTGTAATTCTTTCTTTTTATTTACAAAGTCTTTCAGAGATTGTATTCTTATAGCTTCTGAAGCCATCAACTTACTGGATACAAAATCTTTTGGGGGGAATGTTGCTCTGAAAGTGGACATAGCCAAAGCCTTTGATACTTTGGAGTGGAGTTTTCTAATCCAAGTTTTGAAGAAGTTTGGTTTTAGTGATTTGTTCTGTGATTGGATAAAAGCTATTCTTGAGTCAGCACATCTTTCTATATCTATAAATGGATCTCAACATGGATACTTTAAATGTACTAGAGGAGTGAGGCAGGGGGATCCTCTTTCCCCATTGCTTTTTTGTATTGCTGAAGAAGTGCTCAGCAGGGGCATCACGCAGCTAGTGGAAAATGGTGAATTAGAGCTCATGTCAGGCACAAGAAGATGTAAGGTTCCATCACATACTCTTTATGCTGATGACATAATGGTTTTTTGCAAAGGGAAGCTTTCATGCATCAATGCTTTGATCAAGCTCTTTACTAGGTATGCGCAAGCTTCAGGTCAGTTTGTCAGTGCAAGCAAGTCAACAATTTTTGCTGGTTCTATTTCACAGGCTAGGATGGAAAACATTGTTGATCTTATTGGTTTCAAAATAGGTTCCCTCCCTTTCACTTATTTAGGGGTACCCATCTTTAAAGGGAAACCCAAGGCCAGGCACCTTCAGCCTATTGCAGACAAAATCAAATCAAAAATGTCAGCTTGGAAAGCTTCTTTACTTTCCATAGCTGGAAGAGTTCAACTAGTGAAATCCATTATTCAAAGCATGCTTATTCATACTTTATCTGTTTATGACTGGCCAGCGTCTTTGATCAAGGATTTAGAGAAATCAATAAGAAACTTCATATGGAGTGGCAGTATTGATAAAAGAAAACTGGTCACAGTAGCTTGGAAGAAGATTTTCAAACCAACTGCTCAAGGTGGGCTTGGAATCAGATCCTTGAACAAGTTAAATCAAGCTGCTAATCTTAAATTGTGCTGGGACTTGTTTCACATGAAAGAAGATTGGGCTGAGCTTATTCTTAGTAGGGTTCTTAGAAATAGAAGAATCATTTCACACCATATTTCTTCTTCAATTTGGTCTAGTATCAAGTCTGAATACAATGTGATGATAGATCATTCCAGTTGGCTTCTGGGTGATGGTACTAAGATTCTTTTTTGGACTGATAGTTGGTGTGGGCCTCCTTTAAATCTGCATCTGCAGGTTGATGAAGTTGTTGATGAAACAACTTTAGTTAGTGATTACATTCATGAAAACAGTTGGGCTATGCCTCATAACTTTTCAACTGATTTCCCTGTTATTTGGAATCTTGTGCAGCAAGTAACTATTTCTGTGCAATGTAAAGAAGATGAACTTGTCTGGAACTCATCAACTAATGGTAGTTTATCCTTCAAGGATGCTTATTTATTCAAGACTTCTTCTTCTGTTCAACCTATCCATTGGGCCAAATCTATTTGGTCCCCCAACATCCCTCCTTCAAAATCATTGCTTGCCTGGAGACTTATGCAAGACAAAATTCCTGTTGATGGGAGTCTAAAGCAAAGAGGATGTGCTTTACCATCTATCTGTAATCTTTGTATGAAAGCAGAAGAAACTACTTTTCACTTGTTTTTTGAATGCTCTTATGCAACTCATCTTTGGTGCTGGTTAGCCTCTGTGCTCAATCAGCCTCTTCACTTCTCAGCTTTGGAAGAAATTTGGCATCTCAGTGAGAAAGGTTGGTCCCCACAATGCAAATTAGCTATCACTGCTGCAATTATAAACATTATGTCTGCAATCTGGCATGCTAGAAACAACTGCAGGTTCCAAAATAGAAAGATTCATTGGAAAAGTGCAATGTCTCAAATCATTGTAAATGTTTCCTTGTCTGCTAGCAATTCTAATCTGCCTGCTAGTTCTGCTATGAAAGAATTCACAATTTTAAAAGCTTTTAATGTTTCAATTAATCCTCCAAAGTTGCTGTTTGTGAAAGAAGTGTTTTGGTGCCCTCCTATTGTTGGTTGGATCAAAGGAAACTGTGATGGCGCCTTTGCTGCTGGTAAGGCCTCTTGCGGTGCAATTTTTAGGAACTGTTTCGGTCATTTTTTGGGTTGTTTTGCTGAAGGGTTAAACTCTGGTAACTCTCTCTTTGCTGAGCTTATTGGTGCAATGAGATCTATCGAATTTTGCTAGTTCTAAGAACTGGAGAAATTTCTGGCTAGAGACAGACTCCATGCTAGTGGTTCAAGCTTTCAGAAATCATGACATTGTTCCTTGGCAACTAAGGAACAGATGGACTAACTGTGTGAATATAACAACTAGGATGAATTTTCTTGTTTCTCATATATTCAGAGAGGGCAACGCCTGTGCAGATGCTCTTGCTAATATAGGTTTAAATTTAAGCACTTTTGTATATTATTACTCTTTGCCCTCACAAGTAAGGAGTGATTATGTTAAAAATAGGCTAGGTTGGCCTAGTTTTAGGTTTAATCACCCCTGAGAAGGTTTTGGTTTGGTCCCCCTTCTCTTTTTTTGTAACAATCTTTTTTTGGAGGTATATATTTGGGGTAGTAGCACCTTGCTTCTACCTTGTTTAAAAAAAAAAAATTAATATATTTTCTATTTGCCTAAAAAAAAAAAAAATTGCCCAAAAGTGGCAATTAAATTCTAATCATGTGTACTTTGTACTATGAATATGTAAATATATTACGACAAAAGATGTGCCACTTTAAAAACAATTGAAACTCTTTCTTCAAAAAAAAAAAAAACAATTGAAATTCAACGAAGCTTAAGACTACAAAACTATAGGACTATCACATATCCCTCTTCTTTTCATGGTTCAAATGTTTGCTACCCACTCTTCCGCTTCATAGATATAATCCCCTCCAGAATAGGACGACTTAGAGCAAGTATATAGATAATGAGGAAAAGTTGACCAAACATTTCATCAAAATCCCTCACATTGAGTAGTCTCCATAAACCACCAAAGAAGCAAACAATATTTATTGTGAGTAACACAATCACTGGTGCCATGAGCAATGCTGCACCATCAAAATTAAACTTACCCTGCTCATATTTCTTTAGCTTATCTTTGTCAATAGCTTTGTCCGATAAAGTGAATTTTGCCTTGTTCAACCCAAACTTTTTTTTCGTTGTTTCTATAATTGCGAAAATGCACCCAATTGATTTTACAATCCCACTTCTTTGTTCATTCCACCAAATCATCGAGGAGCCACCAGTTGAAATTACCTCAATATAATGATGAATTTGACTGGATAGATACAATACTGTAAACACTATAAACCAAGGATCTGTAACCTGTAATGTTCAAAAAAATTAATAGAAGTAACATGTTGGAAAATGACGAAAAATGATAATAAATAACTAATTCATCATGTTAGAATTGACTTATTTGAGTTTATCATTAGACATAAATAGTTGTAAGATTGTTTAGAAGAGTTTAAAAGAAACGACTTATAACACATCCTGAGACCTTAAGAAGAGCACATTTCAAGGTCCAAAACCAACATCACCAAACCAACCCAAATGTGTTCATAAGTTTTTACATTATTTAAGCTTGAGAACATAAGTTATATTATATGTTTGTTATGTATTATAAAAAAGTGATTTTAATATTGGATAATTTATAAATGGGTAGTGTTAACTTGTGTCCTTAGGGCACATGTTAAGAAACCAAAAAAAAAAAATATTTTATAAAATTTTGTACATTCAATTCATTAAAAAGTTAAAAATTAAATGTAATGCACATGTTTCAAGAAATTATTTCTATATTTGATTCATTAATTTGTACCTTAAGTTAGCCTTAAGGGCACAAGTTAGCATTTCCATTTATAAATTAGTTCTTAGAAATTTAATATCTATATATATCTTATGCATAAACACTTATACGAACTTAAAATTTAATTAAGCTATTTATCCATATTTTACCTTTGGATATAGAGGTATTCCCTTCAAGAAGCAAATCTGAGGAACGAATCCATATAGGATATAGGCTGTTGCAAATTGGGTTGTGCTTACCAAGTAACAAAAGGTTAAACAATGAATAGTGGGCAATCTTGAAAGGCCATAAGTGAATGGGCTATATTTAGAGATTGCAAGCAACAAAAGTTCAGATGACCACTTTATCGGTTGAATCAATCCCTCTTTCATGTCAGTTGGAGCACATCCTAAGAAGCATGGTCTTTTTGGGTAAAGATAAGTTGATCTCCATCCTCTACAATGGAGGAGATAGCCAGTAACGGTACTCTCAAGTTTTATAGCATACGAGAATCCCACCTGTGAATATCAGTCAAATTAATAAATGTCAATGCATAATTATAAATGAAAGTTTAATGTGAGTCAGATTTTGGTTATTTGTTACTACTCTCTCTCTTTCATTTTAATTGTCACATAAACATTTTTTTCGTCTTAAAATAATTTTCATTTTAGAATATCAATGCAAGATTTTTTTCTTCTTCAGAAATATACTCTTATTTGATGAAAACAATTATAATGAGCAGGGGAATATATAACGTCACACTTTAAAGAGGAATACACCCTCCGGTCACTATTATAAACAAAAAACCACATTTTAGATTCATTCATTAAATGATGTATGTGGTCTTTATTACAAACCATATACATCATTTAATGAATGAATCTAAAATGTGGTTATTTGCTTATAATAGTGACCGAAGGGTGTATACTCTTAAATTTAAATTCACACCTTATGGTTATGATTCACTCCCTAAAAAAATTTATGATTCACAACATAACCATCCGAACCAACTTTCATTGGCACATGAAAGTTTCAATTTTTTTCATAATTATATAATTTCATTTGGACTAATTTTATATCAATATGCAAGTATATATAATGTTAAGTGTTTCTATATGTATTTATATGTTCTTACCTCATTACCCCAATTTGTGTTTCTCTCATAGGAACAAGAAGCCACTTCACATGCTTCTTGTAAAATTACGTCTCTTGAAATATTCTGCTTCTTAGTTTGTTGACCACGTAACGCTTCTAGTGATTCTACATACATGTTAGACTTGCCAAAGTTGTATAGAGCATCAAGTAGATAGTCCCCTGCCATTATAAATTCAAAAAAAAAAAAAAAAAGTAAACAAAAATATACTGTCTTTGTCATGAAATAAAGATACTTTGTCCTCTCTACGATTGATTTCACCATATCCATTCGTGAAGGTAACATAAATTTTAAGTAAAATAATTAATAAAATAAAATAAAACATACTTCTAAATTTATTATATTATACACAGGGGTAAGTAACACAATTGGTTTGGAGTAAGAGTTAATTAGTTAGAGATTCTATTTCAAACCCGGACAAAAAAGTATTAGTCTTATTTTGGTGGTGGCCGAGGTTCGAACTGGTGGTGGCCGAGGTTCGAACCTCGGACATTGCATATATTATGCATGTCCCTACCAACTGAGATAAGCTTACGAAGATAAAAAAAAAAATATTAGTCTAACAACTATTAACATTTTTTGTTAAAACAAAATAAAAAATATTGAAAATGTCTTAATCATAAGTTCATCGTTAATGAATGTCTTAAGATCATTGGTTAAAAAGATAATGAAAGAAAAATTTAGCTTAAATTTTTTTTTTCAATTACACATTTTTGCTTAAAAACTTCCTTTGTTTCCTAAAACAATATCCTAAGAATATTTGTTAGAATTCTCGAAACTGTAAGGATATAGTAATTTGTACCTTTTTGGTTTGGACTTCCAAAGAGTAATGCACTTCTACTTATATAATTTCCACTACCGGTTAGACCTGGACCTCTTAATCCATCCATTCCCTTCCACTTTGTCTAATAGAAATTACAATATGTTAGTTCATAAACAAAACAAAAATACAAAAATGATTTGAGTAAAAGATAAATAGCTTAAAATTTTGGTGACATACCGTAAAAGCAGTCCTAGTCTGACTATCATATATGTCTTTCTTGCTAAGGTTGTGAAACATTTGAGGGAATTGAACAAAAGCAACATCTTTAGAGGTTTCAGGATCAAGAAAAAAGCACATGGATTGTTTGGCTGATGATGCATCATTACAATTCATATCACAATCTACGACAAGTACATAAGGTCCATTGCTGATTAGCCCTGACACTCTAAGCTGTAATCACATTTGATGAAATGTTTAAATGATTAATTATCATGAATTTAATTTAAAGAAAATTAAGAGGAACGTTTAGAGATCAAATTAAATGAGTACATACCAATGTATTGAGAGCTCCTCCTTTGAATCTGTGAGGAACAGATGGTCTTTTTTCACGAGATACATAAACAACTAATGGCATTTCTTTTTGGTCATTAATGATCTTCATAAAAAAGATAATAAGGAAAATCATCAATTGTCAAAAAAAAAAAAAAAAGGAAAATCATCACTACTTTTAAGCATAATATAAATATGGGTCATATTAACTTGTGCCTAAGGGCACAAGTTAAGAAGCTTAAAATGGAAATAAAAAATAAGTTTTATATTAAAAATGTAACTTTTGAGATTTTTAAGACATTGAATGCACAATTTTCAAACAAAAATTTCTATATTTGGTTTCTTAACTTATGCCTCAAGGCGCAAGTTAACATTTCCTTATAAATATTAGGTTTAATTTAATATAGACCTATTAACTCGTGCCTAAGGGCACAAGTTAAGGAGCTTAAAATGGAAATAAAAAATAAGTTTTATATTAAAAATGTAACTTTTGAGATTTTTAAGACATTGAATGCACAATTTCCAAACAAAAACTTCTATATTTGGTTTCTTAACTTATGCCTCAAGGGCACAAGTTAACATTTCTTATAAATATTAGGTTTAATTTAATATAGACCTCTAATTTAATATAGACCTCTAAAAAATGTCTATAAAATTAAATTCATTAATTAGTCAAAAAAATCAATCATAAAAACATATTTATATCCATTTAACTAAATTATTCTACATATTGATATAGTGATTATTCATTTAACTCAAACGGGGTACCTCGATCTGAGAAGGTCTATCGGTCACCATACAAAGATTCTTTAGGTTGCTTCCGAATTTCTCAATATTTTTCTGCATTTTCTCGTATTTGGCCTGTCAAATTGTAAAATCACCATGTGAACACTAAAAACATTAAAAGTAATGTTATTTGAACTATGAACATGACTAATTTTTCTTTTTTTGGGTGGTCGGGGTTTGAACCCCAGACCTTTGCATATATTATGCTTTGTCCCCACCAACTGAGCTAAACTCACGAGGACAAAACATGACTAATATATATATATATATATAGAGAGAGAGAGAGGGAGAGAGAGAGAGAGAGTGAATAAATACTAAAAGAATTAAAAATAGTATCTATATAGTACACAAATAATCCATTTCTTTGTATGGGTGTCATGTAATTTTGCATTTTTGTTTTAACTTGGTGGCGGCATCCCTCTGTTAGGTGCCTTGTACTTTGTACAGATTGTGTGATTCATCACTTTAGCACACCTTGTGCGGGGTGAATCACCTATTCGGTTGAGCAATATAATCCATTTTGATTTGTTTAAAAAAAAATAGTACACAAATAATTTATGAAAATAATTGATGACATGTTTATAAGTTGTTTTCAGCTTATTTTCATACACTCTTCAAGATATTTTATGAAAATAATTAATGACATGTCTATAAGTTGTTTATTAGTTATTTTCATAACTCTTCAGCTTATACTAAATTAAATAAAATTTTATTCTATAAAAACAACTTATACATAAACACTTATCAAAATAAATGTTTATCCAATAACCTACAGATTAAGTTGTAATCAAGTTTATAGTGGTCTGCAACGTGTATTTATGATATATATTTATTTAGGGTTTGTCTAACATGTGCAATATTGCACATGTTAAAGTAACTAAAAGTAGTAACTTTTCTTTGAAAACTACAATTATTTATTAAAATCCTATATATTTAATATAAAATGCACAAGTTCCAAATCAAAGTTAGAAAACAACAATTATTTATTAAAATCATATATATTTAATATAAAATGCACAAGTTTCAAATCAAAGTTACTACTTTAAACTTCTTAACATGTGCAAATTTGACCATGATAGAAAAACCCATTTATTTTTTCCAACAAACTACTACTATAAAATACAAGTACTAGTATACACTCCCTCTCAAAATAATTGTCTCTTTACCATTTTTTCTTTGTCTCAAAATAATTATCATTTTACAATACCAATACAACAATTATTATTCTTTTCACTATTATACCTTTATTTATTGAATTTCATCTAATTTAACTACTCCACTAACTACAATTAATAAAAACATTTTATTAAATGGTACTAATTTTACCATTAAAATCAACACATCTAATCATTTTCTTAAAAATTGTACACTAATATTAAATGACTATTATTTTAAAATGAGAGTATTTGAGTCGGTGGTGATGGTAGTTCCTTGGAGTTTTCAAGAAGGCATCTTTTATGGAAACCTTTGTCTCCTTTTACTTTGGTGGGCATATGTTCCTTGGAGTTTTCAACTCGTGATGAGTTAGGATCCACTCTATTTAATCTCTTCTATTTGAATAGATAAATACACAAAAAAAATTTAAAAAATTAACGATGATAGAACTCATTTAATAATATGATCCACCACCTCTTTTTTGTGTCTATATCTTTTATAATGGTAATCTTCATTTATTTTCATAAATGGAGAGGATCTAAACTCGTGACTTTTGGATAAATGTGATTTGTTTTTGCTTGCCACTAGCTCGTGTTGATTGCTTCAATGTTCTATTCTCTATTTTTGGAGTTTTGCTCTATGTCACGTGAAGATTGGGGTGCTAATGTTTCTTGGAATTTTGCCTTCACCGTCATGTTTTTTTATGTTTATTTTATCTTATGGCCCAAACTCCTTTGAATTATGCTTTTTGTTGTTTAGCTTTTCTTTAAATGCTTCATACGTTTGCTTTATTTAGTAGGGGGATTGATATATCTTTTGAGAAAATGTTATCTATTGTTCAAGGAGTATTAATTAAGGAAGTAAATATAATAGTAATAGTATATTAAAACTTGTCTAATTAATTTCTTAAAAGTGTGAAAAATGTCTTTCAATATAAAAGTTGTTTTTTTCTTCCTTAACTAGTGTCCTTAGACATTTGTTAACATGACTATATCTTCTACCGTTCTTGTTGCATGTGTTGCCTGTTAGTGTTTATTTGAGGGTGTATAATACTCTCCCCGTCCCATAATAACTGAGCCATTTGCAGAAAAATATTGTTCCAGAAAAATTGACTCATTTCACTTTTCAATACAATATTAATTACTTTTTTCCAATTATAACACTAATTAATACTACTTTCACCACTCTCAATTCAATATATTCTACTTTGTATTTATGATAAAGAAGAATGCACCAATAGTTGATAAGGGCACTCAAAACCATCTCTCTCTCTCTCTCTCTCTCTCTCTCTCTCTCTCTCTCTCTCTCTCTCTCTCTCTCTCTCTCTCTCTCTCTCTCTCTCTCTCTCTCTCTCTCTCTCTCTCTCTCTCTCTCTCTCTCTCTCTCTCTCTCTCTCTCTCTCTCTCTCTCTCACTTATACACTTTTTCTTAATAAGTGTGAAATGAGCCAATGGCTCGGTTAAAATGGGACGGAGGGAGTAGGAGTTAATCCCTCAAAGTTTGTACTTGACTTATAATTTTAACGGTTTTGTCAGTTATTCCACCTTTATCTATTGAAATCTCATATCTTTTCAACCAAAATGAAAAAGTGGGAGTTCAGTCTCAGAAACTAACATAATCACTAACTTATTCACAAATAAACAAATTACGGATATAAAATACATTTTTCAGATATTAATTTGTTTAACAGTGATACTTTAGAGAGTAATAATAAATAAATAAATTAATTAAAAAATACCTTAATCTGGTCCCTCTCTTCTTCAAATTCACGAGGTCGATGAAGTCGTTCATTCTCACCCAAAGCAGTGAAGAAAAACTTAGGACACCTAGACTTAACATCATATTTTTTACAAAAAGGAACCCAAACTTCAGCAAATTCAAAAGCCTCTTTGATCCCAAAAAGAGTAATAGGAGAACCTCCATCATCAGAAAGATAAATAGAAAGTTTATTAGAAGGGTAATCCATTGCAATAGCAGAAATAACTGTGTTCATAACATCAACCGTTGGTTCTTTTTCAGGATCAATGGTACACACAAATATGTCGAGTCCCGGTAACTTCTCGTCGGGAGGTAATTTCTCGGTCATAACTGAACGATTCACCAGCCTCCAACGGAATGCTTGGTTGAAAAACCATAGAAATGATAGAATAATCTCAGCTATTGTCATTAGAAACCATGGATATGAAATAAACAAATTGCTGATACGGTAGTAAAAGAGAAACAAGACACATGTGAAGTGGAAGATTATGTAAGCTCTTCTTAGAGGTAACAATGGTTGAACTGTTTCTTTGTGAAATGTGAAGGTTGCCATGATTGAACCTTTTGTGAATTGTTTCTTTTGTGCATGGCTTATTTATATGAGTAGTGATTGGTGTACACCCTTATGTGGCATCCACCCCTACACACCCACACAAAAATGCAACAAGTGGCAAGTGGGACCCACACACATTTCTCCTCTCTTCCTTCACCCTTTCTTTATCACCCATTCATTCCCCCCGCTTGTACACTTTCCCCAAATTTTCATTCCCCTTTTCTCACTTTGCCCAAAACCCCCAAATCTCCATCTCACTCTCAAATTTTACATCTCATTCTCAATCCTCTCAATCGTTATGCCTTCTCACTCCCAAAACCTAACCTAACCTAGCTCTCACACTCGCTCTAAGATTCAGAATCTTCTCACTCCCAAAACCTAACCTAGCTTTGAATCGGTTCAATCGATGCTACAATCGGTCCAATCGGAACTCAATTCACTCAAACGGTGCTCAAACGGAACTCAGCTCACCCAATCAGAACTCAATATCAGAATCTCGGAATGGAACTCACTCACTCAATCTGAACTCAAACGGTGCTCACCCAATCTGTTCTGGATAATGTTTTTTTAAGAATGTTTAGGTTTTTTTGTTGATTTCAGTGATTTTTTTGTTAATATGTTTATTATTATTGTTTTTTGAGTGATTTTTCATGCTATTGTTTATGAGATGTATTTCATTACGAGATGTATTTCAGCTTCATTACGAGATGTATTCTCATTGCTGATATGTATTTCATGCTATTTTTATGAATTTGTCAATCTGAAAAGATGTGTTAACCACCTTAGAAGTAATGAAGTTATCAAACTCAGCCTCTTTTGGTAAGACTAGATTATTATAGTCTTTCTAAAACGCCCATATAAAAACTCCAAAATACGTAGGCTAATAAGTGTTAGTTACTCCAATGTTATTTTATCATTCAAGCCAAGCATGTAAGACGAGGTTAAAGAATTTAGCTTAATTGTCTTCAGTGATGAATTTGTTCCAGTAATGTTGAACATACTTACAATCTCAAAGCTTATATATAATGTAAGATTTAGAAGATTGTGATAGTGTTGTCATTTTTGTGAAAGATAAACTATTAGCTTTTCCGTATAGATAATATCTTACACATTTTATCAAGATTGGGTGTTTTTTTGGCGTTTTATGGTGTTTTTGGGACTGTTACTGGCAGCTGAGTGCTGCTGCTGTTATGCAGCTGTTTTGTGCCCAGTTTTGGTGTTTTTAGGCAGTTTTTTTTTGTCTGTAATAGCCCCTGCTGGGCGCTGTTTTAGCTGGCCAGGGCAGTAGGTGTTTTTGGTGGTGTTGCCTACCTTTAGTCGTGAATGTTGTCCGGTTTTGGATCGCCGAGATGCACTTAGTTTGCTAGGAGGAAAAGGAGTACAAATAGGCACCATAAATTCACAGTTGTTTGTTGATTGTATGGATGAATCCTTAGCTTGTTCTTTAATTTGATTTAACAACCAGGGAATTATATAATGTTTACTAGTGATTGGTTTTGCTTCGTAATTATATAAATATAGATATCAGTCTCTAATACTAGTGATCAATCTCTAATACTAAAGTTATTCATGTGTGTGGCTGTCAATTACTTAAGGGCCTAATATATGTATATTATAATGTCAATTCTGTTGTGATTGTTGCTTCTGATTGACTTGCTTATCGATTGCTTAGAATGCAATAGAAAACTAGTGCCTTGATAATGTCAAATTTGGTTTTCGTATATCTGGTGAACCTTTTTGATTATATCATGTAGCTTATATTTGAGGTTGTTGGTTATGAGTTATATGTCTGATATTTTCTATTTTATTGGTGCTATTTATCAACATGTTAACTCTACTCTCCGCCAAAATGCTCAAGAAATAAATAAACAAACAAACCTTAGTCCTTTTTTTTTTTTGCTGTTTGTTTTTTGTGTTTCTTTTCAATTTAATGATGGTTTTTCCTTGCTGTAATTTTAACAGGAATAAGATAAACTTCAATGAGATATCACATGACACTGACATGGGTCTCATTGTAGGGTGCTCAAAATGGGAGTGCTTCTAACTGAGGTAAACCTTTCCTCAACATAATTTAAAGGGAAGAACCTTTCCCAACTCTAACATGACTTCAGATGTACACATTAAAATAAACACAATTTTGTGCCAACAAAATATGTCGTATAGATAAATACACTTCTTATAAGTACGTGGGTTGTAATATTAAGTTGATAATTAAATTATTAGAGATGTGAAATGGATAATTTGGACTCTTCAAATTTGTATCGATACAATTAGAGTCTAGGGAAATTTCCATCTATCTATCGAATTTGTGGTTGCAAAGAAGGCTGATAGTCTTTATCCTGTTATCAGTGGTGCAAGGATAGTTGCAAAGGTACCTCACTCTCCCTTGTAGAATTTTCTGCAGTTAAAAATTTTATTGTCTACCTGCAACCTTTAATCCAACATTTCAGTAACCCTGCGATAATGCTGGTAATACACTTGTTCATGTAATACTATATAATCTTTGTTCCAGTTACATATCATTATTGGAAAAATATAATAATCCAAGACAAACATGAAATTATTACATCGAAATCAGGAAAACCTTTTCATTGAATCAATGTTCCTTAAAATTCCTTTTCTTCCAGTCCATACATATAGTCAACTACACAAGGAAAAATATGGTTAGATTGCTTCTTGCTGATCCACTTTTATGCATTTTAGTTTCTTTCTTTAATTGACTGTCATTTTAGTTTCATGTCCTGTAACTATATTCTTTCTTTTATTTTTATCATGATTCTCAAATAGTCTGTGCTTACTGGTTGTTAGCATTGAATGCAGCCATTGAGGGTTAAGGATTGGGACAGTGCATTGGTGGAATTCACTGCTGCAATGCTTCTGGACTACATACTTTTATCTTTTGCAATTGTTTTGAATGTCCACCTGTTACACTATTGTTTTGGTTTTGAATGTTTAAACTATGTATTGTATCTATTAATTTGATTGTTACTCATGAAAGAATTATATGAATGAGATTTAGATATTTTTGGTTTTGAATGTTTAAATTATGACCTCCTTAAATGTCAATCGGAACTCCATAACTGTCACTGATGTCAAAAACAAAGACGGCAAAGGAGAGTGTTTTCAAAGCCGATGAAGACAAAAACAAAGACGGCAAAGGTGAACAAACACGAGTGACTGACGTTTGAGTAATTTCATCAACCACAATGTCTCTTGGTTTTACATTGTGGTTTCACAAATTTCTAAAAAATGGATTAGGAGGAATACAAACCAAAAGATTCTGGAAAGTTAATTGTTCAAGAATTTTACTCTAGTCAAATTGTTCATATTCATTAGCATATAAGATACCAAATCTGCAAAATAGAACCATCATTTTTGAAGATCGAATCCGAAGAAATTAGTGTGTGAGATGGAGTACCTGAATGTGGAAAAGACGTAGGACCTTCAACAGCATTTTATTACATGTTTAATGGTGGACGGCGGTCGTTGCGGTGGTTGTCTTCGTTGGAAATTGGGGAAATCTTCGCATATATATATTTTGCCTAAAACGATATTATTTACTCCTGGGAAAGATAACTAGCCAAATATATGGTCTGTATAACCACATTTTTACACATGCGTGACCACTATTTTTCATAAATTAGAACTTGTCCGACCTTAGGCGTGATAAACTTGCCGATTGTAAAACATGTTATTTATGGTTGGAAATGCTTTTAGTGCAGTGATCAAATGAGATTATGCGTTCGATTCGCCTAAAACGAAATTAATTACATCTGGGAAATATAAACTAGCCAAATATATGGTCTGTATGACCACATTTTTACACATGCGTAACCACTATTTTTTCATAAATTAGAACTTGCCCGTCCTTAGGCGTGATAAACTTGTCGATTGTAAAATAGGTTATTTATGGTTGGAAATGCTTTTAGTGCAGTGATCAAATGAGATCATGCGTTCGATTCGCCTAAAACGAAATTATTTACATATGGGAAATATAAACTAGCCAAATATATGATATGTGTGACCACATTTTTACAAATACGTGACCACTATTTTTTCATAAATTATAACTTGTCCGTCTTTAGGCGTGATAAACTCGCCGATTGTAAATCAAGTTATTTATGGTTGGAAAGGCTGTTAGTGCAGTGATCAAATGAGATCATACGTTTGATTCGCCTAAAACGATATTATTTACACGTGGGAAATATAAACTAGCCAAATATATGGTTTGTATAACCACATATTTACACATGCGTGACCACTATTCTTTCATAAATTAGAACTTGTCCGTCTTTAGGCGTGATAAACTCGCAGATTGTAAAACAATTTATTTATGGTTGGAAAGGCTTTTAGTGCAGTGATCAAATGTGATCATGCGTTCGATTCGCCTAAAACGATATTATTTACACCTGCAAAATATAAACTAGCCAAATATATGGTATGTATAACCACAATTTTACAAATGCGTGACCACTATTTTTTCATAAATTAGAACTTCTCCGTCTTTAGGCGTGATAAACTCACTGATTGTAAAACAAGTTATTTATGTTTGAAAAGGCTTTTAGTGCAGTGATCAAATGAGATTATGTGTTCGATTCGCCTAAAACGGGATAATTTATACCTGGGAAAGATAAACTAGCCAAATATATGGTTTGTGTGACCATATTTTAACAGGTGCGTGACCACTATTTTTTCATAAATTATGACTTGTCCTTCTTTAGGCGTGATGAACTCGCAGATTGTAAAAGGAACACTCATGACATTTCTTTGTCCGTCTTTACCCACTTTTTATTAAAAGAGTAACTGCAATTTTTTATTGTAGAAATTAACATTCTTGACTTTTTTTATCACCTTATAATTTTACAAGGCACATAAAAGGAACACACTCATGATATTTCTCTGATAAGTTTTGAGTAATTTCAAAAATATGACAGCAACTCGTGAACTAACCAAATTGTTGAAGCATGTACCCACTTTTTATCAAAGGTGTAACTATAATTTTTTTTTAGTCTTGAAATTAACATTTGTTACTTTTTTTTTTTATCATCTCATAACATTATAAGACATATAAAAGGGACACACTTGTGGTATTTCTATGATAAGTTTTTAGAAATTTCAAAAATATGACAGAAACTCGCAAACTAACCAAATTGTTGAAGCTTGTATCCACTTTTTATCAAAAGAGTAACCTATTTTTTTTTTACCAAACATCATTACATACAAAAATAAGTTAAAAAATTATAACAAAATGATAATATCTTCCGGTGGAACTACAACTTAGCATGTCTTGTTATAATTTTACAATAGAACTACAACTCATCAAGTCCTATCACTAATTTACAAATTTCCTACAAAGGGATGAGTTTTTCCTTGTGATTGAGTTCACCACGTACTGTATCTGCTATGATGGTGTGTCATTAGGTTGACTTGTTGTTGATAAGTATCAATCCTAGAGAATTCAATTGATCTAAGCACTGCATTCAATATCAAAGCTCTCATTTTCACAACTTTCATGGATGTGTTGTTTGTATCAAAATCAAATTTTTAATCAATGGACCAACCTGAAAATGCATCAATGTTAATGCTTCTATATCGAACTTAAGAAAATAACAATAGAAGGTAACCAAACATGTTATTGCAATGAGCATATTTCATTTTTTTTTTTAAATTATTTGTTCAATGGCTTAATGAGCAACTATATTTGTTCTTGGTCCAACTTTTGCATAATAATCAAGTGAACAAATTCAAACACTACAAAGAGACTAATGTAGAGAGGTATCCTCTATAAATGAAAGTCTAATTAATCATAATGCAATATCTTAACACAAAAAGGAACATTGATCGAAGGAAGTAACATACCTTTTTGTTTTGTTTCACGATTCATGGCTAAATGAACATATTGAAAAGCTTGAATAGGAATGCCAAGTAAAGAAAACTACATCCAAATAAATTCATCACTGTATAAACTAACAGCGGGACTTAACATACAAAACTAAACAAAAAAACATGCAAAAACACCCCAATGATGCTAAAAAAGCAATGACAACAAATCAAAGTAACCCAAGATAAGATATGTGTAGCCAAAATCAAATGCCCCTGCAACCATAAGTACAAAGTAGTCCAGCTAACTGCACAATTAAGAGCGCTTCAATAATCCCATGAAGTTGAACGAAAGATACATGATCAAATGAAACAACAGAGCAATGAATCCAAAAAAAAAATGTTATGTGCAAATATATTGCTTGGCACGCCGAACGAATACAAAACTGAACATAAGACATCTCATATGACCACAAACTCATTAATATAATCACAAGATTGATCACCATAAACATCGCAACTCCCGCACAACCAAACAACTCAACCTACAAGCTTGTTCACCATGAATCATTCATAGGCATAACCACTAAAGACATGCTAAATAATTAGAGGAAAACTTGTGAATTTTGACTAAGAAAATAACAATGAGAGATGAATGTTATTCTATGTATAACATGTTTCACACAAACTAGCCAAAGAATGACTTAACTTAACCCACACAAATTATCATCCCAATCCCATTTGTAGATCCCATCAAATGCAACCAACAACATAACATCTTAATAGGCAACAACCCAAAAGACAACAATAAGACACTAAAGTAACAGAAGATTTTAACAGATATGTGATCATGAAATTGCAGGGAGTTTAGCAATACTATTTATGGATATGTACAAAGTAGTAAAAAGTCTTCATTTTTTTACTGGATATGTATGAAACAAATTCTTCAACATACTCAAATTTAAATCCTTACATAATACAAGAAAGATGTTTATCATTTTTACTATAAGAATTGGAAACAGAATGAATCACATTCAATAGTTGTTAAAAAATGGTTATGATTTGTAGTCCTGATACCTACAATCACGATGGACCATGTTGCTATAAATCTATAAGAAAGTGTGCATAGTAATCACCATCTATATAAAGTTCCATGTTTACTATTTAATCACTATTAATTCTATAAAGTTCCCTATTTAATCCATATACCAAACTGATAACATTTAGCAGTAATCACTATCTATATAAAGTACCCTATTTACTATATAATCACTGAAAAAGGAAACACAAGATCAAATGTATCTACATTCTATATTCTATACATATCAAGTGTATGTGTCATTTTCACAGTAAATTTTTTTCCATTGTATACTTTGCAGAGTGTGAATTCTTTCAACTAATGTGTATGAAAAATTCAGCAAGCACATAGAAATTGTATCAGTTGATATTTTCACATCAAAACATAATATTTTTTACCTTCATTATGCAGTTTAAATCAAAACAAGATGGTATCAATTCATACACATAAACCAAAATCAAAAGAGCAAATAAGAAATCTAAACACACTGCATTCTAATCCATTTCCTGTACAACTATATCATAAACACAAAAACTGCATTCTAATCCATTCTAATCCATTGCAGCAGTTTAAGAGTATGGCTTTGAACAAAAAATCTTAGAAATTATCATATTCACATTTTCAATCCTCAAAATAACTTAATTATTTTCAACATATTCACATATTCAATCCTCAACATACTCACATGAGACTTAGTACAACTCATCTAGACCAGATTAAAACATCATCTAAACCGATTTACACAAATATGAAAACTATTGGAAACAATAACCCATAAAGCATAAAGTGTAAAAAAAAAAATATATAAATTCAAGAGAGCAACTTACTGTGAGAGTTGACTGCGAGAAAGGATAGCTGGTGGCCGTCGCCGGAGGGTTGAGGGAGAGATGGAGAGATCCGTCGCCTAAGAATGGGTAGAGAGATGGAGCCATCGGAGAGAGGGTTGAGATGGAGCCGTCGGAGAGAATTGGAGAGATAGCTGGTGGCCGTCGGTAGCGAAAGGGTAGCGTGAGTGGAGAGAGAGACAAACATAGATCTGAAACTATGATTTTTTTTTTCTCCTTTTTTTTCTTTTCAATTTGCCAAATCTATTTGTTATTTTTAATTATTTTTTATTGCCATGTCATGGTGGTATAAGAGGGTGTACCAAAAGAGTGGTACATGAATCATTTTCCTATTTATTTATATATTAAAAATTGAACACGTACGTACACATATGATGTCAGTTAACATTTATGTTGTCAAGATATTTTTAGCTTTATTCTTAACTATATTTTTTTTTTGTTAGATAGACGAGATGACAAAGCCCATCATAAACTCAAACACATAAAGTGGAGGAACTGGAGTTTGAACCCTGATTATGACGTCCGGCCTAACAATTTCGGCATTTTTTGCCAGTTGAGCTAGGACCTATATGACTACTTAACCATCTAATGATACTAGCAAATGGCAATGAGATTTTGGTAAGCTTTCGGCGATCTATAATTTAGACACTAAATAATAAATATATAAAATAATTGAATTTTTGAAATGCGAAAATAATTTTGTTTAAAAATGATAGTTTTTATTATATTAAGAAATAATGTAATAAAAACATCAAACTCTATTAAAAAAACATTAATTTTTTTATTTAATATCTAAATGCATAAAAAAATCTAATATATCTAAACTTCATAAAAATAATCTAATATATTTTATTTAATATATATGTAAAATCACAGATAATTGTAACACTTTCACTACATGAAAAAAAATAATTTGCATCAACAGCTAACTCCTAACTTTAGAATTTAAGTATCGTTTTTGCTTTTCGTCTTAGACGTCTAATTTTTAATTTAATATGAGGTCCAAATTTTAGACTTGTATTTTAAGGTCTATGACGGTTGACGTCTTCGTCGTAACTTAAATACAACTCTACAATAGCTGAGATTACTCTATCATTTATGTGTGGTTTTTCAATTTAAGTTTTGATGATTATTTGTTTTTGGAGCAGAGGGAGTATAATGTAAATCTTTCATACAAGGTGCAGGGCATGGTTGTCAAACTCGCGAGTTTATACGAGTTTACAAGTCTAGAATGCAAAAATGAGTAGACTCACACATAGAATTAGTTTTGTGGTAGACTCGGTTAACTAAGGTAGACTCGTATAGACTCGCGAGTCTAGGACGAGTTTACCGAGTTCATGAACTTTTTTTAAAAAGCAATTTTTAAAATTTTTTTTTCCCAAAATACGGCCCAAATTCCAAATCAAACAAAAAATGTGAATAGAAAATACCTAGAATCTTATAACCCTATAAACGAAAGGTTACTTTCTCTCACACTTAATTAAGAAACGAAAAATCATTCTCTCTCAACGATGACGTCTGATATCACCTCCATAGTCGGCGAACACTTCGACTTCGTTGTTCTCTCAGGTTTGTAATTCGTAAATCACTTACTTATTGTTTGTTTTCATCAACGATGTTCAGTTAATTGCTTCCTTTTCATGTAATCCTTGCCTTGTTCAATGTGTTTCATCTTGGGTAAAATTTGATGATGATGATGATGATGATGATGATATATGCTGACGATGATGGTCAGGATGCTGGTGAAGATGATGGTGACCATATTGATGACAATGGTGGTGGTGATTTTGATGATGAGCAAGATTTCATTGGAGCTTTAGATGTTTGAAGACATTATCATATATGTTTTATGTTTTTTTTTCCCTTTACGTAGTAGCCAATTTTGAAGGAACTAGGACCTTATCTACTTACTTGCAAATTAACTAGCTTTATTACAGAGATTTTTTTGTTAACAAGTTGGTTATGGAATTTCAATTTTTATATTAATTGGTATTTTGTTATATATATATATATATATATATATATATATATATATATACTCGTACGAGTTTACGAGTCGAGTCTACGGATCCTTTTCGATTCTGTATCGAATCGCGAGTCTAACAACCTTAGTGCAGGGTATTGTTGCCGAACGTCGCAATGTTGTGGGGTCACATATTTGGCTCCTATCACATTTTCAAAAAATAAAATAAAACTGATAACTATATTAACCATTAATAAAAGACATGTTGAACATTGTTAAAAAAAATATATGTTGAACTATTTATGTTAAAATGACGCTAATTAATTTTTTTTTGTCCTTTACTATTTATATTATAGATAGGTTCATGCTAACTTGTGTTCTAAGGGTAAGACTATGGATCTCAAAAGTTTGGTGATCTTGGACCATACGTGGAAGGAATTAGTCTGGTTGTTAGGGTATTGTTTTTGGAGTATTGTTGCATTTTTGTTTTCTGAACTTTATAGATGTATCGTTAGGATGTATCATACTATCTTGATTGTTAGGTCTAATCTCAATTTATGGGTGTGGGGAATGTCCCAACTCTTAATCGATTGTATTATTTTTTGCATTTGAATGAATGAAGTTTTTTGACTGTCAAAAAAAAAAAGGGTACAAGTTAATGAAATAAAAAATTAAACTTTGTTATATAAATAAATTTTGTATTGAAAATATAAATAATTAAACTTTCACAACATTGAATACACAAATTTCAAGAAAATATTTCTATCTTTAGTTTTTTAACTTATGCTTTAAGGACATAAGTTATCATTTTCCTTATAGATATAATGACAAATAAGTTTCTGACTCTCCTCCAGAAACACTAATTCTACACCATTTCCATCTGCTCTGGAAAGATCAACGGGACCACGGCTTAAAACTTCAAAGCTGAAAATCTTAATAAAACTGATTAAGCGATTCTAATTTACAATAAACTAAATTTCGTCAAGATCAGAAATAGGGCCACATCGTAGTTCTTGCATCTAGCCTCGCCGCTGCTAAACACAATGACATCAATGGAGAACCACTTTGATAGGCCACCAGAGTTGCCAGATTTCTTCTCACTTTATTTTGACTCTCTTTTTATTTTAATCATTGGATCAATCAAACATCATTAAATAACACTGAAGAGAAGGCGACAGTAAATAATAGGCAGGAGAGGATTCGTGATCAAAATAGATGCATTAACTAAACTAACAACTTTTTTTAATATATGTAAGAAAATTAATATAGATTTAAAATTTGAGGAGAAGGACTACAGTTTTATCTAGGAGGCAAAATGTTACTTGGATTCGTTTAATATGCATCTCTTAAAAATAACTCTCTCAAAAATAACTCTCTCAAAAATAACTCTCTCAAAAATGATTCAAAGATGAATTTTTACTATTTCAATAAAAAATAAATTTTATAATAATAAAATATGTGCATAGAAAATAGAATTTTATTAAAATTTACCAAGACTATAAGAGTCGACTGTTTGATCATATTAAACAGTCTTTATTTTTTTAGGGGAAGTCTTGTTTAGATGGTGCAATGGTAGGGTGGACAAGGAAAGTCTTTTTAATTTTTTCACAAAAGGGGAAGCCTTGTGTTTTTTTTTCTTTTGAAGGAGGGAAGTCTTGCGTTTTCTTTTTTGGTCAAGAAGTATTATGTTATACTTAAAATGGAATTTTTTGGTTTTCCCAACATACTATATATTATATACTGCTCCGTATAGCACCAGGCGTGGAACTCGAGCACCAGCATGGAACTCGTGACGCATGAGCACAAGCGTTAAACGGTGCCCCCTGGATGATAGTAGTAATTGATAAGGTTTATCATTATGGCCTTAATTATGTGTAGGTAGACATGTGGTCATATTGAGTAAACAAAATTAGAATTCTACTCTTCCCCCTGCACATTTCGATCCCACCCAGCTGAATGGACATTAATGCCCCTACGTTAGTTAAGTCACGCTGAGTGACTTAACTAACGCACGTTGTAATTGTTGCGTGACTTAAGTAGTGCGGCGTGAGTTAAGTCACGTAGCGTCACTTAAGTCGTATATCAGCAAAACAGAAATACAGTTCCCTCATTTCCTAAACTTCCCAACTTCGAATTTTTTTCCCCCAAATCTGATTTTCATCATTCTTGCGCCATTCAAAGCCAATTTCTCCCACAATATCAAGTAAGTGATGATTATCCTACTTCATTACATTGTTTTTTGTTGAAATTTTAGTATTTTTTAAGAAATTTAACATTTTTAGGTTTTTACAAATATGGCTTGCATGTTAGTTTTTTTTTAGGATTGTTAGTACTCCCTCCGTCTCACAATAATTGTCCCTTTAACATTTTTTTTCTGTCTCAAAATAATAGTCACTTTAGAATACCAATGCATCATTTATTACTTTTTTCCACTACCATACCCTTATTTATTGAATTTCATCCAACTTAACTACTTTACTAACTACAATTAATAAGGGTATATTAGTAAATAATATTGATTTTACCATTGAAATCAACACAATTAATCATTTCCTTAATTAGGAAGAGATTCTGTCGAACTGCGCTTATTCCTGATTTCGATGGGTTCCTGTTTTTGATCATGCGAAACCTTATATCCAGAAGCTGTTTGAGCAAGGTCATTTGCCTCTTTATTCTCCACTCGGGGAATGTGTTTTATTTTAACTTGAACAAAATGTTTGAGCAACGCATTTGCTATGGTGAGGTATAAAATTAGACCTTCTTTGACACATTTGTATTCTTTGGTCAATTGTCTCAATACTAGTTCTGAATCTCCATTTATTTCGATATTGTTTTCCCCCAGTTCGAGTAAAAGCTCTAAACCGGTAATTAAGGCTTCATATTCAGCCTCATTATTGGAACAAAATTGATTTATTCGAAATTGGTACTTAGTTATAGTATTGCTTGGTGAAATAATCACCATTCCAATTCCAATTCCATTTTTGTTACTAGATCCATCGAAATACAACCTCCAACACAGGTTCTCGATGCCCCCAGGCATCGGATCTTTCACTGAATGATCAGCTATGAAATCAGCCACAATTTGGCCTTTGACGGATTTCAAAGATTGATAAGTCAATGAATATTCTGTAAGTGTTAAAGCCCATTTTCCCACCCTACTATGCAGAATAGGTTTTGACAACATGTGTTTAATTATATCGAAATGAGAATAAACACAAACATCAAAAGGCTTTATATAATGCTTAGGCTTTGTACATGAGAAATACAAACAAAGACATAATTTTTCACTTAGATGATATCTTGTTTCAGCATCATTCAAAACCCTACTAGGATAATAAATGGCTCTTTCTACGCCATTTTCATCCTCTTGTGATAACATACTACCCATAGTATTTTCAGAAGTTGCTATATACAATTTCATCTTTTTATCTTTTAAAAGAGAAGATAGAGTAGGAGGGTTCATCAAATAGGATTTGATCTCATCGAAAGCCTTCTGGTGCTCTGGTTCCCATTTGAACACATGCTCTTTCTTTAGACGAAGCAGTGATGTGAATGCTTGCGTTCTACCACTTAGATTCAATATGAATCTTCGAAGAAAGTTGATTTTTCCCAATAAAGATTGCAACTCTTTCTTGGTCGAAGGGGTTTTAGTCTCCATTATTGCTTTGGTTTTGTTTTGATTGATCTCAATCCCCTTTTTGTGAACAACAAAACCTAAAAAATCACCTGCACAAACACCAAATGCACATTTTAATGGATTCATTTTTAATCCATATTGCCGCATCCTTTCGAATGACTGGCGCAGGTGTTCTAAATGTCTATCCTCTGATGAGGATTTAACTACAATATCATCGATGTAGACTTGCATAAAGTCTTCTATGAAGTCATGAAACATCGAATTCATTGCTCTTTGATATGTAGCACCAGCATTTTTCAGGCCGAATGGCATTACTATCCACTCATAACAGCCTAATGCCCCTTGGCATCGAAATGCTGTTTTAGAAATATCCTCTTCAGCAATAAAAATTTGGTTGTAGCCTGAATAACCATCAAGCATACTTAGATATTCAAATCCTGCTGTTGAATCTACTAGCATTTCTGCTACAGGCATGGGATATTCATCTTTGGGAGTAGCGAGATTTAAATCTCTAAAGTCGATACAGACTCTTATTGTCCCATTTTTCTTTTTAACAGGCACTACATTTGCTAGCCAATCTACATACCTGGCCGGTCTGATGAAACCGCATTTCAAGAGTCTTTCGATCTCTTCTTTAATCTTTGGCAAGATTTGTGGCGCGAACCTCCTAGGAATCTGCTTCACAGGTTTTTTATCTAGTCGAATTGGCAATTTTAGTTCTACCACTTTTCGATCTAAACCAGGCATTTCATTGTAATCCCAAGCAAAACAATCTTTATATTCTCGCAGGAGTTCTACTATTCGATCCTTAAACTCTTTGGGAATCTTCGTGCTCACATAACTTGGTCTTTTATGTGAACCATCTCCCAAATCTACTTCTTCGAGAGGATCCTGCGCCTTCATTTTGATGGTAGATCCCATAGGATCTTCTTCGAAACCCAAAGGTTCCTCATCATATATACAATCCAGTTTTTGATCATCAAAAAGATCATCAGTAACATCTTCCACTGGAGTCTCGATCATTTTATTTTGCGAAATTTTGGCTTCCTCAGCCGTTTTGGCATGAGTTTCGGCCACATAGGCCGTAATTTTGTCCCAAAAATTGGGCTTAACCATAAATTACTCTTCGATGTCCCACCCAGTTGGTGAGATAGCATACTCTGTTGATTCTGGATTGAGGTCATCAGTAACCTTCTTGTATGCTGAAGCTCTTGTTCTGAGCAAATTTTCCTCCCCTAGAGGAACTTCCTTGTGATCCACCATTATGTAATCATGGTCGATGAGTTCTCTTTCCCATACAAAACCATCAGGATGTAGTTTCATAGTATACATTTCATCTTCAGAAACTACATACTTGGGACCTAGAGAAAGGACTGGAGAAATATTGGCAAGTTGTTTGTCGAAATTTTTCTTGGTGATGGTATTCACCTCAGCCAAAAAATAACTTTGATCTGCCTCGACGTTCTCTACCAAACCATCTTCTCTCCAAATAGCAATCCTTTGATGTACAGTAGAAGGTACTTCCCCCACACCATGGATCCATTCCCTTCCTAACAACACATTGAAGTTAGCCTTAGACGGAACCACCATAAATGTAGTTGTTCTTTTCACACTCCCAACTATCAGATCGACTTCGACAACCCCAAGGGAATTGCCAGTTGTTCCTTCATAGTTAGTGAGAACTATGTTATATGGTTTTAAATCAGAATCAACTAGACCAATTTTCCCTAAAAAAGATTGGGGTATCAAATTCACTATGGCACCTCCATCCACCAGCACTTTATTCACTCCCACACCATTTATTTTGGCTTGAATAAATAAAGGTTTGAGGTGATGCATCATCGAGATTTCAGGCCTCTCGAACACTGCATGTTGATCTTCAACACAACCATTGTTCATAACATAGTAACACAATGGTTTGTGAATAGCCATTTCTTCAGTGAAATCGATTTCCACTTCATTTACTTCAGAAGGTACATCATACTTGACTGGCAATACTGATACAACATTGCACACTATATCGAGACTTGGGTCAGATTCAGAAAAATTTGAAGTCATTTCTTCATCCTCTTTTGGGAGGTCCTCTTTCAAGATTGACAGAGGGAGAAATATCCTTTCAGTGGCTGGTCTTTTGACCATTTCGAAAACAGTTTCCTGTTTCTTTTCCTTTTTTTTCAACATTAGTAACATCTTTCGAGGCACTTGCCTTTTTCTGGCGTTGATACCTTCGCCATTGTGTTTTTGTCATAGGGTTCTTACCCTTATAATTATTGTTGTAGGCATATTTGCTAGAATTCGATGTCTCTTGTTGATGAGATGTTGTGGCCACTCTTTTCACCCATTTTGTTGGTGGAGCGAAGTAACCAGATTTTTTACCTCCAGAAAAAACCCAAGTGTCTGTAGGAACTTTCGAAGAAGGATTGAAAGTCCTGTGATTTTTGCCTGTATTTTCCTCTGAAGGATTCATTTTATAGGGGACTCCTCGTTTGTTGAAACCAAATTTTGACCGGTTGTCAAACCATCCCCTTTACGTTTAGTTTGAGGCTTAAATCCTTCAACAGATTTTGCAGCTTCTTTATCGAAAACTGCGCTGCATCTTGGGCAAAGCATGGCATGTGCATTAGAAATTTTGCACCTGTTGAGAAAATCTATCAAATCTTCTTCAGCCTTAGGATACGCCAATTTCATTTTTTCAGCAAACTGGTCTTCAGTAACCATTGCATTTTCAGACTGATGATCTTCAGTAACCATCTCTTTATTTCCAGTTTTTAAATTTTCATCTGGAACTGGGATTGAAGAAAGGGGTTAAGTGCTGAATTCTTCTGAAATATCTACCATGTCAATGGCAACCACATCAGCATACATTGAATCAGCCTTCTTTAGAGGATTTGTTTCGATTTGCATTGACTGTTTGGTTTTGTCTCTAAACTTCAGTCTTCCCTCATCGAGAGCTGTTTGCACAGAATCCCTAAAACGAGTACAACGAGATAAGTTATGGCCTAAAAATCCATGAAATTTGCAAAAACCTCGTTTCTTCCTTTGTTCTAAAGGAGGAAGTTTCATATTTTTTGGCACCAAAATTATACCATCTGCAACTAAGAGATCAAAACTCTCCTCACATTTAGAAACATCAAAAGTATATGTTTTGGACGGGTATTTATCATTTTTAGGCTCTTCGAGATTTTTCCCATTCGATGGCCTTAACAGTTTGCAAGTATAAGGCGGTCCATCTTTGAGTTCTGCTAAGTTTATCTCATTTTCTTCGACAATGTCTGACCCCCAATCGAATTCAGGGTCACTGTCTCCTGTATCTACATAGGCAATTTTTTCCTTCTTAGGAAATTTGTTCTACCGGCTTGAGTCTCTCGACTTGTCGAACTCTGTTTGCTAACTGTGCCATATCCCTAAGGTATTGGGTGTCTAACTTCTTTCGAACAGAATAATCAAAGCCACCAGCGGCCATTTCGACCAACTCATGTTCTGGTACTGAAGTGAAACACCTGGCCTTAAGAAGACGGAACCTATTCAAATAATCATCAATGGATTCATGCGTCCTTCGTCGAACGCTAGCCAATTCCTTCAAACTAATTTTAGATTGGCCCATGTAGAATTGTTCATGGAAGGCTTTTTCCAATTGATTCCAACTAAAAATAGAATGAGGAGGTAACGTAGTGAACCAAGTGAAGGCATTTTTTGTCAAAGAACTTGGGAAATATTTCAACCTTAAATTCTCATTATTTGCCATTTCACCTGCCTCCATAAGGTATCGAGCAATATGTTCGACTGTTGACTCATTGGTTTCCCCAGCAAATTTAGTAAATTTGGGAACCTTCCAATTTCTTGGCAAGTCAGTTTCTAAAACATATTCAGATAGTGCTGACATGAAATTTGGCCTATGTAAACCCATATTAAAGCCATTTTGGGCTAACAAAGCCTCGACAACGTTCGCTATGTTGTTATGCCCTTCATAATTGTTTCGACGGGCTTGCATGACCACTTGGTCTGCATCTTGGTATCTATTTACCAATATTGGTGCCCTTTCGGGCTCTTCCATAATTTGTGCCTGTATCCCTGGTGGTGGTATTTGGTTTTCAGGCACTTGGGTATTTTGACTAACTGCTGGGGGTTCTATTGACCCACCATTTAAATTTCGATTAGACGGTGTGCTTCGTGCAGCAGGGGCACCGAAAAAATCAGCAATTCGCTCCATTTGAGCAGACAACGCTTGATAACTATTATTCGTATCTCGAATTAAGGGATTAATCACTGCACCCATTTGTTGCGTTACTAAATTGGCCATATCATGGTTGGCCTCATCCATTTGTTGCCTTAGTGCCATCATAGATACGTTTGTTAAAGTTTGTTGGGGCGTTGCAATCGGAACACTTACCCCAGGAGTAAACAATTGAGGCATTGGCACATTTAAACTTTCGGAGAATGAGGATGGATTTTTATGCAGTCCTTGCATTAAGGAAGTTGGCATACCATACTGTATATTTCGACGACTTGTGCCCAGATTAAAAAAATGCTGGGACGGCCTGTGTAGTTTGGCCAGGGACAGTTGATCCCGTCGAAATGGCCTGAGACACTTGAGCGGGTGTCGTGACCGCTGGAATGGCCTGCGATGTTGGCATGGCCATTGTTGATTCGACGGTTTCTAATGCCGTCATTGTGGTACTATTTGGAATTGCTTGCGTACCACCAGATGATGAAGAAAGATTGGTTGTGGTTCCTGATGAACCAGCGGCGTTCGATGCCGCTGTACTTGGACTGGGAGGAGGACGTACCATTTCAGGAAGTTGTTTCCTACTCCTTAAGAGCATACACAACACAAACCAACAATATAAATTCTACAAATTTCGTTATGAAATTATTTACAAAGGCACAAAAAAGTCCCACTGGGTGTGCCAATTTGTTTACGCTGATTTTTGGTAAACAATCGCTGGTTTAAACAGAGTTACTTGCAAGATCAACCAGTAAATCTTAGGAGCATATTTGTGCTTTTGTTATTTATGGGAAACCGTAATGTTCTTGAAGTTTAAATAAAACAAAGAAAATAAAAGCAATCGAAATCAACCCAGTCGATTTCAATCGAAAATCGTTAAACAAAAACAAAGAAATTGTTCAAAGCGAACAAGCAAAATGCAAAGACATTTAAGAAAAAGAACTTAAATTGCATTGATCGAAAGTAAATTGGTACACAGATTCATACATTGCAACTTGTGACTCATATCTCGCTTCCATACGGATAGTTTGAGTGTAAGTTTTGTATGATTGAATTGCGACCCTTTTTTCCTATGAGAAACTACTATTTATACAAATAGAAATAACTACCTACATTCGAATTCAAACCTATAACCGTATAAAAACTAACAAGTCTTAACTGCCTAATTTGAATTTCGAATGCGCCGTTTGGAGATATCTGCTGCTTGTCCTTATCCGAAATAACTGTCCTTCGATGGTTTTTTTATCCGTCGAACTGAAGCACGTGCTCCCAGCAAGCCCAACTTCGATAGAACCTTAAGAACAACTCTTCATTTCTTCGATGATAAGGTCAATCTTCCTTTGACTGCATTTAAAACCACATTAAATGATACCCTTAAAAATATAGGCTAACAAGAAGTAACTACACTCCGGGGAGAGGTGAAAAGGCTAAGTACCTTGGTAGCTTCATTGGTAACTGCACAGAATCAGCCGTCACTTCCTCTGCCTACCAGTACTTCTCCAGCTCAGTCAAGTACATCTGTTAAAGGTACTCATCAAAACACTATGCTTAAAGGTTACCTATGGGGCATGCCATATGTTTTCAGTGAAGGGTTTCGTCCCATTGTCTCTGAAGTCCAAGTTCCTATTACATAACAGACAATGCCGTTCTCTCAGCCCGGTATACCATTCCCTCAAGCTACAACTTTCTCAGTTCCAGTGGTTCATGCCATCCCGCAAGACAATGGACCCATCTTCCATTCAGGGAGTGTGGTGGCTTATGATCGGATGGATCATCTACAAGAAAGGTTTGCCGAGATGAACCGGGAAGTCAAAGCACTCTGTGGGAAAGAACTGTTCGGGAAAGATGCTTATGATCTCTGCTTGGTACCAAATGTTCAGATACCACACAAGTTTAAGGTCCCATATTTCAAAAAATACAAAGGGAACGCTTGACCTAAGATTCATCTGATAATGTATGCAAGAAAGATGTCCACACAGACCGATAATCATCAGCTCTTTATCCATTACTTTCTAGATAGTTTGACCGGTGCCACCTTGAAGTGGTACATGAGTTTGGACAGTGCAGATATCTGAACTTTCAATGATCTGGGTGAGGTCTTCGTTCGCCAATACAAATACAATATGGATATGGCCCTGGACCAAGACCAACTTCGGGCTATGACTCAGAAAGATAAGGAGACCTTTAAGGAATACGCCCAACAGTGGAGAAAGATTGCTGCTCAAATCATTCCACCTCTGGAAGAAAAGGAGATGACCAAGATATTCATAAATACTCTTGGTCAGTTTTATTCCAAGAGGATGATTTCAAGTGCACAAAGTGACTTCGCAGAGATGGTGAACATGGGTATGCGTCTGGAAGAAGGGGTCCGAGAAGGACGTTTGGTCAAAGAAAGTGTTCTCACTGACAGTTCCAAGAAGAAAGACCAGGAAGTGAGTATGGTGAAAGGTCGGCCTCAACGACAGTATCCGACTTATCACCCTGTTGCCGTTGTTATGCCCGTCACGAATGCTATTCAAAATCCAAGTTATCAGCCCCAGTTTCAACAATATCAGCAACAACAACAGCCTCGACAATAGGCTCCAAGAACACAGTTTGATCTGATTCCCATGAAGTATGCAGAGTTGCTCCCGGCTTTGCTTGAAAAGAATTTGGTCCACACCAAGGAACCTCCTCCAGTGCCGGAAAGATTGCCAGCGTGGTATGCTCAATCACAAACGCAAGAGACTTCCTATGCTCAAGCACAAAAGCAAGAGACTTCTAATCAAACAGAATTACATAGAAAATTGTTTGAGGGTTGAACACTTGATATACTATCAGTGGTGTTCACAAATACAAATCATATAAGACTCTTAAGACTCTAGAATTTTTAAGATATGACAGTTGTTAAAAAATTCTATGTGAACTTTGATGTGGGACAATTTTAGCAGAGTTTTGGCACTTGTAAAATTGTTGTGAGTCACATATCAATCTTCAAGTCTTCACTCATTTATATAGAGGTGTGAAAGATACGTTGATGATTTCCAGCACATCAAAAGAGTCGTTGAGAAGCTTGATCATTCACCAATGATTTGTTGTTTGATTTGGTAATTGTCCTAAGAAGGAACAATTTCAAATCCATTCCATGTTTGGAGAACAACCAGTAGGTGCAGCGGTATTCTTGTACTGAGTAGTGGAGTAGTGGTTGTACAATTGCACTATTGTCCTTTTTATGAGCTCTTCAGTGGATAAGCATCCAATGCCTTCTAATTCCTCTGAAATAGCCGTTGCTCCAGGCCTCCATTCCTTTTGCAATGATATGTCTTCAGAATAACAAATTTTAACTAACTCCAGTTAGCAGTCTTCAGATTCTGTTGACCTTTAGCTTCTGATGATCTTTAGACTCTGTCTTCAGACTCTTGTTGTCTTCAATTCTTTCAATATAAGCTTCTTTTGTAGATTCCTTTGCTCTTCATTTGTTATTTCAGAACCAATGCTTGATTTATAAATTTTTACTATGGTCCTGCACACTTGAATAAATATTAGCATATCCAATTGACTTATTTTAATACCTTTGTTATCATCAAAACTTAAAGTGGTATTGTTAAACACATTTTGTTCCAACACTCTAGACGTCTTTTGAATTTCAAATGACATCTCTCGACAGTAACTACTGCTTGGCTTGTTAGTCCGGCACCAACTTCTCTTCGACATCTTGCTTGCTTGTCGAAGCTTCACCATCGAACGACAAAATCTCTTTATGTCCATAAACTCAATCCAGCTTGTGAGTTGAACTCATTTAATTCTCTTCAACGCCTAAATCAAACTTAATTGACTGCATTTATTGTAGCCTGTCGAAAATACAGGCTAACACTGACCCTCTTTGATTTCCTCCAAAATGTTAATTGTCAACTTCAACATTTCAAACTTCACTCCATAAGGCGTCAACACACTCACCAAACTTAAGTCTCGAAACTGCTCAATCAACTCTAACTCTCATGATCGCTGATCACTTCATACTTTGAACTATACAAGTAGTGCCTCCAAACCTTAAGCATAAACACAACAGCTGCCAATTCCAAATCATGGGTCGGGTAATTCCTCTCATGAACCTTCAACTGCCTAGAAGCATACGCCACAACTTGACCTTTCTGCATAAGCACTCCACCCAATCTCATCTTAGACGCGTCACAATACACTACAAAAGATTCAATCACATTCGGCAAAATCAAAATTGGCGCATAAGTCAACCTTCTCTTCAACTCCAAAAAGCTCTCCTCACACTTAGCATCCCAAACAAAAGTTTGTCCCTTACGAGTCAACTGCATCAAAGGTAAAGCCAACTTAGAAAATCCTTCAATGAATCTCCGATAGTAACTCACCAAACCAATAAAACTTCGGATCTTAGAAACAAACTTAGGAGCCTCCCACTGCTACACAAACCTTAAATGCTTTGCATGTTCCTCCTTCGACTTTGAATACACCAAGATATCGTCTATGAAAACCACCATAAACTAATCCAAATAAGAATGGAAAATTCTATTCATGTATTCAATAAATACACTTGCGACATTAGTCACACCAAACAACGTCACATAATACTCATAGTGACCATACCTAGTTCGGAAAGCAGTCTTCAGTATATCTTCCAAATTAACTCGTATCTGGTGATATCCGAATCTCAAATCGATCTTACTAAACGCATGTGCTCCCCACGGAGAAAAACTAGGCCTGAAGAACTTCTTATCTAACAATTCTTTCAACTGCTTCTTCAACTCACTCACGAACTCCACTTCTCTCTCAAATGGCAAATCAACAATTTCCTCCAGGAAAACATCTAGAAACTCATTTACTACCGGCAAATCACCAACTCCCACCTCACTTTCAACCTTCAAAGAAGTGAACATCACAAACACCCGAGCTTCCTCACCCAAAGATACATCTAATTGCCCTGTTCCACTACACTTGAAGCATCTTGCTTCTCCCCCACTTTGCTCAGACCCACCTAAAAGAACAGAACAAGTATCGACAGTACTTTTGTACATGTCGCATATAACGGAATAAAAACAAAGTTTTGGCTCGGACTGGACCAACCAGGCTCCGATACCAACTTGTAACACCCTCAAACCCCACATGCAATATTTAATAATAAATCAACAGATAATTATAAGGTTCAAGGTGATATGCCTTCAATAATCCAAAATCATGCATAATTCTTTTT
Source organism: Medicago sativa (assembly GCF_051527215.1). Classification (NCBI taxonomy): domain Eukaryota; kingdom Viridiplantae; phylum Streptophyta; class Magnoliopsida; order Fabales; family Fabaceae; genus Medicago; species Medicago sativa. The sequence continues at coordinate 48,024,616 of NC_140750.1, forward strand.
CATAATCATAAAACAGTCGCAACAGATTCATAAAGTAAAACGGCATAAAACTATCGTCTCAACATCTCAAGATACATCATCATAAAACATCAGGGTTCCTCAACAGATGAAATAAATAAACATCAGGGTTTATGACAACTTTTGTGACAAATTTATCTCTCATGCTCACATTGTGTTTTTACTTTTTCTTTCTATTGCTTCGGTTTTCATGCCCATATCTACTTTTCTTTGTATATCTTTTGTTGTCACAAAATTTGTTCCACATATGGATGTTCAAATAAATGTTCAAATAACATACCTCAAGAAAAATATAATTACTAAAGTTACTAGTTAAGCATTACGCGACTAGGCCATGCCACGATAAAGTGGGGTATGATTATAAGATAAGACAATTCTCCGAACACAGATGAAAGTCTTAGGTGTCAGTTGCAATGTAGGTAGGTAGTGGGCCGCCACTTGCAAAGCTTTATTATAGTATATTGTATCGGTAGAACGGATCACGTTGGGTAACCCACGCTAATGTGTTTCGGAAGACGCAGAGAATTGTGCACATGTTAGTTAGTTAAAGTTATTGAATGCTTATTATGAGTTAAGGTTCTGATGAATTACCAATGGCAGTTTCATATTAAAATAAAAGTGGGTTAATATGTGTTTACCCCCCTGTAATATAGGCCATTTCCGGTTTTACCCCCTGTAAAATATTTTTTTTGGATTTCGTCCTCGTAATTTGAAGATTTTTGGTTTTGGACCTTCATGAGTTTTGACAGTACAAAATCAAAGATATGGCAGGGGGTAAACCGAAATTTGCTCAAATGAACAGGGGGGGTAAACCAAATTTTTTTTCAAATTACAAGAGGGGTAAACCTAAATTTGCTCAAATTACAAGGGGTGAAATATTCAATGAAGGTCTAAAACCAAAATATTTTCAAATTTCAAGGATGAAATTCAAAAAAAATATTTTACATGGGGAAAATCGGAAATGACCTATATTACAGGGGGGTAAACACATATTAACCCAATAAAAGTAATGCTTTGTGTATTATATTTGATAAATGTAATTAATGTGGCATATATGTTTTATCCTAAATTTGGGAATTTACTGAGACCATCCACAACAGAGCACCCAACATTGGGTGTTTAAGTGGGTCTCCTATGTCCACATCACCAATTTTATGGTAATACTTAATAAACACCAATTTTTTCCAATCTAGCACCTCAAAAGAAATTATTAAATGGGCCTTACAAATAACTCTATGTCATTACATTTTTAGCAAAATTTATTCATTTTACTAAGATTTATTAAATGGGACCCCATGAAAGAGAGAGAGAGAGAGAGAGAGAGAGAGAGAGAGAGAGAGAGAGAGAGAGAGAGAGAGAGAGAGAGAGAGAGAGAGAGAGAGAGAGAGAGTGCTTCCATAGCCACCATTCTCCATAAGCACCCATATGTTATACTCCGCAATGTGGGTGCCTATTTAATGTGGTGCTAAATAGGTGAAGCACCCACCATTGTGGATGGTCTAAGACCGTAGTGTCTCATCCCACTCCGTTCTTTCCTTTTTCAGGTATAAGTTTTTTCTAGTTAATTGGAGCCGGATCACGAGAGTCTAGAGTTTAGGATTCTCTGTTGTATTTAAGTTTCATTGTTTTGTTTTTTTATGTAAAAACATGTCACTTATTTTAATATAGTTTCTTAATTCAATTTTGAAGACTTGTATTTTAAATTACTTTGACTGTTGAGAAACTTTCCACTGAAACTTGAATTTTAAAAGCCCGGTTGTTTCACCCCCTGTGTTTTTCTCATCTTCATTGAGTACTTTTAATTGCCCAAAAGTGGCAATTAAATTCTAATCATGTGTACTTTGTACTATGAATATGAAAATATATTAGGACAAAAGATGTGCCACTTTAAAAACAATTGAAACTCAACGAAGCTTAAGACTACAAAACTATAGGATACAAAGCACTATCAATATGCCGCTACTTTTCCATGGTGCAAATGTTTGCTACCCACTCTTCCGCTTCATAGATATAATCCCCTCCACAATAGGACGACTTAGAGCAAGTATATAGATAATGAGGAAAAGTTGACCAAACATTTCATCAAAATCCCTCACATTGAGTAGTCTCCATAAACCACCAAAGAAGCAAACAATATTTATTGTGAGTAACACAATCACTGGTGCCATGAGCAATGCTGCACCATCAAAATTGAACTTACCCTGCTCATATTTCTTTAGCTTTTCTTTGTCAATAGCTTTGTCCGATAAAGTGAATTTTGCCTTGTTCAACCCAAACTTTTTTTTCGTTGTTTCTATAATTGCGAAAATGCACCCAATTGATTTTACAATCCCACTTCTTTGTTCATTCCACCAAATCATCGAGGAGCCACCAGTTGAAATTACCTCAATATAATGATGAATTTGACTGGATAGATACAATACTGTAAACACTATAAACCAAGGATCTGTAACCTGTAATGTTCAAAAAAATTAATAGAAGTAACATGTTGGAAAATGACGAAAAATGATAATAAATAACTAATTCATCATGTTAGAATTGACTTATTTGAGTTTATCATTAGACATCCTGAGAAACGACTTATAACACATCCTGTGACCTTAAGAAGAGCACATTTCAAGGTCCAAAACCAACATCACCAAACCAACCCAAATGTGTTCATAAGTTTTTACATTATTTAAGCTTGAGAACATAAGTTATATTATATGTTTGTTATGTATTATAAAAAAGTGATTTTAATATTGGATAATTTATAAATGGGTAGTGTTAACTTATGCCCTTAGGGCACATGTTAAGAAACCAAAAAAAAAAAAAAATATTTTATAAAATTTTGTACATTCAATTCATTAAAAAGTTAAAAATTAAATGTAATGCACATGTTTCAAGAAATTATTTCTATATTTGATTCATTAATTTGTACCTTAAGTTAGCCTTAAGGGCACAAGTTAGCATTTCCATTTATAAATTAGTTCTTAGAAATTTAATATCTATATATATCTTATGCATAAACACTTATACGAACTTAAAATTTAATTAAGCTATTTATCCATATTTTACCTTTGGATATACAGGTATTCCCTTCAAGAAGCAAATCTGAGGAACGAATCCATATAGGATATAGGCCGTTGCAAATTGGGTTGTGCTTACCAAGTAACAAAAGGTTAAACAATGAATAGTGGGCAATCTTGAAAGGCCATAAGTGAATGGGCTATATTTAGAGATTGCAAGCAACAAAAGTTCAGATGACCACTTTATCGGTTGAATCAATCCCTCTTTCATGTCAGTTGGAGCACATCCTAAGAAACATGGTCTTTTTGGGTAAAGATAAGTTGATCTCCATCCTCTACAATGGAGGAGATAGCCAGTAACGGTACTCTCAAGTTTTATAGCATACGAGAATCCAACCTGTGAATATCAGTCAAATTAATAACGGGCATGAAAAATGTCAATGCATAATTATAAATGGAAGTTTAATGTGAGTTGGATTTTGGTTATTTGTTACTTCCACCATCTCATAATACTTGACACAATTGACCTTATTACGCATGCCAATGCATAACTTTAAACTTAAATATCTTGAATAATATATTATAAAAAATTATGAAAATTTGATATTTTGAAAATATTCATCGAGACAAATCTAACGACATCTTATATGATACTTTGTATATTAGTAGAAAAATATGATCAAAGTAAGTCATACCGAAATTACACATTTTCAAATGAGTCATCTATTGCGGGACGGAGGGAGTACTACTCTCTCCGTTTCATTTTAGTTTTCACGTAAACAATTTTTTTATCTCAATAATTTTCATTTTAGAATATCAATGCAAGATTTTTTTTCTTCACTAATATACCCTTATTTGATGAAGACAATTATAATGAGACGGTGAAATATAGGTGCTTCCTTAATAATACTAACTAATTACCCACCTATAAATTTATCACATTGATGGTAAAATTTAGCTAGCGGTGATCAGATTCATAGGTGCAAGTCGATTTACACGGTGTTTCAAACTGACCCAACCCACTAATTATCTGAACCCAAGCATTTGCAGATCCAATCTGCTGCAACCAGCAAAGTTTAGTTCTGGAATTGGGTTTAAATTTTTGGACCCATGGATCCGACCTGCTGTTATTGATTTATTTTATTATTATTTTAAATTAATAAAATTAAGAAATATACATCAAATTTTTACCTATGATGATCTTCTACCAAAAATGATTATGGGCCCACCTAACCCTAGTTTTATTTACAATAGATTCTCATTCTAAACCACAATTTTTTTTAAAAATTTAAAAAAATAATAATTTTATTAAAATGTGGGTTGAGTGAAACACCCAATCCATTGAAAATTGAACGGGTTGGGTAATTGATTTGGCCAAACTTGTTCCAACCCAACCCGTGTATAGCCCTAAATTTAGCCATAAATTTTTTTTCCTTGTGTTTGTTGACGCATATCTCTAGTCACTTCCTTCAAAAAAAAATCTCTAGTCACGTATTTCTAAATTTGAAAATATAATGCCAAATTCTAGCCATAAATTTAACTATAATTTAAAAATATTTCTAAATAAGACAATATTTTCATAACAAAATATTAAAGCTGATGGACTATATTTTCAAATTAAGAAACATATCAAATAAAATAATGAATCAGTAAAATTAAAGAGATCAAAGGTGTATTTAAACTTTAAATTTAAATTCACACCTTATGGGTATGATTCACTCCCTAAAAAAATTATGATTCACATCATAACCATCCGAACCAACTTTCATTGGCGCATGAAAGTTTCAATTTTTTTCATAATTATATAATTTCATTTGGACTAATTTTAGGGTTAATTATGTTTCTAGTCCCTATAAAATAGCGACCTTGTAAGTTTAGTCCCTACTTAATTTTAATAGCATTTTTAGTCCCTATAAAAAAAAAATTTACTTATAATTTTAGTCCCTGCTAAAACAAAGTTTGATTAATTATCCTTAAACTCTTAAATTTTTGAACGATTTTTTTGAGACAAGATTAGAACACTATGAAAGGTTCGTTTACTAAAATTTAGAATTTTCTGACATGAAATGAATTAAATATGAATTTTTTAAAACGACAAAAGTTAAAGATAAAAAGTAATAAAATCTGGATGTAGAAATCAAATTTTGCAATAATTTTTTGCGGACGAACTTTTAGTAATGTTCTAAACATATCTGCAAAAAATTGTTCAAAAATTTAAGAGTTTAAGCATAAATTAAACAAATTTGAATTGAGTAGAGACTAATACTCAATGCAGAAAAACAAAATTAGGGACTAAAAATGCTATTAAAATTAAGTAGGGACTAAACTTACAAGGTCGCTATTTTATAGGGACTAGAAACATAATTAACCCCTAATTTTATATCAATATGCAAGTATATATAATGTTAAGTGTATAATGTTAAGTGTTTCTATATGTATTTATGTTCTTACCTCGTTACCCCAATTTGTGTTTCTCTCATAGGAACAAGAAGCCACTTCACATGCTTCTTGTAAAATTACGTCTCTTGAAATATTCTGCTTCTTAGTTTGTTGACCACGTAATGCTTTTAGTGATTCTACATACATGTTAGACTTGCCAAAGTTGTATAGAGCATCAAGTAGATAGTCCCCTGCCATTATAAATTCAAAAAAAAAAAAAGTAAACAAAAATATACTGTCTTTGTCATGAAATATGAATAAAGATACTTTGTCCTCTCTACGATTGATTTCACCATATCCATTGGTGAAGGTAACATAAATTTTAAGTAAAATAATTAATAAAATAAAATAAAACATACTTCTAAATTTATTATATTATTATACACAGGGGTAAGTAACACTTTATTATATTATACACAGGGGTAAGTAACACAATTGGTTTGGAGTAAGAGTTAATTAGTTAGAGATTCTATTTCAAACCCAGACAAAAAAGTATTAGTCTTATTTTGGTGGTGGCCGAGGTTCGAACCTCGAACCTTGCATATATTATGCATTATCCCTACCAACTGAAATAAGTTTACGAAGACAAAAAAAAAAGTATTAGTCTAACAACTATTAACATTTTTTGTTAAAACAAAATAAAAAATATTAAAAATGTCTTAATCATAAGTTCATCGTTAATGAATGTCTTAAGATCATTGGTTAAAAAGATAATGAAGAAAATTTTAGCTTAAATTTTTTTTTTCTTTTTCAATTACACATTTTTGCTTAAAAACTTCCTTTGTTTCCTAAAACAATATCCTAAGAATATTTGTTAGAATTCTCGAAACTGTAAGGATATAGTAATTTGTACCTTTTTGGTTTGGACTTCCAAAGAGTAATGCACTTCTACTTATATAATTTCCACTACCGGTTAGACCTGGACCTCTTAATCCATCCATTCCCTTCCACTTTGTCTAATAGAAATTACAATATGTTAGTTCATAAACAAAACAAAAATACAAAAATGATTTGAGTAAAAGATAAATAGCTTAAAATTTTGGTGACATACCGTAAAAGCAGTCCTAGTCTGACTATCATATATGTCTTTCTTGCTAAGGTTGTGAAACATTTGAGGGAATTGAACAAAAGCAACATCTTTAGAGGTTTCAGGATCAAGAAAAAAGCACATGGATTGTTTGGCTGATGATGCATCATTACAATTCATATCACAATCTACGACAAGTACATAAGGTCCATTGCTGATTAGCCCTGACACTCTAAGCTGTAATCACATTTGATGAAATGTTTAAATGATTAATTATCATGAATTTAATTTAAAGAAAATTAAGAGGAACGTTTAGAGATCAAATTAAATGAGTACATACCAATGTATTGAGAGCTCCTCCTTTGAATCTGTGAGGAACAGATGGTCTTTTTTCACGAGATACATAAACAACTAATGGCATTTCTTTTTGGTCATTAATGATCTTCATAAAAAAGATAATAAGGAAAATCATCAATTGTCAAAAAAAAAAAAAAAGGAAAATCATCACTACTTTTAAGCATAATATAAATATGGGTCATATTAACTTGTGCCTAAGGGCACAAGTTAAGAACCTTAAAATGGAAATAAAAAATAAGTTTTATATTAAAAATGTAACTTTTGAGATTTTTAAGACATTGAATGCACAATTTTGAAACAAAAATTTCTATATTTGGTTTCTTAACTTATGCCTCAAGGCGCAAGTTAATATTTCCTTATAAATATTAGGTTTAATTTAATATAGACCTATTAACTCGTGCCTAAGGGCACAAGTTAAGGAGCTTAAAATGGAAATAAAAAATAAGTTTTATATTAAAAATGTAACTTTTGAGATTTTTAAGACATTGAATGCACAATTTCCAAACAAAAACTTCTATATTTGGTTTCTTAACTTATGCCTCAAGGGCACAAGTTAACATTTCTTATAAATATTAGGTTTAATTTAATATAGACCTCTAATTTAATATAGACCTCTAAAAAATGTCTATAAAATTATATTCATTAATTAGTCAAAAAAATCAATCATAAAAACATATTTATATCCATTTAACTAAATTATTCTACATATTGATATAGTGATTATTCATTTAACTCAAACGGGGTACCTCGATCTGAGAAGGTCTATCGGTCACCATACAAAGATTCTTTAGGTTGCTTCCGAATTTCTCAATATTTTTCTGCATTTTCTCGTATTTGGCCTGTCAAATTGTAAAATCACCATGTGAACACTAAAAACATTAAAAGTAATGTTATTTGAACTATGAACATGACTAATTTTTCTTTTTTTGGGTGGTCGGGGTTTGAACCCCAGACCTTGCATATATTATGCTTTGTCCCCACCAACTGAGCTAAACTCACGAGGACAAAACATGACTAATATATACTCCCTCCGGTCCTTATTATAAGAAACAATTTACTTTTTTGGTTCATTGTATAAGTGATGTATCTAGTCTATATTTTCAATAAAATACATTAATTATTCTATGAACCTAAAAAGTCAACTTTTTCTTATAATAAGGATCGGAGGGAGTAGTACACAAATAATCCATTTCTTTGTATGGGTGTCATGTAATTTTGCATTTTTGTTTTAACTTGGTGGCGGCATCCATCTGTTAGGTGCCTTGTACTTTGTACAGATTGTGTGATTCATCACTTTAGCACACCTTGTGCGGGGTGAATCACCTATTCGGTTGAGCAATATAATCCATTTTGATTTGTTCAAAAAAAAAAATAGTACACAAATAATTTATGAAAATAATTGATGACATGTTTATAAGTTGTTTTCAGCTTATTTTCATACACTCTTCAAGATATTTTATGAAAATAATTGATGACATGTCTATAAGTTGTTTATTAGTTATTTTCATAACTCTTCAGCTTATACTAAATTAAATAAAATTTTATTCTATAAAAACAACTTATACATAAACACTTATCAAAATAAATGTTTATCCAATAACCTACAGATTAAGTTGTAATCAAGTTTATAGTGGTCTGCAACGTGTATTTATGATCTATATTTATTTAGGGTTTGTCTAACATGTGCAATATTGCACATGTTAAAGTAACTAAAAGTAGTAACTTTTCTTTGAAAACTACAATTATTTATTAAAATCCTATATATTTAATATAAAATGCACAAGTTCCAAATCAAAGTTAGAAAACAACAATTATTTATTAAAATCATATATATTTAATATAAAATGCACAAGTTCCAAATCAAAGTTACTACTTTAAACTTCTTAACATGTGCAAATTTGACCATGATAGAAAAACCCATTTATTTTTTCCAACAAACTACTACTATAAAATACAAGTACTAGTATACACTCCCTCTCAAAATAATTGTCTCTTTACCATTTTTTCTTTGTCTCAAAATAATTATCATTTTACAATACCAATACAACAATTATTATTCTTTTCACTATTATACTTTTATTTATTGAATTTCATCTAATTTAACTACTCCACTAACTACAATTAATAAAAACATTTTATTAAATGGTACTAATTTTACCATTAAAATCAACACATCTAATCATTTTCTTAAAAATTGTACACTAATATTAAATGACTATTATTTTAAAATGAGAGTATTTGAGTCGGTGGTGATGGTAGTTCCTTGGAGTTTTCAAGAAGGCATCTTTTATGGAAACCTTTGTCTCGTTTTACTTTGGTGGGCATATGTTCCTTGGAGTTTTCAACTCGTGATGAGTTAGGATCCACTCTATTTAATCTCTTCTATTTGAATAGATAAATACACAAAAAAAAAATTAAAAAATTAACGATGATAGAACTCATTTAATAATATGATCCACCACCTCTTTTTTGTGTCTATATCTTTTATAATGGTAATCTTCATTTATTTTCATAAATGGAGAGGATCTAAACTCGTGACTTTTGGATAAATGTGATTTGTTTTTGCTTGCCACTAGCTCGTGTTGATTGCTTCAATGTTCTATTCTCTATTTTTGGAGTTTTGCTCTATGTCACGTGAAGATTGGGGTGCTAATGTTTCTTGGAATTTTGCCTTCACCGTCATGTTTTTTTATGTTTATTTTATCTTATGGCCCAAACTCCTTTGAATTATGCTTTTTGTTGTTTAGCTTTTCTTTAAATGCTTCATACGTTTGCTTTATTTAGTAGGGGGATTGATATATCTTTTGAGAAAATGTTATCTATTGTTCAAGGAGTATTAATTAAGGAAGTAAATATAATAGTAATAGTATATTAAAACTTGTCTAATTAATTTCTTAAAAGTGTGAAAAATGTCTTTCAATATAAAAGTTGTTTTTTTCTTCCTTAACTAGTGTCCTTAGACATTTGTTAACATGACTATATCTTCTACCGTTCTTGTTGCATGTGTTGCCTGTTAGTGTTTATTTGAGGGTGTATAATACTCTCCCCGTCCCATAATAACTGAGCCATTTGCAGAAAAATATTGTTCCAGAAAAATTGACTCATTTCACTTTTCAATACAATATTAATTACTTTTTTCCAATTATAACACTAATTAATACTACTTTCACCACTCTCAATTCAATATATTCTACTTTGTATTTATGATAAAGAAGAATGCACCAATAGTTGATAAGGGCACTCAAAACCATTTCTCTCTCTCTCTCTCTCTCTCTCTCTCTCTCTCTCTCTCTCTCTCTCTCTCTCTCTCTCTCTCTCTCTCTCTCTCTCTCTCTCTCTCTCTCTCTCACTTATACACTTTTTCTTAATAAGTGTGAAATGAGCCAATGGCTCGGTTAAAATGGGACGGAGGGAGTAGGAGTTAATCCCTCAAAGTTTGTACTTGACTTATAATTTTAACGGTTTTGTCAGTTATTCCACCTTTATCTATTGAAATCTCATATCTTTTCAACCAAAATGAAAAAGTGGGAGTTCAGTCTCAGAAACTAACACAAATAAACAAATTACGGATATAAAATACATTTTTCAGATATTAATTTGTTTAACAGTGATACTTTAGAGAGTAATAATAAATAAATAAATTAATTAAAAAATACCTTAATCTGGTCCCTCTCTTCTTCAAATTCACGAGGTCGATGAAGTCGTTCATTCTCACCCAAAGCAGTGAAGAAAAACTTAGGACACCTAGACTTAACATCATATTTTTTACAAAAAGGAACCCAAACTTCAGCAAATTCAAAAGCCTCTTTGATCCCAAAAAGAGTAATAGGAGAACCTCCATCATCAGAAAGATAAATAGAAAGTTTATTAGAAGGGTAATCCATTGCAATAGCAGAAATAACTGTGTTCATAACATCAACCGTTGGTTCTTTTTCAGGATCAATGGTACACACAAATATGTCGAGTCCCGGTAACTTCTCGTCGGGAGGTAATTTCTCGGTCATAACTGAACGATTCACCAGCCTCCAACGGAATGCTTGGTTGAAAAACCATAGAAATGATAGAATAATCTCAGCTATTGTCATTAGAAACCATGGATATGAAATAAACAAATTGCTGATACGGTAGTAAAAGAGAAACAAGACACATGTGAAGTGGAAGATTATGTAAGCTCTTCTTAGAGGTAACAATGGTTGAACTGTTTCTTTGTGAAATGTGAAGGTTGCCATGATTGAACCTTTTGTGAACTGTTTCTTTTGTGCATGGCTTATTTATATATTAAAAATTGAACACGTACGTACACATATGATGTCAGTTAACATTTATGTTGTCAAGATATTTTCCGCTTTATTCTTAACTATATTTTTTTTTTGTTAGATAGACGAGATGACAAAGCTCATCATAAACTCAAACACATAAAGTGGAGGAACTGGAATTTGAACCTTGGTTATGACGTCCGGCCTAACAATTTCGGCATTTTTTGCCAGTTGAGCTAGGACTATATGACTACTTAACCATCTAATGATACTAGCAAATGGCAATGAGATTTTGGTAAGCTTTCGGCGATCTATAATTTAGACACTAAATAATAAATATATAAAATAATTGAATTTTTGAAATGCGAAAATAATTTTGTTTAAAAATGATAGTTTTTATTATATTAAGAAATAATGTAATAAAAACATCAAACTCTATTAAAAAAACATTAATTTTTTTATTTAATATCTAAATGCATAAAAAAATCTAATATATCTAAACTTCATAAAAATAATCTAATATATTTTATTTAATATATATGTAAAATCACAGATAATTGTAACACTTTCACTACATGAAAAAAAATAATTTGCATCAACAGCTAACTCCTAACTTTAGAATTTAAGTATCGTTTTTGCTTTTCGTCTTAGACGTCTAATTTTTAATTTAATATGAGGTCCAAATTTTAGACTTGTATTTTAAGGTCTATGACGGTTGACGTCTTCGTCGTAACTTAAATACAACTCTACAATAGCTGAGATTACTCTATCATTTATGTGTGGTTTTTCAATTTAAGTTTTGATGATTATTTGTTTTTGGAGCAGAGGGAGTATAATGTAAATCTTTCATACAAGGTGCAGGGCATTGTTGTCAAACTCGCGAGTTTATACGAGTTTACAAGTCTAGAATGCAAAAATGAGTAGACTCACACATAGAATCAGTTTTGTGGTAGACTCGGTTAACTAAGGTAGACTCGTATAGACTCGCGAGTCTAGGACGAGTTTACCGAGTTCATGAACATTTTTTAAAAAGCAATTTTTAAAAATTTTTTTCCCAAAATACGGCCCAAATTCCAAATCAAACAAAAAATGTGAATAGAAAATACCTAGAATCTTATAACTCTATAAACGAAAGGTTACTTTCTCTCACACTTAATTAAGAAATGAAAAATCATTCTCTCTCAACGATGACGTCTGATATCACCTCCATAGTCGGCGAACACTTCGACTTCGTTGTTCTCTCAGGTTTGTAATTCGTAAATCACTTACTTATTGTTTGTTTTCATCAACGATGTTCAGTTAATTGCTTCCTTTTCATGTAATCGTTGCCTTGTTCAATGTGTTTCATCTTGGGTAAAATTTGATGATGATGATGATGATGATGATGATGATATATGCTGACGATGATGGTCAGGATGCTGGTGAAGATGATGGTGACCATATTGATGACAATGGTGGTGGTGATTTTGATGATGAGCAAGATTTCATTGGAGCTTTAGATGTTTGAAGACATTATCATATATGTTTTATGTTTTTTTTTTCTCTTTACGTAGTAGCCAATTTTGAAGGAACTAGGACCTTATCTACTTACTTGCAAATTAACTAGCTTTATTACAGAGATTTTTTTGTTAACAAGTTGGTTATGGAATTTCAATTTTTATACTAATTGGTATTTTGTTATATATATATATATACTCGTACGAGTTTACGAGTCGAGTCTACGGATCCTTTTCGATTCTGTATCGAATCGCGAGTCTAACAACCTTAGTGCAGGGTATTGTTGCCGAACGTCGCAATGTTGTGGGGTCACATATTTTTGTTGCTTTTACGGTTGAAATCTTGGGCTCCTATCTATTTGGTTACTTCTTGTAGTTGGTTGGAGAAGTTTAAATAAAATTCACATTTTCAAAAAATAAAATAAAACTGATAACTATATTAACCATTAATAAAAGACATGTTGAACATTGTTAAAAAAAATATATGTTGAACTATTTATGTTAAAATGACGCTAATTAATTTTTTTTTGTCCTTTACTATTTATATTATAGATAGGTTCATGCTAACTTGTGTTCTAAGGGTAAGACTATGGATCTCAAAAGTTTGGTGATCTTGGACCATACGTGGAAGGAATTAGTCTGGTTGTTAGGGTATTGTTTTTGGAGTATTGTTGCCTTTTTGTTTTTTGAACTTTATAGATGTATCGTTAGGATGTATCATACTATCTTGATCGTTAGGTCTAATCTCAATTTATGGGTGTGGGGAATGTCCCAACTCTTAATCGATTGTATTATTTTTTGCATTTGAATGAATGAAGTTTTTTGACTGTCAAAAAAAAAAGGGTACAAGTTAATGAAATAAAAAAATTAAACTTTGTTATATAAATAAATTTTGTATTGAAAATATAAATAATTAAACTTTCACAACATTGAATACACAAATTTCAAGAAAATATTTCTATCTTTAGTTTTTTAACTTATGCTTTAAGGACATAAGTTATCATTTTCCTTATAGATATAATGACAAATAAGTTTCTGACTCTCCTCCAGAAACACTAATTCTACACCATTTCCATCTGCTCTGGAAAGATCAACGGGACCACGGCTTAAAACTTCAAAGCTGAAAATCTTAATAAAACTGATTAAGCGATTCTAATTTACAATAAACTAAATTTCGTCAAGATCAGAAATAGGGCCACATCGTAGTTCTTGCATCTAGCCTCGCCACTGCTAAACACAATAACATCAATGGACAACCACTTTGATAGGCCACCAGAGTTGCCAGATTTCTTCTCACTTTATTTTGACTCTCTTTTTATTTTAATCATTGGATCAATCAAACATCATTAAATAACACTGAAGAGAAGGCGACAGTAAATAATAGGCAGGAGAGGATTCGTGATCAAAATAGATGCATTAACTAAACTAACAACTTTTTTTAATATATGTAAGAAAATTAATATAGATTTAAAATTTGAGGAGAAGGACTACAGTTTTATCTAAGAGGCAAAATGTTACTTGGATTCGTTTAATATGCATCTCTTAAAAATAACTCTCTCAAAAATAACTCTCTCAAAAATGATTCAAAGATGAATTTTTACTATTTCAATAAAAAATAAATTTTATAATAATAAAATATGTGCATAGAAAATAGAATTTTATTAAAATTTACCAAGACTATAAGAGTCGACTGTTTGATCATATTAAACAGTCTTTATTTTTTTAGGGGAAGTCTTGTTTAGATGGTGCAATGGTAGGGTGGACAAGGAAAGTCTTTTTAATTTTTTCACAAAAGGGGAAGCCTTGTGTTTTTTTTTCTTTTGAAGGAGGGAAGTCTTGCGTTTTCTTTTTTGGTCAAGAAGTATTATGTTATACACCCTCTGGTCACTATTATAAGCTAAAATCTACATTTTAGATTCACTCATTTAATGATGCACATAGTCTTTATTATAGACTACATACATCATTAAATGAATGAACCTAAAATGTAGATTTTTGCTTATATTAGTGACCGGAGGGTGTACATAAAATGGAATTTTTTGGTTTTCCCAACATACTATATATTATATACTGCTCCGTATATAGCACCAGGCGTGGAACTCGAGCACCAGCATGGAACTCGTGACGCATGAGCACAAGCGTTAAACGGTGCCCCCTGGATGATAGTAGTAATTGATAAGGTTTATCATTATGGCCTTAATTATGTGTAGGTAGACATGTGGTCATATTGAGTAAACAAAATTAGAATTCTACTCTTCCCCCCGCACATTTCGATCCCACCCAGCTGAATGGACATTAATGCCCCTACGTTAGTTAAGTCACGTTGAGTGACTTAACTAACGCACGTTGTAATTGTTGCGTGACTTAAGTAGTGCGGCGTGAGTTAAGTCACGCAGCGTCACTTAAGTCGTATATCAGCAAAACAGAAATACAGTTCCCTCATTTCCTAAACTTCCCAACTTCGAATTTTTTTCCCCCAAATCTGATTTTCATCATTCTTGCGCCATTCAAAGCCAATTTCTCCCACAATATCAAGTAAGTGATGATTATCCTACTTCATTACATTGTTTTTTTGTTGAAATTTTAATATTTTTTAAGAAATTTAACATTTTTAGGTTTTTACAAATATGGCTTGCATGTTAGTTTTTTTTAGGATTGTTAGTACTCCCTCCGTCTCACAATAATTGTCCCTTTAACATTTTTTTCTGTCTCAAAATAATAGTCACTTTAGAATACCAATGCATCATTTATTACTTTTTTCCACTACCATACCCTTATTTATTGAATTTCATCTAACTTAACTACTTTACTAACTACAATTAATAAGGGTATATTAGTAAATAATATTGATTTTACCATTGAAATCAACACAACTAATCATTTCCTTAATTACCGCACACAAACCTTAAACGACTATTATTGTGAGACGGGGGGAGTAATAAATTAAGTTAGGAATAGTATTTTAGATGTTGTTTAGAGTGAAATGTGGTAGTTTAGGGTTTAGAAATTGTTAGATTTCTTAGTTGTTTGAAAATTGCACTCTATATGTTTGGTAAAATGCCTCAATGATTTTTTTTTTGTTTTTTGGATTGTTAATGATGATATTAGTTAGAAATATGTTTGTTAATGTTGATTATAGTTAGTTTCAGGACAATGTGGTAGTTTACGGATTGAATTGTAGTTTACGGATTGAATTGTTGCTGTTGATTATAAGTGTTGTTGTTGTACAATTGTTGGAAATGTTGTGTAGATATGTCTCGGAGGAATACGTCAGAGACCGTCTAAACCGCCTTAGGATAGGAGTGACAAATTTAGGGTAGGGAGGCATGTCCCTAGTAGTGCACGGAGGGAGAAGCAAGTACTAAACCTCCTATGGCTGGTCGAGGGAGAGGTGGGGGCACGAGACTTGCTATAGTTGATGTTGCGGGGGGATCATCGTCCCAGACGGGTCTATCCCAGACGGTGGACCCGACGCAGTATCAGCAGCATTATGAGGTGTATCAGCCGGCACAGGATCAGGTGTATCATTTTGAGGAGCCTCAGCCTCACCATTACCAGTTTGATGCTTATCAGTAGCATCAGTATGAGGATCATCATGAGCAGCCTGATATTGAGCAGGAGCAGCCTGTTATTGAGGAGCCTCAACAGCAAAAACATTAATCTGTTGTGGCTGCTTGCGTTGCAAGATATGGACGAGTTGGACAGCTGGTCATGGGGTGGGATGAGACTTGCTTTCCTATATGAGCCGCTATCTCTTACCTCCGACTTATCTGTGGCCTCCTGTGGTGGTTATATGACCTTGCTTGTGGTAATATTTGTTTTTCTTCTTTTTTACTTATTGGATCGTAAATGTATAGTTGTTTGTATAATACTTGTGCTAATATAAATTTGTTTCTTTGTGTTTGCAGGGATGAACTTTGGCGCACTTCACGAACATCATTCCGAGGATTGATGATGAGGACTACAACCCTACTGTTTCCCCGCTTGTCAGTCAATGGAAACCTCCCAGAGGCTTTTCTAATCCGGGACACTACCGAGCTGCCATTGATTCGATGGACCATTCTCATGTCACCTGGAGGCCGTACAAAAGACGACGACACATCACGCCCTTTCAGGATATATGCTGGTACTCCGGATGGATCATGGCCGGCAGCGACAGGATGATTCGTCACTTGCCAGAGCGGGTTCTTAGGCAGTACGAGTATGTCCAGACTATTCCCAGGCCTCCTACAGACATTGAGCTTCTTGCGGCAGATGACGTGGCCCAGGCCTTCACGGAGTTTGCTCTACATGTCCTCAGCCATCAGCAGAGGGGTCATCCGGTTTCGGATAACCAGCCGTGGGCTCATAATAAGAGGTGATGGTCCATTAGAGTATCACATCCTATTGTGAACCCCCTGCGGCCATTCCTAACTACGCAGCTGATGCCCCTCCTCGTCCTGTCCCTCCTTACGAGGAGGTTCTTGTTGAGCAACAATGGGCCAGACATCCTCCTGAACGATACAAGATCATCAACAACATCAGAGCTAGAGTGGGCATTACAATTGGGCATCCTGATGTGTTTGGTAATCCAGAGGTTCTTCGCATCATGCAGGGCATACAGTCTGAGTGGAGCATGCTGGAGCAGATGCCGGCTCCGCGGAGGAGGAGTAGGAGTCCGCGGGATGGACCAGTATGACTTGTGTAGTTTTTTTTATGATATTTTGTTGGATTTGGTTGTAATTATATTACACTTGCGCTTTTTGACGTTTTTATGACATTATTCGTTATTTTATTCTGTTATTTTTCGTAATATAATTATGAGTTAATGCTTGATTGAAAGAATGCTTGAATGAAGAAAAATGTATGCTTGAATGAATGTATGAAAGAAGGATTGAAAAATTAGGGAAAATAGAGGTTTTTGCCTCTTCTGGTTTTTTGCACAGACTGCGCGTGAGTTAACTCACGCAGTGTATTACACATGCGTTACTTAAGTAATGCAACGTTGGTTAACTAACGCATAGTTTTACACTTGCGTTAGTTAACTAAGGCAGGGGCATTTTTAGCAACACTGCAGGGCGCGAGTGTTTTGTGCTGGGGGAGAGCAAAATCCACAAAATTAAATACCATAAAATTTTCAAACGAAAAATTTGCCCTCTTAATATTTATTTTTTGCTTAGAAAGAAAGAATGAACTTGTATTAGGATTGTTTTGGACGGCATAAAAGCTTGTAGAAAATTGCTCATCTTCCATACAAAATTGCTCACTCATATGCAGCGGCGAAACTAGCAACAAATATACGCAGGGGCTAACTATAAAGAAAAATAAAATATTTTCAAACCAACCCATTAAATTTAAGGATAAAATATGTCTTTAGTCCTATAAATTATTAATTTTTAGGTTTAGTTGTTTTTTTTTAAAAAATATTCAATTTTTGTCTCGATTTTTTATTTTTTGAAAAAAAAAAGTGTTTTTAGTCTAGGATTTAATCCCTATAACAAAAAATTAAGGACTAAGATTAAGCAAAACCTTAAGAACTTAACTTAAAAATCGCAAGTCTTGTAGAGACTAAAAACGAAATAATGTGAAAAATTAGCCAATACATGAAAATTAACTTAGAGCAATAACAAATGATAAAAATTGACAATAACTATTTGGAAAAGTTGGGCAAAATACTTTTCAAGAAGCCAATTTTATCCATAATTGGACTTTCACAAAATAAATTAATAATGCCATTTTTTATGTAAACAAATAAGTTATTTGCAAGAAACTCGTTGTTCATATAGTATGTCTATGACTATTGTGTTGATAATTTTTATTGTTGAAATTTTTTTCTCTATAATTGTTATTGAGACCGGAAGTACCAAGCATGGTATATGCATACCAGCCAATTCAAGAATTTATATTTCTTTGGGGTAGCCAAGGCTACCCCTTCTACACGAAGGGCTACACCCATACTCCCATATGAACTGATCAAAATACCCCCAACGTAAGGTAACTCACGTTCGATATACCCAACATGAGTTAACTCACACTAATGTTGGATATCAGCGTGAGTTAACACATGCTGAACCCCAACGCGAGTTAATTACTCACGTTGGGTTGCATGCACATGAAAATCATATTAATTCTCAATTATGCAATGAAGGGGCCTAAAGTCTTTATCACAGATAGTTACTTTATTTGAAATTTCACCCATTCGAAATTGGTTGAGTTTTTGCTTTAGTTTCTTCTTGATTTATGTATTTGTGCCTGTGTTAGACCATGATCATTCTTAGCTTGTGAAGTTAGACGTGATCTTGTAGATGTACAAGTCAGGAGCAAATCCGGTGCTTAATTTTTTTATCTGTTTGATTATGCATTAATTCTGTACTTTACCCCGATAGTGGGTAGTGTTCTACACATGGTGTAATGTTCGCTCTTTAGCTAATTGAATGAATGAAATATCTTATTTGACCAAAAAAAAATTGGTTGAGTTATGAGGCCAAAGTGGTAGGTAGTTTATTACACTGTTAAGAGCAATGTTCCCAATTTTCATCTAAGCCTTATTTGAGTGGTTACTAATGCCGCATGGGTGACAATCATATTATACCAACCAAAGTATGGAGGTGTTATTTGCTTTTGTCATTCTATTTGTTTTGGTTTATAGTAAGTAGCATCCATAAATACAGGATGGGAAGAATTAATATGATTTTCATTGAAGTTGAAGTTATGCAAGTTATTGTTGATAAAGACTTTAGGCCACTTGCATTGCATAACTGAGAATCAATATGATTTCATTTGCATGCAACCATATGTGAGTTAACTCACGTTGGGGTTCGGCGTACGTTAATTCACGTTGAACGTGAGTTAACTTACGTTGGTTATATGTCAACATGAGTTAACTCACGTTGCTTATACCGAACGTGTGTTAACTTACATTGGGAGTATTTTGATTAGTTCATGTGGGAGTAAGCAATTTTGTATGAGAGGAGAAATTTTCAAGCTTGTGTTTGGAGCAACCAAAGCTCAATAACAGGCTCGATTCATCATTGGACCTATTACATTTTTCAAAAAAAAAATCATTGGACCTATTACTTATGACAAACATAAGGGGTGCTCACAGCAAAGCGGATTGACGATTCAAACAAAAAAAATCATTGGACCTATTATTTATGACAAACATAAGGGGTGCTCACAACAAAACGGATCGACGATTCACACCAAAAAATTGTAACTGCTCCCTGTTTCTTCTGGTGAAAGGCACGTACGCTGCACGATCGTCGTTAAAATATGATAAAGACCACGAGCGCCTGGTGTGTCTCGAGGAGCGATGAGATCTCCTACTAATGGAACGCCTTGGTGATCTGCATCTCTCTCTCTCGAGTCGGACACCTTCCTCTTCTGCAACGGGGATCGAAAGGGGCCTGATGACCTGTCAAAGAGACGGTGATCTCCTTCGAGTCTAACTGGAACGAGCGTCTTCCATTTCTTTGATTCGACGGTTCTGGTCCTCAATCATTAGTATTTGTTACTGAAATGTTCGGAGGAGATTGTTGAGCATAGCATCTGCGGAAGATTCCTTTCTCTCCTCCTCGTTAGGTCACGGGGGACTGTATAGAGGGGCCTCCTGTAAGGGAGTTACCATTTGTGGGATCTGATAGTTGCGATCCTTCCTTTGACTTTCAATTAGTGACGCATAGAGGTTTGACCGTCACTCTAGGGATGATGGATCTCACTCCTTATTTGTGAGGTTGTGTATGTAGCACTATTGGTAATCATCTGTTCATAGTGTAATTATTAAAGGTTTTGGTTTTTGTATGTAAAAAATGGGGAAACTATATTTTTTCCCACATATGGCACAACTGATCGTACCTGTTTAGAAGATGATAGTCGGTGTAGTGCTTTTCACGGTAGTTTTGAGTAGTTGCATTGTCTAGAACGGCGAGGGGGTGTGCACCTGCAGACACTAAGACGTTCAAGTCAGTATTTGACTCAGAAATGGGGGTTTTAGGTTAGAAAGAGAATGTACATTTGGGGACTGTGTAAAGTCCCCTTATATTGAGGTGACGTGCATGAGCCCTTGTTATAACACACCTTGGGCTTGACGGTTATGGATTCATGAAAATCCCAACCGTCAAACTAGATTGTAGGCACGTGGGGGGAGACGTTACAAGTCAGTTCGAATTGGTTTCCCGTAATGCTACGAACATCTCCCTTGTGGAGAGGGGTTAAATGATAACAGATGACCCTAACACAAATTTGGGCTTGCTTTAGTTTGGGCCCATGTATATGGGACTAGGAGAGTTTTGCGTGGTCTAGAATAGTTATTTTTTTTTTTTTGGGATTTTGTGAAGTTTTGGTCTTTCGAAGAAGAAAAGACGGGGATAACTTGTTAATTCCCACAAATGCTATAACAACTCATTTTTCGCTAGAATTATTTTATTTAATTATTATGTGCATTTATATGTGGTTTGCTGGTCTATATGGCCAATGAGGTTGTAAGCTAGGGGGGGGGGGGGGGGGGGTTAATAGCTTTTTGAAAAGTTTTCTGGAGTTTGATAAAAATTGATTTTAACGAAATCGACTATTGGAATCGTGCGCGGACAATCACAACAATAAGCAAAAAGATAAACCTGTGTGTAATAAGATTCAATGTAGAATTGAGTGATTCACAGTACAAATCTTATTAACACTCAAACTTTAATGTGCCTTGAACAATTTACAAAACTTTAGACAATTTCAAAACCAAATCTATATGAACAATAATACCAAACTATCAATTGAAAACACAATTTATATGAAATTGAAGAATTGAATAGATTTTGCAATCAATTGATCTAAGCAAATTATTTAAGACCTAATTCAATGAATTAGATTATCTTTTAATGAAAAAAAACTTAGATCAACACTAGCAATTATCCTAACAATTTTTCAATTAATCACATGCAATAGTAAAAAGTAAAGAGGATAGTGAGAGTGACAAGACAAAATTTTCGCACAACAACAACATGAAGAATCAATTCAGACAGCAAAAGTACAAGCCAAGAACACTTGAAGGATGAAACAATTCAATGCATAAGTGAATCGATTCAAATGAGCCCAGGATGAAAAATGATGCGATTCAACCTTTAGATGAATCGATTCAGTGTAAGTCAGAGAGTTTTATGATACGATTCAAATTGTAATTAGTTGATTCACAAGTGATACAATTCAAGAAGTTGTGTATCAATTCATCTGAAGTCAGAGACTCAGATGAGTCGATTCAGTGTATGATGAATCGATTCAACAAGACAAAAGATGAACAATGACACTTTTTCACAAGACACAAGTGAATCCTAGACCAAGACACATAGATGATGGGTGCTTTAACATGCTAACCACAATGCAATTATAAAAAAGATAAACAAAGCAAAAGAACATCATCAAAAAGATATAAGGTAAAACAGTGTAGACTTCAATCTCCCCCTTTTTGATGGTGACAAATAGTTGATGATGGTTCCCCCTGACATATAGCTTAGAAGAAGAAAAAACAAAACAAAGAAGCAAGAAGAAGGATAAAAGAGTAACAAGGAACATCAACATTTTCTCCTCTTTTGACAACATCAAAAAGGATTAGTATTCCAACACAAGTAATAAGAAAACAAGATAAAACAACACAAGTGACAATCACAATTGAACACAAGTCAAACATGCAAATTAAGGCACAAAGAAGAAAATATACGCACATGGAAGAAAAGTAACACAAATAATAAATTAAGAAGAAGCTCTTGCTTATTTAAGGCAAGAGATATCCAAGATACCTAGTTCCCTACGGATCTTGAGAAAAAACTCGGATGGTAGAGGTTTTGTAAAAATGTCAGCAAGTTGATTTTTGGTGTCAACATATTCAAATGTTACATCTTTCTTTTCAACATGATTCCTAAGAAAGTGATGCTGAATCTAGATGTTTAGTCCTTGAATGTTTAGTCCATGATCCAAATATCGTCCCCAATTGGCATAATGATAAATCATCCCATTTGGCACCTATGACACAACTATATGCCATGCTATGCATATGTATAATCTTTTAAAATCATCATCACTTTCACAACTTCAATCAAAATTCAATCTTTCTTTCAAAACCTTCGTCAAATCATCTCTTCTTTAACACGATGAACTCAAACACAATGTCATGCTATGCCACAAAAATGAGACTTTTCCACCATACATGAAATGCAATAAAAATTAATATATATTTCATTCTTTTATTCATATTCAAGTTTTCTCCTCTTATTAGGATAAGGGCTCTACGTTCAACTTAGCTTATAATTTTTATGAATATATAATTGTACGGAATACTGCCCTTACTTCAAAGTTCTTTCCTTCAACACAAGATGTCCTCAAGGTTGATTCCGCACCAAACACACGAGCAAGTCTTTGAGGTTCTTAAGACCAACTAACGAGTAGAGTGGATGGAGGTTTAGAATTTTGATGAACAACATGATAATGGGAATGAGTATGGGGCATGAGATTCTAAATGTAAGGATTTTAGAAGGCTACGTGAGGTTTGTTTTCTGACTACCTACAGGTGCAATATTGGTATTGAATAATGGGAATGATGTAGAAGAAATGAAAACATGCAACATATTAGAAGAAATACATCAGAATTAAAAGGGCAATTGAAAGATAGCTAGGATGTGTAATGAATTGGGTGCAATACTTATTTGATGAGTAAAATTCCATAACCACATGATTATGTAATTCATTAGGCTGATTAAGGAGAATAAATTGCACGGTTATGTTGTTGTTGAAGAAACGCATGGCATGGAATTTAAAGGGATTAACTGAAATTGTAACAAACACATAGCAATGTTAGAATAATGTGGACTTTAATATGTTTTGACGCATTTTCATGCACCAGAAAGATATTTTAATGATTCCTAATTCCTTCTAAGTGTGAGTTGGCGTAAAAAAAAAGAGCAATGCTATATCTCTAGAAAAATAACATCAAGAATTCTTCAAGAATAAAGAGTAGCCAATCACAATGCACTATTTGCCACAATTCAAGGAGGTGTGGCTGAAAAATAGGAAGTGGACAAATAAATCATCCAATTAAAATTTGCCAACTATGTCTTGAAAAATTCTTGAAGCTATTTTTTTTGAGAAGTAGCATTTTCCAAAAAATAAACTAGAGGGGAATGGTTTATTCTTAAATTTTGGTCAATGGCAATGATGGCTATTCATGGCTAATGAATTTTGCTATTTGACTATTATGAGAAAATAATCAATCCAAAGGTACAAGGCTCTTGGAATCTAATTTGGACGCTCAAGATTCACCCAAAGGTAAAAAAAATTATGTGGCGAATCTGCAGGAATTGCTTACCAACTCGTGTACGTCTAAAAGATAAAGGAGTCACATATCATATGGATTGTACACTGTGTACGGTGGGCAGTGAGGATACACTTCATTTATTTTTTTTAATGCCCAAGTAGCTTAAATGTTTGGAGTATGCTTCCTTTCTTTTCTTCTATTTCTATTTTGCTACAACAAGATACAGATAGCAAGAATATTATTTTCAAAGCATTACATGATTTATCTAATGAAGATGCGACTTTATTTTGTTGTGTGTTGTGGAGTATATGGAAACAAAGAAACAACAAAGTGTGGAATGAGGTAATTGATACTCAAGTCTATGTTGTGGAGAGAGCAAAAGCTATGCTTCATGATTGGCAAGATGCACGTAGGTTTCGTAATACATCTTGTGCACAGCCGCGACAAGAAGGAAATGTGAAATGGATCAAACCAGCTGAAGGAAGATTTAAGTGCAATATTGATGATTCTTTCTCACAACTTTCTAATAGAGTGAGAATAATAGTCTGTATAAGGGATGATACAGGCACTTTTGTTTTGGCAAAAACTGAGTGGTTTACTCCAGTCTGTGAGGTACATGTTGGCGAAGCTCTTGGATTGTTATCAGCTATGGAATGGGTTCATCAATTACACTTGGGACCTATCAATTTTGAGCTTGATGCCAAAAAAGTGGTGGATAATTTTTCATCTGCATGTCAGGATGTTACAGAATTTGGGATGATTATCCATAATTGTAAAACTATCTTTGAACAATATTATGTCAACTCTAGTGTTGAGTTTGTAAGGAGAAAAGCAAATGAGGCAGCCCATAGATTAGCTAAGGAGGCCACATCTTCAGCTAGTTTCCAGATTTTGGTAGAAATACCAGATTGTATTGAACACATTTTAAGTAATGAAATGATATAAGCTTCTTTCCTTAAAAAAAAAAAATAATCAGTGAGGCAAATTAAGAGAGAGAAAGAGTTGCTAACAATAATTCTTTTCTACACCAAGATAATTAAGTGGATTCAGCTGCTTTCATTGCACATCTAACGTTCGATATTTTAAGAAAGAGCTCATGTAGGCGTGAGCCTACAAGGATTGAATGGTTCTAATCTACTTTATATCTAATCCAAAGGTACATATGCTAACCCTAATTGTTAAGCTTAAACCTAATTACTGTGGCGGCAATTTTTTTACCTTAATGACCTAGAATGTTCTAACCACAATCTTAGTGTTAGGCAGAGCATCAAAACTGATTTAAGTTTAATGACTGTTAATGTAGCCCACTGCCTCATGAAGTTCTTGCGTATTCCCAATTCTCAATTCTACTACTCCCTCCGTTTCAAAATGACTGTCGCTTTAGCCAAAAAAATTTGTTTCAAAATGAATGTCACTTTCAGTTTTCAATGCAATAATAACTTTTTCTTTTCAATTGTACCCTCCAATTAATACTCTGCACACTACTTCCAAAGTATTACTTTTAAAACCAACCAATAGTTAATAAGGATAATTTGGTAAAATAAGCATTCTCTTTCTTTTAATCATTGCATTTCTTAATATGTGTGTAAACACCTAAAACGACACTCATTTTGAAACGGAGGGAGTATCTATTAACATTGGGAAAAAAAACATTGGTAAACATACACACAATTAATTATTACCGGTCCCTGCATATACCAGATGGAACTCTCCCCTAAAAAAAACCGTGAATGACACATTTGCATTGAATTATCTATTTCCCTCAATATCCGAAATGGTTCTCTCCTTCTCCTCCTCACTCATCCTTCTCTACTGTCATTCTTCCATCAATTCTCTTTCTCTTATCCTCTTCCCCCCATCTCAATTTCTCAATCTAGCATTTTTTTCCATCTACTCACTCTGAACCCCAAATGCACCCTTCATTACCAAAAGCCCCTTCCCCAAACCTTCTTCGTTCAATCTCCTCAAAACTTCTTCTGCGGACATTAAAAACGCTTCCATTCCTCCTCTATTTCATTAAATTCCACCTATCCTTTGTGTATTCTTCTCTTCTAAAAAGAGTTTCATTTCAATCCCTTTTTAGTTTTGGTTACAACAAAAAGATGAAGGCAACGGAGGGGACGAACACATTTCAGTCCTTTTTTTTGGTTTATAGGCTTATGGTTTAGGGTAAGAATGTTTATATTTCTTTGAGTAGATCTATTTTGATTTCAATGGATTCTTTCTCTGATTTTCTTACATGGTTTAGACGATTTTTTCTTTAGGTGACTTATAATTCTTCTATTATCTCCAATGATGTTACCCAGTTGAGAAAAAAATCACACCTTTATTTCAGGTGAGCCTTGAAATAACTTATCTTCAACACAAACATTTTTTTTTTCATCTCTGTGGATGTATTATTTTTACATTATGTTCCTTCACAAATACTAATATTTATTTTAGTACATGATTAATTGCTTAATGATTGGTAGAATTCACCCTTCATTACTAATATAAGTCTTCCTTATTTTATATACATTATATAAGTCTTCCTTAATGATTGGTAGAATTTACACCTCAATTGTCCACTAACTACTCCTATAATGTATATAAAACATACAATAAATCAATCATTAAGGAAGACTTATATAATGTATATAAAATATTTGGGCGTTACACAAGGTTCCCTTAGGTCGGCCCATCTATGAATCTTAGGACACTCTCTCTCTACGCTTACTTAGTAGTTCTACAAACGGGCAACCCTAATTTACGTCTACCTTATAAATGGTCTTACTAGGTTATAGCTTTAAGTCGGACAATTAGGTGCTTGTTTCCCTAATTACTAACCATTTAATTCCTAGCTTCAGTAATGCACCACACGACCCAATGGGTTCTAGCCACTGGGTACCTCGTCTAGGGTCAAAAATTCTTATGGCATCTTTGGCTAGTTAATATAATCACTTACTTCCTAGACGGATAGTTATCAGTAAAGGGATATAAATATCAAGATAGATGCATCCAGTTAGTGATAACAATATTAGGTCCTGTCACAACCTAAGTACCTAATCTAGGGTTGCACCTCTCACAGAAATAAAACTACTTCCTAATAAAACTCTATAATGGACAAAAACATAAATAAAATAAATAAACGAGAAATTAAATTAAATAAATATCCAACAAAATATACAAAGGTTCATCTTAGAACTCTGACCTAAAAAGATTTAGTTACACATGGTAACTAAAAACAAACCCTAGAAAATCAAGGAGAAGATAGATTCTCTCCCGAAGCTCCAAAGTCGCATTCCTCTTGAACTGCTACAGTTGAGAACGAGAAATTCTGAATGAGGAAGGCTAGTATTTATAGTGCAGATTTCTAACTGGGTTTGGGATAAAAACGCAGGCTAAACCTAGAAAAATGAATGAAATGACGATTGTGCCCCCACATTTTGAGATGCTTGGGGCGCATGGCATATGCTTGAAGCGCATATGCCTCTTTGCATATGCTTGTGGCGCATGGTAACAACAAACCATGCCCTAGGCGCATGGTATTGCAATTCCATTCCCTAGGCGCATTCTTTTGTGCTTCCAGGCCCAAATTCTTCGATCTTCATCGTTTTTAGGTTTTCGTCTTTAAATAACTTGCCTCGGAACTTGGTAATAGAATTCCTTCCTATGTAAAGTCGCCTAAGGCCTCTTGAATCTTCATTCTTTGTCTTTGCAATGTCTTGACAATTCTTCAGTTGTTCTTGATTTGCCGATTTGCATGATTTCTTCGTGAATTACTTCAAAAACCCTAAACTTGCTATGTTTCGGGAAAACTAGAATTACAGGCTCAAATATAGAAAACATTACAAAAGTCCTGAAATCATAGGAAAACGTTTTAATACTCCTCCTTTTTGCTGCTAAAACCTATTGAAAATGACTGAAAAACATGCTAAGAATAACGTAAGATGACCTGTCATCAGAACCCCAAACTTAAACTGTTGCTTATCCTCATGTAACGAAAGAAAAACATATTTTATTCTTTGCACTTTTTCAGGAAAAACATACCTTTCCAGAAGTTGTGCTTAGGATATCATCCATCGCATTTATTGCAGAGCAACAACTAACATACCACAGTACATTAAAACAGGTCTGGCTTGGTAAAAGTAACATATGTTCACAACCATACTCTTTTCCATGATACACGTGTGTATCTCCTAAAACCAGCAGGGCTGGTCACAACATTTGCCCACTCTATTCGTCACATGAATGTACCTTGCTTTAAATTTGAAGAAATTCTAAACAAATAATCAAAATCAGATTATTTACACACTTGGAGGACTTTGAGGGTTATAACTTGGCTTAGGTTAAGGGTAGATATATTTGGGAAAGTAGGCTAACAAAGAAACTTGGAGGTAGTTTTCTAACCTAGGGATTCTTACTAAAACATTACTGCACTACTATCCTTCATTCCCTGGTTCTAAAAAAATGGGTAAAACAGTAGAACTATTTGTCTTTTTATTTTTGACAGAAAGATACATTTTCTTTCAAAGAGACCTTTTTTTTTTGGCTCTCGATTTTTTTTTCGTTTTTTCTATTTTTTTTGTGTAGATCCATGATCATTTACATTTTTTCATTTTTTTCTTTTTCTAACAAATGTGTTTTACTGTTACCCCACCCCCAAACTTAAAATGTTGCTAATTCTAAAGAGCAACCCGAAACTTAGTTTCAAAACATGTGCAGTTATAAAATATATACCTATCTAACTCGAAGTGAAATCAAACAGGGTTCATGTAAAGTGCAGGACTGTGACATGATTCGTCACTATTAAAGAAAAGAAATTTCATCTGGAGGCTCAAATTGGTTTCACAAAGGATAACAAGAATATTAAAAAGGATGGCTTGAAAGGCTAAAAATACCAAAGAAAATTGCCTCGTGTGTATAATAACCTAATCGATCGTCCATAAAGAACGACTGCAAATTCAAGCAAAAATAACATTCATATGGAACACTCATAATATATATTGGAAATATTTAAGTATATAACAACCTAGAATGGATATGGAAGTACTTGGCTCTGAATCTCACCGGTTATGCTATTTAGAAAAGAGTTGGTGATCCTATAAGTACCTTTACTAGCAAGCCCTAGAAATTTACCATATGTGGCGGAAGAAGGAAACTGTGCTCTTGATTGTATGGATAAACTAGCCTCTGCCTTAAATGCTTTGAAATAAATACCTAAGACTAAAACAAATTTAAGCATAAAAGGAAAGGTTGTAAATGTAATGCAAAAGAAATAAAATTTTATTAGATAATACTTGAAAGAAAAAGTAATAGAAAAAGTAAAGAAATTGATTAGTCAAATCATCTCAGCTTAGCAAAAAGAAAAATGCAGAAAATAAAAATAATGGGTTGCCTCCCATTCAACGGCTGTATAACGTTTGAGTCTCGACGGTCAATAGGTTGACTCCTATTCAGTGCTTCTTTTGAGTCATTAGCTTGACGAAATAGGTTGCCTCCTGGACCGTCATAATATTCCTAAGGACCTAAAAGAATATGATATATCTCCAAGAATCCCCTAAAAGAGAATCCAAGATCACGTCTTTAAATTTGACGGCAAATGCTAACAAGTACCAAGAAACTAGAACACGGTCAACCTGCGTCACTATTATAGTTAAAGAATTTTATGTTTTATTTTTCGTAGTATAGGGCGAGCACAAAATCATACAGTTGCCGCCTCTTTTATATTTCCTAACTATTTTTCTTCAAGTTTCATTCAATAAAAGAATAGGGTGGCACTCTGTTCCCCTGCAAGGGCAGGGGTTTTTAACGAGGCACCCTATTTTAAATTGATCGCCTTCTCGACTACACCAACAAAATCAACACAAAGAAGATATTGCAAAAACTACTGACATTCACTCATCCCCCCTGTGGCACTGAACTCCCATTCATCCCCCCGTGGCACGGAACGCCTTGTCAACCCCCAGTGGCACCGCCATTCACTCATCCCCCGTGGCACTGAGTATTCGTTCATCCCCCTGTGGCACTGAACGCCTATTCATCCCCCCGTGGCACTGAACGCTTTGTCAACCCCCCTGTGGCACTGACATTCACTCATCCCCTCGTGGTACTGAGTATTTGTTCATCCCACCACAACACTGAACGCTCGTTCATCCCCCCTTGGCACTGAACGCCTTGTCAACCCCCCGTGGCACTGACAAAATGCTCATCCCCCATGGCACTGAGTATTCGTTCATTCCCCCGAGACACTGAACGTTCAAGTAAAAACATCACTTTAAGAACATAAGTCAACAAGGCGCCAAATATTTATAATTGAATAATCACGCCACCCATCGAGGAAATATGCAAAAACGAACAAACGAAGAACATAACTTAAGGATTAAAGAATTTTTTGTCGTAACAAAAGTGACCAAAAGCACATCAATTCGTCATAAATATAAATAAAGGAATTCCAGGAAACCGAATAAAGTTAAATTATAGCGTACACAATCATCATTACAAAACAGTCGCCAGGAACGGCGAACACATTGTCAAAAGAAGAAATAAATTAAACAAAGTACAACCATCACTCTTCATCGACCAACTTTCCATCTACGATGACCTTAAAGGAATCAAGCTCATCAACCTTCGCTTCAGGATTAAAGAGCAACACCTGCTCCGTGGCGCGTTTGAAACCATTGTCAAAATAAATGGCAAGAGCTCGCCTTCCTTCGTCGACAGCCGCGTTCGCCTCTTCCAACACCTTTTGAAGCCGGCCCACTTCATCCTTTTGAGCGTCCTTTTCTTTCTCCAAGGCTTCCTTCACCTCCTTCATATCGCCAAACTCTTTCTCCGCAACCTTCTTCTCTTTCAAGGCATCTTTTAAGCGCCCCTCTAAACCAATAGCTTTGTGTTTCCACTTTTCCACGTCCTTATCAACATCCTTATGTTGTTTTTCCATAGCACCATGCTTCAGCTCCATCGCATGGCCCAACAACAAAATACGCAGAGCTGCTGATCCAGCATCAGCCACCAAGTCATTGAACTTAGCCTTCACACCGGCTTCAACATCAACTCTCGCCAGAGGTACCTGCTCCGCCATGTATCTACAAACACGAATCAACTATTAGATAGATAAACAAAAACCTTAGCGAAACAACAAAGTGAAAGGATAGAAGAGCGTACTTTCGAAAATTAAACTTTGAATGCCAAAAAGACTATGTGGCTTCAACATTCAAAGAAGTGCCACCCATAGCGTTGCTCCTCATATCTTTGCTCGTCGAGGGGCGAGACTTCACAGGATCAATGCCTTAACTCGTCTTTATCTTCTTTGGCTGAGGAGAATCAGCTTGAGCATAAGCTTCTCCATCCCCAACACCCTCAAGATCCTCTAACCCCACCACGCCCGTATCGGCGTCACTCTTTGCAGCAGACTCCTTCCTCTTCAGCTTCCTCAGTTTCAAGCCTGCCATCTAAGTTTTTATTCTTCTTCAGCTCCACCAAATACTTCTTGCGTTCTGCTCCAGTCAAAGGCAACATTTTTTCTACATCACACAAAGACACCACATCGAAATAGGTCAGAAACATAAACAAGCTCAAAACTCAAAGACAAAATGGAACTTTTAAACCAAAGACCACTCACGCATATAAGCGTCCATGCTTTTAGCATACACCTATCTATTCAACAACTCATGAATATTGATAAGGGGAAACTTCTCCAAGAAACAAACAAAAGTCTGCTAGTAGGGCGTCATCTTGGCAAAATCGTAACCCATCACCTCCAGAGGATTGTTTGTCCAACCAAGAGGAAACTTAGGTTTCCCGTCCACCAAAATAGATGCAGTGGAACACTCAGGCGCACTTTGTATCATGGCAAATGAATATCGCCATTCTTTCTTAAAGTTCAAGGCATACGGAGGAAAAAGCCTCTTCCCAGCGTGAGCACAAATGGAAATCCATGTTCCCTTGTTAACATCCTTAGTACCATAAAAGTGATAGAAGACGCCAACAGAAGGTTCCAGAGTCAAAGACTTACATAAAATCTCAAAGCCTCGGATGAACGCCCAACTGTTGGGATGGATATGTGAGGGCGCAACATTAAGGAATTTCAACACGTCCATCTCAAAGGGCGTGAAGGATTTGTCCTACTTGCCCGCCATCTCTTGATCGCAGACGCAATCATCTTCGTCGCAAGACAACGCCACTACATCCTCTTCATGTCCAGTGGAAGAGATATTAAACTTGCTACGAAACAAGTTGACGTCTAGAACATCGGTGTATAACGAATATTCCTCATGAACTTCTTCGGCGAAACAAGCCATTTCCGTAGACCTAGATCGCGACTCCTCACCTCTCAACTCAGACGAAGATGGCTGAAACAAACAAACCTTTCGACAAACGTTTTCCCTATAGTTCGTTTCTGAAGTAGCAGAGAGAAACACACAATCACTATCACTACCCAAATTAACACTGGATTCACTAGATAAATCATTGAATAAATTTTCCCCATAAAGCCCTAAGTTGTAAATCTCCCAATCGATAACTCTGTTAGGACCGGTGGCATGTCACAAGCAATCCTTCCTCAACTGATCCCTTTCAGCTGGATTAGTGGGATCGATCACCTTTCCTGAATCATCGCACTCTCTAATCAAAACCATCTCCTAGGTTTACGTCTACAAAAGTAAAAACAAAACAGTAAAAAGGAGAAGGTTCAGAGAATACCTGAGAGAAACAGGCTACGAACTCTCGAACAAAGGTTGGGGAAGCTGCGAACGAAAGCGAAACGGAGAGAAAGCAAAAGACAAAGAAAATGAAAATGAAAAGGAACAGTCACGCTTATATAGGAGAAGTTAAAGGACGCCTTGAAAAATGTGTAGGAGACTTCAATCAGTGGAGACACGTGAACGAAAAGCTATGATTTAAACACGTGGGCATCAACGAAGAGTCAAGAAATCTAAGTCGTCCAAATGCCCAGGGTAAAATATATATAGCTCGCCTTCATTATTATCCCACAATAAAACCATCCCGCCATGTCCCAAGACTCATGCTTGGGGGGCTAGAGGAATCATCAGAATCATATGCATACCCGCAGGGGCTCTCAAGACATCTTACGTCGCCCCAGGGTAAACGCCTTCTATGAAAATCATACGCTTACCCTCGGGGGCTCTCAAGATACCTTATGTCGCCCTGGGGCCATGCTATCCATACAAAACATATACACGCCTGTAAAAGCCTTCCCCAAAACGCTGGGAGACCACCCCAAATGGAATCCCCTAATACAAAGCAGATATCCAAGTATAAACCAACATTTACAAACGATTAAATCATTTTACCTTCTTCCAAGGCTCGTACTTTGGGGGCTGTGGACCGTCATAATATTCCTAAGGACCCAAGAGACCATCAGAAAGGCTCTCAGACACTCTAGAAGGTCTTGAAGTCCTTTATAAGGCCTTAAACGCCCTTTAGACGGGCTTTTAGGCCCAAGGCGCGTCCTCCTCGTGAAGCTGCCTTAAGCTGCTTCTAGAAGCCTTTAGAAGCCGCCTAATTACTTAATTAGCCCTATTACTTGCTGCCTAAGTAATCATAAATCAGGCTTATAGAGGGCTATAAATACAACTCTTGAGAGCCTTCTCAAGGCATGACCATTACAATACAAAACCCTAATTCGATTATTGTACTTTAAACAAGTACACCTCCTATTCAGCGCGTTTTTAGCGTCCCGAGCCTGACAGATATGTCTAAGTGTCTTGTTCAGGTCCTTGAGTAGTTGATTTTTCTCTCCAAGTACTTAGGCCTGCCATATAGTCTCGCTGATGCATGACTTCCTCGATTGGGACCTTTGCCATCCATCTAGTATGGTCCTTGATCTCAACAGGATTGTTCTTGCATATGCGGTTTATTTTGAAAGGCCCATACCAAGCCTTATGTACAAGAGTAGGTGGTAGAAAAGCTCATGGGATTTGATCATAACTCTGTCCCTCATTCGGAAAGCGTTCTTATCTTTGACTTTGCTTTGAACTTCTTCCATGAAGTTGACTTGTCGGATCTCCTCTTATGGATCTTTTTTCCAGTTCCCAAATGGCCGTCCTCCGGTTGATTTTCTTGCTGTTCGTTTAGTTCTTGCCATGTTGATCTTCTTCTTTAGTTTGGGTACCTACAAGAAGTTAATACAACAATACTTTATGACAGCAAGTTTTCAATTAAAGAATTTGATTTAGACCTACTTCTTACGATGTAAAATAGATTTATAATTATAATTGATTTTAGTTTTGAACGTTTATTCACTTAGACTCAACTGACTCAACCTATCTTTAACTATTAAAGTTAAAAGCTAACAACACTACTAATTAAACCTAAGACTCTATTACTAATACTAAATGCTAATCCTAATTCTAAATGCAAAATAAAATGACCTAATTAACTAGACACGATCTAATGTAGAAATTATAACAACTTGTTATTTTTACTACAACTCCCTAAAATGCAATGCGATAAATAAAATAAAAACCCATACCAAGACTCAAAAAAAATAAAAATAAATGAATGGGGTTAGTTCCTATATGGCAAAAAGAAAAAAGAAAAATAAAAATGTTAGTACTAGATGGAAACAATAAACTAAATGGAAACGAAAAATTAAACTATGTTAGTAATAACTAGACTAAAAAAAAAAAGACTCAACTAGGACTAAATAATTTTGGTATTTTTAAATTTTTGATTTTTTTAATATTTTTGAATGTTTGAAAACATAAAAAAATAATGCGGAAAAATAAATGACAGAAAAATAATGATAAATAAAAATAAGTAATTCAAACTGTTCAATCGAAAATATAAACAATCCCTGGCAGCGGCGCCAAAAACTTGATGCACGATTAGTATAATGATAAATAAAAATAAGTAATTCAAACTGTTCAATCGAAAATATAAACAATCCCTGGCAGCGGCACCAAAAACTTGATGCACGGTTAGTGATAAAACATTAGATGTGTTTGCTTATGCCAAGTGTACCAGTCGTTTTCATCAAGTAATAAAGTGATCAGTAGAGTATCAAATCCAGCAGGATTGTCCTTTCGTCCGAACAATTCTTGTTACTTATTTTTGTAAGTTTGACGGTTAAAAGTGAGTTGCAATTTTTATCTGTTTGCAACAGAGCGGAGCGAAATTACCTGTTTTGGTTACAAAAAAAATAAACAGCGGTTAGGATTCTTCGAATCCCCTCTATATATTCGCTGTTGAATAATACGTAATCTAAATGTCGGGTTTATTTATCTTTTGGTGACTATAAAAGTGATAAGGCAGTTGGGAGTATCCTAAATAAGTAGGGCACCACCTGACCCAATGGGTTTTAGCCACTGGGTACCTAATTAGACCTTTCCCTTTGATGGCTAACTGCACCTGCTGATCGCGCGGTGATCCTTACGTATGGGCTCTTGCTAAT
Source organism: Medicago sativa (assembly GCF_051527215.1). Classification (NCBI taxonomy): domain Eukaryota; kingdom Viridiplantae; phylum Streptophyta; class Magnoliopsida; order Fabales; family Fabaceae; genus Medicago; species Medicago sativa. The sequence continues at coordinate 48,059,884 of NC_140750.1, forward strand.
TCAAAGGTAATTGAAACATAAATTTTATATTAACTTTCTAGTGTTTCCCAATGCAATGACGGCCAAGGTTTCCTTAAGTCTGCCAATCTATGAATCTTAGGACACTCAAAGCACACTCTCTCTACGCTACTTTTTAGTTCTACAAATAGGCAGCCCTAATCTTCGTCTACCTTACTAAGGGTTTTAAGAGAATGGTATTAATAGGTTATAGCTTTAAGTCGGACAACTAGGTGCTTGTTTCCCTAATTACTAACCATTTAATTCCTAGCTTCGGTAATGCACCACACGACCCAATGAGTTCTAGCCATTGGGTACCTACGTTTAGGGTCAATATTTCTTATGGCATCTTTGGCTAATTAATAATCACTTACTTTCTAGACAGATAATTATCAATAAAGGGATATAAATATCAAGATATAAGCATCCAGTTAGTGATAACAATATTAGGTCATGTCACAACCTAAGTACCTAATATAGGGTTGCACCTCTCACAGAAATAAAACTACTTCCTAATAAAACTCCATAATGGACAAAAACATAAATAAAATAAATAAACGACAAATTAAATTAAATAAATATCCAACAAAAATATACAAAGGTTCATCTTAGAACTCTAACCTAAAAAGATTTAGTTACACATGTTAACTAAAAATAAAGTACTAAAGATAAAAACATACCGTAAAAAATCGAGAAGATAGATTCTCTCCCGAAGCTCCAAAGTCGCCTTCCTCTTGAACTACAATAGTTCTGAACGAGAAATTCTGAATGAAGAAGGCTAGTATTTATAGTGGAGATTTCTAACTGTGTCTGGGCTAAAAACTCGGGCTAAACCCAAATAAATGAATAAAATGACGATTGCGCCCCCGCATTTTGAGACTTGGGGCGCATGGCATATGCTTGAAGCGCATATTCCTCTTTAGAATTGTTCATGAAAAGCCTTTTCTAATTGACTCCAAGTAAAAATAGACCCTGGAGGCAACATTGTATACCAAGTGATGAGTCAATAATTAGTGTTTTTAATAGATTATATGTGTCTATTTTATTTAGATTTTATGTGTTTCTGTTTCCTTTTTAGAACTATTTTACTTCAATTGAAAGTTATTTAATTTCAAGAATAAATATTTTAAAGATTTAGTCTTGGAGCAAAAGAAAGGAGATTTGGAGCTGATTCGGGCCAAAAATATGAAAATTCTATGCAAAAATATCAGGCATGGCCGCGGCCGACAGCGGCGTGGCCACGTCATCAAAGTTTGAAGCTCATTGGCCAAGTCAGAGAGGTTGCACATCCTGTGCCTCCAGCCACACGGCCGTGCCACCGCCACAGCATCCCCTTTTGCTGCTTTTGCTTCTCGGACAAGCTGCTAATTTAGTTTATTTATGACCTAAAGCTCATAGTTTCTTGTGGAACATACTATTGATGTATTTATTGGGGCTTAAATTGTTGTAAACTATAAATAGAGTAGCTAGCAAACATATTCAATCATCTTTTGTTCTTGGAAATAATAAGTGACAATTGTTTCTTTGAATAAAAGTTTATCTTTATTTTCTTTATTAACGTGAGTGAGTAAACTTCTTTGTCTTGGGATTGTTGGATGCGTCTAATGACCTAATCCCTATCAAACCAAGCCTCAAACCCTAATTCTATGTAAATCTATTTTCTAATCTATTTCACCGTTTTTATAATGAATTAGCAAGTATCAAATCAATAAAACGAAAGTGGAGGCTTAATACTTGTTAATTCATAATCAAAAATATCAAGCGAAGTATCGAAAGATGAAGTTTTGATATTGGAACAAGTGAAATTAGACAAGGATTGCGAAACATGAGAATAGTCTAGCAAACCTTGAGACAATAAAGTTTCTTGCTTCAAGGATTTCAATAACAATCAACCATGAGAATAGGCGTGGTTGCTAGAGAAATACACTCACTGAGACCAGAAGGAGATGTGATAGGCTAAAGAGAAACTTATATTTAGAAAATAGGTCCAACATAAAGTTCTAGGTTTAGGTTTGGTTGTGAAGGATTTGTCACCATGACGAATCATTGTTGAAAGTCAATCAAATTCATAACTCCCTGTCGGAACGATATCTTTATTACTACATCGGTAAACCGTGCACTTGCGAATTTACTACATCAAGTTTTTGGCGTCGTTGCCAGGGAGTGATGCAATTTGATTAACCTTTTAATAGCGGTTGGATTGATTTTTCCTTTTTCTTTTACTTTTTATTTCTTTTCCTTTTACTTTTAACTTCTTGGGTTCTTATTCTTTTATTTGAAAAAGCAAAAGTCTTGGTGAATTCATTCCCGAGATCGACACATTCTTGAATAAGAGAAGGAGAAAAGCATGAAATAATAACGTTATGGCTGAGGAACACACTCTTAAGGAGTATGCAACCCCTTATACGGAAGAGACACATGCTATTATTGTCAACCCAACGGTTGAAAACAATAATTTTGAAATAAAGCCTGCACTTATTTACTTAGTGCAGCAAATTCAATTTTCCAAATCACCCATTGAGGATCCGAATTTTCATATTTCTTCTTTTCTAAGACTCAGTGGAAATTTGAAAGCAAACCAAGAAGCCGTAATGCTGCACCTTTTTCCTTTCTCTTTAAGGGATAGAGCTAGTGCATGGTTTCATTCATTGCGAAATGGTTCTATTACTTCATGGGACCAAATGAGGCAAGCATTCTGAACCGTCATAATATTCCTAAAGGCTTAGAAGTCCTCCATAAGGGTTCTAAGTCCTCTAGAAAGGCTCTAAGGCCTCAGAAAGGCTCTAAGACCTCTAAAAGGGCTCAGGCGCCCTCAAGAAAGGCTCCTGAGACTCTGGCGCGCTCGCCTTAAGGCACCGCCCTTCTAAGCTTCTAGAAACCTCTAGTAACTGCCTAAAATACACAAATACCCCTATTGCTTGGGAACCACGCGACCGAGACCTAAGCCCATGACAGGCTATAAATACCACTCTTGAGAGAATTATCAAGGCATCTAATCATCAGTCTAAACCCTAGCATACGATTCTTAACCCTAGGATCCCTTACCGTACTTTTGCAAGTACAGTTGGATACCCCTATTGCTTGGGAACCACGCGGCTGAGACCCAAGCCCATGGCAGGCTATAAATACCACTCTTGAGAGCATTCTCAAGGCATCTAATCATCAGTCTAAACCCTAGCATACGATTCTTAACCCTAGGATCCCTTACCGTACTTTTGCAAGTACAGTTGGCGCTGTCTGTGCGAAAAGGTAAAATTAGCCTTGACCACGCTTTCTGAATCGCAAATCGCGATTCGGGACCCCTCGAACTAAAAACTTCCAAATTGTAAGCCACTTTTACGACTTGGAAACCCTAACCCTTTCTCAACCAACCTAGGTCGCACCCCATGTACGGTCTAGAGAAAAGCCTCTCATCATGGCCACAACAAGGCTTTTTGACTCATACTCTTGCTTCCCAGTTGGTGGAGGCACTAAGTAGCCTTTGGGTATGACGAAAGGCTAAAGCTATGCATTAGAGAGGCCCTCTTTAATACATTAAGAAAAGATGTTCAGAGGGGCCAGAAAGACTCGGTCATAGGAACTTAGACCGCATTTCAATGTCGGGTTTAATAAGTACTCTCGGTCAATCATCTCATGATCCAGACGGTATGGGGTATAAGCACGTTTCTTGGAGCCGTTGCGAAGGGTGCTTGAGGGATGGGAATGGCGTCTGCCCGTATGCAACTGGCCAACAATTGTATCGAGCTACAGGCCCTTCTCATAAGATGTTGTAAGCACCGGGCAGGTGTCAGACTCTATACATCGTGTTACCACTTAGCAGAGTCCTGTGTTTTTAATAAACAGTCGCTACCCCCCTGGTATGTGCCGCTTTCCTAGTCCCTACGAACCCAGCTCGTCCAACTGAAGGAGCATAACGATGCCCTACATGCCTCAATGGAAACTATACAACAGAAACAACTTGAAGAAAAAGATGAGTCGAACCACGGTGAGATGGATGACCCTGAGCCACAGCCTTTGTCCGCCGAAATTTGGGGTGCGCCAATACCAGAAAACTTCAAGCCCCCTCATCTCTCTGTCTTCGACGGGAAGAGCGACCCCATGGAACATATCACGAACTTCAACACTCGCATAGTTGTAGTCGGAGCCCCAGACTCCCTCAAATGCAAACTGTTAGCCAGCACCCTCTCAGATGTTGCCCTACAATGGTACATGAATCTCCCACGCTTCTCCATCATCAGCTACCAAGACATGACGAGGAAGCTTATCCAACAATTCTCTGCAGGCCGCCATCGCAAGGTTCCCGCAACCAGCCTTTTCAACGTATGCCTGGGGCATAATGAGTCTCTCCGGGATTACCTGACAAGGTTCAATGACACAACTATTAAGGTAATCAACCGCAATCAAGAAGTGTTTGTAGGTGCCTTCCAGAACGGTCTAAGGGCGGGACAATTCAATGAATCCCTGGCTCAAAAAACCGCCGATTCCATGGAAGAGATAATCGCCAGGGCGGATTGTTACATCAAGGGTGAAGAGAGCAACGTGGAAAGGAAAGCAAGGGATGCGAAGGATCGTACGTCCAATAACATAGAACGGCGAACTTATCAACCAGCAGCAAGCAGGGACCATACTCCCTACAGGAGACCAGAAAGGCGACCTTATACGCCTTATTTTCACAAGCTGTGCCTACAAGATTTCACCCCTCTGAACACCAGACCAGAACATATCATGAAGGAAGTCTGCGAGACAAAGTTAATTCCAGAACTGATCCCATCGCGTTACCCCGTTATGGGAGCAGACAAGAACAAATGGTGCAAATATCACAAAATAAGGGGACATGACACCGACTCCTGCGTACATCTCTGCCAGGAAATCGAGAAATTGATACAAAGTGGAAAGTTAAGGGGGTACGCCCAAGAAAGAAGGAGTGGAAACAGAGGAAAAACAGATGACAAAAAAAGAAGAAACAAGCGAAGAAAAGAGACACATACTAAACACCATCTCAGGAGGATTTTTGGGAGGAGGGGAATCAAGTTCATCTCGAAGGAAGTTCGTATGACAAGTAATGTTGTGCCAAGAGTACGGGGAACAGATTCTCGAGCATGAACCCGATGTTTCCTTCACAGCCAGGGACTATCAAGACGTCGTTCCACACATCGACGACCCCATGGTTATCACTTTGCAAATTTTCAAGTGGGATGTAAAGAGGGTCCTGATAGATCCAAGAAGTTCTGCTGATATCCTATACTACGACACGTTTGATCAAATAGGCCTAGACCCGTAACAGCTACAACCCTTCAAAGGAACCCTGGCGGGCTTCACAGGTGAGTAGGTTCACGTACGGTGTTACATCACTCTCAGGACAACCTTCGGTAGCGGATCTCAAGCGAAAACCATTCGCGTCAGGTATCTTGTAGTAAACTCGCCAAGCTCATACAATATCATTATCGGCCGCTCTGCTTTCAATCTTTTGGGAGGTTTCCTATCTACCAAATTTTTAGTCGTGAAGTATCCATTAGACGGGGGGAAGATCAGGACCATCTGGGGCGATCAGAAGGTCGCGAGAGAATGCTATCACAACAGTCTACGACTGCAGAAAACCAGGAAGAAGTCTAGTAACGAAGTAACGCATGAAGTCAACATGATAGACCTCGACCCCAGAGAAGATTTCCAACAGAACGCCTAGAACTCACTGAAGACTTAAATGAAATCTCCATTGGTCCTGAAGTTCATCAGACAACTAAGATTGGTACGTCTTTAAGCCCCGACGAGGAGACCACCCTTATTGACCTGCTACAAAAAAATTTAGATCTCTTTGCCTGGCACCCTTCTGAAATGCCTGGGATGGAACTTGACATTGCCTGCCATCACTTATCTGTCAAGCCTGGCGTAAAACTGGTCGTGCAACGAAAAAGGAAGATGGGGGAGGAAATAAGGAAAGCTGTGGATGGTGAAGTAAAAAAATTAGTAGACGCCCGCTTTATCAGCGAAATAAAATATCCCACTTGGCTGGCCAATACCGTTCTCGTCAAGAAAGCGAATGGGAAGTGGAGAATATGCGTAGACTACACTGATTTAAACATGGCGTGCCCCAAAGATCCATACCCACTCCCGAATATTGATCACCTGATTGACAATGCATCAGGATACAAAACCCTGAGATTCATGGACGCCTATTCCAATTACAACCAAATAAGGATCCCTTGGACTCCCCTAAAACGACTTTTATGACCAATACCAAAACTACCACTATGAAGTCATGTCCTTTGGTCTAAAAAACCCAGGCGCCACTTTTCAGAGGTCTATGGATACGGCTTTTTCTCAACAAATAGGACGGAATCTAGAAGTATACATTGACGACCTGGTGGCGAATACAAAAGAAGGGCATAGCCATACAATTGACCTGGAAGAAATTTTGAGCCAGGTAAAGAAGTATAGAATTCAGTTGAACCCAACAAAGTGTTCTTTCGGAGTACACACAGGAAAATTCTTAGGCTTCCTCTTAATAAGGCGGGGTATCGAAGCAAACCCGGACAAATGTCAAGCGATCATCAACATGAGGAGCCCTTTTAACATCAAAGAAGTCCAACAGTTAACGGGAAGGCTGGCAACTCTATCTCGTTTCTTATCCTGTGCTGGCGATAAAGCTTTCACCTTTTTCGCCTCCATTAAAAAGAAGGAGAAGTTCAAATGGACGCCATAATGTGAAGACACCTTCCAACAGATAAAAAAGTTTTTATCTAGCCCGCCCGTTCTTTAGCGACCAAGTGCACACGCTGTTCTATTCTTTTATTTGGTGATCTCCGACAACGCCATGAGCACTGTCCTGGTAGAGGATTCTGACACGGGTGAAAAACCAATTTATTTTGTAAGCAGGGTATTCAAAGGTGCGGAACTATGATATCAGAAGATAGAACGCCTGGCTCTAGCGGTAGTTACAACAGCAAGAAAACTTCGACCATATTTTCAATGCCACAAAATTGTCGTCAAGTCAGATTATCCCATCAAACAAGTCCTTGGAAAACCGGAGTTGCCGGGAAGGATGGTAGCTTGGTCTGTAGAGCTTTCAGAATATGACGTTCAGTTCGTACCAAGAGGAAGAATCAAATCCCAAGTTTTGGTGGATTTCATTGGGGAATTCACCTCGCCAGCTCAGGGAGAGACTCCCTTTGTATGGCTGTTGTCCGTGGATGGATCTTCAAACTTGAAAGGCACCTGGAGCATGCGTGATCTTGGAGGGACCAAATGATATCCTCATAGAACAATCCCTCAGGTTCGAATTCAAAGCAAGCAACAACCAGGCTGAGTACGAAGCGTTGATCGCTGGTATGACTTTAGCAAAAGAGATGGGAGCTGAGAATTTAAGGGCAAAAAGCGATTCCCAACTCATAACAAGTCAGATCACGGCCGAGTATCAAACAAAGGACATTCAACTCATCAAGTATCTAGCTAAAGTGCAGGATCTCGCCAAGAGATTTACTTTCTTTGAAGCAGTCTACGTGCCACGAGAGCAGAATTCCAGAGCAGCCTTGTTGGCGAAACTCGCTAGTACCAAGCGACCAGGCAACAACAGAACATTCATTCAGGAGGTAATCGCCGCACCCAATACCAGGATTGAGGCAGTACACCACGCCGCCGAAGGCAAAGAAGGCTGGATGGAGCCATTACTCAGATATTTGACTGGAGCATTCACGCCCGCCAACAGCGAGGAAGACCAGATAGTCCGAAAACGAGCTTCGAAATTCGTCATCATCTCAGGCAATCTCTACAAATGAGGGCGAACAAATCCTCTATTGCGCTGTCTCGGTGAGAACGAGACGCGCCTGATTCTGCTAGAAGTACACGAGGGCGTGTACGGCAGGCATATTGGAGGGCGAGCATTAGCAGCAAAACTCCTCCGCGCAGGATACTACTGGGCCACCATGCTTCAAGATAGCTCCAATTACGTCAGGAGGTGTGACAAATGCCAAAGATTTTCGGATAAAAAGCACGTCCCGGCCCAGGAATTGACTTCCGTATACTCCCATTGGCCTTTCCATAAATGGGCAGTTGACATCGTCGGGCCCTTTCCTCTCGCCCCAGGGCAACTAAAATTTCTCATAGTAGGCGTGGATTACTTTACTAAATGGATCGAGGCTGAAGCAGTTGCAAAGATAACAGCCGAGAGGGTCAGGAAGTTCTACTGGAAGAAAATCATATGTCGTTTCGGCCTTCCCAAATGCATAGTGTCGGACAACGGAACTCAATTTGCAAGCTCAACGATGATCGACTTCTGTAAACACCTAAGGATACAAACAAAGTTTGTCTCCGTAATTCACCCACAAGCTAATGGGCAGGCAGAGTCGGCAAACAAAGTCATCTTCAACGGGATCAAAAAGAAGCTGAAGGCCGCCAAAGGACTTTGGACAGAACAGCTCCATGTGGTACTATGGTCTTATCATACTACCACACATTCTACGACCATGGAAACGCCATTCACGATGGTCTATGGCACGGACGCCATGCTCCCTATTGAAATAGACACCCCCACTTGGCGACGAGATACTTTTTCGGAAGAAGGTATAACATAATTTGATCGCCTAGCTAACAATTTTTATGCTGGGAAATTCTTTCTCTTTTTAAACTCACGAAATACAAATTCATGAATCATTTTTCTACCAAAGCAAATGAAGTAGGTTTAGCAGTCAGCATGGACGTAATCGATGAAGTCCAAGAACAAGCCCACATCAGAGAATTCGCCGCCAAACAGAGAGCAGCTCGCAGCTACAACTCTAAGGTGACGCCTAGAGAAATGAAGGAAGGCGCCCTAGTCTTGAAGAGTCAGTAAGAGTTAGAAAATCAGAACACATACGTTTTGGAGAAAAGAGGAGAACTCGGAGAGAGAACCCTAAGAACGAAGAACGCAACCGTTGGAATTCAGAAAAATAATATAAGGTAAGGGTGAGACTAACTCTCATTAGTATCAAGTTTGATTCATGAAGTTTGGTCAATTGTTGTAGTTTTAGGAATTTGGAAATTAGGTAAAGAATCATTAAAAATGTAAGATTTAAGTGAACTTTTGAGTAATTTGATGTAAAAACTTGATATCGGTCATAGAAAATGTATAGATGTTAATTCCTATCGAATTAGGGTTTGAGTGGGAATGGTTGATTAGATGAAGGAAATCTGTTGAATTGATATAGGAAAACAGAGTTCAGACCTTCGAACTTTCATAGTACAATGATTAGAACCAGTTTTGGGGTTGGGTTGATGAAAATTGAGATTCTGAGAAAAAGTGATTTTAAGTGTTTTTGAGAAATAAGTGATTTTGGGATAAGCTGTTTTGGAGATTTAAAAATATGATTTTTCAGTAAAATATAATAGGATTTGTCGAATAGAATGTGTAGGCGAAAATGGAATCGGATTCGGGGTAACGGTTAGGTTTTTACGGACGAAACGATGAAACCGGAAAAAAAAAATGGGACTGCACAGAGCTGCATCGCAGGTCCCTGGCTACTGCCTGCCCACGCTTGGGCGCAACTGGCCAGGGCCTGGGAGCAGCAAGGCAGCCCCTCATGGGTGACTGCTTGTTGTGCTTTTGTTGCGTGCGGTCAGAACTTCGATTTTTGCGTTCTTGTGTCTTTCTCACTTGTTTCCGTGTTGAATTAGCTTTCGGTGTAAACATGAAAGTTGTAGATAATTGAGTTAGCTTCCTAATGACTTTAGGTTGACTTCAAAATGATTTTTAGATCTTAAGTTATGACAAAAATACTCTAAGGAGGTCTTAACGAAATTTTTTGAAGACTAACCCAAAACTTATAGATTGTCTCTGAACTTCAAAGCTTGAGTACTATGGGTTTAATTAAGGTGTTTATAGGTATTTAATCTATCTTGTGATGTATCTAACTTGATTTGATTTGAATGAATTTGATGTATAGAATTCCTTGTGAATAATTTGTTAATGAATTTGTCATTAAAGACGAAGTTGTTGCTTTAGAGTCGTGTCGTTGCATAGCATAGTCAGAGATGGGGCCTTAATGCCCGACATGTCCTTTATGACCTTAAAGATGGGGGCTTAATGCCCGACAGGTCCATTTATGACCTTAGAGATGGGGGCTTAATGCCCTGGTGGTACCACATGCATATTGAAGTTGTCTAAGATGTTGTTGGTTAAGATGAGGAGTTGTTGTTGCATTGTAGAGTCGTCTTAACATGAAATAAATGATGATTGCTTAAGAGGTTGTTGTCGTTCTTGATGATGTTGTTGCTGTTCTGACATTAATGGATGCTATTAATTGATGTTATATAATGATGAATATATATGTTGTTGATTATTCTTTATGAATTGTTACTTGCTATTAATGAATGTGAAATCTCACCGCTTCTACTTGAAAATGTTGCTCTTCGTATGAGTAACTTGCAGGTAGCAAAGAATAGTGCAATTGCGAGTGGTCTCTGTCTTGTCGTCTAGGATGCTCTGATACGTAACAGGATGAGGATTGTTTGATGCATTGTTTTCCTTGTTACGTATTTCTTTTATTATTGTTGGACTAATTTCATGGAGACTATTTTATGATGTTAAGTTGTTGCCTTTTAGCGCCAATAATTTTATAAGATGATGTAAAATTGTTTCCACTGCATATGATTATTGGATTTTTATAAAGGCTGGTTATTTTGAATAAATAGTATTTTGTTCTATTAATGAGTGGAAAATGTATTATAGATGAATGTGATACTCTGTTTCTGATGAGAAACTCTGATATTCTTTGTATTTACTTAAATTGGGAAAACGGGGTGTTACACATAGGTTTTGCCTCCATCATGGTTTAGAGAAGTGGCTAATTATCCATACATTCTATAATGGTCTTTTGTATACCACAAAAATGAATGTTGATGTAGCTACAAGTGAAGCTTTGATGAATAAAACTTACACAGGAGCATATGCTTTGATCAAGGACATGGCCCAAAATCACTATCAGTGGACAAGTGAGAGAGCCGTCACTGCTGTTGCTCCTCCACCCTCTAAAAAAGAGGCAGGTATGTACGAAGTTTCTACCCTTGATCATCTATCTGCTAAGGTGGACACACTTTTTCAAAATTTTGATAAATTAAGTGTAAGTGTTGTCACACCTGCTCCTGTTTCACCACCTTGTGAAGTCTGTGGAATATTGGGTCATACTGCCGTTGAATGCCAACTAAGTAATGTTGTTGAAAGTCTCGAGCAATTGAACTATGATCAATATAATCAAGGAATGAGGCCAAATAAAATTTTTTATAATAAAACTCCTCAAAATCCTTTTGGACAGCAAACAACACTACCCGGTTATGCAAACAACCAAAGAGTCGCTCAAAAATCCAGCCTTGGAACTTTTAATGGAAAATTATGTTATGAATCAATCCAAGCAGATTCAAGATCTTAAAACTCAAACTGGATTTTTGAATGACTCTCTTGTCACACTCACATCTAAAGTAGACTCCATTGTTACTCACAATAAAATGTTGGAGACTCAGATCTCTCAAGTGGCCCAACAAGTGGCTGCTTCCTCTCAAACCCCTGGAATCTTTCCAGGTCAAACTGAAGCCAACCCCAAAACCCATATAAATGCTATTACTCTTAGGGATGGTAAACAATTAGAGGACCCCGTTGTGAAAACCACAACAATTGAGAGTGAGATAGAGAGTGATGAACCTCAAAGTGAGAAATCCATAGCAGAGAGTGAGAAGTCAATTTTCCCAACACCCTATAAGCCAAAAATTCCATTTCCACAAAGGCTTGCCAAACCTAACCTGGATGCGCAGTTTAAAATGTTTGTAGACATGCTGAAAAAATATACATCAATGTTCCTTTTACTGAAGCTTTGTCTCAAATGCCTCTTTATGCAAAATATTTGAAAGATATTTTGTCAAAGAAAATAAAAATAAAGGATAATGAGACAATAACTCTAACAAGAGAATGTAGTGTTGTCATACAAAAGAAATTGCCTCCAAAGCTCAAAGATCTCGGTAGTTTTTCCATCCCTTGCGTGATTAGGAAGGAAACCATTGAGACAGCCATGTGTGATCTAGGGGCTAGTGTTAACTTGTTGCCTTTGTCCCTCTTGAAGAGGATTGGTATAGGTGATTTGAAACCCACTAAGATGACGTTGCAGTTGATCGATCGTTCCATTATCTATCCGACCGGAATTCTTGAGGATATCCCCATTGAGGTAGGAAAAATTTATATCCCGGCGGATTTTGTGGTAGTAGACATCAAAGAGGATTCCGAAATTCCAATCCTTCTAGGAAGGTCATTCCTCGCTACTGCGGGTGCTGTTATTAATGTTAAGTATGGTAAGATAGTTTTTCATGTAGGTGATAAGAAGGTAGAGTTTGAAATTTCCAAATTGATGAAGGGTCCCTCTATTTTTTATTCATGCTATATGATTGATGTGATTGATCATCGTGTGAAAGAATGTTCTTTAGCATTATCTGCACACAATGGTCTACGTAACCCAGATTAAGAAACTGAAACTTTTTGATCATCAAGCTAGTGACGGTAAAAGAGCGCTGCGTGGGAGGCAATCCACAGTTTAATGTCTTTCTTTCTTTATTTTTGTTTTGCAGGTTAGTAAAAGAAAAGCCACATGAAGGATCCTCCAGGACCCCAATAAATTGTGAGCTTTCCCTTTTCCTTTTTCTTTTATTTTTAGTTTTTCTTTTTCAAATCATTGAGGACAATGCTTCACCCAAGTATGGGGTGGGGGGAATAAAGTGTTTTGTCTTGTTTAGTTAAGTGTCGTGGTGTTTCCAAACTCCCTTGAATTTTAATCTTTTGTTTTCTTTTGTTGCGAAAGGCATGTAAAGCAGCTTGTTTTTATTGTGAATTATGACATAAATTTTTTGTTAAGTCTCTTCCGAAATGGCTGTTTGTTGTACATGAAAGTGATTTCTTGTGTTTTAAGTGTTCTTTTTATACCCACATCATGTTTTATTGTGAAATTTCTTTTTGAGAAAAGCACAAAGTTGCAGTCTTTGAGTAAGTGTGTAGGTAGGTATTTTAAGGAGCACGTTCTAACTTTAGTGGTAAATTGACCCTTAAAATTTTCAGAGTAAAAGTAGTATAAGTTAGTGTGGGGAATAAAAAGGTCAAAAAAAAAGACATCTAATATAAATAAATAAAGTGAATGAATAAAACAAATAATTGCTCAAAACTTCAAAACATGGATGGTCACCTTATAACCAACCCGTAGAATAGAGGCAATGGTGCTCTTTACTAGCGTCTGCCCCCATCCCCGTACATGTCAAATGACCAAAGAATTCCCACCTTCTTTATATGAAATGAAGAAAGAACTTTTCTCGGTTGTTTTAGTGGTAAAGTTAGAACCTATTTCCTCATAATATCTCTTACACAGGAGCAAGAAAAGGGTTGGACTACACATGCACATACACTCACATAAGACTTGTTGTTAGGTTGAAAAGGTTCATGAGAAATGCTTGAAGTTGTGATTAGTGTACGCTTGAAACAAAGCCTTGGAGGAGACATGAGTGTTAATAATGTTGTCATATGTTAAATCTTGTTTATGCTGCTAATGTTTATGCCTTTTGCTTGAGGACAAGCAAAGATTCAAGTATGGGGGAATTTGATGAGTCAATAATTAGTGTTTTTAATAGATTATTTGAGTCTATTTTATTATGATTTTATGTGTTTTTATTTCCTTTTTAGAACTATTTTACTTCAATTGCAAGTTATTTAATTTCAGGAACAAATATTTTAAAGATTTAGTCTTTGAGCAAATGAAAGGAGATTTAGAGCTGATTTGGGCCAAAAATATGAAGATTCTTTGCAAAAATATCAGTCATGGCCACGACGGACAGTGGCATGGCCATGCCATCAAAGTTTGAAGCTCATTGGGCAAGCAAGTCAGAGAATTGGCACGGCCCGTGCCTCCAGCCACACGACCGTGCCACCACCACATGATCACCTTTTCTTGATTTTGCTTCTCGGACAAGCTGCCTATTTAGTTTATTTCTGACCTAATGCCCATAGTTTCTTGTGGAACATTCTGATGTATTTCTTGGGGCTTAAGTAGTTGTAAACTATAAATAGACTAGCTAGCAAACATATTTAATCATCTTTTGTTCTTGGAAATAACAAGTGACAATTGTTTCTTTGAATAAAAGTTCATCTTTATTTTCTTTATTTTATTTTATGTTCTTCTTCTTCTTCTCTATTTCTACAATGAACTTGAGTGAGTAAACTTCTTTGTCTTGGGATTGTTGGATGAGTCTAATGACCTAATCCCTTTAAAACCAAGCCTCAAACCCTAATTCTATGTAAATCTATTTTCTAATCTATTTCACCATTTTTATAATGAATTAAAAGTATTAAATCAATAAAATGAAAGTGGAGGCTTAATACTTGTTAATTCATAATCACAAATATCAAGCGAAATATCAAAAGATTAAGTTTTGACATTGGAACAAGTGAAATTAGACAAGGATTGCGAAACATGAGAATAGTCTAGCAAACCTTGAGACAATAAAGTTTCGTGCTTCAAGGATTTCAATAGCAATCAACCATGAGAATAGGCGTGGTTGCTAGAGAAATGCACTCACTGAGACCTAAAGGAGATGTGATAGGCTAAAGAGAAACTTGTCTTTAGAAAATAGGTCCAACATAAAGTTCTAGGTTTAGGGTTTGGTTTGTGAAGGATTTGTCACCATGACGAACCAATAATCCCAAGGCGCCTTTTTTATTTTATTTTCTTTTAAAAACAAAATCCAATCTTTTCAAACTTGAACTTTCATCTAATCATTGTTGAAAGTCAATCAAATTCATGACTCCCTGTCAGAACGATATCTTTATTACTACATCGGTAAACCGTGCACTTGCGGATTTACTACATCACCAAGTAAAGGCATTCTTTGTCAATGAACTTGGAAAATACTTCATTCTCAAGTTCTCATTATTTGCTATGTCACCTGCTTCTGTCAAGTAACGAGCAATATGTTCGACAGTGGATTCGTTAGTGTCTCCACCAAATTTGGTGAATTTAGGGATTTTCCATCCCCTGGGTAATTCCTCCATTGTCACATACTCAGACAAAGGTGACACAAAATTAGGTCTATGTAGACCCAAATTGAAACCATTTTGAGTCAAAAGGGTTTCAACTACATTGACAATATTATTTTAACCCTCCAAATTAATTTGTTGGGCTTACCTAACTATTTGATCAGGATCTTGGTTCCTTCGAGCCAAGATTGGAACTCTTTCCTGCACCCTTGGCACTTGTAGTTCGACCATATGTTGAGGCACTGGATTGGCAAGATTTCCATCATTAGGCCTATTTACAGGTACTTCAACAGGCCTAGGGTTTTGAACTTGAGGTATTTGCACATATTTCCTTGGAGGAGCGCCAAAGAAATCAGCAATTCGCCTCATTTGGTCTAATAGTGCTAAATAACTATTATGGGTATCCCTAATTAAAGGTTTAAACACTGATCCAATTTGTTGGGTCAACATATTGACCATTTCATGGTAACAATCCTCCATCTACTGCCTTAAAGCGGACAAGGAAGCATTGGTCAGTGATTGTTAAGGATTTGAACTTGGAACACTTGGCCAAGGATAATAAAACTGAGGGTGAACCGTATTCAAATTCTCTGAAACGTTAAATGGATTATTATGGAGGCCTACCATAAAAGATGAGGGCATTCCATATGGTTAGTTCCTAAGATTTGATGGATCAAAGGACCATGGATTTTGAACTAACGAATTACCAAAATTCGCGTTAGATTATGTAACCGCTGCAACCGTCGAAGTTGTAACGGGCATGGTTGATGATATATGAACATGAACTGTTGCCCCCACTGTTTCATCAACATTTGTGTCATGAGATGGCGTCGTTTATGGACTTTGTTGTGGAATTACATTTAATGATGTATTTTCCATCGACGTCCTTGTTGGGCTTGATTGTGGATCATTACTGCGAGTAGAACGTACCGTTTCTGGAAGTTTCTTTCTATTCCTCAAGAACATACACAACAATAATCACAAGTTTGGAAAAAACAGAACAAATTTTCAAGAAAATTTAAACAAAAGCACAAACTGTCCCACTGGGTGTGCCAATTTGTTTACCCTAGATTTTGGTAAACTACTGAATTGATTTAAACTAAAGGCGAGCGAGATCAACCAATAAATCTCAAGGCATTTGTGCTTGATTGTTTTCCAGAAAACCGTGATCGTTCTTGTTATTGATAGCGAACTATGAATATAACCGTCGAAATCCAGACATAGGGTAAGTCATGTCGAGATTATCTTCAAGGGATCGATGCGAAAGCTTAAAAGAGAAGATTAAACGAAAAAAAGAGTCTAAAAAGTTAAACTAGAATTGCATTAAAATGAAAGTAAAGTGGTGCACATATTCATACATTAGGACTTGTCTACTTGTTTCTCCTTATGTGGGCGGATTGTTTAAGCGTAAGTTTTCAGTATGATTGAATTGTGACCTGTTTTCCATAGAGGAAAATGCTATTTCTACTTAGTAACTACCTACAGACATGTTCAAGACGTAACTGCCAATAACTACTACAGACTTATTCAAATTTCAAATAATGTCTCTTCGACAAGAAACCGCTCCTTAGCTCTTCTCTCTATGACGCCAACCTTCCTTCAACACCTTCAATCCATCGAACCATCCTCTCGATCAGCATATCTTCTGGACTTTGCTTCGACAGTCGAACTTGAGAGTTGAACTCAATTCATTCTTTTCGAAATCTAGGTCAAACTTCATTGACCATATTTATTATAGCCCGTCAAAAATACAGGCTAACAACAAAGCAAGAGACTTCAAAATACTCAAGCATAAAAGTAAGAGATTTCCTATGCTCAAGAACAAAAGCAAGATACTTCTAGACAAAAAAATTTAACAGAAAAATGTTTGAGGTTGAACACTTGATATACAATCAGTGGTGTTCACAATACAAATCAGATAAGACTCTTAAGACTCTAGAATTTTCTAAGATATGAAAGTTGATAAGAAATTCTAAGTGAACTTTGATGTGCAACAATTTCAGTAGAGTTTTGGCACCTGTAAATTGTTGGTGAGTCTTTGACAATCTTCAAATCTTCACTCCTTTATATAGAGGTGTGGGAGATACGTTGAGGATTTCCAGCTCATCAAATGAGTCATTGTTGAAGCTTGATCGTCACCAATGATTTGTTGCTTGATTTGGTTATTGTCCTAGGAGGGAATAATTTGAAATTCATTCATTGTTTGGAGAACAACCAGTGTAGACATAGTTGTATCAGTACTATTGCAGACATGAAGAGTGGAGTAGTGGTTGTACAAAGGTCTTTTTCCTGCGCTATTTAGTGGATAAGCATCCAATGCCTTCTAATTCCTCTAAAATAGCCATTGCTCCAGGCTTCTATTCCTTCTGCAATGATGTGTCTTTAAAATTACAAACTTTAACTAACTGCAGCTTCTAGTCTTCAGACTCTGATGAACTTCAGCTTCTGAAGATCTTCAGAAGCTTGATGACGTCATCTTCTGGCAGTCAGCTTCTGATGATCTTCAGGCTCTGGCAGTCTTCAGACTTTGTCTGCAACATAAGCTTCCTTTGTAAATTCTTTTGCTCTCTTTTGTTGATTCAGAACCAATACTTGAATTTAAAGACTTATAAAAAAAATTTCTAAGGTCCTGCACACTTGAACAAATATTAGCATATCCAATTGACTTTTTAATACCTTGTTAACATCAAAACTTAATGTGGTAATATTAAACACATATTGTTCCAACAATCTCCCTTTTTTTGATGATGACAAACACTAGTATTAATGGTCAGTTGTTGTTAATCTAATTAACAAGTTGACTTTATGGTCTGAGGTTTATAAGCTCCTCCTGAGTTCTATCCATGTTAATTAAATTCATTTTAATCTTAAAAACTCCACTCAGAAATACATTCACATGAAATCAGAGACTAAGAGATGTGAAGCAGGTTCTCCTAAATTAATTTTAATGTTAATTTAGTGGGCTTAGATCCTAAATGTACTATATCTACTCCCCCTTTTGTCATCAACAAAATGTATAAAATAAAAATAGAAGTAAGAAAAACATGAATTATTTTTAAGTATTAAATCAGAGCATGGTTGAAATATCAATTAATAAACATTAAGAATTAGAAAATGACAACCAAAATCATATCAGAGCATAACTAAAGAGTATCAAAATAGTGTCAGAAGCATAATAATAGAGCATTAGAAACAAAAGCATCAGAGGCATAAACTAAGAAACATTAGCAACAAGACAAAATATTGTGTGTGCAATCTAAGGTTGTTGTTGTTTCTTCATCATGGCCATCATGTCAATCATCATTGCCTTGAGCTCTTCTGATTGTTTCTTCACAATTTCTTCCAAAGCTTCTGACCTCTTTGCTTGGGCTTCTTGAATTGCTTTCTGTTCTTCCTTCATTTATGCCATCTGTCTCTTTAGAGCTTCAGTGATCATCTTCTGTTCAAACAACTCTTCCTAAAGCTTCTGAACTCTCTTGTCTTCTTCAGGGTCTTGCATCTGCACTTCCTTAACAGCTGGCTTCTTAGGCTTGACAAACACTTGAGTCAACCATGGAGTAACCAAATCCTCTTTGACTGATTGAGTTATAAGTGAAGAGAGATCCAAGAAGAATGGAGAGTCTGAGATATACAATCTTTTCCTTATGACTTCCACAACTTCCATACTTCTAATGGCATCTTTTAGCCAGTTGTTAAGGGCCTGATTCTGAGCTTCACATATAATCCTTGCAAGTCACATAAGACTCTGTCTATAACTTCTCTTAAAGAAATCCACTTGTCCTCGTAATTCTCAGTGTGAATTGGATCATTTCTTGATTTGACAAGTTGCATCAGATCCTTAAAAATGTTTTCACAAACCTCTCTCAGAAAGGTAGATTGAAGTAAAAGGGCGGGATCATAACATATTCTTGTCCAACTATGAGGGAAAACTCGGTCTCTCTCGTGGTGCCCTCCAACTGAGCCTCATTGTAGGATCTGTTACCAGACCAACTCTATTCATGGTAGTGCCGTCAAAAGCAAACTTTAATTTGCTTTTAGGGAGAGAATGGATACATGGAATTTGTAACAGCCCGTTTTTTGCTAGAATTATTTTAATTGTTTATTATATGTGTTTATATGTGCTTCTGTGTGATTTATTGTCTCTGTGTGTATTTTATTTGGGATTAGTGGATTTTGGCTTAAGAAGGATATTTTAGTCATTCTAGACTCAGAGGTATTTTGGTCATTTGGTGAGCAAGGGTAAATTAGTCCTTGTATTGAGAAGGTTGTTTTTAGTGTTTTGAGTCGAAGTAATTATTTTTACTAAGTTACTAGTGAGATGGGGTAATCATTTTGAGACGGTAATTATTCGTTATTTTGACAGTTTAAGTGTGTAGTATCTTTGGGGAATTAGTTGGTAAGAATATTAAGCCCACTAAGACAACTAGAGACTAAGCCCATTCATGTGGTGACTATATAAGCACAAGTCTTGTGAGAAAATTAGGTCATTACATTCATTCACTCATTTTACAAACATTTTGAGAGAGGTAGAGAGAGAAAGTGAATCAAGAGGAGTTAGAGGGAGAGAGCTTGGGATAGAAGGCTAGGAGCAAAAGTGAAGCCAGGGTTTGGATTCTTGAATAACTAGAGGTAAGGGGGATAGTGCTCTTTCATAATTAAGTCATAATCACTTATTTTCAATTATGGGTTTAAGTGCTTTTGTGATAATTGTGACTATTGGTGATTTTGAATGATGAAATTCGTACTCTTAATTCATGTGAATTTATAGGTATGATAAACATCATGAAATTGATGTGTTATGTGGTTAAAAATCATAGTTGTTGTTGTTGATAAGTTGTTTTGATGATTATTGCTTAAAGTAGTGAAAATGAAGACGTTGTTGTTAACTGTTGGTGAATTCATACTTACATGCTATGAATGTTGTTGATTGTTGTTGATAATGATAATTCAAAGATTGGGTAATGATAATTCAAGTGATTGTTGTTGTGGTGTTGAATTTTGGAAAATCAAAGTGTTGTTTACTTTGAAAATTGATTTCATTCATTCTTAAGCTATTTTGCGGGTTGTGAAGCGAGCCATTTGATGTGTTTAAGCCTTGGATGATGATCTAAATGGTTTTGATAAATGAGGGAATCAAAATAAGCACTTTTGGGGCGTTTTAGGCGAAAATCCGAAGCGAGAACACACCAATCGGCGCTGTTTGCAGCGCTGACGCTGCACTGGGTGCTGCAGTCCTGGCGCCAGGTGCCCTGTCAGGGAAAACAACTAATGTTGTCTCGCATCGGGTGCTTGCGGGGCGACACATGTGGTTCCTAGGCGATCTTTCGAGGGTATTCTTTTGCTGTTTTCAATAATATACTTGCTGGAACATAGTATGCTTATACTTAATTTGGATTTCATAAATGAGAGGAATCTTGATTTTTGAGACGAACTTGGTTTACGAAAATCGAACAATGACTTTTCTTAAGAACAATGATGATGTTTTGACCTGTTTACTGTAATGATGGACTTAAAGGAAGTATGTAGGCTTGTTATAGGACTATAATAACATGGAACTTGATTTTTGGCAAAATATGTGTTTGAGATAAAACGATACGAACTTAGGTGAATTTTGGAGTTGATCGGAATTGGCCTATAAAACGTATATGTATATGCTACTGCACTCATATGTGAATTGTGTATATACTCGGTTGAGGCATTTGAGCTTACTTACTTTGATTTCAAAGAAAAAAAATCGGAAATGCTAGATTTTACGAAAATAGACAAAATATATCAAATTAATTTTTTATGGTCGGATAACTTGTAGTAGACTTTAAATTCATGTTAGTATATTTTAATATGAATGAATTGTTAAGAATCGAGTGTTTAAATTGATGAATGTCAAGATGTGGCTAAATGTTCGTCTTTATGTGAAATGTGAATTTGGAACTTTATCGTTTCTTTGAGGTGTTAAATGTGGTTGATGATTATGATGTTGATTCTTTTGGTGATTATAAATAGATGATTTGATGATGACTTGTTGATTGTATGCATGTAAGTATTTGATAATACAATTATTGGTGAATAACATAAGTTCGGGTTGATTTTTTTTTTTTTTTTGAGGGAATAAGTGCGGGTTGATTATTATGTTATGTATGTGAAGTTGAATTGTGCATTGTCGAGTCCTTACTTGAAGTCCATGCATTCATAGTCATGTGAGTGATTTGAAGAATGTAATTATGCAGGTTGAAAATGCGGGTTGACTATTACATAGCTTATGCAGGAGATAAATTCGGGTTGATTATTATGTTGGTGGATTCATTAAAGGTAAAATTATCTCCGGAATCCAATGGTATCATATGCATCTATAAGAGTCTAGATCATTGCATGCATTTATTATTTGGTGGGTCGTGTCATAATTGGATATGTGAGTTGGTGAATGTAACGACCCATATTTTTAAGACATTAACTTATTTAATTCTTAGAGAAAATGGTGCATATTTTTTTTTATAATAATAATAACTTCAAACTCCCGCGCTTCAAGGTAAAAATAAATAAATAAATAAGTTTTCCTTTGAACTTTCACAATAGTAAATTAGTATTATTTTACATCAAAACATAAATTTTCAAGAGCAAGGCTCTTGGCCTTTCACTACCCAAAGACACACCCTAGCTGGTCATAACTTTGGACACTTGTGAGAAATCTCACTAAGTCGCATCCAAGGTCCACATCTCTCGAAGCCTCCAACTATAAGTCATTGTCATTATCTGATTTTCAAATACGGAAAAAAGGTCAACTCCCAAACAACAACAAACATACAAGTTATACATATATTTAACATGTATTTCAAGACTAGAAAATCGTTCAAATATTAATATAACTACACAAAATGTCAACACCCAAAACACCAGCGAACTCGACAAATGCACAACACCCTAAAGACCGACCTATATGCGACTCCAAATGATCCGGATATCACCTCCCTTAAAGGGCAACAAAAGTTCTTCGTAGATATTTGTGGGCTTCAACCAATTATGAACACTCCATCGTGGCTCCAACCAATTATGGACACCACATACCCCACGGGTCCCAACCAATTATGGGCACCAAAAGAAAACAGTGAGCCTCAACCAATTATGAGCACTCAAAAGCAAACACTAAGCCCCAACCAATTATGGGCACTCAAGACTTCGGGTCCCAACCAATTATGGGCACCACGCGACAATGAATGTATGCATGCGACACCTGGTTATTAACTCCACAAAATATATCACTCACAATGGGTATCCGACTAAATTAGTCATTGTCTTAACCACCTGCTAGAGACATTGTTTACACCGACACCAACCGTAACTCTGACTAACAAAATATGCAAGACCACAATTCAAGCACGAGAAAACAAGTTATACTCATAACCAAGCAATACCAAACCAAGTTCACATAGTATGTAAGCATGTACCATTCATAAACATGTTAAAAATATCATCATTTAAACAACAAGTAAATACATATATAAAACAAAAAAAATGGAGCGCCCTTTCCCTTACCGTAGCAATAGCAATTCTTTTTCAATCACCGTCTTTGCACCACCAAATCTAAACCTTCACAATTAAATATTTACTAATTTAGTTTCGGATACTACTTACTCATAATTCATTCCTACTCCTACTGAATACTTGGCTATGGCTAGGCACCTACCGAATTATTTTCGTTATTGAAATATAAGACATCTTAATAAAGATAATCACTCAAGACTATAATAACACAATCGGCATCAGGTTCACTCTCATTTACAAATGTTTATACTACGTTTGTTCTACTCTTACCAATTGAATTACCATCACCATCTCCATAGAACAATTATTTTTTCCTAATTACGGTTACCGGTAACACCTATCCTAATGAAATTCTATTTGAGGCTTTAGAACAAGCTACCTGACTGGATATATATACGACATAAAACTAGTTTTCACTTGTGTAATTTATTCTTATACTCTTACTCTACTCATGGCTAGTAATTTATCTTTAAAATTGTTTCAAGCCGTGCATTTTTTTTCTTCATGACTAACACTTGAATGGCACAAGGAGAGACATACAATGGTGTGATTTTCCTAATGATAAATAGATAGATAAAGAGTTAAATATTCTTACTTGGTAGCTTAGAGTGAATGCCTTGTTCTCTTTCCTTTCTCCTTCAAACTTCCTCTACGTTCCTCTTTCTCTCTTTGTGTTCCTCTCTAAACCTTTTGTTTTCTCTCTTTCTATGTGTGTCTGAGAGAGTGGAGAACTTGTTATTAACTACCCACCCACCAACTCATTTTCTAAAAAGATGGAACTAACCCTGTAACTAAGAAGAGGAGTTGAAATTGATTTTCCTATTTTCTCTCACGCCAACCACTATAATGTAAATCCATATGTTTCACTTCGTTCCTATATTACTGCTTGTTATTGTTATTACTTTAATAAATTAATGAATTAAAAATGTAAGGGTGAGTATGGGAAATTCTATAGTGACTGTGAACTAAAGAGGTGGTGTAACCTGCTAGTTGTACCTACTTGGTGCATGAGCCTTGATGCCAAGTCAAAATCCCTGCATAATACTCCATAATAATAGGCTTACTAATCACACTATTAAAACCTTTATATGACCATTACTATTATTATTATTATTATTATTATTATTATTATTATTATTATTATTATTATTATTATTATTATTATTATTATTCACATGGTCACCTAATTATCATCATTTTCTTCTCTACTAAAATACCTATCCTAATTATGCAATTTATTGCTCGCACACATAGTATAATAAAATAAATATTTATACTCATTAAAATAACTTAAAACATTCATCAAATAATTAGCGACATCGACTCGACAATAACAAAATAGTTTAATAAAATAAATAGCAACTAAATAAGATAAATAACCCCGATCTTACAGTGAATTTGTGCATTGGTGAAATTTGGTGAATGTTGTGATTATGTGAATTGGTGTATATGTGCATTAGTGGATTTTTGTCGATGGTTGTGAATAATTGAACCAGACTCTAATTGTATGTCTTACTTGCTTGTGCTTATACACTTGGTGAATCTATTTGATGATAATTACCTTGGTAATATTAATGAGGTGAGAATTATATATATATATATATATATATATATATATATATATATATGATTTGGTGATTCCTTTGATAATGATGATTTCTTTGCCTACATTTTGAAATGATGAATTATATTTGGTAAGTTGATTAGGCAAGAGTTTATGTGATTTATATGATTGATGTTGTTAAGTGATGAGCTTATGTTGATGACTTCATTAGAGAGTGAATATGATTGCTATGCTATGATTGAAGTATGATAACATGATTGATGTTGAACTGGGAGATAATATATATGTGATGGTAGTATTCTAGGAATATTGAGTATGTATATGTGTTATGCATGAAATCCTTGAATGCTTATGTTTGATTATGCTTTAATTGTGAATTGTGAACTAACCCCCAGTGGTCGTTTGGTTGACCACCTTCCTTATCCGTATGGATGGGTAGACGGAGTGCAGGACTAGTAGTTTGTTTTGCTTTGGTGAGTTGCTTGAGGATAGCTTAGAGCTTGACAACATCACAGGGAAGACCTTTGAGAAAAGTTTGGCAAAAATTGCGCCATGTTCTTTTGTTGTAGATGATGGTAATCACCAAATAGATACAGTATATGTAAGACTTGATCCAACCCATGGCTTCATGTTGGAAAAAGAAGGTCTTTACGATAAAAGATCTGATTCCCCATCCGGGAAGAATGGTCTAAATAATGATCATGAAGTAAAGTCCCTAATATTTATATCTATGTGAAGACTTGATAACTCTTTATCCATGATTTGTGAGATGTGATCATCAGTCTACCCACATATAGTCTATATGCTTTAATGATATCCCACTTCTCAATAAAGCTTGACTACAGATACTTTTAGAATAGTTTCCTTATGTTTAACGGGGTCTCACAATTAAGTTATACTTAATGTTCCATTAAACGGACTAACTATTCTAGGGACTTTATTATTTTGAAACAAAACAAAATCAATAAAGAAACGCCTTATAATTTATATTTTCACAATATATTTATTTATATCAATATCATGATACAAAGTCAAACCCAATCAATATAGATTGGCTATTAGGGCTTACTCCAACACATTCATGTGACGACTAGCATGGGCAAATGTTGTGACCGACCCTACTGGCTTTAGAAGATACATACGTGTATTATGGAAAAGAGTATGGCTGAGAATACATGTTACTTTTACCAAGCCAGAACCGTTTGAATGTACTTTGGTAAGTTAGTTGCTGCTCCGCTATAAATGCGATGAATGATGTCCTAAGCACAACTCCCGGAAAGGTATGTTTTTCCTGAGAAAAAAATGCATAGAATAAAATATGTTTTTCTTTCGTTACTTGAGGACAAGCAACAATTTAAGTTTGGGGTTGTGATGACATGTCATCTTACGTTATTCTAAGCATGTTTTTCAGACATTTTTAGTAGGTTTTAGCAGCAAAAAGGAGGAGTATTAAAACGATTTCCTATGATTTCGGTACTTTTGTAATGTTTTCTATATTTGAGTCTGTAATTCTAGTTTTCCCGAAACATAGCAATTTTAGGGGGTTTTCCAAGTAATTCACGAAGAAATCATGCAAATCGACAAATCAAGAACATCTAGAGAATTGTCAAGACTTTGGGAAAACCAAGAATGAAGATTCAAGAGGCCTCAAGAGACTTCACAAAGGGAGGAATTATGTTCCTAAGTTCCGAGGCAAGTTATTTGAAGACGAAGACCTAAAAACGACGAAAATCAGAGAAACTGGGCCCAATAGGGGAATGCCATGCGCCTAGGGCATGGCAAAGGTGCTAGATGCGCCTAAGGCATGCTATATGCGCCTAATTTAATGTCGTTTATATTTTATTTATTTATTGTTCGCTATTAAGTTTTATTAGGAAATTCCTTAGTTTATTTCTGTGGTAGATGCAACCCTAGATTAGGTACTTACGCTGTGACAGGGCCTAATATTGCTATCACTAGCTAAATGCATATATCTTGATATTTATATCCTTATACCGGTAGCTATCTCTCTAAGAAGTAATTAATTAGTAATTAGCGAAAGGTACCGAAAGAGAGTTGACCCTAGTAGTAAGTACTTATGAGGTGACATTACTAAGACTGAGTAGTAACACTGCTGAACCTAGGATGTATCAGGTTAGTAATTAAGGAAACAAGTACCTAGCTAAAGGAAATAAGTTGTAGCCTAATAGAATCATTCACTTAAACAATTAGTAAGGTAGACATATATTAGGGTTGCCCATTTGTAGAACTACTAAGTAAGTGAGAGGGGGTGTGCTATGAGTGTCCTAAGATTCATAGATGGGCCGACCTAATGAAACCTTGGCCTTCATTGCCTTGGTAAAAAATGGAACGCCAATTTAAGTTTATGATTCAATTACCTTTGAATTAGCAAGACCCTGCACGTAAGGATCACCGTACAATCAGCAGGTGCAGTTAGCCATGGGAGGGATATACCAATTAGGCTAGACACGTCCCAACGATATCATCGCTTGTATAGTCTACCTAAGATAAATAAACGTGACATTAATGTTACTTAATATCCAACAATATAAACAGGGGGATTCTAAGAATCCTAACCGCTGCTTACTTTTCTGCAACCAAAACAGGTAAACTTGCTATGTTGCAAACAGATAAAAATTGCAACTTCTAACCCTTTTAACTTTTACATCGTTAAACTTACAAAAATAAGTAATGCGAATTGTTTGGACGAAATTATAATCCATGTGGATACGATACTCTACTTATCACTTTATTACTTGGTAAACGATTTGGTACACTTGCCATATCCGACCATCAATAACCACCATTTGAAAATACATTTATAACTTCTAATGGTCCTTCCCAATTCAGTGACCACCTGCCTAAGACTTTGTCTCTTTTGTCCATATGCAAAAGTACTTTCCAAACCAAATCTCCAATATTGAAGGATTTTGATTTTACCTTTTTATTATAGGATTTTGCAACGCGTTTTTTTATCTCAAAAGCACGTCCAATGCAGTCGGCCTTTCTTCATCTACACCAACCAACTCATCCAACATCATGTTCCAATACTGATTTGTTGGAATTTCCAATTGTCTTTGGACTCTGGTTGATTGTACACAGCATCATGACTGAAAGCCAGATGAAATGGTGTAGAGTTTGTTGACTCTTTTGGGGATGTTCGACAAGCCTAAAGTATTTGATTTAAAGTTTTATGCCAATTCTTTGGTTGAGCATGCGTATGCTTTGTTGGAACAAAATGTGTTTGACATCACCCTTTGAGTTTTGATGATAACAAGGTATTAAAAATTGTCAATTGAATATGCTAATATTTTTTTAAGTGTGCAGGACCATAGACAAAAGTTTTAGTGTCTTTTTAATGCATAGGTTCTGGAAGAACAAATGAGAGCAATGGCATCAACAAGAAGGAAGTTTGAAGCGTCTGAAGAAAAGAGGTTCTGAAGACAAGAGGTTCTGAAGAAGCTGACTTCATCAGAAGCACTCTCCTGAGAAGCTGGTCACCAGAAGCTGACGTCATCAGAAGTTCTGAAGATCATCAGGAGCTGAAGATCATCAGAAGTTGAGAGACTTGAAGCTTCAAAGGCTGTTCAAATTTCTTAACAACTTTCATATCTTAGAAATTCTAGAGTCTTAAGAGTATGTATCTGATTTATATTGTGAACACCACTGATTGTATATCAAGTGTTTAACCTTAAACAAATTTCTTTGTATTTCAGTTGAATAGAAGTCTCTTGCTTGTGTGCTTGTGTAACAACCCGATTTTTCGTTAGATTTATTTTATTATTTATTGATGTGTGTTATATGTGCTCTTATGTGATTATTTGCCTCTGTGTGTATTTTCGGTGTTAGAAGGGCATTTTAGTCATTTTGGACTTAGGGGCATTTTGGTCATTTTGAGAGTAGGGGTAATATTGTAATATTGCTGAGAATTATTTTTAGTGCTTAGTAATTGTTTTATTACTGGTAGGTGACCATCAGTATTACATTTTACCGTTAAGTGAGTAGTAACATTGGGGATTAGAATAGAAATGGGTTAGGCCCATTAAAGTGTTGTGAGTTGAGCCCAATTAGTAAAGCCTATATAAACTCTAGTTGGTAGAGAAAATAGGGTTTTACCAACATTTCAATTTCATTAGAAAGAAGAGGTAAAGAGAGAAAGAACAAGAGGAGAGAAAGGGTTTGAAGAGAAGGATCTAGAGAGAGCTAGAAGAGGCTCGAGATTCAAGTGTTGGGAGCTAAAGTGAAGCCTTAGTTGGTGATTGTAAGGAATTAAGGTAAGGGGGTTAGTCTTTACTCATAATCTAGTATTTTAATTTTCTACCCTAATTCTTTGCATAATTGTGGTTAAGTGGTTAATTTGATTTTAGAGGTAGAAATTCATGCTTAATTTTGATGAAATGATTATGTACATGAATTGAATGATAATTGTGTTGTTGTTGTTGTTGAATTTGTATGTCAAAATGGGTATATATGAACATGATGTGTTTTTGTGTGAAATTGATGATGAATGAAGTTGTGGTTGTTAAATTGTGAATGAATTCATGTTCAAATGTTGTTGTTGTTGTTTTAACATGTGTTGTTGATGGATTGATGCATTGGGTATCTTAAAATGGTGAATTGGTGATGAGTTTGTTGTTGTTGATGAAATTGCATGTTCATGATATGTATAAATGGGTATATTGTGAATTGTGCTTAAATTGATGAATTGTGCTATGTTGTTGATTTGTGGTGGAATTCAAGTTTGAATGAAGTTGTTGTTGAATTAGATATGTTGTTGTTGTTGATTTATACCATGGGTATTCCATTTGTGAAGTTGTTGTTTGAATTGGCGAAGTTGTGTTATGTTGTTCATGTGAAGAACCAAAATGAACTTTTGAAATATGATGTTGTTGACTGAGTTTTTGATGTTGTTGGATGAATTAGAGTTGGTAGAATTTCTGTTTTCATGTTGTGATGATGTTAGTCGAGTCGTTTGGGAGAAAACGGGATTTTCGTGTGAAAATTCGAGTGTTAACCGTTTGAAAAATGAGTGTTGATGTGAGGTCTTGGGAAATGATTTTGGGATGGTTGAAACTTGAATTTTTCAGTAGATTATGATAGAGCTAAGTGTCAGGAGCGCGTAGGCGAAAACGGCATCAAAAACGGGTTAACAGTTTGGATTTTACGCACAAAAACGTGAAAATTGGAAAATCTGATGCTGTCTGTCAGGCAGAAATCGGACTCCGATTTTTGGTATCGGGCTACGATTTTGACCAGGTTTTGGAGTGTTTCGACACAAAAAAAATCGGACTATGATGGGTAAAAATCGGACTACGATTTTGTCTGACCAGGAACTTTTTAAATGCATTTTTCTTCAACCAAATTGCTTCCAAACTTATTCCTAAGTGTAGGAACTTTATCCTAATCATCTAGGGGTTTTTATGAAAGAAATGACCTTGTTTAAGGGATCTAACTTGGTTTTGTTTTGTAAATGAATTGGTTTTGCAAAATGATATCATGAGATGAACTTTGTGAATTTTATGATTCCGTCACGTTTAGCCGGTGAAACGCCAAGGTATACCTACTGCACTTATATGTGGACTTGAGGTATGCTTAGTTGAGGCATTGGATCTTGTTTACTTGGTTTTGATTCAATAGCTCAACTATTTTGAAAAGAGGATAACGATAGACGAACTTAGTTGGAAATGATTCCTTTAAACCAATTGCCTTGTAAAACTTTCATGAATGGTTTCATATGATTGATTGAGGATATGTGGATGATTGTGAAGGTTGAATACGATGTTTATCATGAAAAGTTATGTTGCTCCATTTTACTTAGTTTATGTGAAGTAAATGGAAATGTTGTGATATATTGTGAGTTGATGTTGAAGTATGATAATTATGATGAGGATCCTTAGTTGAGTTATGATTGTTGAATGTGTGGACATGTATACTTGATAATGCAATGTTGTTGATGATAGTCAATGTAATTGGAGGTGTACTTTTACATTGTCGTTGATGGTTGTTATTTTGAAGTTGTGCATTATCGGGTCTTTGTATGTCCATGCATCATATCATATGAGTTGCATGTTGAAATGTAAAAGGAGGTGTACTTTTACATAGTAAGAGGAGGTGTACTCTTACTTAGATGTGTGGTTGGCATCTATTGTTGTTGTTATGGTACCACATGCATATATGTGTCGAGTATAGACGCATTGCATAATTTGAAATGTAAGTTGAGTGTGTTATGTGAATGATGGTTAATGGAGGTAAGTATGCTTGAATGAGTGATTGCTTGTGTACTTGGATTGCTTGTATGATTGGATATTTGGAAATTACTTGTTCATGCAACTGTCTGAGAATTGTTGGAATTCATATATCAATTTTATTATTATTATTTGATTATGATTAATGTAATGCTTACCCCCAGTGGTTTCGACCGCCTACCTGTCTGTATGGATGTGTAGACGTTGTGTAGGATTAGACGCTTGGTGAGTATGCTTGGTGGATGTTTGGGCGACGAGAGCTTTCTCCGTTGTCGTGTCTGAGTCGTAGGTCTAGGCTCTGATTAGGCTTAGTGTCTGTTGCTGTTATTCATTTCTGGTTATGTTGTTGATATTTTCCCTTATGTCGGGACTTGGAGAATTTTTACATGATGATGTATTATGACCATGGCATGTATATGTTGGAGATTAATGAATTATATTCCGCTGTGATAGTTGAGATATTTATATATATGCATGATGACTTTGGTTCTTTGAGACGTAACTTCTATTTCTTGAATATTTGTTATATTCACGCGTTTTATCGCTTTAATAGAAGTAGGGCGTTACATGTTGGTATCAGAGCCTGGTTAGTCCTTGTCCGGACTAGTATCCGTTGAATTTTCCTGTTTGTACGCGAATGGTAATGAGCTACCTTCGGTACTTGTTTTGTTGTATTGTTGTTCTTATCTGTTGGTTGTTTTTCCCGTTGTATGCGACATGTACGGAAGTACTGTCGGTACTTGTTCCGGTGTTCCGTTCTTTTAGGCGGGTCTGAGTTGAGTGGGGAGAAGCTGCATACTCCAGGTATCTTTCGAGGTTTTGTCCATATATCAATGTGGAGGATGCTATGGTTTCCAAGTGTGTGAAGTTCGAGAGCGGTTTGAGGCTCGATATCTACCAGTACATGTGTATTCAGGAGATCCGAGACTTTGATACTTTGGTGCATAAGTTTTGTATGTTTGATGATGTTGGAAGGGTTAGGGCTAATCATTACAAGACTCAGCATGATAAGAAAGGAAAGAGTCATGGATTTGGGAAACCGTACAACAAGGACAAGGGAAAGAAGAAAAAAAGTGGTGGAGGTTCTAAGGTGAACGTTGCTGAGGTTAGGTGCTTCAAGTGTGGCACATTGGGTCATTTTGCTAATGATTGCAAGAAGGGTGATAGTTGCTACAAGTGTGGAAAAGCGGGTCACAAGGCTTATGAGTGTACTTATGTGGAGAAGGAGATCACTTGCTACAATTGTGGTGAGAAGGGTCATATCAGCACTAAGTGTACCAAGCCGAAGAAGGCGGCAGGGAAGGTGTTTGCATTGAATGCAGAAGAGGTGGAGCATCCGGATAATCTCATCTGAGGTATGTGTTTTATCAATTGTACTCCTTTGATTGCAATTATTGATACTGGTGCTACTCATTCTTTTATCGCGGTTAGTTGTGTTAAGCTTTTGGGTTTGGTTGTGACTCTGTTGTATCGAGGGATGGTTATCGATACCCCGGCTAGTGGTTCGGTGACTACTTCCTTAGTGTGTGTTAAGTGTCCTGTTAGTTTTGATAACGTTGATTTTGAGTTGGATCTTGTGTGTCTTTCGTTGAAGCATATGGACGTGATTTTTGGTATGGATTGGATGTTGACTTTTGGTGTTAACATTAATTGTTTGACCAAGAGTGTAACGTTTTCTAAGCCGGTAGCCGAGGAAGGTGGTAAGTTCTTAACCGCGGAGCAAGTGAAGAAGTCCTTGGACGGTGAAGCTAGTGTGTTTATGATGTTTGCTTCTTTGAAGGAGAGTAGTGAGAAAGGAGTTGGTGATTTGCCGGTAATGCAAGAGTTTTCAAAAGTTTTTCCGGACGAAATCATCGAGTTACCGCCAGAGAGGGAAGTTGAGTTTGCAATTGATTTGGTACCAGGAACGAGTCCTATTTCAATTGCGCCATATCGGATGTCTGCATCAGAGTTGGGTGAGTTGAAGCAGCAATTGGAAGAGTTGCTCGAGAAGCAGTTTATTAGGTCGAGTGTTTCTTTGTGGGGTGCTCCAGTATTGGTGGTTAAGAAGAAAGATGGAAGCATGAGGTTGTGTGTTGATTATCGGCAGTTGAACAAAGTGACGATTAAGAATCGGTATCCGCTTCCGAGGATTGATGATTTAATGGATCAGTTGGTTGGTGCGGAAGTGTTCAGCAAGATTGATTTGAGATCAGGATATCATCAGATTAGAGTCAAGGCAGAAGATATATCTAAAACTGCGTTCCGAACGAGGTATGGACACTATAAGTATTCTGTGATGCCATTTGGAGTATCTAATGCGCCAGGTGTTTTCATGGAATATATGAATAGAATATTTCATCCTTTTCTGGACCGTTTTGTGGTGGTGTTTATCGATGATATTTTGGTGTATTCGAAGTCGGAAGAAGAGCATGCCGAGCATTTGAGGATTGTGTTGGGAGTTTTGAAGGAGAATAAGTTGTTTGCTAAGTTGTCAAAGTGTGAGTTTTGGTTGCGGGAAGTGAGTTTCCTTTATCATGTGATTTCTAAGGGTGGTATTGCCGTGGATCCATCGAAGGTTGATGCAGTGTTGCAGTGGCAATCACCTAAGTCTGTTTTTTAAGTAAGAAGCTTTCTTGGGTTGGCAGGTTACTATCGGAGGTTCATTGAGGGATTCTCTAAGTTGGCGTTGCCATTGACGCAGTTGACTCGGAAAGGACGAGCTTATGTTTGGGATGCTAAGTGTGAGAAGAGTTTCCAAGAGTTGAAGAAGAGGCTGACTTCAGCTCCAGTGTTGATTTTGCCAAATCCGAAGGAATCGTTTGTTGTGTATTGTGATGCTTCTAAGATGGGTCTTGGTGGTGTGCTTATACAGAATCGTCAAGTTGTGGCTTATGCTTCAAGGCAGTTGAAAGTGCATGAGAAGAATTATCCGACTCACGACTTGGAATTAGCAGCCGTTGTGTATGTGTTGAAGATTTGGAGGCATTATTTGTATGGTTCTAAGTTTGAGGTGTTCAGTGATCACAAGAGTTTGAAGTATTTGTTTGACCAGAAAGAGTTGAATATGAGGCAAAGAAGATGGTTGGAGTATCTTAAGGATTTCAACTTTCAGCTGAGTTATCATCCTGGAAAGGCGAATGTTGTTGTTGATGCTTAGAGTAGGAAGTCGTTGCATATGTCTGCTTTAATGGTTAAAGAGTTGGAGTTGATTGAGCAGTTTTGAGACTTGAGTTTGGTTAGTGAATTGACACCGGAGGGTGTGAGGTTGGGAATGTTGAAACTGACGAGTAATATTTTGGAGGAGATCAAGAATGGTCAGAAGGAAGATTTGGAACTTGTGGATCGAGTGGTGTTGGTTAATCAAGGTGGAGACTTCAGATTGGATGAGAATGGTGTTTTGATGTTTCGTGATCGTGTTTGTGTACCAAGTGTTCTTGAGCTTAAGAGATGGATCTTGGAAGAAGGTCATAGAAGTAGTTTGAGTATTCATCCAGGAGCGACTAAGATGTATCAGGATTTGAAAAGGTTGTTTTGGTGGCCTGGAATGAAGAAAAAGATTGCAGAGTTTGTTTATGCTTGCTTGATTTGTCAGAAGTCTAAAATTGAACATCAGAGACTGTCGGGTTTGATGCAACCATTGTTTGTGCCAGAGTGGAAGTGGGACAGTATCTCAATGGAGTTTGTTGGAGCGTTGCCGAAGACTGTTAAAGGTTTTGATTCGATTTGGGTAACTGTTGATCGGTTGACGAAGTCGGCACATTTTGTTCCTATTAAGACCGGTATGTCTGTGGCGAAGTTGGCTGAGATCTACATTGAGCATATTGTTAGATTGCATGGTATTCCTTCTAGTATTGTGTCGGATCGGGATCCGAGGTTTACTTATAAGTTTTGGGAGAGTTTGCAAGTTGCTTTGGGTACTAAGTTGAGGTTGAGTTCTGCTTATCATCCCCAGACTGATGGTCAGACGGAGAGGACTATTCAGAGTTTGGAAGATTTGTTGAGAGCTTGTGTTTTGGACCAAGGTGTCAGTTCGGTTGAATGTTTACCGTTGATTGAGTTTACTTACAACAACAGTTTTCATTCCAGTATCGGAATGGCGCCATTTGAGGATTTGTATGGTAGAAGGTGTAGAACTCCGTTATGTTGGTATGAGTCAGGTGAAAGTGCTTTGTTATGACCAGAAATTGTGCAAGAGACTACGGAAAAGGTTAAGATGATTCAAGATAAGATGAAAGCGTCTCAGAGTAGGCAGAAGAGTTACCATGATAAGAGGAGGAAGGACCTTGAGTTTCAGGTTGGTGATCATGTGTTTTTGAGAGTGAATCCTGTAACCGGTGTTGGTCGTGCTTTGAAGTGTCGGAAGTTGACTCCTCGTTTTGTTGGACCGTTTGAGATTGTTGAGAAGGTTGGGGTTGTAGCGTATCGGATTGCGTTACCACCATCCTTGTCGAATCTTCATGATGTGTTTCATGTGTCTCAGTTGCGGAAGTATGTGTATGATGCATCTCATGTGATTCAAGTGGATGATTTGGAAGTAAGAGATAATTTGACCGTTGAGACTTGGCCAGTTAGGATTGAGGATCGTGAAGTGAAGCGGTTGCGTGGCAAAGAGATCATTTTGGTTAAAGTGATTTTGGTTAGACCAACTGGTGAGAGTGCCACTTGGGAATCAGAGAGTAGGATGAAGGTTTCGTATCCGGAGTTATTTCCTTCAGGTAATTTTCGAAGGCGAAAATTCTTTTAGTGGGGGAGAGTTGTAACAGCCCGATTTTTCGTTAGATTTATTTTATTATATATTGATGTGCGTTATATGTGCTCTTATGTGATTATTTGCCTCTGTGTGTATTTTCGGTGTTAGAAGGGCATTTTAGTCATTTTGGACTTAGGGGCATTTTGGTCATTTTGAGAGTAGGGGTAATATTGTAATTTTGCTGAGAATTATTTTTAGTGCTTAGTGAGTGTTGTTATTTTACTAAGTTACTAGAGAAGGTGTAGTAATTGTTTTATTACTGGTAGGTGACCATTAGTATTACATTTTACCGTTAAGTGAGTAGTAACATTGGGGATTAGAATAGAAATGGGTTAGGCCCATTAAAGTGTTGTGAGTTGAGCCCAATTAGTAAAGCCTATATAAACTCTAGTTGGTAGAGAAAATAGGGTTTTACCAACATTTCAATTTCATTAGAAAGAAGAGGTAAAGAGAGAAAGAACAAGAGGAGAGAAAGGGTTTGAAGAGAAGGATCTAGAGAGAGCTAGAAGAGGCTAGAGATTCAAGTGTTGGGAGCTAAAGTGAAGCCTTAGTTGGTGATTGTAAGGAATTAAGGTAAGGGGGTTAGTCTTTACTCATAATCTAGTAGTTTAATTTTCTACCCTAATTCTTTGCATAATTGTGGTTAAGTGGTTAATTTGATTTTAGAGGTAGAAATTCATGCTTAATTTTGATGAAATGATTATGTACATGAATTGAATGATAATTGTGTTGTTGTTGTTGTTGTTGTTGAATTTGTATGTCAAAATGGGTATATATGAACATGATGTGTTTTTGTGTGAAATTGATGATGAATGAAGTTGTGGTTGTTAAATTGTGAATGAATTCATGTTCAAATGTTGTTGTTGTTGTTGTTTTAACATGTGTTGTTGATGGATTGATGCATTGGGTATCTTAAAATGGTGAATTGGTGATGAGTTTGTTGTTGTTGATGAAATTGCATGTTCATGATATGTATAAATGGGTATATTGTGAATTGTGCTTAAATTGATGAATTGTGCTATGTTGTTGATTTGTGGTGGAATTCAAGTTTGAATGAAGTTGTTGTTGAATTAGATATGTTGTTGTTGTTGATTTATACCATGGGTATTCCATTTGTGAAGTTGTTGTTTGAATTGGCGAAGTTGGTGTTATGTTGTTCATGTGAAGAACCAAAATGAACTTTTGAAATATGAGGTTGTTGACTGAGTTTTTGATGTTGTTGGATGAATTAGAGTTGGTAGAATTTCTGTTTTCATGTTGTGATGATGTTAGTCGAGTCGTTTGGGAGAAAACGGGATTTTCGTGTGAAAATTCGAGTGTTAACCGTTTGAAAAATGAGTGTTGATGTGAGGTCTTGGGAAATGATTTTGGGATGGTTGAAACTTGAATTTTTCAGTAGATTATGATAGAGCTAAGTGTCAGGAGCGCGTAGGCGAAAACGGCATGAAAAACGGGTTAACGGTTTGGATTTTACGCGCGAAAACGTGAAAATTGGAAAATCTGATGCTGTCTGTCAGGCAGAAATCGGACTCCGATTTTTGGCATTGGGCTACGATTTTGACCAGGTTTTAGAGTGTTTCGACACGAAAAAAATCGGACTATGATGGGTAAAAATCGGACTACGATTTTGTCTGACTAGGAACTTTTTAAATGCCTTTTTCTTCAACCAAATTGCTTCCAAACTTATTCCTAAGTGTAGGAACTTTATCCTAATCATCTAGGGGTGTTTTTATGAAAGAAATGACCTTGTTTAAGGGATCTAACTTGGTTTTGTTTTGTAAATGAATTAGTTTTGCAAAATGATATCATGAGACGAACTTTGTGAATTTTATGATTCCGTCGCGTTTAGCCGGTGAAACGCCAAGGTATACCTACTGCACTTATATGTGGACTTGAGGTATGCTTAGTTGAGGCATTGGATCTTGTTTACTTGGTTTTGATTCAATAGCTCAACTATTTTGAAAAGAGGATAACGATAGACGAACTTAGTTGGAAATGATTCCTTTAAACCAATTGCCTTGTAAAACTTTCATGAATGGTTTCATATAATTGATTGAGGATATGTGGATGATTGTGAAGGTTGAATACGATGTTTATTATGAAAATTTATGTTGCTCCATTTTACTTAGTTTATGTGAAGTAAATGGAAATGTTGTGATATATTGTGAGTTGATGTTGAAGTATGATAATTATGATGAGGATCCTTAGTTGAGTTATGATTGTTGAATGTGCGAACATGTATACTTGATAATGCAATGTTGTTGATGTTAGTCAATGTAATTGGAGGTGTACTTTTACATTGTCGTTGATGGTTGTTATGTTGAAGTTGTGCATTATCAGGTCTTTGTATGTCCATGCATCATATCATATGAGTTGCATGTTGAAATGTAAAAGGAGGTGTACTTTTACATAGTAAGATGAGGTGTACTCTTACTTAGATGTGCGGTTGGCGTCTATTGTTGTTGTTATGGTACCACATGCATATATGTGTCGAGTATAGACGCATTTCATAATTTGAAATGTTAGTTGAGTGTGTTATGTGAATGATGGTTAATGGAGGTAAGTATGCTTGAATGAGTGATTGCTTGTGTACTTGGATTGCTTGTATGATTGAATATTTGGAAATTACTTGTTGATGCAACTGTCTGAGAATTGTTGGAATTCATATATCAATTTTATTATTATTTGATCATGATTAATGTAATGTTTACCCCCAGTGGTTTTGACCGCCTACCTGTCTGTATGGATGTGTAGACGTTGTGCAGGATTAGACGCTTGGTGAGTATGCTTGGTGGATGTTTGGGCGACGAGAGCTTTCTCCGTTGTCGTGTCTGAGTCGTAGGTCTAGGCTCTGATTAGGCTTAGTGTCTGTTGCTGTTATTGATTTCTGGTTATGTTGTTGATATCTTCCCTTATGTCGGGACTTGGAGAATTTTTACATGATGTTGTATTATGACCATGGCATGTATATGTTGGAGATTTATGAATTATATTCCGCTGTGATAGTTGAGATATTTATATATATGCATGATGACTTTGGTTTCTTTGAGACGTAACGTCTATTTCTTGAATATTTGTTATATTCGCATGTTTTATCGCTTTAATAGAAGTAGGGCGTTACAGCTTGAGCATAGGAAGTCTCTTGATTTTGTTCTTGAGCATAGGAAATCTCTTGCAGTTGTTCTTGAGTAGTTTGAAGTCTCTTGCTAGTTGTAGCAGTGAGCAGTTGTAATCAGATATTACATTTTAGTGAACTCTAATTGGAAGTGCAAGGGGGACATGACTACTTCTGGTTTGTGGAAGGAACCTGTATAATTGCTTTGTGTCTTTCTTCCTTCTCTCTCTTTTATCCGCTGCAACTAGATTCTGAACATCACTTCAGAAGCTGAACTCTATCTGCTTCTGAACAGTGATTTCAGCTTAGGAGAAAACGAAGAAAAAGCTAACACAATTCATCCCCACATCTTGTGTTTTTCTCACCTTCAATTGGTATCTAGAGCCTTGGTCTATTGTCTTAACACTTAACAGTGTAACAAGAAAAGATCTGAGAAAAACATGTCTGGTGAAATCTCTAGTTCAGGTCAGAAGAACAATGTTGTTCCATATGATTATGGTGATAAGAAAGCTGACTCTAGAAAAGTTCCAAAGGTTAATGGAGATTCTGAAGAATTCTCTTGGTGGAAAACCAATTTCTAGATGAAGAACTGTGGGATATTCTTGAAGAAGGTGTTGGTGACTTGGTTCTTGATGAAGAAGGAGCTGCTATTGATAGAATGAAACATACTCCTGCTCAGAAGAAAATTTACAAGAAACATCACAAGATCAGAGGTTCACTTGTTCTTGTTATACCTCGTGTAGAGTATATGAAAATGAGTGACAAATCTACTGCAAAGGCAATGTTTTCTTCTCTCTGTGCAAACTATGAAGGTAGTAAGAAGGTCAGATAGGCAAAGGCTCTTATTGTAACACCCCGTTCTCCCCACAACGTAATATTAATTATTATAATCAGAGTAATCATACAACGGAGTATCACACTACTTTTCTAAAATTCATAAATAGAAAATATCTATTTATTTAAGGCCAACATAAAGAATCTTAATAAACTGCAGCGGAATAATTCTTTAAAAATATAATTTCAACCAAAATTCAACATCAATGAAAATCTTGGCACAAAGGCCCCAACATAATTCAACTTTACTTTCAACAACGATAAACTCTAATAGCAAGTCTTTTCCAAAATATGTGATACATAAAAGAAATGAGAAGACATTCGCAACGATTTCCCCATCCTAGTATGTATCAGAGCCCTAGACACTTGAGCCGACCAAACCTACAAGTCATCAGTACCTGCACATTACCCACGGTCGAGGCAACATATACGCAGAAGGGGTGAGAAACTTATCCAATAATAATAATATATAATTCATCAAATTAATGAAAACAACAAAGCATATCACAACAAGCATCATTAATAATGTATTTAAATAAACACATAAGCAACGACATAATTATTTTCAGCAACAAGGTACAACAACAACAACAACAACGTTATCCACAATGACACCGACAACTCGACAATGCGACAACGACAACAACTCGACAATGCTACAACGACAACAACAACTAATGCATCATGCAGGTGGTACCAATCTACGCGCGTTGAATGCTAAGCATTCCAGGGCATAAGCCCCCAACGATTTGGATGGTTAAAGCATCCCAGGGCATAAGCCCCCAACAGGTGAATGATAACATTCCAGGGCATAAGCCCCCAACAATTTGAACGATAAACATTCCAGGGCATAAGCCCCCAACAGAACATGAGTATGCATATGGACTCGACTTGTGTATATCAACATACAACTTCAACAACGACTACAACAACATATGTGCCTACAACAATTATGACACACTCCCCAACTTTGACATTAGACGTTACAACAACGTCAACAACGGGAATCAACAACATAGCATATATTTATAAATCAATTACATTCATCTCAAAGTCTAAAACATCCCCCAAAAGCAATTAAGTTTTGATCAATAGAACATAAGTCAAATATCCATAAAACACCTCAACTAAATCCCTAACACTTAAGTTTATTGATTTGGGGCCTTACTATACATCTTAGGACCCCTTTAGAGGCATAGAAATAGGTCAAAAATAGTCTAAGTCAATACTTCATCGTGGCACGTTAAGGTACCATCGTGGCACGTTTGGACAGCCTAAAAATGGTTTCGTTCCTGGAAAAATCGTGGACGTTGGGATTCCATCGTGGCACGTTCATAGTTCGACAGACAACATCAGATTTTCTACCTCTCACGTTTTCGTGCGTAAAACCTAAACCGTTAATCCGTTTTCGATGCCGTTTTCGCCCATGCGCTCATGACACTAAGCTCTATCATATTCTACAGGAAAATTCAAGTTTAAACCACTCAAAAAAAAATCGTTTTCCCAACCTCACATAATCACTTGTCTGTAGAACATTCAGACACCGACGTTTCAATCAAAATCCCAATTTTCAATCCCTGATTACCCAAAATACGTTTCAACATTAGTTTTCAGGCTCAATTAGGCAATATAGCAATCAAATAACATAGAAACATTCATCAACAACACAATTCATCATGTTAAGCAATTAACCTAAAACTTTCTAACCCTAATGCCCAAAACACCACAATCATCAAAATCAGAATTATATACCATGATTATTGAAAGGAATCCCACCCTTACCTTAGTTTAGATGAATCAAAAGCTTACAGAATTGTTCCTCCTCTTCTCTTTGCCTCTTCTAGGTTTTTCTCTTCTTCTCCCAAAACTTATGTTTTTCTTTTGTACGTGAAAAATGTTTCTGACTCCTCTCTATTCTATTTCCCAATAAACATAACCTCTCCTTTATTTTTCTTAACTCCCTTAAACTCACATAATTACTAATTAACTCCCATCAACCAAAATATTAATATTTTACTCCTATTTTTATTTCTCCTAATGTTTCCACAAATAATAAAGCCATACTCATTTAAATAATATACAACTCCCTAAATCATATAATAAAATAGCATCACACCATATGTCACATAAAATCACCAAAAACACATATTTCACATAAAATCATATATTTAACAGATAAAGTCATATAAAATTATTCACACATCTATTAAAAGTAATAGAATAAAAATGGGGCGTTATACTTATGCTGGTTCATCAGTATGAGTTTTTCAAGATGAAGGATAATGAAAGTATTGAGAAAATGTACTCAAGATTTCAAACCCTAGTCCCTGAACTACAAATACTGAAGAAAAGCTATGTTGCTTCTGATTATGTGAGCAAGATACTAAGAAGCTTGCCTGCTAGATGGAGACCTAAGGTTACTGCTATTGAGAAAGCTAAAGATTTAAACACTTTAAGTGATGAAGATCTTGTCAGCTCTCTCAAGGTTCATGAGATAAGTCTAAATGAACATGAGCCTGCTAAGAAGAGTAAATCTATTGCTCTTCCAACTAAAGGGAAGTCATCACAAGCTCTTAAAGTTATTGAATCTGAAGAAGAATCACCCGATGGAGATTCTAATGAAGATCCTACTGAGAAGATGGCTATGCTATCCAACAAGCTTGAGTATCTTGCAAGGAAGCATATGAAGTTTCTGAGTAAGAGAGGTGGTTATAAAAGCTCCAAGAAAGAAGATCAGAAGGGATGCTTCAACTGTAAGAAGCTTGGACATTTCATTGCTGATTGCCCTGATCTTCAGAAGGAGAAATCAAAGGACAAGTCAAAGAAATCAACCTTCAACTCAAGAAAATTCAGAAAGCAGATTAAGAAGAGTTTAATAGCAACCTGGGAAGATTTAGACAGTGAATCTGGGTTTGAAAAGGAAGAACCTGGAGATGAAGCAAATGTAGTTATGGGGTTAGTAGCTACACTGACATCAGAAGCTGAACCTGACTCAGACTCTGAAGATGAAAATGAGATATGCCTAAGAGCAAAGGAAAAGCGAAAATCATGGTACCTAGACAGTGGTTGCTCAAGACATATGACAAGAGAGAAGTCCATGTTCATTACCTTCACAATGAAATAAGGAGGAGATGTGAAATTTGGAGGCAACCAATCTAGCAAGATCATTGGTACAGAACTTTTGGTAACTCCTCTATCTCTGTTAATAATGTGTGGTTGGTAGATGGTCTTGAACATAACCTTTTGAGTATTAGTTAGTTTTGTGACAATGGTTATGATGTGATATTTTGTAAGACCAACTGCACAGTAATTAACAAGGATGACAATTCTATAGTGTTCAAGGGAAAGAGGATTGAAAATGTCTATAAAATCAACTTCTCTGAACTGGTTGATCAGAAGGTGATTTGCCTTTTATCAGTGAATGATAAGAAATGGGTATGGCACAGAAGGTTGGAACATGCTAACTGGAGATTAATCTCTAAGCTTAGTAAGTTACAACTTGTCAAAGGCTTACCTAACATTGACTATCATTCAGATGCACTTTGTGGTGCATGCTAGAAAGGGAAGATTGTTAAATCTTCTTTTAAAACTAAAGACATTGTTTCAACCTCCAGACCCTTGGAATTACTTCATATTGATTTGTTTGGACCAGTTAATACTGCATCCTTATATGGAAGTAAATATGGATTAGTCATTGTTGATGATTTCAGCAGATGGACTTGGGTTAAATTCCTGAGAAGTAAGGATAATGCATATGATGTATTCAGTAACTTCTGCACTCAAATACAGTCTGAAAAAGAAATGAAGATTTTAAAAGTGAGAAGTGATCATGGTGGAGAAATTGAAAATGAGCCATTTGAAACTTTTTGTGAAAAATATGGAATCATCCATGAATTCTCTTCTCCTAGAACTCCACAGCAAAATGGGGTTGTAGAGAGAAATAATAGAACTTTACAAGAAATGGCAAGAACCATGCTTCATGAAAATAATTTGTCTAAACATTTCTGGGTAGAAGTAGTGAATACAACATGTTATGTCCAAAATAAAATCTATATAAGACCTATCTTGGAGAAAACAGCGTACGAACTCTTTATGGGAAGAAGACCCAATATCTCTTACTTTCATCAATTTGGATGTACATGTTACATTCTAAATAACAAGCACTACCTAAAGAAATTTGATGCCAAGGCCCAAAGAAGAATCTTTTTTAGGTTACTCTGAAAGGTCAAAGGCATACACAATGTATAATTCAGAGACACTCTGTGTTGAAGAATCAATGCACATTAAATTTGATGACAAAGAGCCTGGAAATGAAACTCCAGAGCAACGTGAAAGTTTTGCAGATATATAGGTGCCTAAAGATACTTCAGAAC
The DNA here is from genome assembly GCF_051527215.1 of Medicago sativa. Lineage (NCBI taxonomy): Eukaryota > Viridiplantae > Streptophyta > Magnoliopsida > Fabales > Fabaceae > Medicago > Medicago sativa. The sequence goes on from NC_140750.1 coordinate 48,103,308, forward strand.
CTGATCAGACTCCTGAGTCTGAAGAGAGTCCAGAAGCTGAACCCACTCCAGAAGCTCAAGATGAAGTAGCTTCTGATGAAGCTCAAAATGGTTCTCAGCAAGGTAATCAATCCAAGAATACATTCAAGTACAAGTCTTCACATCCTGATGATCAAATCATTGGAAACAAAGAAAGTCCTAGAAGAACAAGATCAAATTTCAGACAGGAAGAGTCTATGATGGGATTGTTATCAGTGATAGAACCTACTACAGTTGATAAAGCACTATCAGATGATGGATGGATAATAGCTATGGAAGAAGAACTCAATCAATTTTAGAGAAATGATGTGTGGGATCTGGTACCCAAGCCTCAACATAAGAACATTATTGGAACAAAATGGGTATTCAGAAACAAGCTTAATGAACAAGGAGAAGTAGTCGGAAACAAAGCTAGACTTGTGGCTCAAGGTTACCGTCAACAAGAAGGCATTGATTATACTGAAACATTTGCTCCAGTTGCATGATTGGAAGCAATCATGTTACTTCTATCCTATGCAGTAAACCATGGCATTATATTATATCAAATGGATGTAAAGAGTGCATTTCTCAATGGAGTGATATCAGAAGAAGTGTTAGTCAAGCAACCTTCTAGTTTTGAGGATCTGAAGTATCCTGACCATGTCCATAAGCTTAAGAAATCACTATATGGTCTTAAACAAGCTCCTAGAGCCTAGTATGATAGACTAAGTAATTTCTTGATTAAAAATGATTTTAAAAGAGGACAGATTGACACAACACTCTTCAGAAAGACTCTTGGGAAAGACATTCTTGTTGTGCAGATATATGTTGATAATATAATATTTGGTTCTATTAATGCATCTCTTTGCAAGGAATTATTTAAGTTAATGCAGGATGAGTTTGAAATGAGCATGATGGGAGAATTGAAGTTCTTCCTTGGAATTCAAATCAATCAGTACAAAGAAGGAGTATATGTTCATCAAACAAAATATACTAAGGAGATTCTGAAGAAGTTCAAGCTGGAAGATTGTAAAGTGATGAACACTCTAATGCATCCAACCTGCACCTTAAGCAAAGAAGATACTGGATCAAAGGTAGATCAGAAACTGTATAGAGGTATGATTGGTTCTTTGTTATACCTCACTGTATCTAGGCTAGATATTTTATTCAGTGTATGCTTGTGTGCAAGATTCCAATCAAATCCTAGAGAATCTCATTTAACAGCTATTAAGAGAATCTTCAGGTATCTGAAAAGAACAACAAATCTTGGACTCCTCTATAGGAAATCCTTAGATTATAAGTTGGTTGGATTTTGTGATGATGACTATGCTGGTGACAGGATTGAAAGAAAATCAACCAGTGGAAATTGCCAGTTCCTGGGTAAGAATCTGATATCTGGGATAGCAAAAGACAAGCAACTATTGCATTGTCTACAACAAAAGAAAAATACATCTCAGCTGCAAGTTGTTGTACACAACTACTTTGGATGAAACATCAGTTGGAATATTATCAGATTAATGCTAACAATATTCCCATTTATTGTGATAATACTGCTGCTATTTGTTTGTCTAAGAATCCAATTCTACATTCAAGGGCCAAGCATATTGAAATCAAACACCACTTTATTAGAGATTATGTTCAAAAAGGAATTTTAGATATACAATTCATTGATACTGAACATCAATGGGCTAATATATTTACTAAGCCTTTAATTGTGGAAAGATTTGATTTTATAAAGAAAAATTTGAACATGCACCTTGTGTCTGATTAAATTGCTTGCCTATGAGTAGGAATTTAGGTTCTAAAGTCGTTCAGAAGCTATAGTCCATCAGAAGCTCTTTACTAAGGCGCTGAGGAAAATGTGCTTCTGAAAATGACATCAGCATTTGAACTCCAGAAGCTGGATTTTGTGCTTCTGAATAGCAGGGTTAGTGGAAACGTTGGAAGTTACTTTTTGGTAGCATCTGTCCCACTAACTTGGCAGTTACTCTGAGAAACTCTGACGTGGCTTAAGTGTATTGGTGAATAACGTAAGAGGGCAATGATGAATTTTTGCTTTGAATGTACTATCTCGCGCTCCCTAAGTCATTAATGCTGTGTTTGTTTGTCCCCTTCTGAATTGTAATCGTTTTTGCTAAAAACACTTAGACAAAATCACACACTACTCACTTCACATCCTACACTTTCTGATTTTAGACTGAATCTCTGCAAAAATCGTTTTTTTTCAAAATCAAAAGCTTAGAACCCTAAAACCTTCATCAGTCTCAATGGCAACTTCAAGTTCAAATCAAGAAACCTCTATGCAAATAGCTACTGGTGAAGCATATCAGATTAAGGGAAGAACGATGAAGCTGGAGGAATGAGAATTAACAGTTCAAGTGGAGAATCTAGTGGATCTCATCTCCTTGACTCATCATGGTTGTGAGCTCAGATTCTTTCACACTCAAGACTTGGATGGTTACTTCAGCATTCTGAATGGTCCAACTTTTGAGAATATGGTCAAGCATTTCTGGGTCAGGGCTGAAATTTATGACATTCAAGCTGCTAGGTTGGAAGAGCATGAAAAGGTTTTGATAGATCCTAGCTTGGAAGGGAAGACCAGAGAACAACTTGGTTTAAAACCATTCATCTGTACAGAGATTCGCTCAAGCATCATGGGAATCCCTGTTTCTATCTTAGAAGATACTATTGCTAAGGCTTGTAGAAGAGAAGCAGAAGGTTCTTTTGAAGAGAATCTGGATAACAAGACAAGTCCCTGGATAGAGGTTGTGAACATGACTATGTTCAACATCACGAAGAAAGGAAAATACCGTGATATGCAGAAGGAACACTAAATACTTCAGAAGATAATGACTGAGTGTCTTCTACCCAAAGGTGGGGGGGTGGATCAACCTTCATTAGAACACAGAGTGTTCCTACATTTTATCATAACTCAAGAGAAAGCAAATGTAACTAAGTACATCTTTAATCACATGTTGTCGGCAGTGAAAGAAAGCCAGGACAAGAACAAAAGTTACATTCCTTATGGAAGATTATTGTCAGAAATCTTTCATCAAGGAGGAATCCTGAAGGCAGTCAAGCAGTCCAATATTGTCAATGATCATCAATTGGGCACAATGACTGGAAAATGCATCAATGGTAGCACCTTGAAACATATGAAGATGATAAAAGATGTTTTCAAGCTGGAGACTGATCTTAAGAAATCATTTGGTGTATCCAACTTAATGGATGATTTTCCTCCAATCTGCAGACAAGATCCTCCTGAAGTTAGAGCTCATTATGTGTATGAGCACTGGCAAAGAACTGGAGAAACTATCAAGTATGATGACATTCCAGAAACAATGTTTGGTGGTGCTTTGCATGTTGCTATAAAGAGGAAATCAAAGAAGAAAGCAACTTCAGAAGCTGATGATGATGAATAAGCTTCTGAACAAAAGAAGAAGAAGGCCAAGAAAGCAAAGGATGCTCCTCAAGAACAAGCAACTGGTTCTGATGTGCCATCCATTCAAGATGAAGTTCAGGACTTAGAACCTGCTAAGATTCTGAATAGAAGAACCAGAAGCGGCAAGTCAGTTGGCTCTTCACAATCTCTACCTCCTCAACCATCAATTCTTAAGAAGAAGAGGAAGCATAGTGTAAGGAAACTGAAGGAGTCTACATATGTGATGGAAGAGGATGATCAAGTAGAAGCTGCAACTGAGTTGGTCACTAGAGAAGTCAGAAGGAAGAAAGCTGCTGATACTGCTGCTGCTTTACAAAAGCACTTGAGATTGCTGAAGATATTGAGGTTCCTGCTGAATCATTACTGAAGGAATCAGCAATTGAAGCTGCTCAGAAGGTAGTTGAGCTAACTGGGAGTTTGCAATAGCTTGTAGTGGCAGATGAGATACTGAAGACTGCTAAAGATGTTCAGAGGAAGGAAGCTACTTGTTTAGAAGCTGATGCTTCAGAAGCAACAAGAGGTAACACTGAATCTCATAACATCTCTAATGTAATAGAAATAGAATCTAGTTCAACCTCAGCCTCTCACTCAACCTCTGTTTCAACCTCCTCAGACATAGATGATATTCCCTTGAATAGAGTCTATGCAAACTTACAAAAATCCTTATCCCCATCATCATCTACCAAGAACAAGAAAAAGCCTGATGATGATACATTTGTGCCTATGTATCCATCTGTTGTTGATAGAATATATGAGATGGCACAAATGAGGTTTAATGTTTATGCAAGACTACCTGCCAATCATCCTCTACAAGCACCAATGATTGAGCCACTTCAATTTATACCTGCTGATGCAAAGGTTGTAGGTGAACTAGCAGAGCCTGAGTCTTCCAATCATGAGGTATCATCATCTCATCCCAAACCAACAACCCAAACCAGTGACCCATCTGTTTTACAAGAACTGGCTAATCACTATCAAGGTGAATTACCAGGTTTTGAGCCAAGCTTAGAAAGAGCCTCTGAAATAGCTTGTGATGAAGTTACTTTAGAAAGCCCCCAACAACATGAACCTAAATTAGAAATGGCCTCAAATACCTGTACTGATTTGATTATTCACCCTGAAATTCAACAATACCATCTTAATGTAACACACTCCAATATATCTTTTGGTATTGATTTGAAGAACTTAGCCAACAAAAAAACATTCATCCTAGAACAACATGCTTCTGATAATCATCCTTCCTTATCAGAAGAATCAACTTTTGTTGTGCAGCCCATCAATTTAGCTCCACCTTCACAAGCTACATTTGTTTCTCAACCTTCACATTAACACTCTAAAGAACCTGATTCTATGATTACATCAGATTCTTCTAATGATGAAGATGAACAACCTACTCAATGGTTTAGGCCTGGATTCCTAAATAAACCCTTAAGCTCATCTTCACCTTTTGTTCTAGAGTCTATTCATGATCCTCCCTATGTTCCTGCTATTGAGGCCAACACCTCAATAATCATAGCTACTGAACCTACCCAAATTGCTGACAACATGTCCTTAGACTTACCTTCTTCTTCCACTCAAACTTGTCCACCTGTCCAAACCACAAATGTCTCATTACCACCTACCCTTTTACTAGATTTCACTATATTGCAAGAGGTATGTGAAAATATTTTTAAGGATCTGAACAAGTTAGTGAAGACCAGGAACAACCTTGTCCATGAGAATGATTATGTAAATGAATGGACAAGACTGAGAACCAGAGTATACAATGTCATGTGTGAGCTTCAGAAGACCTCTTTGGAAGCACATGATAAAGCTGTGAAATCTCTCAATGAATGTTTTTCAGAAGTTGTCAAGAATATGGAGCATATAGAAATCAACAGGAATAAGGAGAAGAGAAAGCTATACATATCAGGCACCCCTATCTTCTTGGATGCTTCTGGTATCATTTCTTCAAGTATGCATTCTGAGAATCTGGATCTCAAATGGTTGACTAAGCTAAAAGTCCAAACAGATTCTCCAATACTTGAAAAGTTGAAGAATGATTCTGAGCTAGAGAAAGAGAACAAGCAGCTGAAGAAAGAACTCATAGAGCAAAGATTTTTATTTACTGAATACAAGAGAAAGACATATGCTCTACTGGAAGAAGCAAGAATCAGAGAAGAAAATCTTATCATGAGTAACCATGAGTTCAAAGAAGAAATGAAGAAGCAATCAGAAACAACAAACAGTTTGATTAAAGATCTGATGTAAGTGGTCCAGAAACAAGCCAAGCCTTAGATTGCACACCTTATTTTTAGCTTGTTTACTCTTGTTTGTGTTTCTGGAACTGAATATTTTGTTTTGCTTCTGACTATGTTTTTGCTTCTAAACTTATTATATACTAGATTTTTGACCCGTGCTCCGCTCGGGTTTATTGTAAAGGGATTGACATACGAATAATAAAATGCAATATATAATAGGTAACAGTGAAAAAATAACACGTGATAATCCATAGTAGGTAAAATAAAACACTTCATAAAATGTATGACATCTGAAAATATTATAAAAGAAAATTCGGTAATCCTATCAATAATTCAGGTATATATAACCAAGTTTACATGGAAATTAGGGTAGCCGAAAAAAAAGGCATCAAACATGATCATTGATATGCTCATAGTTTCTAGAACAAACGTGCAGCATCAAATAAGTGTAGAAAATATTTTCTTCAAAAAAATAAAGGCAAAAGGATAGGAATGAAATTGGTGCGATGCATTTTTTTAGATGAAATTTTTTAGGTTAAATAATTGCAAATCTAATAAAGCAAATGAGCGGGAAAAAATTAGGTTAAGTTGCTGCAGATGTAACAAAATCAATAAATAAGGATGAGTGGGAAAAAAATCAAGTTAAGTTGTTGCATACATAACAAAATTAATAAATAAGGATGTCTTATATTGAATTTTTCTCACTATGTTTTTCTCATCTCTTCTTTTTGTCTTTATTTTATCTTTTTGTTGATGACAAAAGAGGAAGTAGTTCTATAGTATTTATAGGCTCTGAGACCCATTAATTTAACAAGTTAAATTAATAGGACCTTCTTCTCATCTCTTAGTCTATTAATGTGAGATTATTTTGAGTGTATTACGTTTTTAATGATAAATTTAATTAACTTGTATAGAACTCAGGGGGAGCTTACAAACCTCACCTTAAAGTACTATTAGACTCAATGGGAGCTTACAAACCTCATACCCTAAAAGTCAACTTGTTAATTAGATTAACAACAATTGAACATTTTAAATACTAGTGTTTGTCATCATCAAAAAGGGGGAGATTGTTGGAACAAAATGTGTTTGACATTACCCTTTGAGTTTTGATGATAACAAGGTATTAAAAATTGTCAATTGGATATGCTAATATTTGTTCAAGTGTGCAGGACCATAGACAAAAAATTTAGTGCCCTTTTAAAAGCATAGGTTCTCGAAGAACAAATGAGAGCAATGGAATCAACAAGAAGGAAGCATGAAACGTCTGAAGAAAAGAGGTTCTGAAGCACTCTCCACAGAAGCTGGTCACCAGAAGCTGACGTCATCAGAAGTTCTAAAGATCATCAAGAGCTGAAGATCATCAGAAGCTAAGAGACTTGAAACTTCAAAGCTTGTTCAAATGTTTTAATCACGCCTATCATTGCAGAAGACTAGAAGCACATAAGCAACAGCTAATTCAAATGGATTTCAAGTCATTGGATGCTTATTTGTTGGAGAGAGTTGAAAAAGGACAATTGTACGAAGTGTACAACCACTACCTCCACTACTCTGTTTTGTGTCTGCAATAGGACAAGAACAATAGTTATGCCTGCACCAGTGTTCCTCCAAGGATTTGAAATTGATCCTTCAGAGGACAATAACCAAATCAGGAAAAAGATCATTGGTGATTTGATCAAGCTTCAAACGACTCTTTTTGATGTGCTGGCAATCAACAACGTCTCTCTCACAGCTCTATATAAAGGAGTGAAGACTTGAAGAATTGCAATACTCTAACAACAATTTTACTAGTGCCAAAACTCTGCTGAAATTGTTCCATATCAAAGTTCACTTAGAATTTCTTAACAACTTTCATATCTTAGAAATTCTAGAGTCTTAAGAGCATGTATCTGATTTGTGTTGTGAACATCACTGATTGTATATCAAGTGTTCAACCTCAAACAAATTTCTTTGTATTTTTGTTTGAATAGAAGTCTCTTACTTGTGTGCTCGAGAATAGGAAGCCTCTTGATTTTGTTTTTAAGCATAGGAAATCTCTTGTAGTTGTGCTTCAGTAATTTGAAGTCTCTTGCTAGTTTTAACAGTGAGCAGTTGTAATCAGATATTCCATTTTAGTGAACTCTCCTTGGAAGTGCAAGGGGGACAAGACTACTTCCGGTTTGTGGAAGGAACCTGTATAATTGCTTTGTGTCTTTCTTCTCTCTCTATTTTATCCGCTACAACTAGATTCTGAACATCACTTCAGAAGCTGAACTCTATCTGCTTCTGAACAGTGATTTCAGCTTAGGAGAAAACGAAAAAAAAGCTAACACAATTCAACCCCCCTTCTTGTGTTTTTCTCACCTTCATGCTTTTTTATCAAATCGATGACAATTTTATTGGCATCTTTTATTTGACCATTTGCTTGAGCATAGTATGGTGTCGAAGTAAGCAACTTAAAACCTGTTTGGTTGGCGAAATCAACCATTTTTTGACCAATAAAGATTGATCCTTGGTCCCTAGTGATAGTGTACTTGCAAAAGTACAATAATAGAATATAAGGTTTAGACTGTTTATGTGATGCCTTGAGAGTGCTCTCAAGAGGGGTATATATAGCCCTTCGTGGGCTTGTATTTCGGTGACTTAAGCCCCAAACAACTTGGGCCCTAAGTCACTCTAGAGCATTCTAGATGTTTCTAGAAGCTTGTCAAGACGGCGCCTGTAGCACCATAAACTCTAAAAGCGATAAATTACACCAATGATACGGCATATCAAGAATTTAGATGTTACATCTTCAATAAATCACCAAGCATGCATAAATAACAATTTTCTCAAAACATCGCAGCGGAATAAAACATCATAACATCAACACCTCAATAAAATATTTCAACAGTCATCCAAGTATAATATGTCTCCAACTAGTCATGTCATCATACAACTCATATCATCATCAATACATAGTCTCAAAAATCTCCAAAGGACATAATAAAGATAACAACAAAGACCAACCCCTAATCATATCCCTAAGTCTAAGACACCAAAAGCAATAAATGAGGTAGCATCCAAGCTATCCTCAAGCAACTCACCAAAGCAAAGCAAAGCAAACTATTCATGCACACTTTCTACCCATCCATACGGATAAGGAAGGCGGTCAACCAAACGACCACTGGGGTTAGTTCAACATTCACGATTAAACATAATCAAACATCAGTATTCAAGGATTTCATGCATAACACCTAAACATACCCATCCCTCCTAGAATACTAACATCACATGAATATTATCCCCCATTCCATACACATCATGCTATCAGAATTCTATCATAGCACATCAAGCATATTCATCCTTTAATCAAATCATCAACAAGGTACATCACTTAACAACACCAATCATATAAATCAACTCAACAAATACTATTCATCATTTCAAAGCTTAGGCGAAGAAATCATCATTATCAAAGGAATCACCAAATCATATATATATATATATATATATATATATATATAGACACACACACACAATTCTCACCTCATTACTTTTAGCAAAATAATTATCATCAAATAGATTCACCAAGTGTATACACACAAGCAAGTAAGACCTACAATTAGAGCCTGGTTCAAATACTCACAACCATCAATTAAATCCACCAAAGTACATATACACCAATTCACATAATCACAACGTTCACCAAATTTCACCAATGCACAAATTCACCAACTCACATATTCAATTATGACAAGACTCACCAAATAATAAGTGCATGCAATGTTCTAGAGTCATCTAGATGCATGTGCTACCAAAGGATTCCGGAGATAGTTTTACCGTTTTGAATCCATACCGACATAAAAGTAAACCACCTTTTACGTATTTCACCTACGTAAGAGTACACCTCCTCTTACAGTTCACCTATGTAAAAGTACACCTCCTTTTACATTCCTCATATGACTCAATATGACTATGATGCATGGACATACAAGCAAAGACTCAACAATGCAAAATCACCTAACATATGTATTCACCAACAACAACGTAAAAGTACACCTCCATTTACATTGATTAGTTCACCACCAATTGCATTATCAAGTATTTACGTCCACACAACCAACAAGTCATAATTCAAACAAGAGTCATCGCCATATTATCATCAAACATCAACATAATCATCATCATAATTATCAACAAACAGCAACATAATCATCATCATAATTATCAACAACAACAACACATTAAGGAACAAGAAGTTCCAAAGTCACCTTTGACATAAAAGACAGATAACTATCCACATTATCAACAACAACAACACATTAAGGAACAAGAAGTTCCAAAGTCACCTTTGACATAAAAGACAGATAACTATCCACATTAAGATATTCATCATATCAAACACCCAAACATCATCAATTCATTCACATTCTATCATAATAACATGAATTCAAAGTTCACAACAAGTCATCCGACCATAAAACATTAATTTGACAAAGTTCGTCTAATTTGTAAAAACTAACATTTTCCGATAAATCTCCGAAAACCAAAGTAAAAGAATTCAAATGCCTCAACCGAGTCTACACACAAATCACATATAAGTGCAGTAGTGTGTACACATACGTTTCATAGGCTAAAGCTAATAAATACCAAAATTCATCTAAGTTCGTCTCATTTTGTCAATTTGCAAAACCAATTCATTATCAAAAAAAAATCAAGTTAGATCCATCATGACATAGGTTAAATACTCTTAAACATCCTAATTAAACTCCTAGTACTCAAGTTTTGAGGTTTGGAACCAAACTATAGCTCTTGGGTTCACTTAAAAATAGTTAAGCTGGATTTTCGTAAAATTTCACCAAGACCTACTTGTAGTGTTTTCATCATAACTCAATATAAAATTTAAGCCAAACCAAGGCCATTATAAAACTAACAAATTTATCTAAAACTTTCATGTTTACACCTAAAGCCAATTCAAAACAAAAATGGGTGAAAAATGCATAAGAACTCAGAAAACGAAGTTCTGACAGAGAAAAACACACGGTCGTGCTCTTTAAAACGCTTGGTCCTGGGGAAAACACACTAGACCGTGCACCCCCTGTACCAGACTGTGCGTTTTGAATCAGACAACAAAACACACTCGCTCATTTTCGCGTGTAAAAACCCGCTTGTAACTCGGAATTCGGTGCCGTTTTTTCCTACGCGTTCGTTAAATTAGCTCTATCACATTCTACAGAAAATATTCATGTTTCTCTCATCTCAAAACAACTTGCCCAAAATCACTTATAATCACTTATATTTCAAAATCACTTAAGCTAGCTTTTCGTACAAAACCCCAAGTTTCTTCCCAAAACTTTTCACAACCAAAACTTGTAATCAAAAACAGAAGTTCATCTAGCCTAACTCAACACAACAACATCAACAATTCACCTCAGATCGTCAAGGATCACAATTCACCATTAATGACCAATTTTCTTCAAAACTCATTTAAACAACAACAACTTAACCATAACTTCACCAATAACAACACCCAAGGTATAAATTATCATCAACAACATAACATAACAACAATCAAAACATAATTTCACAATTTCATCAACAATCAACCACAACAACTTCATTTTCATCAATTTAAGCAAAAATCAACAAAGTAACTTATCAACATACTTTAATCATGCAAAATCAACAACAACCACGAGTTTAACATCAATTTAGCATACCCAAACTTATCAGTAAAGAAGGGACACAAAATTGACATTAAAAATTCACAAAAATAATCACTATTCACAAATAAGCACTTATGCACTTAAGTAGAAAAGTAAATTATGACTTAATCATAACAATCACTAGCCCCCTTACCTCTAACCTCCAAGAATTAGAATCATAGCCTCAATTTTTCTCCAAAGCTCCAATCCAAGCTTTCTCTCTCTAGATCTTCTTCTAACCCTTGTTGCCTCACTTTCTCTTTCTACCTCTTTCTCCAAAATGTTTTGCAGTGTGTGAATGAGTGTAGAATGACCTAGTTTCTCTTAAGACTCGTGTTTATATAGGCTCTTCACAAATGGGCTCAACCCTCAATTGTCTTAATAGGCTTAAAGTTCACACTAACTAATTCACCATGTTTCTACTCACTTAACGGGTAAAAAATAACGAATAGTTACCGTCTCTTATTTAATCACCCCAACTCACTAGTAACTTTGTAAAAATAATTATTGCCACTTAAAACACAAAAAATAATCCTCATGGTGAAATTACTATTTTACCCTTGCTTACAAAATGACCAAAACGCCCTGTGTCTAAAATGACCAAAATACCTTTCTTAAGCCAAAACCCACTAATCCCGAATAAAATACACACAGAGACAAATAATCACATACAAGCACACATAAACACATATAATAATAAATAAAAATAATTCTAGCGAAAATCGGGTTGTTAAAGCGCCCTTAGGGGGGCGCGCCTAGGGGTTCAGAAGCCCTTCGAGAGGGCGCATGTGCCCTTCTGGAAGGCATATGTGCCCTTATGGATACTTTAGCGGTCCACAGCCCCAAGTACGAGTCTTGGGACAAGGCGAAGTGATGAATAAGTATAACTGTTGAGGAGACGCCTTTGAAGGGTACGCCCAGGCTTTCTTAGTCTTTTTTGAGGGCGTTTAAGCCCTTAGGAATATAATGATGTTCCACAGCACCCCCAAGCACGAGTCTTGGAACAAGGCGAAGTGATATATATAGTCGATAGTCCACAGCCCCCAAGCATGAGTCTTGGGACAAGGCGAAGTGATTAATTATGTAGGCTATAGTCGACATCCCCCCAAACACGAGTCTTGGGACAAGGCGAAGTGATGAATAAGTATAACTATTGAGGCATTGCCTTTGAAGAGCATGCACAAGCTTTCTAGTGTCTTTCTTGAGGGCATTTAAGCCCTTAGGAATATAATGACGGTCCACAGCCCCCCAAGCGTGAGCCTTGGGACAAGCCGAAGTGATTAAATATGAAGGCGATAATCCACAGCTCCCAAGCACTAGTCTAGGGGCAAGGCGAAGTGATTAACTATGAAGGCAATTTCGATACTGCATTATGGGCAATATCTGCAATTTATATGTCCTGCAGCGAGTTCGTTGGTGCATGGCATAGGCGAGCCCTTTGTGGTTCTATAGTAACCTACATTTTGATGTAATTGAAATGGGCGAGCCTTCTATGGCGACTTCCGTACTTTTTAAGCTTTTGGTGGGATATTTTTTTGAGACATCGTATTTATGTTGTCTTGCCTTAATGGTTTTGAATCTGTTTCCCCTTTATAATATTTGATGTTCTTCGTCGTTTCGAATCTGTTTCCTCTTTTCTTTTTAACTTGTAATTTATCCTGGTCTTCTGACCCTGTTTCGCCTTTTTAGCGTTGGCTTTAGCTCGCCTGTGATGTTAAATATTCTTGACCTTTTGGTCTTAGTTTGCCTGTGGCGTTATGTTTTCTTGATCCTATGAGTCTTTGTTCTTCTTGACTTTTGTTGATCCCTTAGTTATAACTTTTTGTTGAGTTCTTCTTTAGTTATTTTGTGATTTTCTTTGAGAAAAGTTTCTTCTACGGCCCCTTTGAGGAGAGATCTCTATATGAGGTTTTCTTGCGCTTAGAGCCCTATTTTGGGGTTGGCGTCATGTTTTTATTCAGAACCCACTTGGGGTTGATGTAGTGGCGGAGTTCAGTGCCCTCTTGGGGGTTGACATTTCAATTTGTTCACAGCCTTATATGGTTGACATAAAAAATTAGTTCAGAGCCTCTAAGGGTTGACATTACGTTCAGTGCCTCATAGGGTTGACGCCTCATTCAGAGCCTCATGGGGTTGACGAGTAAGAATGTTCAGAACCTCAAAGGGTTGACAGGGCGTTTAGGGCCTCGTAGGGTTGACGCCACGTTCAGATCCTCGTGGGGTTGACGAGTAAGACTGTTCAGAGCCTCGAAGGGTTCACAAGGCGTTAAAGGACACGTAGGGTTGACGCCTCGTTCAGAACCTCGTGGGGTTGAAGGAATGTCGACGTTCAGAGCCCTATTTTAAGGTTGACGTAATATCGATGTTCAGAGCCCTCTTTAAGGGTTGACATAATGGTTTACTCTGCAAGTGTTTTTGGTCTTGAGCTTTCGTTTTTAGCTTTTCTGCTTTGGCGTCTTGTCTTTATTTATGCGGAAATAAAGTAGAGAAAATAAGAGAACAATATTTTTAAGAAAGTATGGTGCCTCGTAAACAACCTGCAAAACAAATTTCAAAGGTCGAAAAAGGTTAGGATAACTCAGCATTTCATCTTCATGTTCTTAATGGAGGGACAATTGCTTCCATATGCATTTCATTTCACATTTGAATTATGGCGTGCTGTTTGGTAAGTTCTTCCTTTTGTTTAATCTCTCCCTTGGCGGGATTGTTTGCCTCCCAGACATGATTTATCTGAAATATAACAATACTAGCAGGATTCTCCATTGGTAAGTATAATAATGCAATCTCAAATATAGTCACTACAACATTTTTGGCTTTAGGCAACGACACAAAATCGTGGACAGAAGTCGAAAAACCGTTGTCTAAACGTTTAGGCCACGGATATAAGGGTGTGGTATATACGGCCGTTGCCTAAAGTATAAGCCACGGTTTTTGCACTTTTTGCAACGGAATTAGAAAACCGTCGGCTGAATGCAGTTAAATGCCACGGTTTTTATGGAAGTTTAAGGCCGCGGTTTCCAAATTAACAACGATAGCTAACCGTGGCCTGTATGTTTAAGCTACGGAATAAACAGTTGCTATACACTTTAGACTAAATGTATAAAGCGTTGCCTATTTAGTTAACCCTCATATATAAAACCGTTGCCTCACACGTTTTAATAAAAAAAAAAATACCACAGTTTTGTTTTGCTTTTTATTCCCCTCAACTTAAACACAACCAATAAGATACTTCACTTAGACATCCATTCTTGTGTCTCATGATAGTCTTTTAAAATTGACAATTATCAAATTTATTTAAAACAATTACATTAAAATACTTATGAAAACAATCATTTTTATTCACTACATCAAAGAATAATTTCACAACACACAATAGTATATAAAACTCAACTCTTTCTGAAGTTAAATATACAATATAAACACATTCATAAACAAAATTCTTAACTTGTAATCTCATTCTAAAGTGGAAAGTGCTAATGAATGTGGAAATTATACTACACCAGATAATGAAGCTCTTAAGCTAGCTCCTTGTGCAATAGCATCACAAGATGAAAATGCTAGTGTCTCAAAGTTGTTGGTCTTACGTTGAAAAAATTGGTCAAATCTTCCCACATCTGTAATGCACAATTAAACCAACAAAAACACACATTAATTCTTTCAGTAATTATGTTATTTTTAAGTTGAGTTTGGATATGTGACATATGCCTAAGACACTCTATGACTATTTGAAAAAATTGAACCTTACAATAAGTAGGAATCCAATAACATAGTTTATCAACTTAGTTTCAATTACGAGGACTTATTTATGTCACTTATCCAACACCCAATTACTAATTAATTTTAAATACGTAAAGAAACAACCTTAAATTCACAATTTCTCGATCCAACACAGGATTACAATTGATATCGAAATTAACTCTCATTCCAACCGCTATTGATCAAAGTCCAAAAACAAAGCACATACCAAGAAAGGTCCTAATGACATAAACAATTTGTACTAACTTACAAGTTATACTTAGATCCTATATCCCGTTAAAGATGAGCTAAAATAACTTTAAAGTAGGAATCCAATAACATAGTTTATCAACTTGGTTTCAATTACAATGACTTATTTATGTCGTTTATCCAACACCCAATTACTAATTAATTTCAAATACGTAAAGGAACAACCTTAAATTCACAATTTCTCAATCCAACACGAGATTACAATTGATATCGAAATTAACTCTCATTCTAACCTCTGTGGATCAAAGTCCAAAAACAAAGCATATACCAAGAAAGGTCCTAATGACATAAACAATTTGTACTAACTTACTAGTTATACTTAGATCCTATATCCCGTTAAAGATGAGCTAAAATGATGTTAAAGTAGGAATCCAATAACATAGTTTATCAACTTAGTTTCAATTACAATGACTTATTTATGTCGTTTATCCAACACCCAATTACTAATTAATTTCAAATACGTAAAGGAATAACCTTAAATTCACAATTTCTCGATCCAACACGAGATTACAATTGATATCGACATTAATTCTCATTCCAACCTCAAAGGATCAAAGTCCAAAAATAAATGCACATACCAAGAAAGGTCCAAATGACATAAACAATTCGTACTAACTTACAAGATATACTTAGATCCTATAGTCCGTTAAAGATGAGCTAAAATGACGTTAAACAATGTCAACTCTACACTAGATGAATTTTTTAAAATTGATTTAGAGCTTTAAATGTTCTTGTTTTTATATTCAAAATCAATGTCCACTAGCTCCAATTTGTTATCATCGTCAACTAATATAAAAAAAATTCCAAATCATAAGTCACACTATTTCAAATATATTTTTTTTTAATTCAAAATTCACTAGAATCAAAGAATCAATTTATAAAGTTGAAAGCTCCACTTTTTAATTCAAAATTCACTAGCTCATTGTATAAAAATTCACAATTGAATGAGTTAATTTTCATTTTATAAATGTGAGTTGAGGACTTTTATACTAAAATTTAGAAATGTAAGCAATTAAAGTAATTTCTAAGGTCAAAATAAACACAAAATTAATGCTAAAATTCGGATTTAGAAGAGCATGGGAAATTAAAGTTCAATACAAATTGGGAATCTTTTCATTAGGTTTACAAACTAAACATGATTAAATTAACACAAGTTAGCTCAATCTATCTCAAAAAACGTATGTCTATTTTTTTCTCTTCCAGTTTGAACAAGGATAATAAGGTTTTGTCTTCAACAACAAAATATGAGCTTCTAAATTTTCAAGAATTAATTGAGTAAGCTAGAAGAATATATACTTACCCTAAAGAGAAAAAACACACATGCTTATGTCACTTTTCCGGCGAGGTGGTGTTTGATATTAGATCTAGAAGAAAGAAGAAAAAAACAATAAGAGGAAAGAAAAATCTCAGTGCAAGGTAAGAAAATATGAACAAAGAAGAAGAAAAACAAATCAAAGTTGCCGGAAACGAGCTTACCGGAGCGGAGGAAGAAAAAGGGTCGACGAAAAAACTGCTCCGTTCGTGAAATTAATAGGATCAATGGAAAGATCTCGTCGAGTAGATGAAGAAAATTGTCTTACTTTGTTCGAACGGTGTAAACGGCGGTCAAAACGGCGCCGGAGAGAATATGGTGGTGGTGGTTTGTCAAAGGAAGGAGATGGTCGTGTTCTTCTTTCACTTATGGAGAGAGAAACGATAATTTGATATGTGGGGTAGGTTCAAGTGAAAAAGGCATAAGAGATAAACAAACAAAAAAAATATGTGGCTAGTGTATGTCCAATAAAGGAAGATAAGGATAAATAAAAATAAATATTTCTCATGTCAAAAAAAATAAAACAAAATATCTCATTAGATGTAATCTTGATTAATATTAAAAATAAAATTAAATAAGATATCTAAAGGACTAAAAAGGAAAAGTTTTAATTGGAAAATTACTCTAACAATATTTGATGAGATATTCTCTCTAAAAATTAAAATTAAAAGAGTGAGTCATCCTAAAATTAAATTTGATATAAAATTAAACAAAATAAAATAAAGTACGCCACACTAGTATTTTTTTTTATACAAAACTAAACAACAAGGAATGGAAAAGTAAATTTATTTTCGTATTATCCTTCAAAAAAATATTTTCTTACCATCAAACTCCCACGCTAATTTTTTTCGCTCTTTTTATTGCGCTAACTTTTGAAAAATATTAACGATGTTTTTTTATGAAATTTTGATTTGGATTAAAACTAAAAATATAAATCTTTGTTGCTTTCATATAACAAATCAAACTAATAATGATTATTTGTTTCAATGACACCAACAATATAATAAAAAAATACAATCTAAATTCTTTTTTTTAATGATACCAACAACGATCTTTATTATAGAAAAAGTTGTTTAAGAATATAATTGGGATAATAAACAAATAAGTATAAATATGCTTATCTATTTTGTTACACTTTTAAATGATAAAGGAAAAAAAACCATATATATATATTCATATCATATTTGTTACATTTTTTAAATATTTAAATTTTTGTTACACTTTTAAATGATAAAGGAAAAAAAACCAGACATATATATATATATATATATATATATATATATATATATATATTCATATCATGTTTGTTACATTTTTTTAATATTTAAATTTATTCTTATTTTTTAATTTGTTACATGTGTTGTTTGTATTCAAAATTGAAGGTATTTTTAGAAAGAGAAAAAGTCAGCCCAACATAGTTGAAATGAGTTGTTTTCTTTATATATAGTATAGATATAGATAAATAAAAGCATCTATACCATATATAAATAAAATAGTCTTTTTTTTAGCAAAAATAAAATAGTTGTAAAATACATGAGTTTGAGCTTACTTTTTCATTACCTATTTTACCCTTCATTTAAACTATTTTATTTTTAATAATATTATTTTAAATTTTAATTAAAAAATTAAATCCCATTAAAATAGAAAATATCTCGTCAAAGTGTTATTGGATTAAAAAATAAAATATTTTTTATTTTATGTTATTTTCTTTGTAATTATTCTCAATAAAAATAAATGAACAAAATAATAATAAAACATAACAATATCATTTAAAGATTTTCCTTCAAAAAAAAAAATATCATTGAAAGATTTTTTAAAAAAAAAAGGGTTTAGAGATCAATACCAAATTACAAGGAAAGACGTTGAAATATTTTAATTCTTAAAGTTTTGTCTTTTAATGTGTCATGTGACGTGTAATATTTGGTTCAGGTGACACATCGTTAATTTTGCTTTTTTTTTAATGTAAATATAATAGAAGGAAAAGTTGTAAATATTTTACAAAGTGTGGTGACTAATGTCAAAATATTGTGAAAATGCATGGACCAGTGACATATTTAAGTTAAAAAAATATATACACTTTTTGCATTGTTAAAAAATATACTTTTTTTCAAAAAAAAATAAAAATACAATGATAAATATATATAGACA
Organism: Medicago sativa; assembly: GCF_051527215.1. Taxonomy (NCBI): domain Eukaryota; kingdom Viridiplantae; phylum Streptophyta; class Magnoliopsida; order Fabales; family Fabaceae; genus Medicago; species Medicago sativa. Next base: position 48,122,115 of record NC_140750.1, read on the forward strand.
CACACACACTTTCTATTTTATTTTGTTATAAATAGAAGGGAATCACTGAAAACGTATAGGGAAATTTGCAGGCAATGAAATAATTATAGCCCACAAATTACAAATGTTATTAGCAACGGTTATCACATGTGGCATAATATTTAAGAAAATCGCAGTCAAAAGGTGTTTACGCCACGCTTTTTTTGTTGCAACTTATTTAAAAGAGAATAGCCACGCTTTTAAGTCGCGGTTTCCATACCAACATCTGAAATCCGTTGCTTAGAGGGAATAGGCAACGGCAATACTATTCCCACGGTTACAGAGTCGTGGATATATATGAATCAGCAACGGTTTTTAACTGGTCGACATAAAAACTATAAAAACCTGTCAACGTGTAGAAATCCGTGGCCTATTACCCCTTTAGCCAATGGTTTTTCAGCCGTTGGCTAAAGTTTAGTTGCCTAAAGCCAAAAATGTTGTAGTGAGTACATCATAATGACATAGAACTAACTACTTTCTTCCTATTAAATTGGAGCTAACTCGCCAATTCATATATTTTATGTATTTCCCCTTTAACTTGAAATAAATCTTCCATCTCCTTATTAATTATTCGCTGTCATTCTCTTATTAATTCGCCCATGTTTTCTACTTCTCTTCTTCATTATCCTACTAACATGAAATAATTTTCTTACTAAATTATCTTGTGCTTTTAGTCCTTTTCTTTATTCTATTTAGATTGGAACAAAATTTTCTTTTCTATTCTACTACGGCTCTTAACTCGGAATTCACTACACCTCTTTCTTTTAATTAAATTTAAACTAACTCGCCCCCTACATCTTTTATGCTCCTCTTCAGCTTGGAAACTAGCTCACATGTTATCTTATATTCTATCTTTTTATTTCCTTCTAGATCTTTTGCCCAATTTTATTTTTCTATTCGGGTCTATTTTGTCTTTATCCTAATCTATCGCTATTAGTCCATTACTTAAGTTTTTACTAAGCAGTTGGTTCAGCTTGCAAAGTAAATGGGGCATAAAAAGGGTTTCTAAGAAAGAGAGGTGGGTCACCTAGACCACTTAAATACCAAGGCTTTCCTTGACATAATCCCTTCTATGTGACCTTTTAATAATACTACGCTCCAGAATGAGCTCAAGCTAACAACACTGATTAAATAACGTGACAACATCATATATGATTTCACGCCTTTTTCTATATCACTAAACAAACTATGAGCCTCTACCGGTAATCTATTTTGTGCGTATATCAAAGAATTCCAAAATTGTGAGTATTAAAATAAGACATATATTCTGCCATGCTTACCGTGTTTATAAATCACACTAAGAAAACCATAAAGATAATTACAAGGTTTAAGATAATAATATGTTCAAATATCACTTTTGGTCCTTTTAGTTTGACAGAATCCCCAAATTAGTACTTTAAGTTTCGAAAGTTTCAATTAGATCCTTTTAGTTTGACAGAATTCTCAAGTTAGTCCTTTCAATTTTAAAAGTTTCAAATAGGTCCTTTAAGTTGGTAAACTATTTCACCGTTACCCCTGCTGTCAGTCTCCGTTTAATTGATGTTGATGTAGCCGTTAAGTTGTTGACTTAGATCAAAATGCTGCCTTTAAAAAGGTCCAGGGTGTAAAAACGCTACGTTTAATGGTCACAAAAGATCATTTATAGTTCTAGAAAGACATCTATTTACAACAACAAATGTCTTTCTAGCACTATTAAACGGTATTTATAGTGCTAGAATGATCATTTGTGACCATTAAACGTAACGTTTTCACACCTGGAGCTTTTAAAAGGCACTGTTATGATCCAAGTCAACAACTTAACGGCTACATCAGCATCAGTTAATTATTAACTAACAGCAGGGGTAACGGTGAAATAGTTTATCAACTAAAATGACCTATTTGAAACTTTTGAAATTTAAATGACTAACTTGGAAATTCTGTCAAACTAAAAGGATCTATTTGAAACTGTTGAAACTTAAAGGACTAATTTGGGAATTCTATCAAACTAAAAGAACCAAACGTGGTATTTAGCCTAATAATATAATGAATTCCAAATCAATTAAATCCTGATGCCGTCAAAAATAGAAATCAAAGCTTGGTTAATGTGGCTGAAGTATACACAACGCAAACACAGGTAAACTGCCTAAAATTCAAAAGCTATAATCTCTATTTTCTCATGTTATAAATCAGTCTCTACTTTTGCTTTTCTCTCTTTTTTTTTTATGTGGCGTGGCGTTACCTTATGCCTGGGTATTAAATTTCTCTATCAAGTGGTTCAAAGATTACAAACATCCATTGCAAAAAGAGTATAAGATGTGAAGAACGGTATAATTTTAAAAGATCATGCATCTGCAGCATTTTGTGGAGCAGTAAAATTTTGACAGCTTATCTGCCCAGTGAACTACCCCTTATAACTACTAATTCCATAAAGCTTGACTGCTTAGTGAAGTGACCCATGTCAAACAAACTAAATATTTTAAAAATATCATTTAGATATAAGTCCTCTTCAAGGGGGACATTCAAAACATTAATAAACAGCGACAAATAAGTATGCCTTTGAGAAATCAACTTTGTTTAGGCTTTGTCCATACTTATGTGTAAAAGAGAAACACTAATTTGCAACTTTCACCATCAGGCCATGAGGTTAATTATCAAATAATAATTTAACATACAACCACCCAAAAAAGGATAAACACGAATCTAGCTAAATGAATTCATAAAGTGAAACCGAACCGAAAGCAACAAAACCATACGCATATCGCACGAACAACATACATAACCAGAGAAATAAAAAATAAGCCGCCGATTGTAATCTTTACTTTTAAGAATTTCGAGGGAAGGATTAATCAGAGAACAATAGAGTTAGAAAGGTACAACCTGACATGACATCACGATCTCTTCGACCAACCATCTATAGGCGATCAGTCGATAAGGAGGCGGAAAAATCAATTAGGTATGGCCGGGTTAGTTTTACGATTTGCTTGAGCATAGTATAGTGTCGAATAAGCAACTTAAAACCTGGTTGGTTGGTGAAATCAACCATTTTTTGACCAATAAAGATTGATCCTTATCCAGAAGTCCTAGCTCAACTGGCAAAATGCCGAAATTGTTAGGCCGGATGTTATGACCGGGGTTCGAACCCCGGTACCTCCACTTGTGTGTGTGAGTTTATAATGGCTTTGCCATTTCGTCTATCTACCAAAAAAAAAAAAAGATTGATCCTTGATCCCTAGTGATTGTTTTAGGAATTCCAAATCTATAAAGAATATGATTTTGAATAAAACTAATCACAATATCTTGGCTAACCCTGGACAAAGGAATAACTTCAATCCATTTAGTGAAATAATCTGTTCCAACTAGAATTAAATGATGACCTCCAAATGAAGCAGAATGAATTTGACCAATTATGTCCATAGCCCAACCTCTAAAAGGCCAAGGTTTTACTATGGAGTGTAATTCACTTGCAGGTACACGTTGAATTCCCGCATGTTATTGGCACTCTTGGCACCCTTTTGCAAACTCAATGCAGCCTTTCAACATGGATGGCCAATACAAACCTTGTCGAAATAGCAACCATTTTATTTTGTGACATGCTTGATGAGAACCACGAGCTCCACCATGTACCCCAGAAACAGCTAGATAAGCCTCATTTTCATTGAAGCATTTAAGTAAAATGTCTTCGGCAGTTTTCTTAAACAATTCATTTCCAATGATCACTTAGCTTAAGGCTCTATATCTAGTCTTTCGACTAACTGCGTCTGATGGGTTCTCAAGGTACTCTACGATTGGTTTTCTCCAATCATTATCTGACAAATCGTCAATGGCAAAAATTTCAGGATAAGAAAATTTGGGATAGGTGTATGATTCATTAGAGTCTGATTCACCTTCTACCCCCATAAGTTTTGGCATTGACAATTTTGTCGGAGGGCATTCAGTAGGAACCAATTTATCCTTAATTTTTATCAACTCCTGTAATTTTTGTTTAGAAATTTTATATCCTGAAGCAACTTGTGCTAAATCATTTGCCACTTGATTTTCAATTCTTGGCACATGTTGAATATCGATAGATTCAAAATTATTTAAAAAAGAATTAGCAAAAACAAAATAAGAAAATAAATTCTCACTTATGTATTTGTATTCCTTTGTTAGCTGCTTCACCACCAATTCTGAATCTCCCTTTATCATGACATTCTTTGCCCCCAGTCCAAGCAGTATTTCTAATCCCATTATCAGGGCTAAGTATTACGCCTCATTGTTGGAGCAAGTTCCATTAATATTATATTTGAACTTAGTTGGTACATTTAATGGAGATATTATGAAAATACCAACTCCGGTACCATTTTTATAACTAGAGCCATCAAAATACAAAGTCCAAGGCTGATTTTCCACATAACTTTGTGTTGCTTCGACCAAAGAATGATCGACTATGAAGTCGGCAACAATTTGCCCTTCGACAACTTTCAAAGGCTGATAAGTTAGTGAATATTTAGATAAAGCTAAAGCCCATTTCCCAACTCTACTGTGTAAAATTGGCTTTGACAACATATGTTTAATAACATCGTAATGCGAATAAACATAAACAACTACCGACTTTATATATTGCTTAAGTTTAGAACATGAAAAATACAGACATATACACAATTTCTCAACAGGACTATATCTAGTTTCGGCATCATTCAAAACTCTACTAAGGTAGTAGATGGATCTTTCGACACCATTTTCATCCTCTTGGGCTAACATGCACTCTATTGTTAAGTCAGATACTGAAATGTATAACTTCATGCTTTTATTCCTAATTGGAGGTAACAAAATTAGAGATTTCGTCAAGTAATCCTTGATCGCATCAAAAGCTTTTTGATGTTCCTGCCCCAGTTAAAACTGTCCACTTTCTTCAGTCGGGGTAGTGGTGAAAATGCTTGTGGTTTTCCACTTAAGTTAGAAATAAATCTTCTTAAGAAGTTGATTTTTCCCAACAAAGACTGAAGTTCCTTCTTTGTCAAAGGAGGCTTAGTTTCCAAAATAGCCTTAGTTTTATTTTGATTGATTTCAATGCCTTTTTTGTGCACAACAAAACCTAAGAAGTCGCTTGCACACACGCCAAAGGAACATTTCATTGGATTCATTTTCAATCCATATTTTCTAATTCTTTCGAATGATAACCGAAGGTGTTCCAAATGATCATCTTCTGACGAAGATTTTACCAAAATATCATCAATGTAAATCTGCACGAATTTATCAATGAAATCATGGAACATTAAATTCATTGCTCTTTGGTATGTAGCACCAGCGTTCTTTAGGCCAAAAGGCATTACTACCCATTCGTAAGTACCTAAAGCTCTTGGGCATCAAAATGCCATTTTTGACACATCTTCGTCAACAATGAAGATTTGATTGTAACCGGTATAGCCGTCGAGCATACTCAAGTATTCAAATCCTGCTGCATAATCAACTAGGATTTCTGCCACCGGAATAGGATATTCATCCTTTGGTGCAGCATTGTTCAGGTGTCTAAAGTCTATACAAACTCTAAGAGTTCCATTTTTCTTAATTACAGGAACTATGTTTGCTAACCATTCGACATACCTTGCAGTTCTGATGAATTTTCTTTTGAGGAGTCTTTCGATTTCCTCTTTAATCTTCGACATGATCTGTGGTGCAAACCTTCTTGGAAATTGTTTTACTGGTTTCTTCAATGGTCGAATCGGTAACTTCAACTCTACTACGTTTCTGCTTAATCCAGGCATTTCGTTATAATCCCAAGCAAAACAGTTTTTGTACTTCTTTAGAAGTGCAACTACTCGAACCTTGAACTCTGGGCCAATTTTAGAACTTATGTAAATTGGCCTTTTTATTGATCCATCTCCCAAATCAATATCCTCCAATGGATCTTGAGCCAGGATCTTTTTGGCTTCAAGAGAAGGGTCTTTCTCAAAACCTAACGGTTCATCATCAAATATGCAATCAAGTTTTTGGCCTTCATCCATTATTTCTTGTGGTTCGTCACCAAATGTTTCGATTGCATCTTTTCCAATGGTTCCTATGACCATCTTTTGTTTTAATTTAGCCTCTAAGGCTTTCTTGATCTTATTCTAGGCCAAGTAAGTCGTAATCCTATTCCAAGCATCTTGCTCGGACATGATCATCATTTAATCATTCTGCCTAGTAAAGGGAATTGAATCTTTCGCCAAGGATTCTGTGTTAGGGACCTCCTTTTCCCATATGAAGCCATGGATTGGGTCGAGCCTTACAGAACTCGTATCTATTTGGTCATTACAACCATCTTTAGCAAAAGAACATGGCACTATTTTTGCCAAGTTTTTTTCAAAGGTCTTTCCTGTTACATGATTAACTTTAGTAAGAAAGTAACTTTGATATGCCTCGACATTTTCAACCGAGCCATCATCCTTCCGTATTACAACTCTCTGGTGCAAAGATGAAGGAACAACACCTTTTACATGTATCCATTCTCTTCCTAAGAGCAAGTTTAAGTTTGCTTTTTGATATAGTAAATCCGCAAGTGCACGGTTTACCGATGTAGTAATAAAAAGAGTATCGTTCTGTTTTATCTTGGTTTTCGGGTGTCAAACATTGATTACGTTTGAACCTTTTTAACCTTTGATATCTCATTTTTTCTTGGGAAGGGAAAAATAAGAAAAACCCTTGAGAATCGAGGTCCGGGAGTTGTTTTCGCTACGGGAAGGTGTTAGGCACCCATAACGACTATAGTATCCTATAGGAACCGTCTTTACTTTCTACGCGCGCGCTTTATTTTTAAATGCTATTTGAAAGTGTTTATTTAAGCCTAAGAGTTTGCTAAGTGAAGAATTGGAGGGAGAAGAAGATGTTTGAATTTTGTTTTATTGGACTTGGAGAGGTTTTGGCCTCTTGCCTACATACCCTTTTAAGGGATCAAACTCCATGTAGTTCTCTTCAAAAAAATGTTTTTGTTTTTGTTGGTTGATTTTAAGTTTGAAAATTGGAATTTTGAAGAATGGAGATTGAGAGGCCTTAAAGGCATGAGATTTTAAGAAAAAGTGAGGTTTGATTAGTTATTTTGAAATAAAGTCAAGTATGATTAATTTTCATTGAAATTTGATTAAGAAAATAAAAGAGAAAATGCAAAGGAGTTTTGACTCCTATATCTTTTGGAAAAAGGTTTTCAAGTGATGTTGTTCAAGTTTTTTTGGAAAATTGATTTTTTCTAAGTGTAAATCCTAAGCATTCATCTAAACATGCAATCCTAAACATACATCTAAACATGCATAACCTAAGCATATATCTAAAGTAACCATATGAGGTGTGTGCTAGTGTCGGTGTGAGTGTTGGTGTACATATTTAGAGTCCATAGTCCATATTACATCATTTCCCTACATAAACACTACTTTGTGAGAACTTAGTCTCACATAAATGAATTAAAAGCAAAATAAAAGTAAAGAAGTAAGATGAGAAAGTGTGATGGAGAGTATGCTTATGATGTATGAAACATGAAACAAGAAAATGTTAGTAGCATAGGGTAATATCAAGGAAAATAAAGCAAGTAAAATATCATGACAAAAGCATGGAAAACTTTCACAAAATAAGGCCAAAAAAGTGCAAAATATAACTAAAATTTACTCATAATATGCAAGAATCCTATTGCCTAAAATTCTCACATTCTAATACATTTTTCAAAGGTTTAGAATCAGGTTTTAGAATGAGAATCAAGGCAACATGATGAACTTGACATTTATAAAGTAAACTAAGGCATTTTGGCATTTATTTATTCACAAATGTAACTTGTAATCTAAGCAATTAACCAAAAATCACACACATGCATCAAAGTCAAACACAAACAGTAGTAATAAACTCACAAAATCATATTATGTAAACCACGAACATTTATCAAGTCATTGGAATGGAATTTGAGCAATTTTTCATAGATTTTTATCATGAAAGTAAGTAATAAAGCAAAAAAATATATCAATATTTTTCATCTGGATTTTTAGTAAACAAAATGTATAAAAACATTACAAAAATGACAAGAAACACATACAAATTTTTATAGAATTTTTCCAGTAATTTTGAGCATGATCAGCGGTGTAAATAATGAAACAGTGTTAGGAAATAGCAAAAAATATAGCCAAAAACGCAGGAAACAAAGCTTGCAGGCCCAAGCCCAAGGTTAGACATGGGTATGGACTATCCATTGGCTTCACAGCCATTGGATTGATCCAGGTCCAAGCTTGACCTAGATCTAAAGGCTTGCAGACATGAGGCGCATGGTAACACAAGCAGGCACACAGGAACAAGTCATCAGGACCAAACACGTGGCAAGCCGGTGATCAGACGGTGGAAACGAAGGGAAAGCCGAGCCGGCTATGAACCAGACCGGTCCAGTGCTTATAAAAGCACAAGGACACCGGTTCAGTCCATTTCCTTCTCTTCTTTCTCTCTCTACGTTGTTGTTTAGTGAGAGAAGCTCTCACTTCTCTCTTCGTGAGCTTCATCTTCAACCTCTGGTTTTCTGGAAAAAATGAAGGACACCGATGAAGTTTTCGGCGACAGTTAGGTTTCCGGTGACGGAACCACCGCGTCGGAACTCCATACTTGAATGTTTTTGAAAGCTTTTTACACCGGTGTGTTCGTTTTTCCTTCCTGAGTTTGAAAATCTACTCCGTTTATTCTAAAACTCACTGAATCAGTGTAGATCTACATGTGAACCTTTCGGTTTTAATGTTTTTCAAAAGTTTTCTTCAAATCTTGTTCGATCTACACCGGTTTAATGATGAACACTACACATATTGTTGAAAACTGGAAAATAACAGTGAGTTTGAGGAATTACCTCTTTGAATTTTTGGAGATTCGAACGAAAGATCCAGAGAAAGCTTTTGAATCCAAAAATGAATTGGTGTTCTTCTTGTTCCTTTTCACCAGTTCAGAATTCACTTCGTTCTTTCTTCTTCTCTTCGTACGATCAAGTCTTCGTGATCGTGTTTGGATTCGTCACCGTAGGTGATGAATTCGCAAGGGAATTGCAAAGCGATGGTTCAGTGATGAGAATCCAGCAATGGATCGCTGAGAATCGTGAGGAATTTCATGAATTTGTCTTGAATTGTTGATCCTGGAAAATTAGGGTTTATATGTGATTTTGCGAATTTCTTGTGTTTTCTGTGAAATTGAAACGATTTTGATGATTGTGATGATTCTGTGATGTTGAATTTTGTGCGAATTGAAGTATTTGATGGAGAATTGAAAGGATTAGGGTTCGGAGAAGATGAAGTTCTGCGAAGTTCTTGATGAACTTCAAAGAAATTCTTCAGATCCTTGAACCTTGATCTAACCGTCAAGAGAGAGAAAATTGTGATGTGTTTGTGTGAGTTGGCAGAGAATGAATGGCATTGGTCTGTTGCATTGATGACACAGCCTTATATATGCTGACATGTGGACTTGCTGGCCAATTGAAACTGGACACGTAATCTTGGACTGATGATTTGGACAAAAGGACTTTGAGGACTTCTCTGCAATTTTTAAGAACTTGGGACTAATCTGCAATTATTTAGAAACAAAGGACCAAAATGCAAAAGACAAAAGGGACTAAAAAGCAAAAAACAGAATTATTAAAAAGGACCAAAATGGAAATAACTAAAATTGAATTAAAATTGAATTAAAAATGAATAAAATGGAAAAAACTTAGAGTGAAATGAAATAAAAAACACCAAAAGGACTAAAATGAACCAATTACTTAAATGAGGTACTTCAAAGTAACCTCTCTCTGCCAAAATTTCGTGTGAAAAGACCAAAATGCCCCTAGGGACTAAAACGACTCAAAATGACTCTGATGCAATTTTAAAGTGGTTTTTAACAGGGAATTAAAGCAAGAGTTTATACAAACTAAATGAAAAGACTCAGAGACAAGTTTTTTTTTTAGGGATTAAACAGAGTTCTAATACTGGAAATGACTAAAATGCCCCTAGGGGCTAAACTGACTCAAAATGACTTCAAATGCAATTTTTGAAATGGATTTTGATATGAGATTGAAACATGGACTTATACAAACCAATTGAAAAGACCCAACAATTTTCAAGGACTAAAATGAGTTTGAATGCAGGAAATGACTAAAATACCCTTTTCCATGAATTTTGCAAACAATATTGAAATAAAATGCAGAGAAAGATGCAATTGATCAGAGACAAATTCAAATGACTTGAAATGCAAGAAAAAGTTTTGGATGACTTGAAATGCAAGAAAACATGGACAAATACATAGTTGAAAAGATTTGTAAAGCTAAGTTGAGAGATAAAGCAGAGTAAAATGTCAGTGTAAACAATAGCAAATTGGCAATTCTTCAAGAATAATAGACATATATCAAAGATGAAAGAAAATTTTGAACAAGTATTTTTAGGTCCAAAATTAGGGTATAACAGCTGCCCCTATTTAAGTTTCTTTGTCCGGAGAGTCAAGAGACGAAGTCTTTGATTTGACGGGACGAAGATACTTAAATATTAACATTTGCACTGTTTTTGGACATAAAAATACGCTTCTCACATTTTCAAAAAAAACATGAATGCCATGCAACCTTTTGATTATGAATGCAAGACAAACAAATTGGAGTCTATAGAGCATGTCATATCACTGGGGATTTAGGTAGACATTGACAGGGTAGACAAACCAGGAAACAAAAGATAGGTACAAGCTGTTCTTTGGATCGAACTTGCCACTTGACCAAGAGATACAAACAAGAGATGGGTACAAGCTGTTCTTTGGATCGAACTTGCTACTTGACCGGGAATAGAAGTACAAGACAGGTACAAGCTGTTCTTTGGATCGAACTTGGCACTTGACCGGAGACATAGTCATATAGGAAGATACAAGCTGTTCTTTGAATCGAACTTGTCGCTTGATTGAAAACACAAACAGATAGGCAGGTACAAACTGTTCTTTGGATCGAACTTGCTATTTGACCTGGAGGCATACACAAAAGGATGATACAAGCTGTTCTTTGGATCGAACTTGCTGCTTGATCAATATCACAACATGTAGATAGGTGCAAACTGTTCTTTGGATCGAACTTGTCGTTTGACCGTTAACAAAACATAAGCAAGGGTACAAACTGTTCTTTGGATCGAACTTGTCGTTTGTCCGGAAGTATAGGCATATAAGCAGGTACAAGCTGTTCTTTGGATCGAACTAGCCACTTGACCCATAACAAGATACAAATTGGAAGTTTGATTTGAAAAGATACAAATTGAGAGTAAGTTGATATTGACTTGATTTGAAGATAGACATGACCATTTTGTTGGCCCAAAAGCAAATTGAGAGTGGATTAACATTGATTGAGGCATTTAATTGAATTGAAAGTTGACATTGAAAGAGACATTGAAAGTTGAAAATAAACAGAGACATAGACGTAGACATTGAATTGAGAGCTGAAATTGAATTGAATTGGAAATTGAGACTGAGTTGAGTTGGAAATTGAAATTGAGTTGAATTGGAATTGAGATTGAGTTGAGTTGGAAATTGAAATTGAGTTGGATTGAAAGTGGAGATTGAATTGAATTGAAAGTTGAAATTGGAAATGCAACGTATGTATGGTATAACAAGATTATCAAATGTATGAGCACATAGAATGCATGATTATGCATGTATGAATGCTTGAAATGCATGATTGGTTTGTAGTTTGACAGAGACGTTTCACAGAGACAGACGAAACATTGGAAGATTGGGCACGTAGTGGCTCGCCCTATAACATATTCACATGGAAATCCTCTTTGGAGAGACCGTCGTTGAAAGACGTATCAAAACCATGGCTGAGGGCAACAAAAACTTGTAGAGGAGGGACCTTTGGAAGATTCTTTGATACAGGTCGCCGTTGTTAGGCGTGTCAGTGCTGGGTAAATATTGGATATTCGCATCTGTGGTCAATGCTTTTATATCACTTTCATTCTTTCATTTTTCAATCCCATTTTTGCCTGAACCGCCCTTTCGGGTTTTCGATACACCGGGAATAAATTCTTTTCACTGCCCCATTTTTGCCTGAATTGCCTTCATAGGTTGTCAATCAGCGGGGTGCTCATTTTTGCCTAAGCCGCCCTTTCGGGTTTTCAACTTAGCGAGCTTTTATTTTCATTTTCATTTCATTTTTTTTTTTACTTTCATTCTGTTTTTTCATTCTTGCCATTGACCACAGATCATCTTGGGGAGTAACCTGCTCGTAACATGTATTGAAGTAGACATTAACACCCATTTATTCATGCATGTTTCACTGGAATGTACCCTATTACTCAGGTTTGCTTTCAAAATAGACAAAAAGATTTTTCAATTTTCAAAAATGTTTGTTTCAGACATTGACATTATCAAATAGAAAGGAAATATTTTGTATATAGCAAAAAATAGAAAGAAAAATGGAGTTTCAAACAATAGCATAGGCTCAAATTGATGTAGAAGAGTGAGAGTCAGCCAAAGGCATGACTCCACGGATTTACAATGCTTGGAAAATGGTAATTTTATTGGTTGGTGATACATTGAACACGATGACCGCTACATTTCATGGAAATTTTGAATTCACAAGTACAGAAGCTTCTGATGAAGACCATCATTGACAGCTGCAGATGCCCCAAGGGGTGATGGTGGTTTGCCAGATATAGTTACTTGTCTTCTATTATCAATCTCATTTTTGCATGAACCGCCCTTTCGGGTTTTCGGCTCATCGAGACGCTCATTCTTGCCTGAGTTGCTTACAATCTCAGCGAGCTTTTTCATATTCATTTTTTTGTCCCTAACTTTTGCCTGGATCGCCCTTTCGGGTTTTCGATCCACCGGGAAGCGCATTTTTGCCTAGGCCGCCCTTTCGGGTTTTCGACCTACCACGCTGTTCTTTTCTTTTTAGACAAGGTATTTCTTGACTATATCGGCATTTACAGGATTCGGAAGTTCAACACCATCCATGTGTGTAAGGATCAAAGCACCACCAGAGAAAGCCTTCTTGACAACATAAGGACCTTCATAGTTAGGTGTCCACTTGCCCCTTGGGTCGGGTTGCTGGCTTATCCTTCTTTTCAATACAAGTTCGCCTTCCTTGAATTCACGAGGTCAGACTTTCTTGTCAAAAGCATTCTTCATTCGCACTTGATACAACTGTCTGTGAGCCATAGCATCCATACGTTTCTCTTCAATCAAATTCAACTGATCGTACCGACTCTGACACCATTCAGCCTCAGTTAGTTTTGCTTCCATGATCACTCGAAGAGATGGAATCTCCACTTTCAGGGGGAGAACTGCTTCCATACCATACACCAAAGAGAAAGGAGTTGCCCCGGTTGAACTGCGCACTGTAGTACGGTAACCATGCAAGGCAAACGGTAGCATCTCATGCCAGTCTTTGTAAGTAGTGACCATCTTCTGAACAATCTTCTTGATATTCTTGTTAGCGGCCTCAACTGCACCATTCATCTGGGGCCTATAAGGAGAAGAGTTGTGATGTTCGATTTTGAATTCTTCACATAAAGCCTGCATCATGCTATTGTTCAGATTGGAACCATTGTCAGTGATGATCTTGTTAGGAACACCATATCGACAGATGATGTTATTCTTGATAAACTTCACTACCACTTGCTTGGTCACATTTGCATAGGAAGCAGATTCAACCCACTTGGTGAAGTAATCAATTGCCACTAGAATGAAACGATGTCCATTGGAAGCCTTTGGTTCAATTCTCCCGATCATGTCAATACCCCACATAGAGAAAGGCCATGGGGAAGAAATAACATTGAGGGCATGTGGAGGCACATGAATCTTGTCAGCATAAATTTGACACTTGTGGCACCTCTTGGCGTGCCTGTGGCAGTCACGCTCCATAGTTATCCAGTAATAGCCAGCTCTTAACAGTTTTCTTGACATGGTGTAACCTGTAGCATGGGTCCCAAAAGTACCATCATGTACATCATGCATCAATTTCTCAGCTTCCTATTCATCAACACATCTCAACAGGACCATGTCGTAATTCCTCTTGTATAGGATTTCTCCGTCCAGAAGGAACCTACTAGCCCATCTCCTCAAAGTCTTCTTATCCCTGTTGGAAGCACCAGGTGGATATTCATGATTCTGCAAGAACGGTTTGATGTTATAATACCGAGGTTTTCTATCATTCACACCTTCATCAGCTTGATCTGGCATATTTTCAATAACAAACACATGAGCGGGTCTATCAAGACGCTGCACTTTGATTACGGGCACATCATTCCAGTGGTTCACACGAAACATGGAAGACAAAGTAGCAAGAGCGTCAGCCATCTGGTTTTCATCCCGAGGGATATGGTGCAGCTCAACCTTGGTAAAGTATGTGGACAGACGTCTTGCATAGTCACGGTAAGGGATCAGCTTCTCATGATGAGTCTCCCATTCACCCTTTATCTGATTAATAACAAGTGCGGAATCTCCATAGATGTCAAGGTGCTTAATTCTCATATCAATGGCTTCTTCAATGCCCAAGATGCATGCTTCATATTCAGCTATGTTGTTCGTGCATTCAAAAGTTATTCGTGCAGTGAAAGGAATGTGGTGCCCCTGCGGAGTTACAATAATGGCCCCAATCCCTTTACCATAAGCATTGACAGCACCATCAAATACTAATCCCCACTTGCTATTGGGATCTGGCCCCTCATTGATCAATGGCTCTTCACAGTCTTTTGCTTTCAGATACATAATCTCTTCATCAGGGAAATCAAACTTAATTGGCTGGTAATCATCAAGAGGTTGACAAGCAAGATGCTCGGCAAGGATACTTCCTTTGATTGCTTTCTGAGCTTTGTACATAATATCATATTCAGACAACAACATTTGCCAACGTGCAATCTTTCCAGTAACAGCAGGCTTCTCAAAGATGTACTTGATTGGATCCATTCGGGATATCAACCAAGTTGTATGATTCACCATATAATGACGCAGGCGTTTGGCAGCCCAAGCTAAAGCACAACAAGTCTTTTCAAGTATTGTATACCGAGTCTCACAGTCAGTGAATTTCTTGCTCAGATAGTAGATAGCGTGTTCTTTCTTTCCAGTCTCGTCTTGTTGACCGAGAACACAACCTACGGAATCATCTAACACTGACAGGTACATAATCAAAGGCCTTCCTTCCACTGGCGGGACAAGGATAGGTGGTTCCAACAAGTATTCTTTAACGCTATCAAAAGCTTCTTGGTATTCATCATTCCATACAACAGGCTGATTCATTCTGAGCAATTTGAAAATTGGTCCGCAGGTAGTAGTCATGTGAGATATGAATCTTGAAATATAATTCAAACGCCCGAGGAAACCTTTGACCTGCTTTTCAGTTTGAGGGGCCGGCATCTCTTTGATGGCTCGGACTTTGTCAGGATCCTTTTCAATGCCTCTTTGGCTGACAATGAAGCCTAGCAACTTTTCAGATCTTACACCAAATGTGCACTTGTTAGGATTCAACCGCAGCTTGTACTTTCTTAGTCTTTCAAACATCTTTTTCAAATACACCACATGCTGCTCTTCATCACTTGATTTCACAATCATATCATCAACATATACTTCAATTTCTTTGTGAATCATATCATGAAATAGAGTTGTCATACCCCTTTGATAGGTAGCACCAGCATTTATCAAGCCAAACGGCATCACTTTATAACGGAACGTTCCCCATGGAGTGATGAAGGACGTCTTTTCTCTATCTTCAGGAGACATCTGTATTTGGTTATAGCCAGAGAAACCATCCATAAAGGAGAACACCTTGGATTGAGCAGTACTGTCAACGAGCACATCAATATGAGGCAATGGGAAGTTATCTTTTGGACTGGCTTTGTTCAGATCTCTATAATCGACGCACATTCAAACTTTCCCATCTTTCATCGGTACTGGTACAATGTTTGCAATCCACTCAGGATATTCAGCTGTCATGAGAAAACCCGCATCAATTTGCTTCTGCACCTCAGCCTTGATC
Source organism: Medicago sativa (assembly GCF_051527215.1). NCBI lineage: Eukaryota > Viridiplantae > Streptophyta > Magnoliopsida > Fabales > Fabaceae > Medicago > Medicago sativa. The sequence continues at coordinate 48,138,055 of NC_140750.1, forward strand.
TTAAGAGCCATGTCTGGACGAGACCTTCTTAATTTCTGTTTGACAGGAGGACATTCAGGTTTTTTCGGTATCCGATGTTCCACAATCTTGGGATCTAGACCCGGCATATCTTCATAGGACCATGCAAAGACATCTGGATAATCATGGAGAAGCTGAGTAATCTTCTGTTTCACCTCAGGCTCAAGTGCAGCACCAATCTTTATCTCTCGCTTGTTCTCTTCAGTACCCAGGTTGATGAGCTCAATCTCTTCCTGGTGAGGCTGAATGGCTCTTCTTTCTTGCTCAAGCAGTCGAGTGATCTCATATGGTATCTCTTCATCATCTTCCTCATATTCAGCTTCATACACAGGGAATTCAAAATTTGGAGGAACCATAGGGTCACTGTGTTCAACTGGTTTATTGTGGTTCAATCTGCATAATATGATTGGGATGATTTTTAGATAAATGTTTTTCATGCAGATTTTTGAAATTAATAAGAAAATACGGATGTTTTGGTTTTTTCTGGCATTACCATTATTTCCAAGAAAAAGGCACTAAAAAGTATAAAAACAAAGAGTCGCGAAAAAGACGACAACTTTTATTGATAACGGCAATGCCGAAACAAACATGCCCTTACAAGGATATCACTTTCGCCTTGGGCAGAGCGAAAGGATTGTTATTTTGAAAACAAACAAAAAAAAACATGAGCAACAAGACACGTTACATGGAAGCATGCATGACTAAAGGAACATCAATGGCCTCCCAATTTCTCACGGTGCCTCCTGGTACCACAAACGTAGGCATGCAGCTACTTTCAGCAGCATCTTCAGCAATAGCATTGATAAACCCAGCACTGTAGAAAGTTCCTGTTGAAATACCCGAGGTCGGGGAGAACCCAAGGCCTTCTTTGCGCTTGTTTTCCAAAATCTGTATCACTTTGCCCCAGCCAGCAGCTTGCCCTTCTTGAACGGCTTTCTGGGCGTCTTTCAATGAGGCCATAGTAGCACTAGCTCTCCGGGGTTCTGCACCTTCAACAGTCAAGCCTTGAAATGACGTCCCTTCAGCGGACCCCGCTTCTACACAAGAGAAAGATGACACTTGGCTAACCAGATACGCTTCTTCACCATGTACAGTGACAAGCTTACCATTCCTCACAAACTTGAGTTTCTGATGTAGAGTAGAGGTTACTGCCCCAGCATCGTGAATCCATGGTCTTCCGAGGAGACAACTGTAGAAAGCATTGATATCCATGACCTGGAAAGTGATCTGAAATGTCTCAGGACCAATGGTAATTGGTAGATCTACCTCCCCAAGAACATCCTTGCGAGATCCGTCGAAAGCCTTAACTAAATAGCTACTTCCCCTTAGAGAGAGTCCATGATGACTCAACTGTCTCAGTGTAGACTCAGGCATTACATTTAAGGACGATCCAGTGTCCACCAGCACATTGGATATCATGTCAGACTTACAGTGTACTGAGATATGCAAAGCTAAGTTGTGGTATTTCCCTGCTTCGGGGAGCTCATCATCACCAAATCCCAAGTTATTGCAAGCAGTAATGTTACCCACTATTCCATTGAACTGATCCACGGAGACTTCATGATCAACATAGGCCTGTTCCAGTACCTTCATTAACACTTTCCTGTGCGCTTCTGAGCTCAAGAGCAGAGACAAGATGGATATCTTTGACGGAGTTTGCAGCAGTTGGTCTACAATCTTATAATCGCTCTTTTTAATAAGCCTCAGAATTTCGTCCATATTAGATTCTTCAATGAACTGGCCTGATGGGCCGCCGTTCTTGTCAATAGGAGGAGCAACTGGTGGAGTTATTGTAGCAACATGTGTAACCATCTTCTTTTGGAACAAGGGTGGACGGACTTTTCCGCTTCTCAGAGCTGTAATTTCTCCGGCGACGTTATCAACTGTAGCTGGGGATACCAGAGGTACTTCCACCCCGTTCTCAATCATAGTTGCATCATACTTGTAAGGGATTGCCTTCGTAGAGGCATAAGACACCGGGCCAGGTAGCCTGATCACCAAAGGTTCAACATTCCTTGTCTGAGATGCCCTTTCAGCCGGAGAATCATGAAACACTGGCACAATCACGCAAACATCACTGGCAATCAAGTGCTTGTCATCCATCAGGCTCTGTATATCATCTTGCACCACACCGCAACCCATAGGATTTTGAAGACATTCTGAACAAGAAGCATGATCGTGATTAAACAAAGAAGCTTGGCAAAGCTTGACATGTAGCAGTATCAAAGGAGTAGCAACATTAGGGACATCTAAAGTGGGAGCCTCTCTAGGAACACGAACTCCTTCGAAAGCCTCGATCATGTTAACAGCAGCATGGTTTGGAAGTGGGTTGTCAAGAACATGAGGAACACTATTTTCAAAAGTCAACCGTCCTCGGTCTATCAGGTCTTTCACCACATATTTCAGAGCATAGAAACCCTCAACATCGTGGCCCTGAGCGCCCTGATGGAATTCACATGTGAGGTCCTGTCGGAACCTGGGAGGCAACGGTGTAGGCGGAGGCTTGCCTGGTCTGGTGACGCAGTGGCCTTTGGCGATTAGGGTTGGGAGCAGATCAACATACTGCACAGGTGCTTTAGAATGGGGAACAAAAGCTTTCCCTCGACCATTCTTATAAAAATAATTAGTGGTCGAAGAGTTATTGATGAAAGGAATATAATTCTTAGTAAAAGAGAACTTTTGTCTATGATCTGCAGACCGTTTTCCTATTTTCTTGGATTTTGTAATAAAACCCTGAAGGCTTTTGGTAGCCACTTTGTTGAACACAAAGCTACACATGGGGCACAGCATGAGCTCAGAGTTTTTTAACCTGCACCGATCGAGAAAATTGACTAGTTCCTCTTCAGCCATGGGATAGGCCACTCTCGCCTTCTCGTCAAACTGAGATTCTGCGATGACTTCGTTGGCACTTTTGGGGCCTCCATAAGCTTCTACTATCTGGTATTCAACAACATCAACTTTTGCTTCAACAGATATCTTTTCGACAGCGTCCATAATGGCTTCCACTACGTTACAACTTGCAACTTCAGTGTACATTGCATCGACGGGTCGTAAATGTGAGGTCTTATGTCCCAAGTCCCTGAAAAGTACACAATGTGAGATCTTATGTCCCAAAAAATTATGACACTTACAAAACCCTCTCTTTTTACGATGCTCTAGTGGTGGAATTTTTAGACTGTTGGGTACCGCCACTTGACCATCAGCAACTAAGAGATCAAAAATCTAATCGCATTTGGTTACGTCGAACGTATAAATTTTGGGAGTGCACTTATCATTTTGTGTCTCGACGAGATTTTTCCCATCCGACGGCCTCAACATTTTGCATGTATAAGGAGGCCCGTGTTTCAGTTCAGCAACATTAACCTCACCGTCTTTGACATCTTCATAAGCTATGTCGAATTCTTGATCACTTTCATTTGTGTCTATGTAAGCAACCTTTTCTCTTCTATATTTGTGAGTTTTGGCTTTTTTAGCCCTCAGTCTTTTGACCTGTTGAACTCTATCGGCCAATTAGGCTTGCCGCGTCATTTTTCAGAGGTCAAGCTATTTGATTAGCTTTTGACTCACTTTTTTATTTCACGACTGAGCATTTAATTTTTTTTAAGAAAAGGGGAAAAAAGTTCAAACCACCCCATATTGAAAAGATTAAGGGCTCGGGGGTTGGTTATATTTAGGGAAGGTATTAGCACCCTAAATATTCGTAGTACTCTACGAGAACCTCTTGATTTTATTTAACTTTTTGTGCTTAAACTTGCTTGCTTTTTTTAAAAGAATTTAGAAAATGGAATTAAAGGGGTAGTGATTAATTAAAAGAAAGAAAGAATGGTTTTTTATTTACACTAGATTTTGGACCCGTGCGATGCACGGGAAGTTGATTATCTCATTGACAAATAAATGTGATAGTTGATCATGAAAAGGATAATAGTTGTTGTTGAGCATGAGTTAATGCTTCGAAAAGATGATGACAACAACAACAACAACAACAACCAAACATTATCCCATTAGGTGGGCTTGACTACACGGATTGAAGTAAGTCATATTGTTCTATCATAAACCATATTTAAATTCAACTCCTTAATCTATAAACCTTTCATGATAGTTTCTCTTATAGTTCTTCTAGGTCTTCCTATACCTCTTGTAATATGACTATACTTTATTTGATCTACTCTTCTTACTATAGAATCTACAGGTTTTCTCTATACATGTCCAAACTACCTAAACCTATTTTCCACAATATTTATACTATAGGTGCTACCCCAACTATCCCTACAATGTTGCCATTTCCACACACTTACTTTATTCTCGTGTTGGTTCTTAACCGCCAATATTTTGTTCCATAAAACATCTTTGTTCTGACAACTGTCTGGTATTTTTTCATTTCAACTTAAACGACACGTTTGTATAACAAAAAACACATGAGGCTCTTCTACATTTCAACCATCCAACTTGAATACAATGAATTACATCTGATTTTATTTCTCCATTATTTTGTACTATGAACCCAAGATTTTTTTGTTGAAAGAATAAACCCAAGATATCTAAACTGTGTAACTTCTATCATATGATCTCCAAAAAAGTCTTACGCTTCTAAGACTTGACTCCAGGTCTCCTACATCCCATTCAATTCCTGCCTCGACTCTCCAACTAAGACTACATCATCTACGAAACCCATACATCTTAGTGCTAGCTATTGAATGTGTTTTATAAGTACATCCAAAACTAATGTAAAAAGATAAGGGATTAAGGTTGACCCTTGGTCCAATCCTTGTTATGAAAAAAAAAATCACTGATAATAGTTCCAATAGACAAATCCTAAAACCCCCGAAGTAATTTAGACTTCAAGAACATTTTTGGGTCCAAAAAGATGTCTAAAAGACTTCAGAACTTTTATAAATAAGATAAGATATGTGAATTATAAAGAAACAACAAAAAATTAGAAAAGAACTGCGGATCAACTTTTTCGGCTGCAAAAAGTTGTCTAAGAGACTTAAGACCTTTTATAAATAAGATAAGATACTCGATCATTTTCTAAAAATATAAAGAAACAACAAAAAAATTAAGAAGGAAATGTGCAACAACTTTTTTGGCTACAAAAAGTTGTCTAAGAGACTTAAGACCTTTTATAAATAAGATACGATACATGATCATTTTGCTAAAAATATAAATAAACAGCAAAAAAAATAGGAAGGAAAGTGCAACAACTTTTTCGGCTCCATAAAGTTGTCTAAGAGACTTAAGACCTTTTATAACTAAGATAAGATACAAGATCATTTTCTAAAAATATAAAGAAACAACAAAAAATTAGGAAGGAAAAGTGCAACAATATTTTTTGCTCCAAAAAGTTGTTCAAAAGACTTAAGACCTTTTATAAATAAGATACACGATCATTTTCTAAAAATATAAATAAACAGCAAAAAATTAGGAATGAAAAGTGCAACAACATTTTTGGCTCCAAAAGGTTGTCCAAAAGACTTAAGACCTTTTATAAATAAGATTTTTTATTGATTTGGAAGGACATGGTCCTTTGCCTACGTACCCGTTTAGGGATCAAAACCTCGTAGTTCGGGGTAGAAATCGACGTTTGATTTGTTTTTGTGTTTTTTATTAGTTTTGAAAAAGTTTTAAAACAAAAAGCCAAGTGGCAAATAAGAATTGTTTTGTATTTTTTATATTGAAAGAAAAATGACTCAAAGTAGAATTAAAATTGATTTTAAATTTGATTAAGAAAGAAAATAAAAAGAACGATCACTTGATTGAAAATCAAGATTTATTATGAAAATATTTTTGTGTATTTTGGTATTTGCATGTTTTTGTTGTTTTTGAATGATGAATGAAAATTAAACTAACGGAGCAATAAAAAATAAAAGCGTGAGAATTTTGTAATGACGTTGAATCACCACAAAATCTCCTAACCTAAATCTAATTTTTTGTATTTTTCAATATATATAAAGCACAAAAAAAAGGACACAGACACGCACGCTTTTCGCATTTATATTTGTACAATTGACCTAGATACATTCTAATTCTGTGCAGCAAAATAAATTACAAAATTTTAATATGCATATGATAATAGTAACTAATAAAATGTGATGCAAAATAAAATAAAAAATGCATGGAGGGCATAAAGTAAAATAGAATAGAAAATAAAAGGAAAGGGTGTAGGCAGTAATATGGGGGGTGCAGAATTAAAGAAAAGATTAAATTGGGCTTAAAACAGGCTGAAGGGCATATGGGCCTTAGGAGGGTGGATCAAGGCCGTTTGGCGGGGGAAGATAAGGAGGCGGCCAACGATTGGTTTTCTGAAGGGGTGGTGAGGGTGGTTGGGGACGGGCGCTCGACTCATTTTTGGCATGACCCGTGGTGTGGGCCGACTATCCTCAGAGTTAGGTTTAGAAGGTTGTTTCATCTCTCCCTACAGGTAGACGGCAAAGTGGGGGAGTTAGGTCACTGGGAGGGGGGTACTTGGGTTTGGGATCTTTCCTGGAGGAGACCCCTCTTCGTCTGGGAATTGGACCTCTTTGCTGAGCTTCTCGTGGTAGCGGCTAGATTCCCGACAGTTGTGCGGGAGGATAGGTGGTCTTGGGCTAGTAATCCTGATGGTCGTTATTCGGTGAAGTCGGCTTACTCTAATCTTATTCAGGGTCTTCCGGTGGACGGCGCCCCTGAGGGGGTGGTTTTGCACGCGGTCTCCTCGGTTTGGAAATCCTTGGCTCCGTCAAAGGTGATTGTTTTCTCGTGGCAGCTTCTCCTAGATAGGATCCCGTCTCGTCGTAATCTCTCTAGGCGTAGTGTGCCGCTTCCTATCGGTGGGGTGGGGTGTGCTTTCTGCGACTGTCCGTCTGAGTCTGCGGTGCATCTGTTCCTTTCCTGTCCTGCCTTCTTTCCAGTTTGGTACCAAGTTTCTAGGTGGCTGGGTTGGGAGTTTGTGTCGCCTCTGGGGCTACCCCAGCAGTTTCAGGCGTTTACTGGGTTAGGAGGGGGGAGGAAAGTTAGGTTAGGTCTGCTTCTTGTTTGGCATGCTATTATTTGGACCATTTGGGCATCCCGGAACGATCGGATTTTTGCTGGTGGTTTACTCCGTGAGGAGCCTGTGGTGGATAGAGTTAAACTCTTAGCTTGGAAGTGGTTCCAGGCTAAGTGCCCTGCTAGTCCCTGTTCTCTCTTTGAGTGGGAGGTGCAGCCCATCCTGTGTTTGAGTCGGTAGGGTTTTGTGGTGGTTGGTTGCTTGGGGCTGCCGATTGGGTTGGGTGGGGTTGTATCTCCCCTTCCTTTCTGGTGTGGCCTTGGGCTCTTTCTTGCTGTTCTTTGTGCTTACAGGTGTTTGCTTGGCTTGCTGCTTTGGTGGGCGCTTGGCTTTTGGTGTTTTTGGTCCTTTTGGTGCTTTTATTATTTTTGGGGCTTTCTCCCTGTGGGTTCGGCCTGGCCCCGCCTGTGGGGTTTTGCGCTGTTGCCTTTGTGGAGGTTGGGTGTAGAGTCATTTGTTGGCTCCCCTTGTGTATATTGTTACATTCTATTGCGGTTGTTTCTATCGCTTTATATATATATATTGCCATTCAAAAAACAAAAAAAAATCTAAATCAGGTGGCCAAGGAGGTGAGGGTGCACGTTATGGCGTGAACCCACACACACCAGATCCAGAGACGCCTATAAATAGGCTATGGTTTGCAAAAACTTCATTTTTCAAGTTAATTTCTCTCTCTTCCTCCCTTCTCTCACTGAAATCGCTTTCTCCTCTCCCTACTCATCTTCCCCGATGGAAAAGGCGGCGGCAGGTAAGTTTTCCAGCGGTGGTTGGCAGGTAAGTTTCCTTTTTTTTTAATTTTTTCGAATCCGATTTCCTCCCTCTCTTCTTCTTTTTTTCGATTTTTTTTTATGTTAAACAAAACAAAAAATAAAATAAAATCCTAAATCTAAAACTACCTTTTGAAAATGGATCGGTTTAGAGGCTTTGAGTTTGTTGTGTTGGCTGGAAGATATGGGTCGATGATGATGTTGGTTTGATGCTAGGTTCGGTTTTGTTGAGGTTTATGTTGTGTGGTTTTTTGTTTTTGTCGATGCAGGTTCCTGATGTTGAGATGTTGTGTTAATTTCGATTGCAGATTGTTGATAGGAAATTGGGTTTTGAGAATCTGTATTTGGATGTGTTGTGTGTTTGGCTGTGTAAAATTGTTTGTGTTGAATGGTTCACCGACTTCACGACTGTGATTTGTGTTTAGATTGAATTTTTTTGCAGGTTGTGATTTGGTTTTTTGTAGGTTATTAGTATTGAAAAACGGTTGTATAAAATTAGGGTTCTTTCTGGTGTCCTTTCTGTCTGACGTTTGTGCAGGTTATATAGCATTAGGGTTGTGTTGAAGATGGAAAGAACTTCTCCAGGAAGTAAGCGTTTGACCCTGATCTCATACCTTGGATTGTGGCGAACCTTGGAGACAAAAGAACAGACCTTGGAAATTTTTTTTGACACTATTGGACAAGTTGTTTTTTGGATAATTTTTGGACAATACGTAAAAAAAAACTAAAATAGAAAGTAATAAAATAAATAAGACTAAATAAAAATAAAATTTAAAATTAAAATTGAAATTAAAAATGGAAATTAAAATTAAAAGAAAAATTAAAAGATGGAAATTAATTAAAAGACTAAAAGATAAAAATAAAATAAAAATAGAGAGAAGAGGGCCCGACTCAGAACCAAAAAAACGCTCAATTTTTCATTGAAAAGTCAAGTGAACATGGGATGTTAGGTCAAAAATTGGGGTATGACAGATGCACCTATTTAAGTTTCATCGTCTGGAGATTTGAAGATGGAATCTTTGATTCGATCGGACCGAAGAGACTTAAATAAAAAGTACACCAATTTTGGACCTCAGATGCTATTTATGCTCGTGAAATGCTTGTATGAATGCAGGACGACAAAGATGACTTGACTGGGAATAGCAACAACAACGGGATACCCAAATTCGTTGAAGAAAAGGGGTCCGACTCCGCTAGGGGGTAATGTAGTTTCACTGGGGAAAAGATTGTATACTACCGTATTGGTTTGGGACGATAGCTTAATGAAGACTAAACTTTTTAGCGACATCTCTTTAACAGTTATGTTGGGGATGACACTTTTGATAAAAGGGTTCAAGTTGTCCTTTTGTTGGAACTAGCCACTTGAAATTGATTAGCGACTTCTCTGGAATAGAAAAACTGGGGACGACACCATTGAAATTGACTTGATTAGTGACACCTCTAGAACAGCTATGCTGGGGATGACACCATTGAAATTGACTTGATTTGTGACATCACTTGAACAGCTACGCTGGGGATGACACCATTGAAATTGACTTGATTAGTGATATCACTTGAACAGCTATGCTGGGGATGCCACTTTTGAAATTGACTTGATTAGTGACATCACTTGAACAGCAACGCTGGGGATGCCACTTTTGAAATTGACTTGATTAGTGACATCACTTGAACAGCTACGCTGGGGATGACACCATTGAAATTGACTTGATTAGTGACGTCACTTGAATAGCTAAGCTGGAGATGACACTTTGGAAATTGAAATTGATTAGTGACATCACTGGAACAGCTAAGCTGGGGATGACACTTTTGAAATTGAAATTGATTAGTGACATCACTTGAACAACTATGCTGGGGATGACACCATTGACATTGACTTGATTAGTGACATCACTTGAACAGCTAAGCTAGGGATGACACCATTGAAATTGAAATTGATTAGTGACATCACTAGAACAGCTAAGCTGGGGATGACTCTTTTGAAATTGACTTGATTAGTAACATCACTTGAACAACTACGATGGGGATGACACCATTGAAATTGACTTGATTAGTGACATGACTTGAACAGATAAGCTGGGGATGACACTTTTGAAATTGAAATTGATTAGTGACATCACTTGAACAACTATGTTGGGGATGACACCATTGAAATTAACTTGATTAGTGACATCACTTGAACAACTAAGCTGGGGATGACACTTTTGAAATTGAAATTGATTAGTTACATCACTAGAATAGCTAAGCTAGGGATGACACTTTTGAAATTGAAATTGATTAATGCCATCACTGGAATAGCTAAGCTGGGAATGACACTTTTGAAATTGAAATTGATTAGTGACATCACTGGAACAGCTAAGCTGGGGATGCCACCATTTGAAATAAACGACAATTGCCAACTGTTCATTTACAGAACTTGCCGCTTGGCACAATGATAAGTGAGGACCAGACTGAAGGGACAAAACAAAGTTCTAGATGACAAACGCAACCTTGCATGAATGATGTTGTGTATATGTTGTGTATGAATGAAAGTAATAATGCACGAATGTATGAATGGATGTTTGGATGTATGAGTGTATAGACTGGATTGTGATAGGTGAACTCGATGAAACGAGACAAGGACAGGTAAGATGGGAAGCGGATTGACGTTGCAGTACAAACACTTGGAAAACTTCCTTGGAGATGATATTATTGTGAATAAATCGAGCCGTTGACGGGGTGACACCTGGCACAAGGTAGCAGCTGATTCCCCTGGGGTTAAAGCCCATTGTTGACCAGAAGTCTGGGAGAAGTCGCCATTTGTAAACCGGCACAGAGTGCTCTTCCACTGCCTCATCAATTTTTTTTTCTTTTTGAAAATCCCTAACTTTTGCCTGGACCGCCCTATTCGGTTTTCAGTCCACCGGGAATATATTCCTTTTTTGTGCCCCTAATATTTGCCTGGACCGCCCTTTCGGGTTTTCAGTCCACCGGGACGCTCTCTATTGCCTAAGCCGCCTTCTCAGGTTTTTAGCTTAGCGAGCTCTTTTTTGTATATTTTTTTATGGACCGTGACAGCATCTTGTTCGAAGCAGAGGTCCTCTCCATAGTGCTTAGCCATGTTTCTCTTCCAGAATGTAACCGTTCTCGAGGCGGATGTTGATGTACGCTTCATCTACTCACAAGTTCAAAGAGAGTGTGTTTGTTGTTTACACTTTTCAAAAGATGTAAAAAAAGTTTTGTATTTTGAAAAAAAATTGCTTCAAGTATTGTCATCGAAAATAGAAGAAATTTTGCAAATAGAATAAATGAAAGTTCCAAATAAATGGGCACAGGCTCTAATTTGATGAATTGAGTGGTGGCCTACCAATGGCGTGGCTCCACGGATCTTTGAAAATTTTGGAAAATGGTAAATATATGGGAAAGGTACATTGAACACAATAACTGTTATTCTCCCTAACAACTTTGAATGCCCTTGTTCTTAGTCTTTGATTTGCAAATGCTTCGAATCGGAGGTCTTTTGATAGCTGGATGCCCCAAGTGGACTGTGTTAACTGATGCAGTTACTTGTCATGATCCTTAAATTTTGCATAGATTGCCTTTTCAGGTTTTCAATCTATCAGGATAATCATTTTTGTTCATGTCTCTAATTTTTGCCTGGACCGCCCTTTTTGGGTTTTCAGTCCACCGAGACGCTCATCTTTGCCTAAGCCGCCTTTTCAGGTTTGCCACTTATCGAGCTCTTATTATTGACAGAGTATTTCTTGACTCCACCGGCATTCATAGGACGTGCGAGTTTGTCACCATCCATAGCTGTAAGAGTCATTGCATGTGAGCCTTCATAGTTAGGCGTGCACTTGCCCCTGGAGTCTAGTTAGAAAGATAGTACCTTTTTGGGCACAATGTCTCCTTCTTTAAATTCATGAGGACGAACCTTCTTGTTGGAAGTTTGTTTCAACCTCTTTTAATATAGTTGTATAAGGTTGTCATGTATTTTAAGTTCCATCAAGCTTGGACTTTAGCAGAACTCATATTTACGGGACTTTCGACCTCCACGGGAAGCATGGCCTCCATGTTGTATACTGAAGAAAAAGGGGGTTGCCCCTGCTGAAGTGTGTACTTGGAGTACAATACTCATGAAGTGTAGACGATAGCATCTCAGGACAGTCTTTGTAAGCGACTGCCATCTTTTGGACAATCTTCTTGATTTTTGTTTGCAACTTCGACGGCTAAGATGCCCCAGTATGCAAGAGATCTTGTCGGGAGTCTCTTCATTCTCCTCTTCTTCAGTTTCAGACAAAGGGAACTCAAAGTTGGAAGAGAGTGCATGGTTAATGTGTTCAATGGGTTTTATCAATGCTTAATCTGCACATATGATTGATTTTAGAAAGTGAGTGTATGCAAACATTTGGAAAAGATTATTCATTTAGGTTCTTTGTATTACCATTTTTGGAAAAACACAAAATAAAACAAAGTCGAGATCAAAACGACCTTTTTATTAATGATGACAATACTTAAAGCAAAAAGCCCTACACAAGTTCACTTTCATCTCGGGCGGGACGAAAGGATTTTTTTGAAAAAACAGCAAACAAACAAAACAAACACATTATTTAAACTATTAAGTAGTAGAAGGAACATCAAAAGCGACCCAATTACGGCTATCCACTCAATGTGTCACAATACTAGGTAATATAATCTGACAGTGGATTAACTTGCACGTCCGAATTCAATTTTTGAAAAGCAAGATATTGGCTTCAATCAGCTTCTGGACCTCAATCTTCAAAGAGAAATAGTGCTCGATGTCATGGCTGGGTGCTCCTTGATGGAAGGCACAGGAGAGGTCAGATTGATCCCAAACCGACAAATCGTTAGGCACCCGAGGAGGCGTTCTAGTTTGGACAAGGTTCTCCTGGAGCAATATGGGAAGCGGCTCCACATATGTCATTGGGATTGGGTCAAACTGCATCCTTGGAGCCTGTTGTCAAGGCTGCTATTGATGTTGGTGTTCTGGCCCTTACTGGAACTGCGGCTGATCCTACGAAGCTACAAGTGAAACCACAGGGTACTTAGTCTCTCTAACTCAGCCTAGAGTGTTATGATCTCTTGTTCAAACTGATATGTTCTCTCTTTTTGTTTGCACAAGTGTTGTAGGTGCGATTTGGGTTTGGACGAGGAAAGTCGGACCACTTTTGAAACGAGTGTTGGTGTAAGCCCTAGAGGCCAATAGTTTATGTTAAACATTATCTTATGTATCATGACTTTTATTATTGAATAATATATGGCACTCTTTATTATATTTGTGTAATGATAATAAAGTCCTTAGAATAGATAGTTCGTGTAATAATATATTAAGTGTGACTTAATCATGAGATTACATTATCATGAAGAACGCTATTCTTAAATGTATCCATAGTCAAAGCTTTAATATGAATAAAGGATAATAATAAAACGTCGAGACTATTATGTACGTATGGGTCATAGATATGAGATATTAAGTCTATACATAGGTATAAATATTAGGAGTAATATTTATACTGGATTGACCCACCGTGAGAATACTACATAGTAAGTTATGCAATTGTCATAAGATATTCTCACAGTGATAATAGTGTATATCTCTCTTAGACCTGAAACCACTATGATCCCTAGATGTGGACTCAAGTGCTTTGTTGCCATTCTAACGTTCTCTGTAAAAGGATAACCATAACGTTGGTTGATGGGTACTTGATGAAGCATGCTGAGGGACATGAGTGTCCTAGATGGGATTTGTCCCTCCTCATAAACAGGAGATATATCTTTAGGCCTCTTGATGAAATATGACTGTAAAACTGCATGGCCATGCCGAACTAAGTCAATATAAGATATTGGACTTTTTTGTTATTCAGTATATTTTGGAATCAAGAAATATAAATATTGATCTATACAAGGGTGACAATATCTATGCCTTGGGATCAATAAAGATATCGAGACAAAGGAGTAATTGTACACATGAGTATTATCATGGAAAGGTTTCGTCAGATCACTTGACATTCTTGTCACTTGGGTAGCAATGATGTGTTACTAGATACCGCTCATTGTTTATGATATTAAATATTAGATTTAATATTATTGCCAACGTGACTAGAACCTATAGGGTCACACACAAAGAACAGTCAAAAGAGAAATATATAAGTATGACTTATATAAGAGGTGCGTTTAGTAAATAATGCTAATTAGTTAGCAAAATTACTAAACTCGTTGTTGGGCTTACTGAAGCCCAATAGTGGCTTCTGACTTGCAGAGCACACTAGAAGTTCTATAAATAGAACTCTAGTGCTGAAGTTTTTGGTTACACGTTTTGGAGCAACCCTTCTTCTCTGCACTTCCCATTCATTGGCTAGCACCGAGTTTTGGAGGAGCACTATTCGTGTAGACTTGCTAGAGGCTTTGCTGCTTGCTGCTTGCTTAGCTGTGATCGAGATTCCAGTTTCCAGTTTCCAACGTTCAGATTCCAAACTTCGAGGTAACAATCGAATCACTGATTCATGTTTGAATTTTGTAATGATCCCAGGAAAGAAAATCGAAATTATTCCGCTGCTTCTACTCCTTTCTTCCATTAGATTTTCCTTCAACGAGTTGACCTTTATTGAGGAAAACAATGTGTGAGACATGGACTTGAAACTATGAATACAAAATGATGCATGATGTGTATGCAAAAATGGACAATTTTTTTTTTATCGAAGGATTTGTCAAAGTAATTGTAAACATCATAAGGAACATTGTTTCACTTGATAATTGAAAATATTACAAACAGTTCCTTTTTAAGAACAAAAGCAAAGCCAAGGAAAAAGACCCTAACAAACCTAAGGTCTAATTAAGACTTTTGAAGATGTGTTTATTGTGTCCCTCTTTACGAGGTCCATACCTTTGATATTTACAAGACGACTTATCTAAGTCCTTCGATGTTTTAATGAGAAGAAAGTTTTTTTTTTTTTTCTGAATGAATGCATGTATGCATAATTTATGTTACACAAACAGTGAAAACATGGTGAGGTTAAATTCCATGATGTTGGAGCTTAGGGGTAACAACGCCATTTGGTAAGGACTATGTTTTCATTTGCACTTGAAACAAGGGTTCTACCAAGTTCCCAAAGTTCTCAACCACTTCCGAATATTATCGGATTAGCGGAACCACCGTCTAATCTGCGTAGGGTGATCATATGTCGAATTTTAATTTAATTTATTTAATTATAAGGTATAATTAATAATAATAAAAGTGTGTTTGTTATTATTGTCATGTGAATGATTATGGCCTTAGTCCTTTTTATTGCTTTTGGATATTGAAATACGGCCTGCGTGTCGTGCCTCTCTCTTATATCTCTATTGTACATTCTCTTCTCATCCACTCCCTCGTATGTAAAACGAGTTTCTTTCATATGTAATGTAAATAGAATACAAGGAGGTAATAGGGCTCAAGACGTTAGGATAGTCCTGGAAGTCAAGCTTGGAGAAGCAAGGTCGTTTCTAGGATTTGTTTAGATTCTCTCATTGGCTTGAGAGAATCATAGCGTTAGGATGGCCATAATCATGTCACTTTATTATTGTATAATTGTTATGCATGTTATGCATGTTATGATTGGAGTGCTAATATATGTGATATATAAGCCGTGGTGAGGTGAGATCAAATTTAATAAAAATCCTTCAATTCAAAATATTAAGTTCAATGTTTTCCAAAAGTTTAACACCCTTCAAGACTAATATCGAATATGTGGGTTTGGCCTCCGTGAAGCGTATATTTTGTACTAGTAAGTTGCGGTGCGGTAATCCAATTTACCCAAGTGTTATTCTTTTGGGTCTAACTTAACTAAATTAATTTTAATAAGATTAGAATAAATTTAGAAGCTATAATTGGGTAACGTCTATATGATAGATTTGAATAAAGAGTTATTCACCTAATTGATTTGAAAGTTGTATATGATACAATTGGAAATGTTCCTACCTAAATAGATGAGTTTTAAGTACAGCCCCCGTTGACTTAAAGCAAGGTGAAATAAGGATTTCAATCCACTAGAAAATCTTCCAACGGGATTTTCTGAGTCAAATGTTTGAAGGTCATTTGATTTGAGTAAAATAGTGGGAGTGTATTTAATTAAAGGCCAAGTTAAATATGTTATTTTCATGATACTTATTTTGTATATTTTAAAATTGTAGATGGCCAATAACGCTTCAAACAACATTTTGCGATCACTCATTGAAAAGGAAAAATTGACTGAAACAAATTTTATTGACTGGTATCGTAACATGAGGATTGTCCTCACCCACGAGAAAAAGATGTATGTCTTTGATGGACCCGTTCCTGAGGCACCACCTGGTGGAGCTCCTGCGGCTCAAAGAAATGCTCATACCAAGCATCTCAATGATTCCGTAGAAGTCTCTTGCATCATGCTAGCCACCATGACTCCCGAGCTGCAAAAACAGCATGAAGGGATGGCTGCGTTCGATATGATCGGACATCTAAGGACTCTTTATAAAGAGCAGGCTAGGCATGAGAGGTTTGATGTCTCTAAGGCCCTTTTCTCTACCAAGCTGTCAGAAGGAAGTCCCGTAGGACCTCATGTGCTCAAAATGATTGGGTACTCTGAGAACCTAGCTCGATTGGGATTTGTCCTTGAGCAGGAACTTGTTGTTGATCTTATCTTGCAATCGTTGCCTGAAAGCTTCAGCAGTTTTGTCCAGAACTTTCTCATGAATGACATGGACAAAACACTTCCACAGCTTGCAGCTATGTTGAGAACTGCTGAGAAAAATATGAAGGGAAAGGGAAAGGTTGCTGCCGTTTTAATGGTTAATAATGGCAAGTCCAAAAAGCACCATAAGAAGCCTAATAAGTCTAAGGGAAATGGCAAAGGCAAATCTGTTGCCAAGCCATCAACCAAAGCTTTGAAGCCTACTGGAGGCGTGGCTAAGGAGGGCAAGTGCTTCTACTGCAACAAGCAGGGGCATTAGAAGCGTAACTGCCCAAAGTATCTGGAAGACAAGAAGAATGGAAATGTTCCTACTACTTCTGCAGGTATTTTTGTTATAAAAATTAATATGTCTACTTCTACATCTTGGGTATTAGATACTGGATGTGGTTCTCATATTTGTACTGATGTCCAGGGCCTGAGAACGAGTAGAGCATTGGCAAAAGGCGAGTTCGATCTTAGAGTTGGCAATGGAGCAAAAGTTGCTGCTTTAGCTGTTGGAACTTATGTATTGAACTTACCTAGTGGTTTTTTAATTAATTTAGAAAACTGCTATTATGTACCTGCCATTAGCAGGAATATTATTTCAATTTCTTGTTTGGACAAGGCTGGTTTTTATTTTACAATAAAGGACAAATGTTGTTCCGTTTATTTGGATAATATTCTTTATGCTAATGCAATTATGATTAATGGACTTTATATCCTAGATCTTGATATGCCTATCTATAACATTAATGCTAAGAGGATGAAACCAAATGAGTTAAATCCGACTTACCTTTGGCATTGTCGTTTAGGCCATATAAATGAGAATCGCATTTCCAAACTCCATAAAGATGAAATTTTGGACTCTTTTGATTTTGAATCATATGAAACATGTCGATCTTGTTTGTTAGGGAAAATGACAAAGGCTCCATTTACCGGTCAAGGTGAAAGGGCTAGTGATCTTTTAGGTCTCATACATACTGATGTGTGTGGACCCCTAAACATAACTGCTGGAGGAGGTTTTCACTACTTCATCACATTCACTGATGACTTTAGTAGGTTTGGATATGTGTATCTAATGAAACATAAATCTGAATCATTTACTTTATTCAAGGAATTTCAAAATGAAGTAGAAAACCAACTAGGCAAGAAAATCAAAATGCTTCGATCTGATCGAGGTAGAGAGTATTTGAGCTTAGAGTTTGACAATCATCTAAAAGTATGCGGGATCTTGTCCCAACTCACACCTCCTGGAACTCCACAATGGAATGGTGTTTCCGAAAGGAGAAATCGAACCTTGTTAGACATGGTCCGCTCAATGATGAGTCATGCTGAACTTCCAAACTCCTTATGGGGATACGCCTTATTAACTGCAGCTTATACACTTAACCGAGTTCCATCCAAAGCAGTAGAAAAGACACCATATGAGATATGGAATGGTCGAAAACCCAAAATGTGGGACATTTAAAGATTTAGGGTTGTGAAGCTTATATAAAACGACTTATGTCTACTAAACTTGAACAAAGATCTGATAAATGTTTCTTTGTGGGATATCCTAAAGAAACTAGAGGATACTACTTTTACAAACCTCTGAGGGAACAATTGTTGTTGCCAGAAATGGAGTCTTTCTTCAAAAGGATTTTGTCTCCAAAAGAATCAGTGGGAGCAAAGTAGATCTTGAAGAAGTTCAAGACCCACAAAGTGAAGACATACCGATGGAGGAATAGGAACAGGATACACAAACTGTTGTGACAGAAATTCCTATTCCAGTAACACAAGAACCACGTAGGTCTAGCAGGATACGTCAAGAACCCGAGAGATATGGGTATCTCATATCAAAAGAGGGTGATGTATTGCTCATGGACCAAGATGAGCCTGTGACTTACACAGAGGCCATTACTGGTCCTGAATCTGAGAAGTGGCTTAAAGCCATGAAATCTGAAATGGATTCCATGTACACATCAAGTTTGGAACTTGATCGAAGCACCTGAAGGAATTAATCCTATAGGATGCAAGTGGGTTTTCAAAAAGAAAATCGACATGGACGGAAAGCTTAATACCTATAAAGCGTGATTGGTTGCTAAAGGCTTCAAACAAATTCATGGTCTAGACTATGATGAAACCTTTTCACCAGTTGCAATGATTAAATCCATTCGGATCTTACTTGCTATCGCTGCATACCATGATTATGAAATCTGGCAAATGGATGTCAAGACTGCTTTCCTTAATGGAAATCTTCTTGAGGATGTGTACATGACACAACCTGAAGGATTTGGCGATCCTAAAGCACCCAAGAAAGTATGCAAATTACAGCGATCAATCTACGGATTGAAGCAAGCTTCCAGAAGTTGGAATCTTCATTTTGATGAAACTGTACAACAATATGGATTCATTAAAAATGAAGATGAGCCTTGTGTTTACAAGAAGGTTAGTGGGAGCATAGTCTCATTTCTGGTTTAATATCTGGATGACATATTGTTAATCGGAAATGACATCCTTACATTACAAGGAATCAAAACTTGGTTAGGGAAATGCTTTTCTATGAAAGACTTAGGTGAAGCCTCCTATATACTAGTAATCAGGATCTATAGAGATAGATCACTAAGATTGCTTGGCTTAAGTCAGGGTACATATATAGACATAGTCCTGAGACGTTTCAATATGCATGATTCCAAGAAAGGATTCATCCCTATGTCGTCAGGTATAAATCTATCAAAGACTCAATCCCCTTCAACTAACGAAGAAAGGGATCGAATGCGTGATATTCCATATGCTTCAGCAATTGGGTCTATCATGTATGCTATGTTATGTACTCGACCAGATGTCTCGTATGCTTTAAGTGCTACGAGCAGATACCAGTCTAATCCTGGCAATGATCATTGGATTGCTGTCAAGAATATTCTTAAGTACTTGAGAAGAACTAAGGATACTTTCTTGATCTATGGAGGTCAAGAAGAGCTCTCTGTAATTGGTTACATTGATGCTAGTTTTCAGACAGATCATGATGATTTTAGATCACAATCTGGATATGTGTTTTGCTTAAATGGCGGTGATGTGAGCTGGAAGAGTTCAAAGCAAGAAACAGTCGCTGATTCTACAACAGAAGCCGAGTATATTGCTGCATCTAATGCCGCAAAGGAAGCTGTTTGGATTAAGAAATTAATTTCTGATCTTGGAATAGTTCCAAGTATTGTGGATCCCATTGCATTACTATGTGATAACAATGGAGCAATCGCACAAGCCAAAGAACCTAGATCTCACCAAAAATCCAAACACTTACAAAGGCGCTACCATCTTATTCGAGAGATTATCGAAAGAGGAGATGTTAAAATATGCAAAGTACCAACATTAGAGAATGTTGCTGATCCACTTACTAAAGCTCTTGCCCAGCAGAAGCATGATGGTCATACTAGATCTATGGGTATTAAGTTTATGCCTGATTGGCTCTAGTGCTAGTGGGAGATTGTTGGTGTAAGCCCTAGAGGCCAATAGTTTATGTTAAACATTAACTTATGTATCATGACTTTTATTATTGAATAATATATGGCACTCTTTATTATATTTGTGTAATGATAACAAAGTCCTTAGAATAGATAGTTCGTGTAATAATATATTAAGTGTGACTTAATCATGAGATTACATTATCATGAAGAACGCTATTCTTAAATGTATCCGTAGTCAAAAGCTTTAATATGAATAAAGGATAATAATAAAGCGTCGAGACTATTATGTACGTATACTGATGACCGCATCTCATGGGTCATAGATATGAGATATTAAGTCTATACATAGGTATAAATATTAGGAGTAATATTTATACTGGATTGACCCACCGTGAGAATACTACATAGTAAGTTATGCAATTGTCATAAGATATTCTCACAGTGATAATAGTGTATATCGCTCTTAGACCTGAAACCACTATGATCCCTAGATGTGGACTCAAGTGCTTTGTTGCCATTCTAACGTTGTCTGTAAAAGGATAACCATAACGTTGGTTGATGGGTACTTGTTGAAGCATGCTGAGGGACATGAGTGTCCTAGATGGGATTTGTCCCTCCTCATAAATGGGAGATATATCTTTAGGCCTCTTGATGAAATATGACTGTAAAACTGCATGGCCATGCCGAACTAAGTCAATATAAGATATTGGACTTATTCGTTATTCAGTATATTTCGGAACCAAGAAATATAAATATTGATCTATACAAGGGTGACAATATATATGCCTTGGGATCAATAAAGATATCGAGACAAAGGAGTAATTGTACACATGAGTATTATCATGGAAAGGTTTCGTCAGATCACTTGACATTCTTGTCACTTGGGTAGCAATGATGTGTTGCTAGATACCGCTCATTGTTTATGATATTAAATATTAGATTTAATATTATTGCCAACATGACTAGAACCTATAGGGTCACACACAAAGAACAGTCAAAAGAGAAATATATAAGTATGACTTATATAAGGGGTACGTTTAGTAAATAACGCTAATTAGTTAGCAAAATTACTAAACTCGTTGTTGGGCTTACTGAAGCCCAATAGTGACTTCTGACTTGCAGAGCACACTAGAAGTTCTATAAATAGAACTCTAGTGCTGAAGTTTTTGGTTACACGTTTTGGAGCAACCCTTCTTCTCTGCACTTCCCATTCATTGGCTAGCACTGAGTTTTGGAGGAGCACTGTTCGTGTGGACTTGCTAGAGGCTTTGCTGCTTGCTTGGCTGTGATCGAGATTCCAGTTTCCAGTTTCCAACGTTCAGATTCCAAACTTTGAGGTAACAATCGAATCACTGATTCATGTTTGAATTTCGTAATGATCCAAGGAAAGAAAATCGAAATTATTCCGCTGCTTCTACTCCTTTCTTCCATTCGATTTTCCTTCAACGAGTTGACCTTTATTGAGGAAAACAATGTGTGAGACACGGACTTGAAACTATGAATACAAAATGATGCATGATGCGTATGCAAAAATGGACAATTTTTATTTTATCGAAGGATTTGTCAAAGTAATTGTAAACATCATTAGGAACATTGTTTCACTTGATAATTGAAAATATTACAAACAGTTCCTTTTTAAGAACAAAAGCAAAGCCAAGGAAAAAGACCCTAGCAAACCTAAGGTCTAATTAAGACTTTTGAAGATGTGTTTATTGTGTCCCTCTTTACGAGGTCCATACCTTTGATATTTACAAGACGACTTATCTAAGTCCTTCGATGTTTTAATGAGAAGAAAGTTTTTTTTTTTATGAATGAATGCATGTATGCATGATTTATGTTACACAAACAGTGAAAACATGGTGAGGTTAAAGTCCATGATGTTGGAGCTTAGGGGTAACAACGCCATTTGGTAAGGACTATGTTTTCATTTGCACTTGAAACAAGGGTTCTACCAAGTTCCCAAAGTTCTCAACCACTTCCGAATATTATCGGATTACGGGACTACTCCCGGTCCAACAACATTCGTAGGAAAGTCTCGTTTGAGTGTAGCATCGCGTATCAACTAAATCAAGACTATTCTTGATTAGCCACCGCACTACGTCCTAAAAGGCCAAGATGGGTTAAAGGTAACTAAAGGTCCTCAACTTCGACGGTCACTTGAAAATAACAATGCCAACAAGACTACTCATGCCAACATAAATTACCTCCAAGATCCCTCCATTGAGCTGGGTTATACCACATGAACCAAAACACGAGACTTTACTCTCGGAATGGCGCTTTGGTTATACCACCATCCTATCTTATGTTTTCCTCAAGCCCGGGTGTAGGACTTATCTCACCACTCACGTTAAAAGAAAGAAGAAAGAAGAAGGAAGAGAACATATATACAGGTATTTCCATCTTTTATTTTTTTGATTTTAAGCAAGTTATAGCACAAAGAATTAAATAAAGTCAAGTTAGGCTCAACCCTCTTAGGAGGATCCCCCAGTGAAGTCGACATTTCTGTCGCGTCATTTTTCGAAGGTCAAGCTATTTGATTAGCTTTTCACTCACTTTTTTATTTCACGACTGAGCATTTAATTTTTTTTAAGAAAAGGGGAAAAAAGTTCAAACCACCCCATATTGAAAAAATTAAGGGTTCGGGGGTTGGTTATATTTAGGGAAGGTATTAGCACCCTAAATATTCGTAGTACTCTACGAGAACCTCTTCATTTTATTTAACTTTTTGCGCTTAAACTTGCTTGCTTTTTTTAAAAGAAATTAGAAAATGGAATTAAAGGGGTAGTGATTAATTAAAAGAAAAAAAAAAGAAGGGTTTTTTATTTACATTGTTTATTGATTTGGAAGGACATGGTCCTTTGCCTACGTACCGTTTAGGGATCAAAATCTCGTGGTTCAGGGTAGAAATTGACGTTTGATTTGTTTTTGTGTTTTTTATTAGTTTTGAAAAAGTTTTAAAACAAAAAGCCAAGTGGCAAATAAGAATTGGTTTGTATTTTTTACATTGAAAGAAAAATGACTCAAATTAGAATTAAAATTGATTTTAAATTTGATTAAGAAAGAAAATAAAAAGAACGATCACTTGATTGAAAATCAAGGTTTAACATGAAAATATTTTTGTGTTTTTTGGTCATTTGCATGTTTTTTTTGTTTTTGAATAATGAATGAAAATTAAACTAACGGACCAATAAAAATAAAAGCGTGAGAATTTTGTAGTGACGTTGAATCACCACAAAAGCTCGTAACCTGAATCTACTTCTTTGCATTTTGCAATATATATAAAGCACAAAAAAAAAGGACACACACACAAGCTTTTCTCATTTATATTTGTACAATTGACCTAGATACATTCTAATTCTGTGCAATAAAATAAATGACAAAATTTAAATATGCATATGATAATAGTAACTAATAAAATGTGATGCAAAATAAAATAAAAAATGCATGGAGGACATAAAGTAAAATAGAATAGAAAATAAAAGAAAAGGGGTGCAAGCAGTAATATGGGGGGTTCAGAATTAAAGAAAAGATGAAATTGGGCTTTAAATAGGTTGAAGGGCGTATGGGCCTTAGGAGGGTGGATCAAGGCTGTTTGATCTAAATCAGGTGGCCAAGGAGGCGAGGGTGCACGTTATGGTGTGAACCCACGCACGCCAGATCCAGAGACGCCTATAAATAGGTTATGGTTTGCTAAAACTTCATTTTTCAAGTTAATTTCTCTCTCTTCCTCCCTTCTCTCACTGAAATCGCTCTCTCCTCTCTACTCATCTTCCCCATTGGAAGAGGCGGCGACAGGTAAGTTTTCCGACGGTGGTTGGCCGGCCAAGGGTGGCGGCGCCACCGCCGAAAACTGGAAAAGTTTCCTCCTTTTTTTCGAATCTGATTTCCTCCCTCTCTTCTTCTTTTTTTCGATTTTTTTTTATGGTAAACAAAACAAAAAAATAAAATAAAATTCTAAATCTAAAACTACCTTTTGAAAATGGATCGGTTTAGAGGCTTTGAGTTTGTTGTGTTGGCTGGCAAATGTAGGTCGATGATGATGTTGGTTTGATGCTAGTTTCGGTTTTGTTGAGGTTTATGTTGTGTGGTTTTTTGCTTTTGTCGATGCAGGTTCCTGATGTTGAGATGTTGTGTTAATTTCGATTGCAGATTGTTGATTGGAAATTGGGTTTTGAGAATTGGTATTTGGATGTGTTGTGTGTTTGGCTGTGTAAAATTGTCTGTGTTGAATAGTTCACCGACTTCACGACTGAGATTTGTGTTTGGATTGAATTTTTTTGCAGGTTGTGATTTGGTTTTTTGCAGGTTATTGGTATCGAAAAATGGCTGTATAAAATTAGGGTTCTTTCTGGTGTCCTTTCTGTTTGATGTTTGTGCAGGTTATATAGCATTAGGGTTGTGTTGAAGATGGAAAGAACTTCTCCAGGAAGTAAGCGTTTGACCCTGATCTCATGCCTTGGATTGTCGCGCAGCTTGGAGATAAAAGAACAGACCTTGGAAATTTTTTTGACACTATTGGACAAGTTGTGTTTTTGGATAATTTTTGGACAATACGTAAAAAAAAACTAAAATAGAAAGTAATAAAATAAATAAGACTAAATAAAAATAAAAGTTAAAATTAAAATTGAAATTAAAAATGGAAATTAAAATTAAAAGAAAAATTAAAATTAAAATATGGATATTAATTAAAAGACTAAAAGATAAAAATAAAATAAAAATAGAGAGAAGAGGGCCCGACTCGGAACCAAGAAAATGCCGACTTTTTCCTTGAAAAGTCAAGTGAACATGGGATGTTAGGTCAAAAATTGGGGTATGACAAGGCCATATCTATTAAGTATTGAGTATCTAAACTGAAATTAGCTTTCCAGTGCTTCCCAAGGCAATGAAGGCCAAGGTTCCCTTAGTTATGGCCATCTATGAATCTTATGACACTCATAGCACACTCTATCTACAATTTCTTAGTAGTTCTACAAACGGGCAGCCCTAATCTACGTCTACCTTACTAAGGGTTTCAAGAGAATGGTTCTATTCGGTTACAACTTATTTCGGACAGTTAGGTACTTGTTTCCCTAATTACTAACCATTTAATTCCGAGGTTCGGTAAGCCACCACACGACCCAATGAGTTCTAGCCACTGGGTACCTACGTCTAGGGTCAACAATTCCTATGGTATCTTTGGCTAATTAATAATCACTTACTTCCTAGATAGATAGTTATCAATAAAGGGATATAAATATCAAGATATAAATATCCGATTAGTGATAGCAATTCCTAGGGTTGCACCTCTTACAGAAATAAAGACTATAATCTAATAAAACTCTATAGTGGACAAAAGCATAAATAAAATAAAAGACAAATTAAATTAAATAAATGTCCAACAAAAATATACAGAGGTTCATCTTAGAACTCTAACCTAAAAAGATTTAGTTACACATGGTAACTAAAAACAAATTACTAAAGATAAAAACATACCTTGGAAAATCAAGGAGAAACGAGAAATTATGAATAAGGAAAGATGATATTTATAGTGAGAGTTTCTACCTAGGTTTGGGCTAAAAGTGCGGGCTTTAGCCAAAACGGAAGCAGGAAAAGATAGTTGCGCCCCTACTTTTAGCATGCACGGGGCGCATAGTTAGCACCCCAAAGCATGCCCTATGCGCATGAAATGTAATTTTCATGCCCAGTCGCATTTCAAATGCCCTGGCGCATTCTGCCTTCCTTCCGGACCCAATCTTCGATTTTCTGTCATTTTTAGGTCTTTGTCTTCAAATAACTTGCCTCGGTACTTTGGGAACATAATTCCTCCCACTTGTAAGTCTTCCGAGGCCTCTTGAATCTTTATTCTTGTTTCTTGAATCTTTACAATTCTAAGGATGTTCTTGGTTTGTCAATTTGCATGATTTCTTCGTGAATTACTTCAAAAACCCCCTTAAATTGCTATGTTTCGGGAAAACTAGAATTATAGAATCAAATATAGAAAACATTACAAAAGTCCTGAAATCATAGGCAATCGTTCTAATACTCCTCCTTTTTGCTACTATTTCAACGCACAAGACAAATAGCACAACATGTCCTAGAATCTCTGATTTAGTCCTACTCATAATAATCAAAACCAATTCGTATTGTTTACCAAAAACACCGGTAAACAAAAATACACCATGTTAATTTGCCTTGAATGATCAACATCTCATGATTAGGCGTTGATGAGCATATTGAACTATTTATGTGGCTACTAAAATATTATTTAACACACATTAAATTTCTCTTTGTCCCTCTCTCATTTAGTTCAACTGTATATGGGTCCACCTAATCTTGAGAGTCCATTATATAAATTTTAACTAAAAATAGTGAGTGTGTTGAAAACTGTTTACTAGAAATACTTCCTCTGTCTCAGAGTGAATGATCATTTCACATATATTAATTTTTTATCATTCCACACATATTAATTGAGTCATGTTAACTTGTGTCTTTATGTTACTCCCTCCGTTTCAAAATACATGTCCAATTTTTGCAATGTGCACTATTCACTTTACTTACTTTGACCTTACTTTTTTACTAATGTATAAATACAAATATTAGCATGTATGATGTTGTTTGATTTGTCTCGACAAATATTTTCAAAATATTAAATTTTTATAATTTTTTACTTTAGATAATTAAAGATATTAACGGTCAAAATTGCGCATTGGCATATGTAAAGTGATTGACTTGGACATGTATTTTGAAACGAAGGGAGTACATGTTAATGAACTCAAAAATAGAAATATTTTCTCAAATTATGTGCATTCTATTTATTACAAATTCAAAAATTAAATTCAATGCACACATTTTAATAAAAATTATTATATTTGATTCATTAACTTGTGCCTTAAGGGCACAAGTTAGCTTTTCCCTAATTTTGTTTTTTTTTTTAAAAAAAATAATGATAAACAAATGTTTTTATTAAAGTATCATTAGTAAGTATTGATGTATTTAACCTCATCATAACTATAAATTGGAATATATAAAATTGAGAATGATACAAATATTATTAAATAAATGATACAATTGAAAAACTGTGATTAATATTATTACATTGAGGGTGTGTTTGTTTCAAGTGTACCAAATTTATTTCTAGGAATAACATTCCTTGGAATATAAAAATAGGAATTTTATTCCAAGGTATTTAGAAAAAAGATGTTTGGTTAACATTATAATATTTCAAGGAACCTTAAAAATAGAGAATATAATAGGTAATTACACATAATTTTATTCCCATCTCCATGGGAACTTTATTCCCACCATTTTCTTTGGGAAAACTTTTCTATTCTCAGGAACATTTTATACCTGAGAATTTTTTTTAATAAACTTGTAACAAACATAAGCATATGCATTTTTATGATTTTATTATCAAGAATCTATAAATATAACTTAAAACAAACACAACATGAAAATTAAACGGGCTCATTGAGATTGGGACAATTTTTTATTTTTATTTTTACAAAAGAGCTAGTGGAATGGAGGGAGTATTTTTAATTGTTTAATGTTAGCCTATGGCCAAACCAAGAAGAAAAAAGTGAATAAAATAGTGAATCATGCATGAATTCTGTCAATGATACAGTAAGATTCCGCTCTTCGGTCGAGTTCAATGAGACAAAATTAGTATGCTAGTCATTAATATTACCTACCAATACCAAACTCGTGTACCTCGGTAGACATGTAGTGGTAGCGGTAGACATGTAGTACTCGCGCTACTTCATCATCTCGTGCAACTCGTGGATAAAGAACGATGTAGTACGCGCTTTATATTATAGTGCCAATATGTAAATGGCACCATCAAAACTATTACTCTCTCCGTCCCTCAATAGATGACTTAGTTGACAATATACATTATTGATTTGACATACTTTGATCATATTTTTCTACTAATTCACAAAGATAAATGATATCATATAAGATGTTGTTGAATTCGTCTCAATGAATATTTTTAAAATATTAAATTTTCATAATTTTGTTTAGTAGAGAATTGAAGATATCAAAGATAAAACATATGCATTGGTAAGTGTGTTGGAATCAACTAGGTCATCTATTGAGGGACAGAGGGAGTAGTTAAGAAGAATCACGCATGAACACCCATACAAAGAAACAGGTGTCGTCACCAGTCATGATAACAATACGAGAACGTATTCTGATTTGTTTTCAACCACAAAAAGGAATTAAGTTTAACTTTGTCAAGGAGAGCGTAAGGATCGGAAGCCGTAACCTGATTTATGGTTTGTATTAGGAAAATGATTAATCGTGCGATTTTAATAATAAAATGTTTTTTTATTATAATATGTGTTTTATTTACTAAAATATTTGTATTAATTGCAGTTAATGAAATATATAGATAAAATACAATAAATAAAAACATAGTAGAAAAATAGTTAATGGTCGTGTAAGTGCAACTTGAATGGTAGCTCAATATATTGGTATATAGACGTTGAGGTTTGAATATCGAATTCTCCACTTCTACAAACCCTGAGTTTTCCACTTATATACATTTATAATGTGTGAGTCTAAATATTAGGCTCTTTTTTTTTTGGTCTAGAAATATTAGGCTCTTTAACCTTATAAATATGCAAATTCCTTTCTAAATGAAAAAAATAATTATTAATAATTTATTGATATTTTAAAGTGACAATAATGGTGGATTCTAGGGTGTGGAATCTACAAAGTCCCTTACCGATGGACCATTATAAAAAGGGTTAATAGTGTTTTTCACCCCTGTAATATATGTCATTTCCGGTTTTAGCCCCTATAAAATTTTTCGGTTTGGTTTCCGTCCTCGCAATTTTTTTTTCCGGAAAACCCCCATCCAATTCAGCAAATTCGCTTATATGGCGTTGACTTCGCTTTTTTTTCATTTTTTTTAATTGGCCACATCAGATTCTATAATTAAAATTTCTGAAATTTTATTTTTAAAAATTTTAAAAAATCCAAAAAAAATATAAATTCATTTATATTAATTTAAAAATAAAAAATTTGAAAATAAAAAAATTGTAAAAATTAGAAAAAAATTCAGGAATTTTTTTTAAAAAAAAATCTGGAAATGTTTTTTATTACCAAATTTTGTTCTTTGTATAAAAAAAACCAACTTTTTAATTTCGAAAGAAAAATCTGAACGTTTTCGTATTATTTTAGAAAATTTTGAAATACATTAAGTTCCATATAGATAGAAATTTTTTATATGATTTTATGATTTCAGCCTCCTCTAACGAAGAGCTTAATTCTAGGAAAAATAGAATTTCCACGATGATGGCAAAAATGAAAAAAAATCGTAAAATCTTCATAATTTCGTAAAAAAAAATATTTTTTTCCAATATTTTAATTTTGAAAATGATTTTATAAAAATTATGGAATAAAATTTTTGAAAAAAAATTGAATTTTTCCTAAATTTGTATCCATATTTTTAAAAAATAAATTCTTTTCCAGAAATTTATTTTTGTAGAAAACTTTTTCGAAAAAAATCTGATTATATTTTTAAATTTTGAAATTTAAATTCCAGAATTTTTTAAAATATTTTTAATTTCGAAAAAAATCTGATTATATTTTCTTATTTTTTTCTAATTTTTTAAATTTAAAAAAAAATTATAGTTATTTTCTGATTTTTTAAATTTTAGAAAAAAAATCTATATACAAAAAAAAATTGGTAATTATTTTTTTCTTTCAGAAAACAACTTATTAAATTCCAGAATTTTTTAAAATCTTCTTAATTTCGTAAAAAAACAAATTTTTTCAATTTTGAAAAAAAAAATCTTAATGTTTTTCTGATTTTTTTATTTTAGAAAAAAATCTTATTTTTTTTTCGATTTTTAAATTTTTTGGAAAAAAGTATGAATATTTTTCTGATTTTTTTTTTTTGTAAATAATCTGAATATTTTTATGATTTTTTGGATTTTTTTATTAATTATATTTTTGGTCCCTACAAAATTGCAACCTTGTAAGTTTAGTCCTTACTTAATTTTAATAGCATTTTTAATCCCTACAAAAAAAAATTTACTTATAATTTTAGTCCCTGCTAAAATAAATTTTGTTTAATTATCCTTAAACTCTTAAATTTTTTAACGATTCTTTTTATACAAGTTTAGAACACTATGAACGGTTCATTTACTAAAATCTATAATTTTTTAACATGAAATAAATTAAATATGAATTTTTTAAAACGACAAAAGTTTAAGATATAAGTAACAAAAATATGGACGTAGAAATCAAATTTTTGCGATATTTTTTTCGGAGGACCTTTTAATAACGTTCTTAACACGCCTGTAAAAAATTGTTGAAAAACTTAAGAGTTTAAGCATAAATTAAACAAATTTGGATTGAGTAAGGACTAATATTGAGTGTAGAAATTTTTTGTAGGGATTAAAAATGCTATTAAAATTAAGTAAGGACTAAACTTACAAGGTCGCCATTTTGTAGGGACCAAAAACATCCCTTTTTTAAAATAAAATCTGATGTGGAAATGTTTTTTTTTACATGTGGCCAATTAAAAAAAATAAAAAATGAAAAAAAATGCCAACTCAACGCCACATAAGCGAATCTGCTGAGTTGGATGGGGGAGGGGGGTTTTCCGGATTTTTTTTTTTTTTACGAGGACGGAAACCAAACCAAAAATTTTATAGGGGCGAAAATCGGAAATGACCTATATTACGGGGGTGAAAAACACTGTTAACCCTTATAAAAACATTCATATCCATCATATCAATCTCTTCTTTTGTACTTTACACACCACATCACACTTCTTTTGTCCCTCTCGCTCTAGCCTCTTCCTCCCCTTTCTCTGTCTATGCTCTGTCTTCATAACTTCATGTCAAGGGTGGTTTTGGAAAATCAAACAGCTTCAGCAAATCAAATGAGGCTTCATATTCTTCTTCAGCTGCTCCAGAAAATAAAATTTGAGACATGTTTTTGACATATCTGAAATAACTTATTTAAAAAAATAATAATAACTTATTTGAATAAATAAATTTCCATTCAATTATGTCTTTTTTAAATGCAAAAAAAAATAATTAAAGAGATTAAAATATGAAGAGGGTCCTCGTCCTCGAATCCACCATAATTTGATACATAAAATATTCAAAATAAGTAATTTATAATAACACAAGGGAATTAAGAAATACCAATATCTTCTATAAATTTCATGGTTCTGATTTCATATGTTCACAGTTTTCTGAAAAACTTATTACACACTTAGTTTGGTTTTATTATTACAAACAAAGAAATGGAATTATCTTGGGCAACAAATTCAGCCATAATTCTCATCACTGTGACATTTGGTTTGGTATACGCATGGAGGGTATTGAATTGGATGTGGTTGAAGCCAAAGAAGATAGAGAAGCTTTTAAGAGAACAAGGCCTTCAAGGGAATCCTTATAGACTTTTGCTTGGGGATGCAAAGGATTATTTTGTGATGCAAAAGAAAGTTCAATCCAAACCCATGAATCTGTCCGATGATATTGCACCACGTGTCGCTCCTTACATTCATCACGCTGTTCAAACTCACGGTATTTTTCTTTTTTCAAACTCAATCTTACCACTAGAATATTGATTTGAAGTGATAGAGAAAATCTATCACTAATTTATTTGTCTGTCAAAGTTTATTGACTGTTTTTACTAAAGATTTATCATTAAGTGAATAAGTGGGGTGTCTGGAGTTCGGACTCAATCTCGTATATATTACGCAATGTCTCTAGCAACCGAGTTAAGCTGACAGGGACTTCGACTTTTATCTCGAAGCAGTGTGAAAATGAAAATCAACTGAATAAAGTTAATTATTTTCAAGCATATAAATTTAGTAAGATAAATATGAACAACTATTAGTTATGTCTGGTCTACTTTGATCACTAGTACAAATAATAGTAGACTATAAAAGAAACAATGACAAGACTGTTTAATTGGTGTCGATGACAATTATAGAACAACTTGCTTTCACCACTTCATGCTATTTTGATTTTTGACAAAGATTGAAATTAAGGAAAAAGCAATTGAACCCCACTTAGATTGGTATGGTGGTGCTGACTTGGGACCTTGAAGTGTGTTTCTCATGAAGGTCTCAGATTCGATTCTTCTAGATGAATTTGGTCGGGATAGTTTAGCTTTATAAAAAAAAAACTTGCGTAAAAAGTTTCACTGATGGAAGATATTTAAATTGCAAGTCCTCAGTAAAAAAAGAGCTGTTGTTTGCGTAAATTTACTCTGAACCATATGTGGTAATCTAGCTATAATGATCATTGAACTCATCATCAACATCCTGAGCCGATTAGCGACAACCTCATTGAAGTCATGTCGTGGTACAATTGATCTTCACTAATATTCCACCCATTGTATGCAGGGAAAAAATCTTTTATTTGGTTTGGAACAAAACCATGGGTGATTCTCAATGAACCTGAGCAAATAAGAGAAGTATTCAACAAGATATCTGAGTTCCCAAAGGTTCAATATAAGTTTATGAAGTTAATAACTCGCGGTCTTGTTAAACTAGAAGGAGAAAAGTGGAGCAAGCATAGAAGGATAATCAACCCTGCTTTTCACATGGAAAAATTGAAGGTTATTTCTTTTTTTCTTTTTAATTTTTTTTGCACTGCTCTACTAATGAGCTTCACTAAGGATGAATCGTTCGAGAGAACCCGAGTTCAATTCGTAGATAGAACAATT
The DNA here is from genome assembly GCF_051527215.1 of Medicago sativa. Lineage (NCBI taxonomy): Eukaryota > Viridiplantae > Streptophyta > Magnoliopsida > Fabales > Fabaceae > Medicago > Medicago sativa. The sequence continues at coordinate 48,170,663 of NC_140750.1, forward strand.
CTTCGTCAGACTATCCTTAACTCGCGGATGAACTCCGGATTACCAGGGTTTCTTTTCCTAGGTACCGGATGGTTAACGCCAAAAAAATAATAATTTGTTTTTTATTATCTTGCAAATTACACTTCTACAATCTACATAGTTTTGTTTATTTGAACTCTTAGATGTTTCTTTTTTATTACACCCTAGATTATGACACCAACATTCTTGAAAAGCTGCAATGATTTGATTAGCAATTGGGAAGAAATGTTGTCTTCAAATGGATCGGGTGATATGGACATATGGCCTTCCCTTCAGAGCTTGACAAGTGATGTTATTGCTCGTTCGTCATTTGGAAGTAGTTATGAAGAAGGAAGAAAAGTATTTCAACTTCAAATAGAGCAAGGTGAACTTATAATGAAAAATCTAATGAAATCTTTAATTCCTTTATGGAGGTAAGAGTATTATATCATAGTATCAGTTCATTTTTCCTTCTCTAATCACTAAGATGCTAGTTTTACATGACTATTCTTTTTACTTGTAGGTTTTTACCTACAGCTGATCATAGAAAGATAAATGAAAATGATAAACAAATAGAAACTACTATTAAGAATATAATTAACAAGAGGGAGAAAGCAATAAAGGCAGGTGAAGCCACTGAGAATGACTTGTTAGGTATCCTTCTAGAGTCAAACCACAGAGAAATTAAAGAACATGGAAACTTCAAGAATATGGGATTGAGTCTTGAAGAAGTAGTGGGGGAATGCATGTTATTCCATATTGCAGGGCAAGAGACTACTTCAGATTTGCTTGTTTGGACAATGGTGTTGTTGAGTCGGTACCCTGATTGGCAAGAACGTGCAAGGAAGGAAGTATTAGAAATATTTGGCAATGAAAAACCAGACTTTGATGGACTAAATAAACTTAAGATTGTGAGTATTTTAAATTCATCTTCTTCTAATTGCAGCTTAGTTATGTTTGTTTAAGATGATATCTTCCAATAGCCTTAACATCAATTGTTTTGTTATAGATGGGCATGATTTTGTATGAGGTTTTGAGGTTGTACCCTCCTATAACCGGCGTTTCTCGAAAAGTTGAGAATGATATAAAACTTGGAGACTTGACATTATATGCTGGAATGGATGTTTACTTGCCAATTGTTTTGATTCACCATGATTGTGAACTATGGGGTGATGATGCGAAGATGTTCAATCCTGAGAGATTTTCTGGTGGAATTGCCAAAGCAACAAATGGTAGATTTTCATATTTTCCATTTGGAGCGGGTCCTAGAATCTGCATTGGACAAACCTTTTCCCTATTGGAAGCAAAGATGGCAATGGCATTGATTTTACAAAAATTTTCATTTGAACTTTCTCAAACATATGCTCATGCTCCAGCTGTGGTGCTTACTGTTCAGCCACAACATGGTGCTCATGTTATTCTACGCAAAATCAAAACATAGAAACAACATCAGAGAAGAAATATATACCTAGAGCTTTCACTATCTTTCATGAAGTGTGTCTGGAGCTTAATGGAGCTATTACCTTCTATGTCATCTAGATTTATCTAAATTTCAATATTCATAATGTATGTTTTTAATTTAAATTTGAAAAATTATTGTAAGGCCCGTACTTTAGAAATAGCTAGTTCAAGGGGTTTTGACCGTTGGACTTGTTTTAAAGGATCTATCCTCTGTTCTCATGTGAAGAAACATGAATAACTTCTCATTTACCTTGATCGTATGACTATTGGACATCAGACGATCAGTTAGCCTCTAGTCTAAAAGGTCAAAATGAAGTCTTGCCTCCGGTCAACATGATCATAACTAAGCCTCTGATCCTTTGAGACCTTATCCTCTGATGAATAATATATTTATCTTGTGATAAAGATTTCTCTCCAAAACGGTCAAATTACAATAACAATTTCAAATTGGAACGATGTATCAATCATATATATTTATTTTTTTTTAAGGAAATTTATCAATCAATTATTAATACACATTATAGTCCACAAAACCAATAATTATTTCAAGGGTTAATATATGTTTATCCTCTGCAATATGTTGAGTTCCGGTTTACCCCCTGTAATTTTTTTTTTAGATTTCAACCCCTATAACATGAAGATTCTTTAGAAATAAACCCTAACCCCATTTGACTGTGTAATAATGCTGACGTGGTGTTTACTGATTGTTTTGGTAAACAAGAAGAGTTGGTTTCGGTTATTACAAGCATGATCAAACCAGAAATCATAGGACATGTTGTGCAAAGTTTTTTCAGAAAAAAGAGTGTGCGTTCATCAAATTCATAGGTTGCTTTATGAACAAGACGAGACTGAATGGTGTCTTTTGACAGAAAAAAGGTTTAAAATAAAAGGAAACGCAGTAAATGCAAAATAAAGGCTAAAAGTTTAAAACGCAGAAACTTAAAGAAAAGATAAATTGCATTGCATTAAAATAAAGGTGGTTCGACAAATCATTTTACATATATTATGTATAACTCTTTTCTCTCGCACCGGTACTTCGAGTGTTTTAGAATTTCTATAAGTGATTTGCGACCCGTTTTCCCTATGGAAAACTACTATCTATACATAGCAAGAAAACTGGAAAAAGTCTAACTCCACGATCAACACTTCTTCCATTTGGACAACCGCTTGTCTACCACATTTCCATTGAGGAAACCACTTCTCTTTGAAATTCAAAATCTTCATGTCTCAACAATAATTGCTTGGCTTCGACGGTCTTGCATTCCTGACTCACGTCTTGTCGAATTCTAGGGCTTTTATACCCTTTCACACTAAGTCCACATCTTGTCGAACTCCTCAAGTTGAAGGAAAAGACTTCGATTCCTGTAAAGATAAAAGTCAACTAATGTTGACCGTATTAAATGAGCATGTTGAAATTACAACATAACAATTTGCCCCCCAAAAAATGTCATTTTCGACTGAAAAATTTCGAAGGAGAAGATTGATATTTTTGAAAAACTCTATTTCAAAGCATGACGTCATGGTAATCATGACTTTCAAGAGTAGTCTTGTCAAATTTTCTTTCACCACACGACTTCGAGATTTAGTGGGCCATTGCTTCTGTAGTTGAAAAGTTAGTGGGCCTCTCCATTTTCCTTAAGGTGCCAAGTTGATAAGTCAATAATTAGGTGGTTTTTAAGTGTTTATTTTAGTAGAATTTTATGTGTTTTAATTTCTTTTTAGAACTTTGGTACTTCAAATTTGTTTGTTTTTATTTTAGGATCAAATATGATGAAAGATCGAGTCTTTGAGCAAAAGAATGGATTAAGATGCATGATTAAAGCTTGTTTGAGAAGAAAGCTACAAAGAGGGAAAATCTGCCATATTTATGTGCTGATTTGGTGCATATTTATGTGTTGATTTGGTGCAGATTTATGTGGTGATTTAGTGCATATTTATGTGCCGATTTAGTGCAAATTTATGTTCCGATTTAGTGCAAATTTATGCCGTTCCTCTTGCTATAAATTGAGGAACCATCAGACTTGTAAATCATCTTTGAATCTTGGGAATTCTTTGTGACAATTATTTCTATTGAATCAAAGTTCTTTATTTTCTTGTTCTTTACAATTCTGCACTTTTACTTTCAGCCTTTTACTTTCATGTCTTTCTATTCCATCTCTTTAATCTCTTTGTCTACGATGACCATGTGTGAGTAGATTTCTTTGCCTTGGGATTGTTGGATGAGTCTAATGGCCTAATCCCAATCAAACCAAGCCTAGAACCCTAATCTTATTTAAATATATTTTCTAATCTAATTTCATCGTTTTCAAACTCAGTAACAAGTATTAAACGAAGGACCGAAAGGTTAAGTTTAATAGTTGTTATTTCATCATCTCAAATATCAAACGAAGGATCGAAAGATAAAGTTTGATATTGGAACAAATGAAATTAGACAAGACGACACAAACCTTGATGGGAACACCCCAAGGGAATAGTTTTGTGAAGTATTGAGGCAATAAGTTTTGCTCTTAAAGGGTTTCAATAACAATCAACCATGATAATAGACGTGATTGTTATTGAAACATGTAACAACTCGATTTTTCGCTAGATTTATTTTATTATTTATTTATGTGTGTTTTATGTGCTCTTATGTGATTGTTTGCCTCTGTGTGTATTTTTGGTCGGGAATTGTAGAATTCGGTGTTAGAAGGGTATTTTAGTCATTTTGGACTCATGGGTATTTTGGTCATTTTGTGAGTAAGGGTAGTTTAGTAATTTTGATGAGGATTATTTTTAGTGCTTAGTGAGAGTTGTTATTTTACTAAGTGCTAGGGAGTTGTAGTAATTTATTTTATTACCGATAGGTGACCGTTAGTATTACATTTTACCGTTAAGTGAGTAGTAACATTTTGGTTAGAATAGAAATGGGTTAGGCCTATTGAGGTGTTGTGAGTTGAGCTCAATTAGATAGAACCTATATAAGCTCTAGTTGGTAGAGAAAATAGGGTTTTTGCCAACATTTTCAATTGAGAAGAGATAGAGATAGAGAGAAGGAAAGGGTTTGAAGAGAATGATCTAGAGAAGGCTAGAGGGAGGTCAAGCTTCAAGGATTGGAGCTAGGATTGGAGCAAAAGTAAGCCTTAGTGTTGATTTTGAAGAATTAAGGTAACGGGGTTAGAATTCAAGCATAATCAATAGTTGTAGTTTATCCCTAGTTCTTTGCTTAAGTTGTTAATTTGGATTTTGTTGTAGAAATTCGTGCTTAATTATGATGATATGATTATATGCATGAATTGAATGATAATTGTGTTGTTGTTGTTGAATTTGTATGTTAAAATGGGTAGATATGAACATGATGAGTTTTTGTATGAAATTAATGATGAATAATGTTGTAGTTGTTAGATTGATGATAAATTCATGTTCAAATGTTGTTGTTGTTGTTGTTTTAACATGTGTTGTTGATGAATTGATGCATTGGGTATCATGAATTGATGAATTGGTGATGAGAATTGTTGTTGTTGATTGAAAGTTGTGGAAGTTTGGTGAAGTGATGAATTTTGTTGTGTTGATGCTTTAATTTCACAACTTGTGCATGTTTAAGTGTTTTGGAACATATATGACCTATAAACATCTTTGGGATTAAGTTTTAGGGTTTGGAATGATCAAAATTGGGATTTTGGGGTGAAATGGGTTTGAAACCCGAAAGTTGGAGACTGAACTGATGAAGCCTCGCTTAAGCAAGCCATCAGCGAGCTCTAAGCGAGCCTGCCCAGAACCCTCTGGACACAGTTCGCTTAAGCGAGCAGTAAGCGAGCTGTAAGTGAGTCTCATTTGCAGGTTCTGGACGCAGTTCGCTTAAGCGAGCTCCAAGCGAGCGAAGTCCAGTAGCCTCTGTAAGCTGGTCGCTTAAGCGAACCATACCTCGCTTAAGCGAGCCATGCCCTGTTCAGCCATTTTGATTCTTTTGTTTCGTGTACTTGGGAACCAATCCGAGCTTTCTAAAATGTTTTTTTTGACTTGTTAAACCTCTGTTTATGCACTTGATCCTACTGGAACATGGTTTGAATCGAATTGGACTTGATTTTGTGAATTTTCACTTAACTTTGGAAAAACGGTCCAAACGTTGATTTTTCCGAAAACTTGTTTTTCTCTGGAAATTGAAGTGGGATTAAGGTTGTATAATGTTTATATGATTTCTAAAAATGGTTGTGATTGGTTTCATCAAGTTTTAACTTGTTTTGCTTTGAAAATTGCATTCTTTTATAAAGGTGAGAAAGTGAGACGAACTTTGAGTTTTTCATGAATTCGTCGTGTTTGGCCGGTGAAACGCCAAAGTATCCTCTACTGCACCCACATGTGGCCTAGAGGTATACTTAGTTGAGGCATTGGAACTTGTTTTCTTGGTTTTGGCTTAAATGCACAATTATTTCTAATGTTGTGATTTTGAGAGACGAACTTTGTTGAGAATGTTTTTGAGAGCCGATTGCTTTATGAATCCCTTGTGGATAGTTGATATAATTTATGTGGAGATGTTTGATGATGTATATATGTGACAACTATATGTTGATTGAATTATGGATGTTGTTGGTGATTGTATATATGATGGTGAATTGTTGTCGATTGCATATATATAAATGTTGGTGATGGTGAGGTGATTTGTTTGTGTGAACATATGCATTGTAGTCGAGTCATATGTTCATGCATCCATGACTTATGGTGGCGTATTTTATATCCAATTGAGGTGATTACGATGTTTTTGTTGCATCGGAGGTGACGACCTTGAGGTGATTTGGTACCACATGCATGTATGTGTCGAGTTTAGGCATATCACATGGCATGAGTCTTGATTGTTGTATTAAATGATGATGATGAGTGTGCTAAATGATCATATACTTGCAATGATTGAGGTTGTTATATGAATGTGGATGTGGAGGTTAAATGTTCATGATGATTAATTGAGAATTGAACTGTTTATCTATATCAAGTTATTTATATTGATTATGAATGATGTAGTACTAACCTCCAGTGGTTTTGGCTGCCTACCTGTCTGAATGGATGGGTAGACACTGTGCAGGAGTAGTCCGCTTGCGGTGAGTGCTTGCATAGCTGGAGTTAGCCTCCGCTATCATTTTGGAGTTATAGTTTAGGGCTCTGATTAGGTCGAGTCATTGTCTTTTAGTTGTGTTGGACTTATTTTATTATTTGAGATGTACTGTCTGTTGAGATTTGGAGAATTTTATGTTGATGATGTATTTGACCATGGTATATTTATTGATATGATATGGAGATGTATGATTATATGTCCGCTGCGACTGTTGAGATTTATATCTATGCATGTAAGTTGTTGTTTAGTTTGAGACGTAGTGTCTATTTCTTGAATATTTGCTATATTCGCATGTTTTATCGCTTAAATAGAAATAGGGCGTTACAAAACACACTTATGAATTCTGAAAGGAACCATGAAATACATTAGAGAAACTTGTTTTTAGAAACGGATTTAATTTAAGAGGAAAATATAGGTTTGGATTGTAAGTGATTTGTCATTATGATGAACCAATAATCCCGAGGCGTTTTTTATTATTTTATAAACACCAAATTTGCTAAACTTCTAAACCTAAACTTTTCGGCTAATCACAATTGAAAAGAAAATCAATAATTACAATAACTCCCTGTGGAACAATATTTTTACTACTTTAATAAAACCGTGCACTTATGGATTTCACACATCAAGTTTTTGGCGCCGCTGCCGGGGAGTTAGTAATATTGATTAATTTTTTAGTACCGGTTAGACTAAAATTATTTTTTTTTTAATTTTTCTACCTTCAACTGCTTTGATCGAGGACATAGTTCAAAACCACTATCAATGGACAAGTGAAAGAGCCATCGCCGCTGTTGCTCCTTCACCCTCTAAAAAAGAGGCAGGTATGTATGAAGTTTTTGCGCTTGATCACTTAAATGCTAAGGTGGACGCACTTTTTCAAAAATTTGATAAGTTAACTGTTAGTGCTATCACACCTGCTCCTGTTTTACCACCTTATGAAGTTTGTGGAATATTTGGTCATACTAGTGTTGAATGCCAACTAGGTAGTGCTGTTGGAAGTCATGAGCAAGTAAACTATTATCAATATAATCAAGGAATGAGGAACAATCAAAAAAATTATAATAAAACCCCTCAAAACCCTTTTGGACAATAAACAGCACCACCAGGTTATGCAAACAACCAAAGAGGCCCTCAAAAATCCAACTTGGAACTTTTGCTAGAAAATTTTGTAATGGGTCAAACCAAGCAAAACCAAGAATTTAAAAACCAAGCTAGATTTTTAAATGACTCTCTCTCTCTAAGCTTTCATCAAAAGTGGATTCTATTTGTACTCACAACAAAATGTTTGAGACTCAAATTTTTCAAGCAGCACAATAAGTGGCCACTTCCTCACAAACTCCTGGAATCTTTCCAGGTCAGCTTGAAACCAATCCCAAAGGCCAAATAAATGTTATTACACTTAGGAATTGTAGGCAACTAGAGGACCCCGTTGTGAAAACAAGACAAATGAGGGTGAGATAGAGAGTGAAAAGCCATAAAGTGAGAAAGCCATAGTAGAGAGTGAAAAGCCATATGTTCAACCACCATATAAGCCTAAAATTTCATTCCCACAAAGGCTTGCTAAATTTAAGTTAGATGAGCAGTATAGGAAATTCGTTGAGATGTTAAAGAAACTATACATTAACATTCCATCTGCGGAAGCACTATCACAAATGCCCTCCTATGCAAAAAATTTAAAAGAAATTTTTTCTAACAAAAGAAAAATTGAGGAGGATGAGACGGTGAACCTTACGGAAGAATGTAGTGCAATTATCCAAAACAAATTTCCACCTAAACTTAAGGATCCGAGGAGTTTTTCCATACCATGTGTTACAGGTGTTAGCCTACATTTTTAAAGGCTATCTTAAATGCAGTCAAACTAGAGTTGACCTCATGATCGAAAGAATCAGCATTGCTTTCACATTTAGGTGATTAATCGAAGGATTGGACTTAATGGAAATGCTCAAAGCATGGTTTCGGTTCGACAGGAAGGAAAGTATCGAAGGAGGTTTGGTTCCACATGAGGTCAGACAACGGATACTTCCAAGAGATAAATATTTGAAATTCAAATCGAACAGATATCTTTTATCCGTATTTAGCAGTTGTAGTTTCAAATCTTAATGTAGGTAGTTATTCTTCTGGTATAAATAGTAGTTTTTCATAGGGAAAACAGGTCACAAACCAATCATACACAAAACTTATGCTCAAACTATCCGCATTCAAGAGAAATTCTTGCAGAAAGGCACGTTAATCAAGTGTTTGAAAATGGGGCCCAACAACAAGTGGTGCCACCACAGGCCCAAGAGAAGCCTGAAAGGGCCCCAATACTGGTCAATAGACACCAAGATGCAGACCAAGTGGTCATGCAGGCCCGTCGAAACAATTACGAGGGCCAAAACAACATAGCAAATGTGGTCGAAGCCTTGTTAGCCCATAATGGTTTTAACATGGGTTTACATAGACCCAATTTTGTGTCGGCTTTGTCTGAATACATATTAATGACTGAATTGCCGAGAAATTGGAAAGTCCCAAAATTTACCAAATTTGCTGGAGAAACTAATAAATCCACCGTCGAACACATTGCTCAATATCTGATAGAGGCAGGTGATATAGCAAATAATGAGAATTTGAAAATGAAATATTTCCCAAGTTCTCTAACAAAAAATGCTTTTAATTGGTTTACCACATTGCCTCCTCATTCTATTTTTAGTTGGAATCAATTAGAAAAGGCTTTTCATCAGCAGTTTTATATGGGACAATCTAAAATCAGTATGAAAGAACTAGCCAGCGTTCGACATAGAACGCACGAGTCAATTGATGACTATTTGAATAGATTCTGACTCCTTAAGGCTAGGTGTTTCACTATAGTGCCTGAACATGAGTTGGTCGAAATGGTCGCTGGTGGCCTTGACTATTCCATTCGAAAGAAATTGGATACTCAATATCTAAGAGACATGGCACAATTAGCAGATAGAGTCCGCCAGGTCGAAAGGCTTAAGGCTGAGAAATCTAGGACAAATAGGTTAGTTAAAAAAGAGAAAATAGCCTATGTTGATGCATACGACAGTGATCCAAAATTCAATTGGGGATCAGATACTGTCGAAGATAATGAGATTAATCTTGCAGAATTAAATGATAGGCCTCCTTGTGCATGTAAGCTATTAAGGCCATCAAATGGAAAAAATCCTGAAGAACCAAAGAATGACAAATATCCTCCTAAAACATATACCTTTGATGTCTCTAAGTGCGAGGAAATCTTTGATCTTTTGGTTGCTTATGGCATAATATTAGTGCCTAAAAATCTAAAGTTGCCTCCTTTAGAGCAACGGAAAAAGAGAGGATTTTGTAAATTCCATGGTTTCTTAGGTCATAATTTGTCTCGTTGTACTCGTTTCAGGGATTCTGTGCAGAAAGCTCTCGATGAAGGTAGGCTGAAGTTTGGAGACAAATCCAAACAACCAATGCAAGTTGACGCTGACCCTCTTAAGAAAGCTGATTCCATGTACATCGATGTAGCTGACATAAACATAATGGAAATCTCTGAAGAAATTGTTGCTGGAAATTTTGTTAAAACATCAATACCCAAGGAGAAATTGCAAATAGATGCTGAAATGGTTACTGAAGACCATCAATCTGACAATGCAATGGTCACTGAGGACTAGTTTGATGAGAAAATGAAAGTAGCATATCCAAGGGTTGAGGAAGATCTGATCGATTTTCTCAAGAGATGCAAAATTTCTAACACAAATTCTATGCTATGCCCCAGATGCAGTGCAGTTTTCGACAAAGAAGCTGTGAAGTCTATGGAAGGTTTTCGACCTCAGTCGAAAAGGAAAGGCAAGTGGGTTGACAACCGTCCAAAATTTGGTTTCAACAAAAGAGGCATTCCCTACAAGATAACATCTGCAGAAGGACACTCAAACAAAAACCAAATGAAAACTTTCAATCCTCCTGCAAAGTCACCCACAGACACTTGGGTCTTTTTTGGTGGCAAAAAATCTTGCTATTATGCCTCTCCAACTAAGTGGGTTAAGAGAATTGCCACAACACCTAACCAAAAAGAGGCATCGAACTCCAAAAAATATGCCTACAATAACAACTAAAAAGGGAAACACCCTATGACCAAAACGCAATGGCGTAGGCATCAAAGTCAGAAAAAGGCAGAAGCCTTAAGAGACGTGACCAATATTGGCGAGGACAAGGGAAAACAAGTGGCAGTCTTTGAGATAGTTAAGAAACTAGCCACTGAAAGGATCTTTCCTCCATTGTCAGTCATAATGAAAGATCTTCTAAACGAAGACGAAGAGATGACTTCGAATTTTTCTGACTCCGAGCCCAGTCTCGACATAGTTTGCAATGTTGTCTCAATACTCCCAGTTGAATATGACATTATGTCAGAAGTCAACGGAATCGAAGATGACTTCACAGAAGAAATGGCTAATCACAAGCCATTATGTTATTATGTAATGAACAATGGCTGCGTTGAAAACCGGCATGCCGTGTTCGAAAAACCTGACTTTCAGATGATGCATCATCTCAAGCCTTTGTTCATTCCAGCTAAAGTGATTGACGTTGGAGTAAATAAAGTCCTTGTAGATGGTGGTGCTACTGTGAATTTGTTGCCTCAATCTTTCCTGAAAAAGATTGGCTTTGCAGATTCTGATCTGAAACCTCATAATGTGGTTTTGTCTAATTATGAAGGAACATATGGCCACTCCCTTGGTGCTGTTGAGGTCGAATTGATGGTAGGAAGCGTCAACAGAACAACTATGTTCATGGTGGTGCCATCCAAAGCAAATTTCAAGGTACTATTGGGTAGAAAGTGGATTGACGGTGTTGGAGAAGTACCTTCAACGATGCATCAAAGGCTTGCTATATGGAGGGAAGATGGCTTGTTGGAAAACATCAAAGCTAATCAGAGTTATTTCTTGGTTGAAGTAAATAATATCACCAAGAAGAATTTCGATAAGCAATTGGCAAGCATCCCGCCATGCATACCTCTTGGCCCTGGATATGAGGTCCAGGAGAATGAGATGTTCTCCATGAAACTCCACCCAAATGTTGGCTTTATTTGGGAACGGGAGGTTATTGATCAAGACTATGTGGTAGTTGATCATGAAGAGACTTCCCCAAAGGAATTGAATGTGCTCAGGACAAGAGCTTCAACCTACCAGAAGTTGATTGATAATCTTGCTTCAGATGGTCCTGTACATGAAATCTCACGAACTGGGTGGGATGTGCATGGGTGAATAATGTCCAAGCCCAATGTTTGGGATAAAATTATAGCCTACGTGGCCGAAAACAAATTTAAAGCGGCCAAAGAGGCCGAAATTTTGCAAAAAGAGGTGATCGAAACTTTGGTAGAAGATACTAAGGATGACCTCGTTGATGGCCAAAGGTTGGATTCCATATACGATGATGAACCTTTGGGTTTCGAAAAAGATCCGTTAGGATCTACTACAAAAATGAAGGCACAAGATCCTTTAGAAGAAGTGGATTTAGGAGATGGTTTGCTCAAAAGGCCAACCTATGTCAGTGCCAAGATCAACAAAGAGTTCAGGGATCGAATTTTAGAACTCTTAAAAGAATATAAAGACTACTTCGCTTGGGACTACAACGAAATGCCTGGATTGAGTCAAGAAATGGTAGAATTAAAGTTGCCTATTCGACCAGGTAAAAAGCAATGAAGCAAATTCCGAGAAGATTTGCACCACAAATCTTATCGAAAATTAAAGAAGAGATCGAAAGACTCTTGAAAAGCAAGTTCATCAGAACTGCAAGGTATGTAGACTGGTTGGCTAATATAGTTCCTGTTATTAAAAAAAATGGGACTCTTAGGGTCTGTATTGATTTTAGGGATTTAAATAATTATGCCACTCCCAAAGATGAATATCCTATGCCAATGGCAGAAATGCTAGTTGACTCGGCATCATGCTTTGAATATTTAAGTATGCTTGACTCGGCAGAAATGCCACTCCCAAATCTTTATTACTGAAGAAGATGTATCTAAAACTGCATTTTGATGCCAATGAGCCTTTGGTTTCTATGAATGGCTGGTTATGCAATTTGTCTTGAAAAACGCTGGTGCTACATACCAAAGAACAATGAATTCTATGTTTCATGATTTCATAGGAAAATTTATGCAAATTTACATAGATGACATTGTAGTAAAGTCGTCATCAGAAGATGATCATTTGAATCACCTTCGCCAATTATTCGAAAGGATGAGGCAATATGGATTGAAAATGAATCCACTAAAATATGCGTTTGGTGTTTGTGCAAGTGATTTTTTAGGTTTTGTTGTTCATAAGAAAGGAATCGAAATCAATCAGAACAAAACCAAGGCAATTTTGGAAACGAAAGCGCCTTCGACAAAGAAATAGTTGCAGTCTTTGTTAGGGAAAATTAACTTTCTCAGAAGTTTTATATCAAATCTAAGTGGCAAAACACAAGCTTTTTCGCCATTACTTCGTCTGAAGAAAGAAGATGTGTTCAAGTGGGAGCCAGAGCACCAAAATGCTTTCGAAGAAATCAAATCCTATTTGATTAACCCTCCTATTCTTTCACCTCTTCTTAAGAATAGGGTTATGAAATTGTATATAGCAGCATATGAATTTACTATAGGAAGTATGTTAGCACAAGAGGATGAAAATGGCGTAGAAAGAGCCATTTATTATCTTAGTAGGGTGTTAAATGATGCTGAAACAAGGTACCATCCAATTGAGAAATTGTGCCTTTGTTTATATTTTTCTTGTACAAAACTTAAGCAATATATAAAGTCTGTTGATGTTTATGTTTATTCTCATTTTGATATAATTAAACATATGCTGTCAAAACCAATTTTGCATAGTAGAGTTGGTAAATGGGCCTTAGCACTGACAGAATATTCATTGACCTATCAGCCATTGAAATCTGTTAAAGGCCAAATTGTTGCTGATTTCATTGCTGATCATTCAGTAGTGGAAGAAATGTTAAGTTTTGTTGAGAACCAACCTTGGAAACTTTATTTCGATGGATCCAGCCATAAGAATGGTACTGGAATTGGAATTATGATTATTTCACCAAAGAACATTCCAACGAAATTTAAGTTTCGACTTAACCAGTTTTGTTTGAATAACGAGGCTGAATACGAAGCCTTAATAACTGGGCTTGAAATTTTGCTCGAGCTGGGGGCAAAATGCGTTGAGATAAAGGGTGATTCAGAGTTAGTGGTGAAACAATTAACAAAAGAATACAAGTTTGTTAAAGAAAACTTGATAATGTATTTCATTGCTGCAAATGCATTACTCAAACGTTTCACTCACGTCGAAATCCAACATAATCCTCGGATAGAGAATCAAGAAGCAAATCTCAAAAGAAAAGTTGCAAGAATTGATCGAAATCAAAGACAAGCGTGGTTCGAGAGAAGCGCCTTCTAAGAAATTGTCAATGCCAAATCTTGAGGGGGCAGAAGCATTAGACGAACACGCACAAGGTAAGAATTATGTCGAAATTTTTACTATTAACAATTTAACGGATAATGATTGGCGAAAGCCAATTGTTAATTATTTGGAAAATCCTAATGGAACAACTTGTCGGAAAATTAAATACAGAGCTTTGAGCTATGTAATTGTTGGGAACGAATTGTTCAAAAAGACTCCATAAGGAGTTTTGCTCAAATGCCTTGGAGAAACTGAGGCGTATTTGGCTGTTTCTAACACCCATAGTGGGGCGTGTGGATCACACCAAGCAGACCATAAAATGAAATGGTTATTATTCCGACAAGGTGTATATTGGTCAACCATGCTAAAAGATTGTATAGATTTTGCCAAAGGTTGCCAAGAATGCCAAAAACATGCTGGAAACCAACGTGTGCCAGCAAGTGAACTACATTCGATAGTTAAACCATGGCCATTTAGAGGTTGGGCTTTAGACGTAATTGGAGAGATTAAACCTAAATCGTCGAAAGGCCGTAGATATATTCTGGTAGGAATAGATTATTTTACAAAATGGGTAGAAGCTGTCCCATTACCTAACGTCACTCAAGATGTAGTCATAGAATTCATCCAGAAATACATCATTTATAGATTTGGCATTCCAGAAACCATCACCACAGACCAATGATTTGTATTCACGGGTCAAAAGATGGTACAATTTGCTGAGGATACAGGGTTTAAGTTATTAACATCGACACCATATTATGCCCAGGAAAATGGTCAAGTGGAAGCAGCAAATAAGAATATCATCTCCATAATCAAAAGAATTATATGATCAAGGTCTAAAGTCAACTTCACTAAGTCAGAATGTTTGGATGCAAATGACAAAGATGATGTTCGCATGAGGGGTGTGAGATCTAAAGATAATTGTTACTTTTTAGTTCTTCAAGACAAGGTTTATTCTTTTACTTTGTTTAATGACTAAATAAGATGAAGTCAAGCTATGGCATCAAAAGCTTAGGGATCTCAATCTCAAAGGTATGAAGAAAGTTATAATTGAAGAAGCCATCAGAGGTTTGCCTAAACTTAAACTTGAGGAAGGTAAGATCTGTGGTGAGTGCCAAATTGGAAAGCAAACTAAAATGTCCCACAAGAAGCTCCAATATCAGGTCACCTCCAAGGTTCTTGAATTATTGCACATGAATCTCATAGGGCCTATGCAAGTTGAAAGTTTGGGTGGAAGGAAATATACCTTTGATTGTGTTGATAACTTGTCAAGGTTTACATGAGTGAATTTCACTATAGAAAAATCAGAAACCATCAAAATTCGTAAATTCAGCGTGCCACGTCACGATTATTACATCGTCAAATGGGGTTATGGTTCATTTCTAAAGAATCTTCATGTTACAGGGGTTGGAATCTAAAAATAAATTACAGGGGGTAAATCAGAACTCGACTATATTACAGAGGGTAAACATATATTAACCCTTGAAATAATTAATTGTTTTGTGGATTATAGTGTGTATTAATAATTGATTGATATTTTACTTTAAAAAATACAAATATATTTGATTGATAAATTACAATACAAGAGTGAATACATCGTTCCAATTTGAAATTGTTATTGCAATTTGACCGTTTTGGAGAGAAAACTTTAGGTGAATTCTACGGTACAGTCACCCAAATGACTTTTCCAATAAAGTCAAACATTTTAAATTAGTTTGTGGAAAACCGGCTTTAAAAGTCTAAATAAAAATGGAATTTATTAAAGGACCAACAGGGAAATGTATTTTACAACCCTTTATATTATGTCCAAATTATCAAGATATTACACTAGTTAAAGCACAAATTAGATGGTGTGATACAACGGCTGAATATTTTTTAGACAAATATTTATATGAAAGCCATGAAAATATAGATCATTTTTTATATAATGAATATAAAGGATTAGCTCAAGATTTAAGGAATAAACTTAAAGAAATAGCTAGATGAGTGAAGAAAATAATACACTCACAACCAGAGTCAAAGCTTTGCTTGACGAAACCAAGAAATTAAATGAGAGATTTGAAAGACAGATTTCTTTTCTTGAAACCTTACCTCAAATCTATAAACAAAATAATTTGTTTACAAAAGATTATGAGCAAGGATTAGAAAGACCCCATGAAACTTGGGAAAATATGGAAAAAGATTTTCCGTGTTACAATAAAAATGAGAATAATAAATATCCTCATATATATCATTCTTTTAATCCTCAGTTAAACAATATCACTGATATGATTAATTATCTGATAAAAAACTGTTGTAAACAACATCTTTCTCTTCAAGAAGGGGGGAAGAATAAGGAAAAGATTGAAGAAATTGAAAAAACTCTATTTTCTAACTATAAGAAATGAGTATAGAAGAAAATATAGAATATCAACTCGAAAAATTAGATCAACTTATGGCTACTTTAGACATAAGTGAAAAAGATTCCATTAAGGAAGAACCTGAACCTAAAGATCTAAAAGATTTTGTCTACGACTTTAGTTCTGATGATGATTCAAAAGACGATGGAAATTTCGTTAAAATAGAACAATTAGAAATGGGCGAAAGCTCAGGAACAAAAAGAGGACCCTCTTATAATTGGAATGCAGAATTCCATAGGGAATTTTCCCAAGCTAAATACCAAAAAATTCCTATGAGTTATATTCCCAAACATAGTGTAAACGATGGAAGTGGAATTTTAAATATTGATTGCGTTGACAATCTTGTCCAAGCCATAAGAAGTTGGTATAATAAAAATACTATCCAGATACAGTTAGATAGTGACTTAAAAGGTCTAAGCCCAAAACAAATTTTTAATTATCTTTTGTGTAGAACAGAAGGTAACGCATATAAATTTCTGGCCGAAATACCTGAAGAAGAACAAACTGCAGAAAACAGTATGGGAATGATTAATAAAATCTTTGAATGGCTTCTAAATGAATTCAAAGGATGGCAAGATACGGTAGACTCAAATACCGCCTTTAACACTGAAAAATTATGGAGAATAATGAATTTATCCATATGTAATCCTTGTTACATAGAAAATTATATTTGTGAATTTTCACAATTATATTATGATTTAAATAAAGACACTAGAGAAAACCAAAAGGTTGTCGAATTATTTTACCAAAAATTACCTATGTCTATGTCCCAAATAATTCAAAACGAATTTAACAGTGCAGTATCCTCAGGAACGGTTAAAGATACTTTAGGAGCTAGAATTTCTATCCTTAGAAATTGGATGCAAGAACAATGCCTAAAGAAACAATCAAAACGAGATGCACGAATAGGTTTGTGCTGCGATAGAATCCAAGGAAAAATTGGAGCATATGGTTGTGAAAAAACTAGGAAAAGAAGAAAATATCCTAGAAGAAAGAAATTTAAAAGATTTTCCTATGGTAAAAAGAAACATAGGAAGAAAAGATTCTATAGAAGAAAAAGGGAGTACCCTAGAAAAAATAAAACCTGTCCTAAAGGTAAAAAATCATGCACATGCTGGCTATGCCATGAAACAAGACATTATGCTAATGAATGTCCAAAGAAAGTTTCTAAAGAAAAGAAACAAGTTTTAAACATGATCTATAGAATAGGTTATGAACCAGTAGAATCAGACTCAGATTCTGATTGGGAGCAACAAAGCTTCTATGAACTTTGTACAGATTCCGAAGATGAGCAAAACCAAGATTTTGAGTAAAGGAAACCCTAGTGCTACCTTTATTAAAATAAAACTTCGTAAGAAGGAGATTTTAGCCTATTTAGATACAGGCGCAACATTATGTTTTGGAAAACGAAACATATCAAGAAATTGGGAAAGATTAGGAAAACCCAAAGAAATAATTGTTGCAGATAAGTCAAAACATCAAATATGGTTTGTTTTGAAAAATATCTCAATTACTATAGAAGGTCATGAATTCTTCATACCAACAATTTATCTCCATGATTCAGGATTAGATTTAATCATTGGAAATAACTTTTTAAAGTTATATGCACCGTTTGTGCAAAATGTTAAAACTATTTCTTTACTTTGGAAAAATTTAGCAAACCCCAAAGAAAAGACAAAAGTTATAACAACAAAAATTATAACTAGAAATGAGATTATTCAATTAATTTCTGAAAATCTTATAAACTTAAAGAGTATTTGGGAAGAAGGTAAATTATTTTTAAATCTTGAAGAAATAGAACAAAAACTTGATGCTGTATGTTCAGAAGATCCTTTGGATAATCTGAAAAATACAAATCATGAACTTGTTACCATCAAATTACGAGATCCTAATAAGGAGATTAATGTAAAATATAAAATGCCTTATTCAGTACAAGATAAATTAGAATTTCAAAAAGATATAAAAGAACTTCAAGAAAAGAAGTTAATTACTCCATCTGCAAGTCCACATTCAGCACCCGCTTTTTATGTGACAAATCACAATGAAATAAAAAGAGGAAAAGCTAGAATGGTGATAAATTATAAGAAACTCAATGATGCTACAATCGGAGATTCTTATAAATTACCACGAAAGGACTATATTTTGCAAAAGATAAAAGGAAGTGATTGGTTTTCATCTTTTGATGCAAAATCAGGATATTATCAAATCAGACTTTCAGAGGAAACTAAGCCTTTAACAGCTTTTTCATGTCCACAAGGACACTACCAATGGAATGTTCTTCCATTTGGACTAAAACAAGCACCATCTATATACCAAAGATTTATGGATAATGCTCTCAGAGGATTAGAACATATATGTTTGGCTTATATTGATGATATTTTAGTTTTTACAAAAGGAACTAAAGAACAACATCTTAAAGATGTAGAAATTGTTTTAAACAGAATTTCAGAAAAAGGAATTGTTATTTCAAAAAAGAAATCACAATTAGCCAAAAAGGAAATCGAGTATTTAGGCCTTATTTTTAAAGAAAATGGCACCCTCGATTTATCTCCACATGTTCAGGAAAAGATTCAAGCTTTCCCTGATGAATTGAAAGATCGAAAACAAATTCAAAGATTTTTAGGATGTTTGAATTATATTGCCAATGAAGGATTTTTCAAAAACTTGGCAACTGAAAGAAAGATTTTACAGAAAAAGATATCTGAGAAAGTTCCATGGTCATGGACTGAACAAGATACTCTAACTGTAAAAACTATTAAAAGAAAAATTAAAGTTTTACCCAGCTTATACAATCCAACAGAAAACGATTTTTTAATTGTTGAGATTGATGCTGATAAAACAACCTGGGCAGGTTGTATGAGAGCTCTACCTAATGGTAAAGCGATACTGAATCTTGATGATTCGGGAAACTATGTTGGTGATGTAACCCTTCAACAAGGAATGAAAGATACTGGAGCAACCCAGTACGCTAAGTCTAGTAGCTCGAAAGAGAAATTAGACAAACTCTCTGATTCATCAGAAAAATTAGTATCAAGAGATACTAAGATTGATTATTCTTATGAAAATATTAAAAATAAGATAAAAAATGAAGATCTTTTACTTTGTAAATATGTTTCAGGATCATTTACAGATACCGAAACAAGATATCCAATTCATGAATTAGAAACATTGAGTTGTGTTAAAGTTTTAACAAAATGGCAAATGGAATTAATTCCAACCAGATTTTTATTAAGAACAGATTCCAAATATGTAACTGGATTTTGGAAATATGACCTTCGTGTCAATTATAAATATGGAAGACTTGTAAGATGGCAGATGAAACTTCAACCGTTTCACCCATATATTGAATATATAAAATCTGAAAAGAATTGCTTTGCAGATGCACTGACAAGAGAATGGAAGCAGCTATAAAGACGCTACAGAATTCTCTCAGACAAAAACAGGAGCAAATTGCCTCTGCAAAAAATCGTCTAGAAACTCTTCTTTCTGAAGAGGGGGAGATGATATTAACAATTCAAAACCTTGAAAAACTTTGTAAAAAAGAAACATCAACAGTTTCAGAATCTAAAAATAGTGAAAACTGGGATCTGCTTGGTCAAGATTCTGGAAAGTTTAACTACTATGTAAAATACTCAGCTCCAAAAGAGTCAAACATCCCAATTGAGTCAATAGAACCAAAAGGATGGAAATCCCCAACAACTGTCCTTGCAGATTTACCAAAAACATCTTGGGCTGATAAAGTCGAAGAAGATGAAAGAAAAAATGGAAAAGAAAAAGAACCCATTGATCAACAAACAAGCCAAAAGATTGACAGTCAACTTGGAGGCAAAAAGAAAGCTTATGTAATTTTTGATGGACCTATGAAAGGTATCTACCAAAACTGGGAAACCACAAAGTTACATACAAACGGCAAAAATGTCAGATACAAAGGGTATGAGACCCTTGAAGAAGCAAAAACAGCCTACAACGCTGTTTACAAAGAAGTTGCGACAGCAAACAATATAGTCCAGCCATCAAAAATGGAGACTAAGAAGAAAATATCTGTAGATAGAATTATCTATGGAGAAAGCAAATTTGTTAAAGAAGTCACCATTGGAGACTACTACAAAAACTGGAGATGGTTAACCAACTACTCAGAAGAGTTAAAAACAGAATGTTTTTATCCTAGCAACAACGGGATAGAAGTAAAAGCTGTAACAGTCCCGGGCATAGGAAAAGAATTAGTCAGATCATTCTATGATTGTGGAATGATTAAAATAATGTATCTTCAAGAAGATGCAGGAAGAAAAATTCATGAACTAGAACTTCTTCCAAAAGATATAGGCGAAATCGCTTATAAGTTCAACAATAGCTTCGCAAAAGGTAAAGAGTTCTTTTTATCTTTTACTTCAACTTATCCATGGTTTGAAGACGATGAAGTTATTAAAGCCAGACACTTAATCAAGATTGGCATTTCAAATCATTCATATCCAACAAATGATGGAAGAGATGTAGATCCAAGACCAGAATGTTTTCTGCATCAAATGGAAAAATTCTATGATGCTCTCATCAGATTTGGAGTAAAATTACCAAACTTCAGGGTAATTACTGCAAAAGGAAGTTTTCTAGTCTATAGTGATTCAAGGAAACAAGCAAAAGAAGAGCATCTTCAGCAAATCCTAAAGTTTGAAGAAAACTTTAGTGGGCTTGAAGCAGACTTGGGCCATCTACCCGACCCAATCCAACAGGAGTGCTGCCGACACTTTCAAAAATACAAAGGACACCAATGCAAGTGGTGCGCAAAGGAAATGAAAAACGTGGCCGACAAAGAATCGTTGTATGATAGTGACATATCACCAAATAACGAAGAAAATGTAGAAAGTTAGTGGGCATGGGACCCATTTAGAGATAAGCCTTATCTCTAAGGCAATTATGTAATCTACTTTTCTGTAGTTCTTTTGTCGTATAGTAAGCTGTAGCCAGCTGTAAGGATGGAGACGTAGTACCTATCTGTAAGTCTCTTTGCCTATAAATAAGAGCCTTGAAGCTCATTTGTATTTACCATGTTTTGAAGCAATATAAGTTATATCGTTTGATATGAGCTTGCCTCTTAGTTTTTAGAACTAGTGGTCCTATAGTGGTAAAACACTATAGTTGAGAATTCTTGAGGTAATACTCTGGAGGAATTCGCCCTGAGTTGGGATAAACTCAACACAAGCAGAAAAAACTGCTGAAGAAGATCAGATTGCTGAAGCAAAACAACCCATATTTCTGAAGAAAAAATCAGGTATGAATTTATCAAGAATTATTATAAAATATGTCTGAAGTTTCATATTTTGAAGGAACATCTAGTTATCATGCTGATAGCATAATAGATAATAAAATTGAAGAAGCAGATTTGTCTTTAACTGCTGAAGAAAATTTTAAAAGAAAGTTTAGTAAACTTAAGGAATTTCTGTCAAGAAAAAATATTCTAAAATTCGGAATAATGGTAGGAGAGGAAGCAATTCCAATTGAAACAACTAATGGAAAAATAGTTATATCAACTATAGATAAACAACAAATCGATAAAAGACTTGGAAAATTTTCTGAAAACGAGAGAAAAAAGATTGGTTATATTCATATATCAACCATTCAAATTCTAATCAAAAGTACCTTCATGAAAGGTATTGATTCACCTCTAGAAATAGCTCTAGAAGATTCTAGAATTAGAAATAAAAAACAAGCAGTAATTGCAAAAGGAAATTGTAATCTAAAATATGGAAAGATAAAATTTGATATAAATTTACAGATGGGATTATCCCTAAAAGATATAGATTTGAATAAATCTATAGTTTTTCATTATAAGCTAAAAGATTCAACATTTATGAAAGAAGGTAATCATCCTTTTACAATTTACTACAGAATTAATTATGCTTTGAGTAATTCACATCATAGCATAGAATTTATAGGAAAAGAGACAATTCATATTGATGAATTATTTACACCATTAATTACTTTGGAAACACCAATATTTAAAGATATCACGAGAAATAGTTTTTCTCTGATAGAAGCAGAAAAGAATATGTTTGAAGAAACAGAAAAACCGTTGTTTAGAAGCCAAAGTCTTCGAATAACATCACCAAACAAAGATCAAAAAGATTTTAGCAAATCATTAAGTTCTCAAACCATATTTGAAGATGATACTTCATCCTCATTCGAACCACCTAGAAAGGATTTCGAAATAAGCAGAGAAAAAGAGCTTAAGGATCTGCATGATTCTATAAAAACTCTATCGATACAGGTTAATAAGATTAATCAAAGACTATAAAAAGTCAAAATGCCTGGTCTAACTCTTAAATCAGAATTAATATTTTTTAAAACTAGGTTACAACATCTAGTAAGTGATATAGAATGGTATTATGATCTAATATCATACAAACAAATAATATATAAAGCTCAAACTTTAATGAGATCTCATATAGATTTAATTGAAGATCTGGTAGAAGAAATGCAAGAAAATCTCACAGAGATTCAAATGAAAAGAGCAAAAATTCTTTTAGAACCTTTTTGGGGCTTAGAAGGAATTGAACACCTTATAAACGAAGCTCGAGAAAAAGATAAAGCTCGAGAAAATTCCGCTGGTAATTCTGCTGAAAATCTATAATGCCTGGATTAAATCTAAAAACAGAGTTACAACTCTATAAGCAAAGACTAGAAGAAATAATTTCTGAAATAAATTATCAAAATACAAGAATTATATTAAAACAAATTCTTTTTGCTTCACAAGATTTAATAATCTACCATGTAGGATATATTTCTAATTTATTAGAAGAAATAGAAGATTCGAATACTCTTACAAGTATTCAGCAAGAAAAAGCAAAAAGACTTTTAGAACCCTTTCAAGGTTTAGAAAAAATCGAAAAAATGTTAAAACAAACAAAAACTGATCAAATGCTAGAACAAGAAAACCTCCGCTGGAGAATCAACAATTAAGATATGCCTGGACTAGATCTTATAACAGAATTAAGACTCTTCAAGAAAAGGCTAGAAGACATAGTCTTTGAAATAGAATTATATTATGAAAGAATTGTTTTTAAACAAACTCTTTACAATTCTAGAGAATTTGTTATATATCATATAGAATATATTGAAGATCTATTAAGAGATACAGAAGATTTAGAAAATCTTACTCAAATACAAAAACAAAGAGCTAAAACACTTTTAAAACCTTTTCAAGGATTAACTAAAATCGAACAAATGTTAAACGAAGTTCGAAAAAATTCCGCTGAAAACCCCATTCCAAACCTGGTATCAGAGCCGGAAACACAATCCTAAGGGATAAACATGAAAATAAAAATAAAAAAGAAATTAAAAAATATTTTTTATATAAAACAAAAGCTTTTTAAAATCGTTTTTCCGAATAACCGATTTAAAAAGACATCCACGTGGCACTCTCCTATTAAGCCACATAAGCGACTTTTCCAGAAAAGTCATAAAAACAACTGCAACATAGCAGTCCCCAAAACTTTATCACATGATAAATATATTATTCATTAGAGGATAAGGTCTCAAAGGATCAGAGGCCTTAATTGTGATCATGTTGACCAGAGACAAGACTTCATTGTGACCTTTTTGACCATAGGCTAACTGATCGTCTGATGTGCAATAGTCATACGATCAAGGTAAATGAGAAGTTATTCTTGTTTCTTCACATGAGAACATAGGATAGATCCTTTACATAATTTTTCTACACATGGAACAAACATTAGGGTATAAATTGCTTTTTTTTTTACTTTATTATCATCAAAACCAAAATTTAGTGTCAATTTTAATCTCTTAGAATTTTAAAATGATTCTTTTAATGAAAATAAATTTCACTAACAAGTGACAATATATTTCTCTAACTGAACTAGTTACAAACCCGTGCATCCGCACGGGTCTGGGGTATTGGTAAATCATATTTTAGATGTAGTTATAATGAGTTAATAAAATATAATGAGTTAAAATTATCGCAACTCTTGATAATATATCCATAAAAAAACTCTTGAAAATAGAGTTAAAATTATCGCTACAGACGATATATAAAATCTATGTTTAAATATTAGATACAAATAAAGTCAACTAAAACTTCTTTAAAAAAAAGTCTCCTAAGACTTAGACAACATATAAATTTTTGTCTTCTTCAAAAAAACATATAAATTTTTGTCTGGTTTCGAGGAAACCAAAATTGAATTATCTTATAGCAGATAAAAGATTAGCAGTCCTCGTGATCTTAACTCTGTTAGTAGGGACAATGCATAATTTATTCTAGGTTCGGGGTTCAAACCCCGGCCACCACATAAAAATATAAAAGATTAACACAATGTAGCATTTAAACATGTCGTGATATTATTTATTCATGCTAGCAGAGATCACATAAACACGTTCTAATCACACATGAGGAAATAAGCTGTTCTTAAAACTAGTCCAACGTCCAAACCCCTTGGACTAGCTATTTCAAATTTAAATTAAAAACATGCATTTTGAATATTGAAATTTAGATAAATCTAGATGACATAGAGCACCATGAAAGATAGTTAAAGCTCTAGGTATATGTTTCTTCTCTGATGTTGTTTTTATGTTTTGATTTTGCGTAGAATAACATGAGCACCATGTTGTGGCTGAACAGAAAGCACCACAGCTGGAGCATGAGCATATGTTTGAGAAAGTTCAAATGAAAAATTTTGTAAAATCAATGCCATTGCCATCTTTGCTTCCAATAGGGAAAAGTTTTGTCCAATGCAGATTCTAGGACCCGCTCCAAATGGAAAATATGAAAATCTACCATTTGTTGCCTTGGCAATTCCACCAGAAAATCTCTCAGGATTGAACATCTTAGCATCATCACCCCATAGTTCACAGTCATGGTGAATCAAAACAATTGGCATGTAAACCTCCATTCCAGCATATAATGTCAAGTCTCCAAGTTTTATATCATTCTCAACTTTTCGAGCAACACCGGTTACAGGAGGGTACAACCTCAAAACCTCATACAAAATCATGGCCATCTAAAACAAAACAAATTTATGTTACCAAGAGTATTAAGACTATTGGAAGATATCATCTTAAACAAACATAACTAAGCTGCAATTACAAGAAGATGAAATTAAAATACTTACAATCTTAAGTTTATTTAGTCCATCAAAGTCTGGTTTTTCATTGCCAAATACTTCTAATACTTCCTTCCTTGCACGTTCTTGCCAATCAGGGTACCGACTCAACAATACCATTGTCCAAACGAGCAAATCTGAAGTAGTCTCTTGCCCTGCAACATGGAATAACCTGCATTCCCCCACTACTTCTTCAAGACTCAATCCCATATTCTTGACGTTTCCATGTTCTTTAATTTCTCTGTGGTTCGACTCTAGAAGGAGACCTAATAAGTCATTCTCAGTGGCTTCGCCTGCCTTTATTGCCTTTTCCCTCTTGTTAATTATATTCTTAAGAGTAGTTTCTATTTGTTTTTCATTTTCATTTATCTTTCTATGATCAGCGGTAGGTAAAAACCTACAAGTAAAAAGAATAGTCATGTAAAACTAGCATCTTAGTGATTAGAGAAGGAAAAAAGAACTGGCACTATGATATAATAGTCTTACCTCCATAAAGGGATTAAAGATTTCATTAGATTTTTCATTATAAGTTCACCTTGCTCTATTTGAAGTTGAAATACTTTTCTTCCTTCTTCATAACTACTTCCAAATGACGAACGAGCAATAACATCACTTGTCAAGCTCTGAAGGGAAGGCCATATGTCCATTTCACATGATCCATTTGAAGACAACATTTCTTCCCAATTGCTAATCAAATCATTGCAGCTTTTCAAGAATGTTGGTGTCATAATCTACGGTGTAATAAAAAAGAAACATCTATAAGAGTTCAAATAAACAAATCTATGTAGATTGTAGAGGTGTAATTTGCAGGGTAAACAAAACCAAATTATTATTTTTTTGGCATTAACCCTCCGGTTCCCAAGGGAAGGGGGCTCTGGTAATCAAGAGTTCAGCCACGAGGTAAGGATAACCTGACAAAAAATTGTTCTACCTAAGAATCGAACGCGGGTTCCTTTGAACGATTCGTCTTTAGTAAAGCTCATTAACCACGTAAGCTCAATTGCTTGGTCAATCAAAAACAAATTTTACCACACTAGCAGTGCAAAAAATAAATGAAAAAGAAGATAACCTTCAATTTTTCCATGTGAAACGCAGGGTTGATTATCCTTCTATGCTTGGTCCACTTTTCTCCTTCTAGTTTAACAAGACCACGAGTTATTAACTTCATAAACTTATATTGAACCTTTGGGAACTCAGACATCTTGTTGAATACTTCTCTTATTTGCTCAGGTTCATTGAGAATCACCCATGGTTTCATTCCAAACCAAATAAAAGATTTTTTCCCTGCATACAATGGGTGGAATATTAGTGAAGATCAATTGTACCATAACATGACTTCAATGAGGTTGCCACTAATCGGCTCAAGATGTTGATGATGAGTTCATTGTATCATTGTATCACTTCAAATTAGTGATAGATTTTCTCTATCACTTCAAATCAATATTGTAGTAGTAAAATTGAGTATGAAAAAAAAGAAAAATACCGTGTGTTTGAACAGCGTGATGAATATAAGGAGCAACACGTGGTGCAATATCATCAGAAAGATTCATGGGTTTGGATTGAACTTTCTTTTGCATAACAAAATAATCCTTTGCATCCCCAAGCAAAAGTCTATAAGGATTCCCTTGAAGGCCTTGTTCTCTTAAAAGCTTCTCTATCTTCTTTGGCTTCAGCCACATCCAATTCAATACCCTCCATGCATATACCAAACCAAATGTCACAGTGATGAGAATTATGGCTGAATTTGTTGCCCAAGATAACTCCATTTCTTTGTTTGTAATAATAAAACCAAACCAAGTGTGTAATAAGTTTTTCGGAAAACTGTGAACATATGAAATCAGAACCATGAAATTTATAGAAATTGGTATGTGTGCAGATGAAAATATATTCCCTGGTCTTGTTATAAATTACTCATTTGCAATGTTTTATGTATCAAATTAATTATTAGAATATCAAGAAAGTATTATTATTCCCTAAAAAAAAGTATTAATTATTATTTTTCCTTTTTTCATTTAAAAAATAATTTGCATTTTTATATGGTCAAATACGTCAACAAAAGTGAATGTATTTGAACTGAATTTTTAACTAGATACATCAACTTTTATTGACCCAAATTTTTCTTATAAATAGGACCGGAGAGTAGTAAAATATAATTATTGTGGGATCCACTAAAATTTGGTTTTTTCTAGATTACCCTCTCTTATTTAGAGGGTATTTACCCCCTCATGATATCAACCAATCAAAATGTAGTATACGTTGGCAACATTAAATGTCAAATAAATGAGTAAATTTTTTCTATATAAAAAAAAATCAATTTTAGGTAACTTTTAATACTTTTAATTTTTATTTAATTATAGACAAGATTACATTATAGGTCCTTTATCTTATTTATTTGTAACACTTTGGTCCTTTATCTTTATTTTTTTCCGTTAAGGTCTTTTATCTCTCATAAAAGCACATATACATCCTTTTTCTCATTTTCTTATTAAAAAAATACATAATTTTATTTTTTAAAATATATTTTTATTAAAAATGAAAAAAATATCCAGAAATATGATGAAGATGTTCATCATCTCCATCTTCTTTCTTTGAATCTTCATCATCTTCATTGAATCAGAAAAAATTCTACACAAATATATCTCCAAATATCATGAATTAATGTTATGTTCACCTCAAATCTTCTTTTAAACACAAAAATCAAAACTCTATAGAAAAGAGATTTAGTTTCATCACAAAAAAAAAAATAGTTATATAAATTGTCACACCGTATATTATTATTATTTTCTAACTCAATATTCAAACCCGGCATAAAAATAAACCCAAAGTTTAGAGCAGCTTTGCACATCAATTTTGTTGTTCGGAACAATCTTAACTTTTGTAAAACCTAACCCTTCCGCCAGTGACTAAGCCTCCACCATCCGCCTTGCAACATTTGTGAAATTAAGGTTTTGATTTTTGTGTTTAAAAGAATATTTGAGGTGAATATAACATTAATTCATGATATTTGGAGATATATTTTAGTAGATTTTTTTTTATTTAAAGAAGATGATGAAGATTCAAAGGAAGAAGATGAAGATGATGAACATCTTCATCATATTTCTGAATTTTTTTTCATTTTTAATAAAAATATATTTTTAGAAATAAAATTATGTATTTTTAAAAATGAGAAAAAAGATGTATATGAGCTTTTAAGAGAGATAAAGGACCTAAACGGGAAAAAATAAAGATAAATGACCAAATTGTTACAAAAAAATAAGATAAAGGACCCCAAATGTAATCTTGCCTTAATTATATTTAGTTGTTCAATCTTAATTAGTTTACACGACAAGACTGGCTTAGAACAATTAAAATTTCACATCAAATTTCTTTCATCTGAATGTCCTTAAATTTATCCGTTACATTCATAAAATTTCTTCTTCCCATTTTGATTGTTCAATTTTGTCGTTCTAAACTGCCGCATTTTTCAATTTTCGTGAGAATCGTCGTCGTTCGTTTGATTTCAAATATCGTGAGAATTACCGTTATTTCCAGAACCACGTCAGATATGGTGAGTTGATTTTTCTTTTTGATTTGATTTTTCTTGGTTGTGAGGTAGTTAATTATAACAATTGAGTAAGTCATCTGTTATACTTTAAGGATTGCTAGCAGGTGTTGCTGTTGTGATGTTTTGGGAGTTTGCTAGCATTTTTTTCGGTTGCTGCTGAAATGATTATGTCACGAGGCTTTTGTTCTTTTGTTTGGACTTAAAGACTTTGGCTGATAGTGGGGCAGGTCTATGCGTGTTAGCAAATTTTATTAGGTTGGCTACTTAAATAAAAAAAAAGTCACGATACCTGACGCGGTTCTAGAAACAACGACAATTCTCACTATAATTTGAAACTGCAGCAGTTTGGAACGACAAAATTGAACAATCAAAATGGGAAGAAAACGAAAAAGAAACAAGAATTGATCAATAGGGAAGAATAAAGAAGAAATTTGAATGAAGGAGATGTTTTTGTTCTCACGTTCGGGGTTGTAGAATGGAAGAAATTTTATGAATGTAAGTGATGAATTTAAGGACATCTAGATGAAAGAAATTTGATGTAAAAATTTTATTTGTTATAAGTCTTGTAGTGTAAATTAATTAAGATTGAACACCTTAATATAATTAAATAAAAGAGTAAATTACACTCTTCTCCCCTCAGAGATTCTTGAATTACACTCCCCTCCCCTGTTATGTTAAAATATACACTCCCCTCCCCTCTTATTCCAAACATATTAGAAAACATTTCATTCCCCTCCCTTAAGATAAGCTTGAATTACATTCTTCTCTCTTCTTATGTTAAAATCTATACTTTACTTCCTCAATAATCTAGCAAAAATAAAATAAAATAATCTAACACACTTAAAAAAAAGTACCGCGGGTCTATTTTAACATAATCAAAATTTGAATACATATTTTTCGCTATTTTTTATTCACAATTACATTAACATATAATTTTAAACCCTATTATAAAATATGAAACAACCAAAAAATAAAATTACAATAATTACTAAATACAATAAAATATGGTTATATAAAAATTAGTTTTATACTATAAATTATAAACTTAATAGCAAAATATTTAAGTTTAATTACCATTGATATTTAAATTATAAAGAAATGAATTTATTTTTCTTAAATGGTGGTTCAAAATTAGTATATATCATAAAAAAATTTATTTATGTTAAAATAGATTAAAGTGTAGTACATATTTAATTATTAAGGGAGAGGGTTGTAATTCAAGCATCTTAGAGGGAGAGGAGTGTAGATTTTATTTTTAAAGGGAGGGAAGTGTATATTTTAACATAAGAGGGGAGGAGAGTGTAATTTACTCTAAATAAAAATTAAAAGTATTAAAAGTTACCTTATGATTAAGATGAACTTTTTTATTTTTAGAAAAAATTGATTCATATATTTGACATTTAATGTTGTCTATGCATATTACATTTTGATTGGTTAATATCATGAGAGGGTAAATTACCCCCTAAACAAGAGAGGGTAACGTAGTTCTCACCCTAAAATTTATCTTTAATTCGTATAGAATATTTAGGATAAAGCGGAGTCCTACATCGTTCATTACCCACGAGTTGCGCGAGACGATGCAGTAGAGCGAGTACTACATCGTGTAACCCGAGATGCACGAGTTGCTTAAATATTGGTAGGTAACATCATGACTGACTACCAGCATATAAATTAGTCTAATTGATTTCTACCCACTTTGCACAATCTTACAAGTACAATATGTACTCCCTCCGTCCCTATATGTAACCACCATTTGATTTTATTTTTGTCCCTAAATGTAAACTCTTTTTCAAATTACTAGATGCATTTATTATTTTTTTCCTAAATATACCCATAATTAATACTACTAACTTGTCTTGAAATATGTAAAGTTAAATTTAATACACATACAAACAAAGGACAATTTGGTAATATTAACACACAAAATAGACACATTAATTACACTAACAATTTTTCTTAAGAAATGTAAAAAAGGCAATGGGGGTTTACATATAGAGACGGAGGAAGTATCATTGAGAATTCATGTACTCCCTCTGATCCTTAATATAAGAAGAAAAATCAAAAAAACATCAAAACCAATATACTTATTTATTAATGTAACTTTTTGAATATTTTTACAAATATACCCTCATAAAAAATTGTGTAGCATTAAATACACTCACAAATATTAAAAAGACAAACATTGAATAAGGGGTAGAAAAGTCTTTTAAGCAATAACTACACCTTAAAAGTTGTGATATTTTCTTATAAATAAGACCAACAATTTTTTTGAAAATTTTCTTATATATAGGACCGGAGGGAGTACTATGATTCACTATTTTATTCATTTTTCTCTTCTTGGTTTGGTGATAGGCTAACAATAAACAATTAAGAGGACTAGGTTTGATTTATTTTAATTTTATGACAAACAATAAAAACAAAAAAAAAAAAAAAAACTATTTTGTTGACTTTTCATTACCACACTTCATGGTTTTCCAAAGTCCCAATTTGTTATCGTCAACTACAAGATTAGTGGCAAGACAACATTCTTCCTCAAACTCAAAAAAATGGTGGCAAGCAATAAAAAGTAAATAGTCAATTACTCTCGAAATTGTAACGTTCGT
Organism: Medicago sativa; assembly: GCF_051527215.1. Classification (NCBI taxonomy): domain Eukaryota; kingdom Viridiplantae; phylum Streptophyta; class Magnoliopsida; order Fabales; family Fabaceae; genus Medicago; species Medicago sativa. The sequence goes on from NC_140750.1 coordinate 48,202,257, forward strand.
CAAAAACCCCTTTGAATTTTGCAAAACTTTAAAAACCTTCATGAAATTGTCAAGCGTCTTTCAATTACCCATTTCGTTAATTTCTTCCATCTAACATACTGACGTGGTCGTTAACTGCCAATGTGCCACTGTTACATGGTCAGAAAAGTCATGTCACGTCATAGTGGGTAATTGACTATATTTCTTTTTTTTTTTTTTGAAAACTAATCTGATTTTTTTTTCTTTTCAAAATTAACATTTGTGCAACCCACTGATCTTGCAAATACCACCTGAAATTTAACATTTATGTGCAAATACCCCCCTTAAATTTAAAATTTATGTAGCAAATATCCCCTCAAATTTACAACTTATATGCAAATATCCTCTCCAAATTTAAAACTAATATGCAAATTACACTTTGGATCATAAAACTTTGATGGTAAAGTAAAACTTATTCTTAATCTATAATTTACTACTCCCTCCGTTTCAAAATGAGTGTCACTTTAGCCAAAAAAAAATTGTTTCAAAATGAATGTCACCTTACATTTCAAATACAACTTTAATTTTTTTTTCTTCCAACTTTACCCTCAATAAATACTTTAAATTTTCTCTCACACAATTTTCAATATAACTTTAAGTTTGTCTTTTTCTTATAAAGTAAGGGCAGTTTAGTAAAAATGTTATGTCTAATGATTATTTCATTTCATTCCTTAATATGTGTTCAATTGGCTAAAGTGACACTCATTTTAAAACGGATGGAGTATATCTCTAATAACAATAAAAAAGAAAGAAAAAAAACCACATCTTTAAAATAAAACAAACATAAAAATCACAATTTCAATCACACCACTAACAAATCGTGTGGCCAACAAATTGGAAAGGAAACGCGATCAACAAACGATGTAGAACAGAGGTCACACGATCTTTTTGTGGTGTGATTGAATATTAAAGCGATAAAACACGCGAATAATATAAATATTCAAGAAATAGGTGTCACGTCTTCAATAGTCCTCAAAACATGCGTACTAAAAATTTCTCAAAAACGTCGCAGCGGATAAATAACATACATCTCCAAATAGCCATATCATAAGCATCATAAATACATTATCAAATAAACCTCCAATATCAACATATGAGTTAAATCTCAACAGCATAGTCAACATTAATCGTACCTGATCAGAAGGTGACTGTCGGTGCTTGGTTGAATGTGGTGGTTCACGGTGGTGGTTTGTACTTTTGGTGAGCGTTGGACCGAATAAGGGGTGTGTACATATAGACACTCTGACGCTCAAGTCAGTAGAGTTCAGAAATGGGGGTTCGAGGGTGAAAGAGATTCTACTTTGGAGGCTGCGAGGAGCCTCCTATTTATAGAGGTGGGTGAATGTAGAGCCGTTGTAAGGCACTCGTGTGTCCGGCGATTACGAAATCAGTAGAACTGTAACCGCAGGTGAGATATTCATGAGAACGTGGGTAAAGAGACGTTACTGTTCCGAGCAGGTGGTTTGAACTGGTCTCAGTTGCTCCGAGAATCCCCCCCCTCCCGCGGAGAAGGGGTGTGTTGCGAGTATATTTCCAAATGCAGCATTTGGGCTTGGTTTGGTTATTGGGCCTAAGTAGTTAAGCCCAAGTCTTTGACCGATTCAGAACAGTAGCCCCCCAAGTCATTGCTCTTGTCTAAGAGTGATGACTTAAGTCGTGGCTGAGGAACTGACCGCGGAGGTCTTAGAGATATTTTGGGATGTTCCCATGACAGAACTGGGAAGTTCAGTTAGGGAGATGTTGTTTGAAATTTGTCATGGACGGTCTTCGTACTCGGCGTGGACGGGCATATCATGGGACTTAGCACTTGCGGTTGTTTTGTTCTCGGGGTCGAGGGTGATATATGTGTGAACATATACTCACTGACCTTTCTTGTTCATTCGCCATATTGTGTCAAGGTTGTCCTATTTCAAGAGTGTGCTCGGTATTACCGTGTTCACCCATGTTGGTCAGAAGTGATAAAGATTCCCTCGTCAAAGAGTTGGTCGTTTTTCATTCAGCAATTAATGCCCATGTCTCGAGGATGAGACTGAGGGGATATGACCATTGGTCTTTGGCTGCCACGTGTAAAGGCTATGGAAGTACTTGCGTACCTAGCACCTTGATGGCGTCTTGAGTTGTATTTCCAAAACGTTATCAGAACCGTTGATCTATTCATGACATTTGAGGACCATCAGAATCTGATCAGAACCGTTGGATGCGTTGATTGAGAGGATCTAGAGCGTTGCTTTGCTTTGTTAATGAAGACTCTCATGTGAAGGGTTGTAATGGATCACGCCCGCCTGTTTTCTGAAAGATTGCGAAGGGAGTATAAATACGTTCCAAACGCTTGTTTGGAACACTTTACACTTCTTCATTTTTAGCAACTTCAAATTCTCCAGAGCTTTCTTGAGATTTCCAGTGCAGTTTAGGTCCTTCACGTTATCATCATCAACTCCAGTTCTTCATCTTGAACACAGGTTAGTCATTTTCTGTTCTTCCTTTTCTGTTTTATTGCTTTGATTACGATAGCTTTGTTTAAAACTGGAACCTTGCATGCTTTTAGGGTTACTCTGTCGCGGTGGTTACCACTGTTGTTGGGTGGTTTCTACTGCGTGTGAGGAGTATTAGGATTTCAAACGTTTTTTGAGCGTTGTGTCTTTGAGTTTCTTGGAGGGAGAAAACCATTGGTGACTAGTCGTATCCTTTTTAGGGTTTTAATTTATACCCGTTGGGTGGTGGATCGTCATGATCCTTCTCCTTTTCCTATTTTAGGTTTTAGGGTTTCTTGTTGTCTATGAGAACATGATGAGTAAAGGAACAATGGGTTTGATCGCTTTGGATTCACCCTTTCTGTGCTTTCCTTTCAGGTTTGGTCCATGGCAGGTAACCCTAATAGGAACAAGGCCGTTTTGCATGACATTTCCTGGGTTGGAAAAGGGCGTTTGGATGCGATATCCATGTTTTCCTCTAATGGCGCGGCGAAAATCCCGCATCTTTCCGTGGGAAGGAAAGAAGACTGGGAAGTGAATTTTCCCAACACCTCGTACCGGATATGTTCCAAATATACTGCTAACCGCATCCCTGTGCATGAGATGGTTTTTAAAGAGATGGGGTCCAGGCTACCATTCTCGTCGTTGTTCGTTACCTTGCTTCAGTGGCTGGAGTTATGCCCCTCGCAGCTGCACCCAGATTCCTATCCTTATGTTAAAGCCTTCGACCCGGTGTGTCAATAACTGCGAGTTTCGCCTTCTAAAGAACTGTTCTTTAGTATCTTTTCGGTTCGAAGGAAGACAAATAGGAAAGGCGGGCGAAAGTGGGTAACCTTTTACCAAGATAGGAGGATGTTTGTGGATTTTGAGGGAGGGGCGACTGAGTTTAAGGAAAGATTCCTTTTCGTGCGACCGCAAACTAAAGTTGCCCTGAGTAACGTGTTAAAAATGGTAGAGAGGCCTCATGCGAGGGGAGGCGTTGCTTCTACTCGGATCCTTCGCTTTAACTTTTTCTGGTATCCGTATCACTTTGAACATAAGCTTAAATTTTACGAGTTTAAGTATTTCCGTTTGTCGAGTCAAGATAAGCTCGGGTATGATAAGATCCATCGATTAGTGGAGTCTTTCCATCCGGCCGGGGTGATCGACGAGGATGGAAATCGTAAGCTAGTTTTCAAGGGAATCCGATTACTGTTCCTCAACGATCGACACCCGATCCTTTGTGCTTTTCCTTAGTCCGGCGGAATTACTTGGTAGTCGACTCGTTTCTTTGTTTTCCTGTATTTGTTTTTATCATCTTTATTTTATGCTAATGCATTGTTTTGCTTTTGCAGGGAAGATGTCAAGCATGCGCCCATAAATGCTCTCACTACTTCTTAAAGCAAACAAGAAGGTTGCTGGTCAGAGTAGTAGTGACCGTAAGCGAGAGGCCCGAAGGGAGCGAACTACTGAAGCCTGGTTCCTGATGAGGGTGACGGATGATCCTGAGGAGGAGGAGGAGCTTCCTTTGAAGAGGAATAAATTGGCTCCTTCGGACAAGGGCAACCAAGTCGAGGCCGCTCCGAGCGGGAATCCCACTGGAGAGGGACAACTGTTTGAGCTTCCTAACGTCTGGTCGAAACCCGATAGATTTTGGCCTCAGTCGACATTCTTTTTGAACGACCATGAGCTGATGGTGATCAACGACTTAGGAGTTGGTTGTAGGAGCCAGGCGATGACTGAAGGAGTCATTGGTGCAATGAACGCCTTGGAGATTGTCGTAGTCCTGAACAATTCCTCGACCGAAACGATGGTTCGTGCTGATGCAGTGGCAAAGGAGAGGGACGAGGCGCTGGCTAAGAAGGAGAAGCTTGATAAGGAGCTAGCTAATATGAAAGCCAATCTTGCCTACGTCGAGAAGAGGTCGGCCGAGGATCGTAGGATCCTGGCTCAGGTGAAGGAGGCTCGAAAGAAAATGGCTGAGGAAAAGCTTTAGCTTAAAGCCATGCTTCGTGATGCTACCGGTCCTAGGGCCAACGAGCCAGAAGATCTCTATGGCTTGAGTCGTTCTGGCCTTGCGGAGAGAATTGCGAAATTGGAGCAAAGTTTGGTAGGCTCATCCCGCCAAAGCTTTGAAAATGCCATCGATCAGCTGAAGATCGCGAACCCAGGAGTTGAGCTGAGCACTGAAGGAGTGCACTTCCTGAATTTCGTTCAAGGGGGCGTGATCGTGACTCCCCATGATGATGACGATGTTCCGGCCTATACGACCATGTCATTTTAATTTGTTTTGTTTCTTGTTTTGACCGGCCTGCGTGCCAAAGACAATGTGCGCCCTTCGCGGTTAGCACCAAATATTTGTGTAATATTTTGGTTTTATGGTGTTCTATTTATCTCGTTTCTTCATCATGTTTTGCTTGAAAATGTTTGTTTTATTTCCAAGTGTGATGTGAGAACTGAGGGCTCGTTGTGTGAGGATTTTTGCGTTAGAATTTGTTTTGAAATCCTAAGTGTTTTTAGAGCGACCTTTATCCTTGTATGTTAAGAATAATGATGTATGTGCTCGTATTTTTCCATGACATAGATGCATGCTTCGTGGGATTTTTACTTATGATAAATTCGAGCAATGAATCAAAAGTAGGTTTGATATAGCGGCGGCGAGGGTCTGCCCCCTGACAGTCGTTGCTTTATTGCTTGGGATAAAGAGATGACTGGGGTGTTTGCCGATGAACATGTCTGCCTTTTTTGAGTTCTTTAATTTGTTGTTTTGTGAATTAAAGGTGTGCCTTTCCTCCCCCAAGTGTTGATTTGTTAGTTTAAATGGAACACTTGTGCGCTGTTATGCGAGGGGATCTGAGCATGGTTGTTCTAACTTTTACGTGGGGTATATTACGTTAGAAGACTTTCACATTCAAGAGTTGTTTATATGAACGTGTGTTCGGAGTTATGTTCCGAACGTATAACGGTGAATGAACGAAAATAATTTTAAGTTCAAAGCCCCGAGGCGTGAATCACCCATCGCGAGCTGAGGTTCTGCCTAACAATGCCAAACAGTGATGTAGCAGTTGTGAGCGAGCATACTGAGGAGTTAATGAATCTGTTCGTTTCGACTACATCAATCCTTTACCTTGGTTTCGGAATTAGAGTGGCACGAATTTCTTATTCCGTTGCAGTGCTCGTTTGTGAGAGTGTTTAGTTCGTTGATTTGAACGAATTGCGTGTGAGGTGTTCGTTGGGTTAACTTTTAGGTGTAGTACCTTGTAAGTTTTTTCGTGTTCCAAGTTCTTGGAACGGGTCCTTTTGTGATATCTTCAAGGTCGTAGGCCCCCGTCCCAGTTTTCATCATAACTCTATAGGGTCCTTCCTAGTTGGCAGCGAGTTTCCCTTCTTCAGAGTCTTTCTGATTTCTTCGTAGGACGAGTTCGCCAACCTCAAATTCTTGTCGGATGACTTTTCTGTTGTGTCGGGCGGCTATTTTTTGTTTTAGCTCGACTTTCCTTAGTGATGCTTCACTTCTTATCTCGTCGATGAACTCGAGTTCCTCGCGTAGGTTCACCGCGTTGATATCGAAGTCCGTGTCGGCGCTTGTCTGCCAACTGAGTTCGTTAAATTAGGTAATTATAAGCAATATACGTGAGAACTTAATTACCATTGATTCTTTTGACCAAGCCTTAAATTATTGATTTATCCATATTTAAGTGTCTCAAATGTCAATTTTAAAAGGGTCATGTTAACTTGTGCTCTTAGGGCACATGTTAAGCAACCCAAAAATGGAAACATTTTCTTAAATTTTGTGCATTCAATTATTGAAAAGTAAAAAAGTTAAAGTCAAATGCATTAATTACAATAAAATATTTCTATTTTGAATCATTAACTTGTGCCCACAAGTTAACATTTCCCATTTTAAAATTGTTAACCATAGTAATTTCCTTGCTCTTTCACTACTCTCACTTTTGCTGATTTTCTTCCCTTGCTTTATTGACCTTGATTTCAATTGAGACATAATGTTTCCTCATTTAAATCCCCTTTAATTTATTCCATTTAGTGAATTTTATTCTTGTGGTCAATTTGCAAATTATTAAACCAATAAATGTACTTTATTTCATTCATTTAAGTGAATCAGTTCGTATTCTGTTTTCACGCCAATGTGCTAAGTTTTAGCAAGATTTCTTGTCAAGTCTCCCTATTTTCCACCCACAGGTTTACTCCCTCCGGTCACATTTATAAGCAAAAACGAACTTTTAAGGTTCATTGAATACATAATGTATTTGGTCTATATATAGACCAAATATATTAAATATTGAATAAATCTAAAAAATAATTTTTTGTTTATAAATGTGACCGGAGGGAGTATTTCATTTAATTGCCTTTAGACCATACAATTACAATTAAACTTGGTTCTAGGTACTACGAAGATAAATCTCATTTACTCTCCTTTATTTCTTGCACCAAAATTCCCCGAGTCCACAAAACAAAAAGTTACGGTAGAGCAACCTTACAAACCACACGCCTCCATCCTTGCAATTCCAAGATGATTTTCTAAGTTCATAGTAGACCCTGCAATTCGTGTCAAAGTTTCGCTTTAGGGAGGAAAACACCTAAGGTAAGGGCTTTTTCCCCACACCATCATTCTAGGCCGGATAAGTGTTGTGAAATCTTTATATAATACTCCCTCCGTTTCAAAATACATGTCCAATTTTTGCAACGTGCACTATTCACTTGATTTACTTTGACCATACTTTTTTACTAATGTACAAATATAAATATTAGCATGTAAAATGTTGTTTGATTTGTCTCGACAAATATTTTCAAAATATTAAATTTTTATAATTTTTTACTTTAGATAATTAAATATATTAACAGTCAAAATTGTGCATTGGCATATGTGAAGTGGTTGACTTGGACATGTATTTTGAAACGGAGGGAGTATAAAAGAATACCTCTATGAGCCAAAGTACACATGGCATTACATTTTTCTTCTAGCATTTATTACTTCTCCAATACAATTCTACAATGTTTTTATACACATATTCAAATTTCAATCTCAATTCAAAATAAATGAAAATGATATACACCTTTACTTATCTTTTATGGAACTTTAATTTCACGTTGTATATATGAAACTTTTATTTTGACCAAATATATATATATATATATATATATATATATATATATATATATATATATATATATATATATATATATATATATATATATATATATGGAACTTTTGTTAAAAATGAAAATGACATTTATAATCAATTATTGTTGATTTTTTTCCGGTATTGTTGATTAAGTAGATGGAGCGAAACATCTTCATCATTGATTATTTTCTCAACCAAAATCAAATCAAATATATTTTGTTTTATTTTTTTTAACTAATCAAAGTTAAACAAATCATCGTATGTCTTTATAGGTAGAATTGTATTGAGCCAACCAAATTAGAGTATAATGTCACTTTTTAAAAATAAATCAATTAGAGTGTAACATGTGTCACCTTATAGGTTGTAAGTCAATCAAACATTTTATGATTAACCAATTTTGCATCATATTTTTTATTTGTTCATGATTGTTCATGATGTCGTTTGCTTTTATTATTCTTCAAAAAATCGTCATGACACTAAGATCTGATAACATCTGTGAGATCAACTCAATCAAAGAATCAAAGTAAGTTGTTCGAATCATTCATGTATTGTTTGTTTATAATGTCAACGATCACATACACCTGTTCTATCTAGACATGATTCTCATGAAGACTTTTATTTGTATATAATGAATTTATTTATTTTTTCGACATTATAAATTAATCTAATTTTTGTATTTTTATTTCTTTGTACTTTCAAGGTAATATAATTCATTCCACTATGCGAAGAAGTTGTTATACAAATTTGGGCAACACCTACAAAAGAGAAAGGTGTATTCTATGAGTAACTTTGGTGGCGATGTAAATCTTGGACTGTATCGAACATAAGTTTCTCAAGAATTTTTATATTTTCATTTCAATTTCAATCCGGATCAGTTATAATTATATTGCGATAGACAAATTGTGTATTTTGCAATCTCTTCTTTGTCGTTTGCTCATTTTAATAATTTAGTGATATGTAAAACGTATGTCGAACTAATTTAAATGATAAGCATCTTATTTTAACTTATAATGTAATTTATAATCTATTAATATGAATTTAAACATATTTAGCATATTTTATTCAAGAGAATTATACGGTTCAATGTTTGGCCGATAATTCATCCCTCCCTAACTAATTATAAGCCCTATTTGAATAATTTTTGTGTCCTTAAATACAAGCTCATTTGCAATTTACTAGGTGCATTTTTTTCTACTATCAAATATACTCCTTATTAATGTTATTTTTTGTAGAGAATACTATTTGAATAACTTTAAATCCGTCATTGATCACAATTAATTTATATTGATTTTTAATATCACTATTACACATATATACAATGGTTTCTAAACGCTCTTCTACCATTGTACTCTTTGTGATGTATTTTTCAAGACCATCCTATATGATTGGTGCAAAAAAAAATGGTGAATTTATGATTGGGGCAAATTGGTTCTACTCTATACGGTTCAATGTAATAGATTTATGAGTTTCCATATTCTAATCATTCCCAAATAATATAATTACTTCATGTGTGGAGTAGAATTTCTCTTTAATTTTTGTTATGGTTAGTGAGTAAATTTTTTACTTTCCACAAATTGAATTATTTAGATTGCATAAGATATTAATTGATACACATATGCATTACATAATATTTGTATTTGATTGTGTACATTTTCTTAATAATATTTTATTTACAAAAGTTATTACCTTATTTACTACCAAATTTTTGAAATAAATTTTTGAAATAATAATTTTTATTTCTAACAAAAAGTTAGAAATAATCTGCACACAATATACTTTTTCCCTTACATACATACATCATAAAAATAAAAATAAAATCATAAGAGAGGTTTTTTTTTTAAAAAAAAAAAGGTTAAAAAATATGCTATTTTTTTCCGTACAAAACAATGCTAATTTCTTCGGTTTAAAATTAAAATAAACCAAAAATACGAAGTGCAATGAAATAATTCAAAAGAGAAAGTGCAAGTTAATAGCATTTATGTACCATAAAACCATTTCATTTTTTTTTTTTGAGTCAACTATTACGTTTTAAATTAAGTTGTTTGGTGTGCAAATGAGAAGAATATGCTTGATGAAAAACAATATGCCTAGAAGATGATTTACTTCATAAGGATGCATTCATAAATTAAAATACTCTGTAAAAAGTAATATTTTAATATAAAAACATTAATTGATTTTGTAAAAAAAAAAAACATTAATTGACTAATTGCAAATTTTTAAGTGTCTATATGTATTATTTCATGTTTACTTCAAACCAAATCGAAAATACAACCATGTTATATAATTTATAAACATCATTATTGCAATTAATTTTAATCAAGAGCAATGCGAAACAACATGACACTGATTATCCTCTAAAAAAATGACACTGATTAATCACAAAATTCGACGACGGTGTAACAACAATTTCCATACATGGGTAACGTGGTAAAAAAGAAACGTTTTAAGGGTAAAAGGTTAATAACAAATCAATAATAAGTTCATTCGTTGGTTTTTGTGAGTAGTAATAGTTTCTAATTAACCGTAGATAAAATATCAATAACAAATCAACTTGGCTTGATGTGTTTTAAATAAAAAAAATTATGTTCTAATCACATAGACAAAAAATCGATAAAAATTAAAAGTTTAAGAATAGTTAAAAATAATGGTTTTAGCACAAATTAATTTTTTTTTATTTGGACAAAAAAGGAAAGTTGTTAATTTTATAGGGGTGAAAAACATATTCAACTCTACTTTTAAATCCAATGTTTACAGTATAATATAGATTCATCAACAAAAAAAAATATAATATAGATTAATTGAAAAATAAACATTCATAAGTACACTATAAAAAACGAATAAACACAATATAACCAACAAATAGTTAATAATTGGCTTAATTGCATGTTTGATCCCTTATGTTTATTTTAGTTTTTAAGTTGGTCTTTTATGTTTTAAAAGTTTCAATTCGGTCCCTTACGTTTTAAAAGTTTCAAGTTGGTCCAAAACGTTACTCACATTGAGATAAGTTAGTCCCTTCCGCGACATGATATTGAGTTTAAAAAAACAAAAAATATTAAAAAAATGTTTTAAAATTGATTTTCTATATAAGTTAAGTTCCATCACCGCTATTGTCAACCTGAATCTTTAAATGTTAAGTGATGGAAGGGACTAACTTACTCCAAAGTGAGACCAACCTGAAACTTTTAAAACGTAAGAGATCAAATAGAAACTTTTAAAACATAAGGGACCAACATGAAAACTAAGATAAACAGAAGGGATCAAACATGCAATTAAGCCGTAATAATTAATGTATAACTAAGTAGAAAAATAAATTATTAGTAGAAGCTTGCGCAACTATTATTTAGTTAAAGGGAAATGCTAACCAATGCACCCGGGGCACTGGTTAAGAATATGAAAAAAGAAATTTTATAGCAGTTAATGCATTGAAATTGTGTAATTAATTGATAATAATGTCAAAAGCAGCATCCTTTTGTGGTAATAATTCCTTTTATGATAAGCTTAACCGCTGCACCCAGGGCACTAGTTAGCAGGACCCTTAGTTAAATTACATGGTGGTCATCCAAATAGTTGACACTACCATGATAATATTAAAGTTTACAGTAATATGTTTTCGTTCACCTTGATATAGTGGTGGATCGTTTTCTTCAAAAAAAGAAAAAAAGATAGAGGTAGACCGTCACCACTCATTCTTATTGGTGAAAACTATAATTGCAATGGTAGTCTGATGTTAGGTTCTGATTATGCACCAATAATTGAGTTTAAGAGTCAAATGAACATTTTAAATACAATATTTCTTTGTACAGTGCGAATGTTGACGGTCAAGATCTTAATGTTTCTTTGGTTGAGAGCTTAAAAATACATTGATGAGCATAATGTACTCGCAAAAATGATTTTCTATGTTATAGATCACGTCGAACAAGAAGACCCGACCAATTTGTATTTTAGATTATTATCAATCTTTCAAAGGGTGCTAGAATGCATAATTTACTTATGTTATGTGTGATGATGTTGCAAAACTAATAATCAACGATGGTAATGCAGTTGAAAAAGGTCGAGACATTAATATTGAAAGTGTGTGTGTGTAGAGTTCAAACAAATATATGAGACATATATTTTATTTGTGCCACTTCAATATCCATTGTTGTTTCCTTTATGGTTAAGATGAATATTATGTAGATATAAAAATTAGATTGGAGGACCACAAGAATGTTGAACATAAAGGAAAAGGGTTTCAATGAGGGGGTTTATTTCGTATTGGATTGAAGAGAGACATGTTGAGTATGGTAACATCACATTCAACCAAGAGCAACCACATAAATGAGGATAACACTAGACATGACAACAAAACTCATACTCACGGTTACCCGTCCAAATCAACCCCGATTTGACGAGTTTTCCCCTTTTTGACTCGGTTTGGCTATGAGTTTGTGTTTTCCCCGACTTCAAAACATGGGTATAACATAGATATAGGTACTCACCCCGAACCCATACCCAAACCCATCCCATTGTAGAAAATTACTTTATCATCCATTGATATTTGACATTTTATAAAATTTGCAATTGATATTTAAAGAAGCAACCAACTAATTCACTCAATGAAATGTTAAAATAAGCATATTATTGGATAATGCATTACAACATTTTCCTCGAGGTTAAAAAAACTTAATTTTTATTGAAAAATAATAATTCATTATGGGGACAGAGATGAGGCGGGGATACCAAACCCGTTGGGGACGGGGATGTGATTCAATTCCTCATCCCTGTTGGGTATGGGTAACGTGATGAGTAAGTATATGGGAGCCAGGGATAGGGATGGGGAAGGTAAAACCCGTCCCCACCCCGCCCCAATGCCATGCCTAGATAACTCTATATCTTCACCCAAAGGCTTAAGACATTAAGTATATGAGCCACCTCACTTATATGTTTCTCAACATTTACTCTTGCATTTAATGTCGAATTTTAACTCACACTGGACACATTAACATATATACATTAAGTATGAGACTCTTTGTGTCAATGGTCCACCGCCAAGAACCACTTCTGCTCCCCTCCAATGTTGAACTGAGATATGATACCACTTTAAGTCCTTCTTAGGTAGTCAACATTAATGCGAATCGATACATTGCAAAAAGAGCAACCACATGTGAGAATGATACCGCGTCTTCTTTCAAAATATTTAGGCTTAATTATATGCGTTCATTTACTTATTTGTTGTACAACCTCTGCTCATTTATCCAATGTTGAACTTTAACTAACAATTGATACATCACAATATTCTCTCCCCCAAGTATGTGAAATTTTAGCCCGTGCTTGGCACGGGTGTCCATACTAGTGGTAGTAGAATTCTTGTCCATTAAAAAGAGTTAGTTTTTCTATCTTTAATTCTATTTAGTGATTTTATATAATTTATATTATATGTATTCTTGTTTTGATTGAATATTGTGTTGATTGTTATGAGAATTTTTTTATTAGATTTGGCATGTTGATAATTATATATGATTCTTAAAATGATTTGTGGTTCATAAAATATTAGAGGTTGGTCGGTTGCATTTTATCTTTGGATATTTTGTTGATGACATTGAGTCTCATAGCATATCATGGAGTCTTTGGGCTACGGCCAAGCAGAGACCATTTAGTGGTCTAGTGTTTTTGGGCTACGGCCTTGCAGAGACCATTTAGTGGACTATTTTTATTGGGCTACGGCCTTGCAGAAACCATTTAGTGGTTTAGTGTTATTTGGGCTATGGCCTTGCAGAGACCATTTAGTGGTTTAGTGTTTTGGGGCTACGGCCTTGCAGGAACCATTGAGTGGTTCATTCTTCTATTAGTTGTGGCTGTGTGCGTTAACATGACGTTATCCGGATCATTTGAGTCTTGCATATCATGCACTTCATGTATAAAGTCTTAGAAAATATTTTTTTGGTGTACTTTATTCTTTTGGCAATTTCTAATCCTTTTTAGTTGATGAGTACTTTTATTATTATTTTATGGCATTTTCTGAGTTTAGGTGATCCCATGTTGAACCGGAAATTGACCCTTACATTAATACAATGTTGTAGGTGCCAAAGAAAGAAATATGAAGTTGATGTATGATTGAAGCGTACGCGGGGGACAAAAATGGGTTTATTAAATTGTATATGTAAATTAAAAGTATTTTTGAAGTGTATTATTTTCTTCTGTTGGAAAATAATGAATTGTAAATAGAAATTTTCTAACAATTTATTTAAATAGCTTATCTTTCTATTAGTTTCATTTCTATAGTTTATTTTTTAAAATAAAAAAAAATAGTAGTGTCATATTTTCTAAAGAAAATGAATATTTTTAAGTAATGTCTTGGACGAAAATCTGGGACGTTACATTCATCCTCTCGTTAGGATCCGTAGGGAGCTCCCCGCTAGTGATGTAGCAGATTAACGGTCCTCGCCAATCTTGGATCTCCGAGACCGCGTTGATTTCATGAAGGCGAGCTTTTTTCCTTTGAATGCTTGGTTCTGTAAGGACTTCTTGTATTACGGCTTTGTTCCCATTTGTTGTTCGCATGCTAGCTAGTTTGGAGAGGATGTCTGCTCTGGCGTTCTGTTCGCGGGGAACATGTACTACGTCGACGGAGTCGAATTCTTTCATTTTAGCTTGCACCAGTAGGACGTATTCTTGCAGATGTTCCTCCGGGACTTGGAATTCTCCGCTGACCTGGGAGGCTACGAGTTGTGAATCTGTGCAGATTTTGACTGAAGCCCTCACTGTTTAGTTTTTATGTTTTTGATGATGTTCTTTAGCACAGTTTAGATAGTCTTATGTTTTTGTTATGTGGCATGTTAAAGCACCGTAGAGTCTGTTCAGTTTGATCTTGATGTCTCGTGTCGTTTGAAAAAGTGTCAAAATTCATTGTGAATCAAATTGAATCGACTAATCACAGCCTGAATCGATTCAATAAAGTTTCTGACTTAATTTGAATCAATTCACATATATTTAAATCGATTCATCCATGCATCGTTTCTTTTCTGTTTGAATCGTCTCACAAAAGTTTCTGACTTGCTATGAATCAATTCACATGATGCTTGAATCGATTCAATCTTCATCTGGGTACGTTTGAATCGAGTCACAGGCACCTTGAGTCATATCATCCTTCATACTTATTTGGTGTGTCTTTTTGCTGTCTGAATCAATTCACATACTTAGTGAATCGATTCAACCTGTTGTTTTTGTGCGAAAATTTAGTCTTGCACCTCCTTCTATAAATAGTCTTCTCCTCATAACTACAAAAGTAATTGAATCATTTGCATCTATTCTCTCTAGGTCTCAAAAACTCATTGCTCATACATTCTTCAAGATTAAACACTTTTTCTTAGAATCACTTTGTCTTTGAGTGTGTAGATTCTCTAGGGTGCTAGTAGGGATTGTAAGTTGGTTCTCTCAAGGAGATTGATTGGGCTTAATCAAGGCTCTAAAGGAAGTGAATAATCTCATTCCACCTCTAAAGGGCTTGGGGGTCTTTCTAACCGTTCTTGAAGTCGAAGGGGGTTCGTTTGTCGGACGTAGCATTGAAGACTCAAGTGAAGAGTTTGAAGGAGTGCACGGGCAATTCAAGGATCCAAAGATTCAAGGAACACCAAATTCAAGGGGTACTTGAAGTGTGGGTGAGCTTTGTTTTACATAGGAGTTGAAGAATTAGGGCTTTAATTTGAAGGAACTCTTGTAAACATTGTAATCAACTTTTCATACATAGTGGATGACCTTGGTGAAGGCGTACTTCATCAAGAAGAGTAGACGTAGCCCTTAGCGAGGGTGAACTACTATAAATCTTGGTGTTCTCTCTCTCTCTCTCTCTCTCTCTCTCTCTCTCTCTCTCTCTCTCTCTCTCTTTACTTTTATAGCACTTGAATATTTGAATAATTGATTAGTGAATTGCTAGCTTTGATCTAAGTAGTGTTTTCTCAATAGACTAATCTAAATCCATTTGATTTAGGTTAAAAAATTTCTCTTGGATCAATTAATTGCAATACCAATTCAATTATTCAAGTGTTTTGTATTTTCAATTGATAATTAGGTTTATTGTCATATAGGTTTGGTTTGAAATTGTATATCATTGTGTATCTTGTTTAAGGATTGTTAATGATTGATTGTGCTCAAAGATTTGTATCGTGAATCTCTCAATTCTAAGATAAAATCTTATTCCACATATATTTGGTATTTGTTGATTCATTGTTTGTGATTCTTCAAGCAAATTTCAAATAGTCAATTTGTTAAAATCGTTTTTCACAAATCTCCAAAAAGTTTTTCAAAAGCGCTATTCACCCCCTCTCTAGCTTGGTAACTACCTAGCCATATAGACCAACATTGACCCTTTTGGCTCCCATGTCTTTAGAAACCCGTAGTCCGGCCAGGAAAGCTTCGTATTCTGCAGTGTTGTTCGTCATTGAGAAAGATTGTCCTAGGGATAGTTCCATCACAATTCTGTCGTCGTTTTCGATGATTATGCATGTTGGAACAAAATGTGTTTAACATTACCCTTTGAGAGTTTTGATGATAACAAGGTATTAAAAATCGTCAATTCGATAGGCTAATATTTGTTCAAGTGTACAGGACCATAGACAAAAATTTGACATCTTCAATAGGTTCTGGAAGAACAAAAGAGAGCTAAGAAATCAACAAAAAGGAAGCTTGAAGCATCTGAAGAGAAGTGCTCCTGAATTCAAAGTGCTCCTGAAGTGATGACGTCATCAGAAGCAAGTTCATCAGAAGCATCTCATCAGAAGCTGAAGATCACCAGAAGCTGAAGTTCATCTGGAGATGCAAGACTTAAACCTTCAAAGTTTGTTCAAAGGATTTAATCTCATCTAAGCATTGCAGAAGACTGGAAGAGTGAAGCAACGACTATTTTGAAAGGATTTGAAGCCATATGATGCTTGTTCTTTAAAGAGCGTTGACAAAGTACAATTGTATGAAGTGTACAACCACTACCTCCACTACTCTATTTTTGTCTCTGCTACAAGACAAGAAAAACAGCTCTGCCTGCAACAACGTTCCTTCACAATTGGAATGAATTTGAAATTGATCCTTCATAGGACAATAACCATATCATGTAAAAGATCATTGATGATTGATCAAAGCTTCAAACGACTCTATTTTGATGTGCTGGCAATTCACAACGTCTCTTTCACACCTCTATATAAAGGAGTGAAGACTTAGAGATTGGCAAGGACTCAACAAAAATTTACAAGTACCAAAACTCTGCTGAAATTGTTCTGCATTCAAAAGTTCACTTAGAATTTCTTATCAACTTTCATATCTTAGAAATTCTAGAGTCTTAAGAGTCTGTATCTGATTTGTATTGTGAACACCACTTATTGTATATCAAGTGTTCAACCTCAAACATTTTCTTTGTAATTCTGTTTGATTAGAAGTATCTTGTAGTTGTGCTTGAGCATTAGAAGTCTCTTGATTGTGTTCAGGAGAATAGGAATTCTCTTGCAGTTGTGCTTGAGCAGTTTGAAGTCTTTTGCTAAGTTTAGCAGTGAGCAGTTGTAATCAGATATTACATTTTAGTGAACTCACCTTGGAAGTGCAAGGGGGACAGGACTACTTCCAGTTTGTGGAAGGAACCTGTATAATTGCTTTGTGTCTTTCTTCTTTCTCTCTCTCTATTTTTATCCGCTGCAAGTTAGTCCTGAACATCACTTCAGAAGTAGAACTCTATCTGCTTCTGATCAGTGTTTTCAGCTTAGGAGAAAACGAAGAAAAAGCTAACACAATTCAACCCCCCTTCTTGTGTTTTTCTCACCTTCAATTGGTATCAGAGCCTGTTTTTTGTCTTAACACTTAACACTGTAACAGAAAAAATATGAGAAAAATATGTCTGCTGAAGGCTCTGGTTCTGGATCTGGCACTGCTGTTCCATATGATTATGGTGACAGCAAGAAATCTAACTCTGGAAAAGTTCCTAAGTTCAATGGAGATCCTGAAGAATTTTCTTGGTGGAAAACCAACTTCTACAGCTATGTCATGGGTTTAGATGAAGAACTATGGGACATACTTGAAGACGGTGTTGGTGACTTGGTCCTTGATGAAGAAGGAGCTGATGTTGATAGAAAGAAACATACTCCTGCTCAGAAGAAAATTTACAAGAAGCATCATATTATCAAAGGAGCACTTGTCACTGCTATACCTAAAGCAGAGTACATGAAGATGAGTGACAAATCCACTGCTAAGGCAATGTTTGCTTCTCTTTGTGCAAACTATGAAGGCAACAAGAAAGTAAGAGAAGCAAAAGCTCTTATGCTTGTTCATCAGTATGAGTTGTTCAAGATGAAAGATGATGGAACTATTGAGGAGATGTACGCAAGGTTTCAAACCCTAGTCTCTGGACTACAAATACTGAAGAAGTGTTATGTTGTTTTTGCTCATGTTAGCAAGATACTAAGAAGCTTGTCTACTAGATGGAGACCTAAGGTTACTGCTATTGAGGAAGCTAAAGATTTAAACACTTTAAGTGTTGAAGATCTTGTCAGTTCTCTCAAGGTTCATGAGATAAGTCTAAATGAACATGAGCCTACTAAGAAGAGTAAATCTATTGCTCTACCATCTAAAGGGAAGTCATCAAAAGCTCTTAAAGTTATTAAATCTGAAGAAGAGTCACCTGATGGAGACACTAATGAAGATCCTACTGAGAAGATGGCTATGCTCTCCAACAAGCTTGAGTATCTGGCAAGGAAGAACATGAAGTTTCTGAGTAAGAGAAGTGGTAGCAAGAGCTCCAAGAAAGAAGATCAGATGGGTTGCTTCAACTGTAAGAAGCCTGAACACTTCATTCCTGATTGCCCTGATCTTCAGAAGGAGAAATCAAAGGATAAGTCAAAGAAATCAAGTTTCAATTCAAGGAAATTCAGAAAGCAGATTAAGAAGAGTTTAATGGCAACCTGGGAAGATTTAGATAGTGAATCTGGGTCTGAAAAAGAAGAAGCTGGAGATGAAGCAAATGTAGCTATGAGGTTAGTGGCTACGGTGACTTCAGAAGCAGATCCTGACTCAGACTCTGAAAATGAAAATGAGGTATATTCTTAAAGAACTCCTTCCACATTTTGAACTGAGAACCAATGAGTTGAAAGATTTAAAAGAAAAATATGTTGAGTTAATGAAACAACAAGAATCAACTCTATTGGATCTGAAAGCTTCTGAAGAAGGACTTAGAGGCTTTGACTTCATTTGTAAAACTTATGAAGAGAAGCTCAAGTATCTTTTTCAGAAGCTACAAGAAAAGTGTAATGGAAAGTCTTTAAGCAAACATGAAATTGCTCTTGAAGATTTCATTATATCTGTTATTGACAGAAGCAAAGTTGCTTCAATGATTTACAGTAGTTACAGAAACAATGGTAAAGGGATTGGATTTTCAGGAGGGAAACCTAATGAAATCAGTCTTAAAGCATGTTGTGAATGCATCAAGGAAGGATTGAAAACCTTCTTTGTACCTGAAGGTGCTAAGTTTGAAACTGTGGTTCAGTCAGAACCTGAAGCTTCCAACTCTAAGGCTAAGATTACATCAAAGCCAAAGAACTCTAAGCCAAAGGGAAAGACAAACTCTGATTCTAAGACTTCAAAGATCAAGATTCTAAAGAGATCAGAACATGTTCCTCAGAGTCTGTTGAAACCTGAATTTGAGGTCCTGAAGTCTAAGTTTCAGAAGAACAAAACAGTTCTTGCTCCTGGAGAATCAAAACCAAAAGGTGTTAAACCTATGGTAATGATTAACCAGAATTTACAAAACTTACAGCACAAGGTACAAGAAGTGAAGAGTAAAACTTCTAGTACTAACCTGAAAGGACCCATAAAACAATGGGTACCTAAATCTTAAATTGTCAATGCTACAGATATGTCTAAGAGCAAAGGAAAAGCAAAAATCATGGTACCTAGACAGCGGTTTCTCAAGGCATATGACAGGAGAGAAGTCTATGTTTCTCACCCTCACAATGAAAGAAGGAGGAAATGTGAAGTCTGGAGGCAACCAGTCTGGCAAGATCATTGGTACATGAACTATTGGTAACTCTTCTATCTCAATTAATAATGTGTGGTTGGTAGATGGTCTTGAACATAACCTTTTGAGTATCAGTCAGTTTTATGATAATGGTTACGATGTGATGTTCGAAAAAACCAACTGCACAGTAATCAACAAAGATAACACGTCCATAGTA
Source organism: Medicago sativa (assembly GCF_051527215.1). Lineage (NCBI taxonomy): Eukaryota > Viridiplantae > Streptophyta > Magnoliopsida > Fabales > Fabaceae > Medicago > Medicago sativa. The sequence goes on from NC_140750.1 coordinate 48,222,057, forward strand.
TTCAAGGGAAAAAGGATGGAGAATGTCTATAAAATTAACTTCTCTGAACTGGTTGAGCAGAAGGTAATTTGCCTTCTGTCAGTGAATGATAAGAAATGGATGTGGCACAGAAGGTTGGGACATGCTAACTGGAGATTAATCTCTAAGCTTAGTAAGTTACAACTTGTCAAAGGCCTACCTGACATTTACTATCATTCAGATGCACTGTGTGGTGCATGCCAGAATGGGAAGAATGTAAAATCATCTTTTAAAACAAAAGTCATTGTCTTAACCTCCAGACCCTTAGAATTACTTCATATTGATTTATTTGGACCAGTTAGCACTGCATTCTTATATGGAAGTAAATATGGATTAGTCATTGTTGATGATTACAGCAGATGGACCTGGGTAAAATTCCTGAAAAGTAAGGATAATGCTTATGATGTATTCAGCAACTTCTGCACTCAAATTCAGTCTGAAAAAGAAATGAAGATTTTAAAAGTAAGAAGTGATCATGGTGGAGAGTTTGAAAATGAGCCATTTGAAATTTTATGTGAAAAACTTGGAATTGTCCATGAATTCTCTTCTCCTAGAACTCCACAGCAAAATGGGGTTGTAGAGAGAAAGAATAGAACTTTACAAGAAATGGCTAGAACCATGATTCATGAAAACAATTTGGCTAAACATTTCTGGGCAGAAGCAATGAATACAACATGTTATGTCCAAAATAGAATCTATATCAGACCTATCTTGGAGAAAACAGCATATGAACTCTTTAAGGGAAGAAGACCCAATATCTCTTACTTTCATCAATTTAGATGTACCTGTTACATTCTAAATAACAAGCTCTACCTAAAGAAATTTGATACCAATGCCCAAAGAGGAATCTTTCTAGGTTACTCTGAAAGGTCAAAGGCATACAGAGTGTATAATTCAGAAACACTTTGTGTTGAAGAATCAATGCACGTTAAATTTGATGACAAAGAGCCTGGAAATAAAACTCCATAGGAAGATGAAAGTTATGCAGATATACAAGTTTCTGAAGATACTCCAGAACCTGATCAGATAGCTGAATCTGAAGATAGTCCAGAAGCTGAACCAACTCCAGAAGCACAAGATGAAGTTTCTTCTGATGAAGCTCAAGATGGCTCTCAGCAAGCTAATCAATCCAAGAAAACATTCAAGTACAAGTCTTCACATCCTGAGGATCTAATCATTGGAAACAAAGAGAGTCCTAGAAGAATAAGATCATATTTCAGACAAGAAGAGTCTATGATAGGACTGTTTTCAGTGATTGAACCTACTACAGTTGATGAAGCACTTTCAGATGATGGATGGATATTAGCTATGCAAGAAGAGCTTAATCAGTTTCAAAGGAATGATGTGTGGAATCTGGTACCCAAACCTCAGCAGAAGAACATTATTGGAACAAAATGGGTATTCAGAAACAAGCTGAATGAACAAGGTGAAGTAGTCAGAAACAAGGCAAAACTTGTTGCACAAGGTTACAGTCAACAAGAAGGCATTGATTATACTGAAACATTTGCTCCAGTTGCAAGATTGGAAGCAATCAGGTTACTTCTATCCTATGCAGTGAATCATGGCATAATATCATATCAAATGGATGTCAAGAGTGCATTTCTTAATGGAGTCATTGAAGAAGAAGTGTTTGTCAAGCAACCTCCTGGTTTTGAGGATCTTAAGTATCCTGACCATGTTTACAAACTTAAGAAATCACTATATGGCTTGAAACAAGCTCCCAGAGCTTGGTATGATAGACTAAGTAATTTCTTGATCAAAAATCATTTTAAAAGAGGCCAGGTTGACACAACACTCTTCAGAAGGACTCTTGGGAAAGACATTCTTGTTGTGCAGATGTATGTTGATGATATAATATTTGGTTCTACTAATGCATCTCTTTGCAAGGAATTTTCAAAGTTAATGCATGATGAATTTGAAATGAGTTTGATGGGAGAGCTGAAGTTTTTCATTGGAATTCAAATCAATCAAAGCAAAGATGAAGTATATGTTCATCAAACAAAGTATACTAAGGAGCTTCTCAAGAAGTTCAAGCTGGAAGATTGTAAAGTGATGAACACTCCAATGCATCCAACCTGCACCTTAAGCAAAGAAGATACTGGAACAAAGGTAGACCAGTGATGAGTCATTAATTAATCTATTTTAATGCGTTATTTAGTTTAGTTTTATAAAGATTTGATTTTATTTTATTGCATATTTATTTCCTTTTTGAATATTTTACTTTAAATTGCATTTTATTTTATTTTAGGAACGAATATATGGTGGAAGGTGTCTTGGAGCAAAAGAAAGAGGACTGGAGCAAATACAGTACAAAAATACGAAGATACGAGACAAAAATATGTCTCTACCAAGTCAGAAGCTTGGCACGGCCGGTGCCAACACGTGGCACGGCCGTGCCACCCTCCAAAGCCACTTTTGCTGCTTTTCTTCAAGCCCAAGTTACCCTGTTGCAGCTTTACTGATTTACCCTTATAGTTGCTTAGTTTTTAAGTCAATTGTAAAGCTATAAATAAAGTAGCATTCCACCATAAACAATTCACCTTTGCTTAGAATATTTCAGTATTATTATTTCAATAAAGTTCCTTTCTTTTATTTCTTTCTTGCAATTTATTGTTTTCTCTCTTCTTCCCCCATGTCTACAATGAACATTAGTGAGTAGACTTCTTTGTCTTGGGATTGTTGGGAAAGTCTAATGACATAATCCTAACGAACCAAGCTTTAACCCTAATTTTATGTAACCGTAATTTCTAATTTAGATTCACCGTTTTAACATGGATTAACCATTATCAAACTGTAGAAGCGAAAGTGGAGGGTTTGATAATTGTTAATCCATTATCCCAAACATCAATTCATAATGCGAAAGCGGAGTTTTGATGTTGGAACAAGTGAATCTAGACAATAATTGCAAAGGCAACGAAATATTCTTTGCAATTATTGAGACACAAGTAGTTTCAATCCTTATAAGCATCTTCTAGTAATCAAGTCAGCGAAATAGGCTTGGTTACTAGAAGTAAACTCTCACCGGACTTTTATCGGAAAGTTGAGGGGCTAAAGGGAAACCGGTCTTTAGAAATTAAGGTGTAAACCATGAAATTAGAAGTTAAAGTCTTGTCTAGTGAAAGATTTGTTATTATGACGAACCAATAATCCCAAGGCTCTTTATTATTATTGTTATTTACCTTCAGCAATCAAACCTCTTTTTATAAACTTTCTTCTCCTCTAATCATTCTTTTAAAGTTAATTGAATTGAACAACTCCCTAGTGGAACGATACTCTTTTACTACTATTACTTCGATAGACCGTGCACTTGCGGTTTGGTTCTATCAAGTTTGATTAACTTTTTAATAGTGATTAGACTGGAAAAAAAATCTTTTTCTTTATTTTATTTTATTTTATATAAAAAAAATCTTTTTCTCTATTTTATTTTATTTTTTTCTTTATTCTTTCTTTTTATATTTCTTCTTTTGCCTTTAACTTCTTGGGAAGATAATAACGATATGGCTAAGGAATGCACTCTCATAGAGTATGCAATCCCATCTTCAAATGAGTCATACGATGCTATTGTGTACCCAACGGTTGATGACAATTTTGAAATAGAACCTGCACTTATTCACTTAGTGCAGCAAAATCAATTTTTCGGATCACCCACTGAGGATCCGAATTTTCATATTTCAACTTTTTTAAGACTCAGTGGAACCGTGAATGCAAACCAAGAGGTCGTAAGGCTGCACTACTTTCCTTTTTCCCTAGCAGGTAGAGCTAGTACTTGGTTTAATTCATTGGAAATTGGTTCTATCACTTCATGGCATCAAATGAACCAAACTTTTCTTGCTCAATTCTTTCCATATTCTAAAACTGTTCAATTAAGGAATCAAATCATACAATTCAATCAAAAAGATGGAGAATCTCTTTATGATGCGTGGGAGCTTTTCAAAGAAATGCTTAGACTTTGTCCCCATCATGGTTTAAAGAATTGGCTTATTATTCACATTTTTTATAATGGTCTTTTGTATACCACAAAAATTTATGTTGATGCAGCTGCAGGTGGAGCTTTAATGAACAAGAATTACACAGAAGCATACGCCTTGATCGAAGACATGGCTCAGAATCATTACAAGTGGACCGACGAGAGAGCCATCACTAATTCTTCACCCTCCAAAAAGAAGGCAGGTATGTATGAAGTCTCTAACTATGATCACCTTGCCATTAAGATTGATGCATTAACCCAAAAATTTGAAAAAATTAATGTTAGTGCCATCTCTTCTTCTTCTTCTTCTTCTTCTTCTTCTTCTTCTGCATCTCCTTTTTATGAAATTTGTGGTGTATTTGGCCATATTGGCATTGGTTGCCAACTAGGTAGTGTTGTTAGAAGTCCTGAGCAAGTAAACTATGCTCAATATAATCAAGGGTTTGGAAACAATCAGATTTTTTTTCAAACCCATCAAAATCTTTTTGGACAACAAACAACACCACCCGGTTATGCAAACAACCAAGGAGTCCCTCAAAAATCCAGCTTGGAAATTTTACTAGAAAAATGTGTTATGATTCAATCCGAGCAGCTCCAAGAGCTTAAAAATCAAACTGAATTTTTGAAGGACTCTCTTGCCAAACTTACATCAAAAGAAGACCCCATAGTTACTCACAGTCAGATGCTTGAGACTCAGACTTCTCAAGTGCCCCAACAGGTGGCTACTTCCTCTCAATCCTCCGATGTCCTCCTAGACCAAACCGAAACCAACCCCAAAGACCATATAAGTGCTATTACTCTTAGGGATGGTAAACAATTAGAGGACCCCGTTGTGAAAATTAAGAACAATGAAGGAGAGATAGGGAGTGATGAGCCTCAAAGTGAGAAAGCCATAGGGGAGAATGAAAAGCCATTCGTTTCACCATCTCATGAGCATGAAATTCCATTAACACAAGGGTTTGATGAGTCCAAGTTAGATGAGCAATTTATGAATTTTATTGAAATACTTCCAAACAAATTGCCACCTAAACTTAAGAATCTAGGAAGCTTTTCCCTACCTTGTGTCATAGGATTTGAAACCTTTGAGAAAGTCATGTGTGATTTGGGAGAGAATGTTTGTTTGATGCCATTATCCCTTAGTGAGAGATTGGGTATAGGATAGTTACAACCACCTTCCAACCGTCAAGCTAGTGACTCTAAACAAGCGCTTCGTGGGAGGCAACCCACGCATTTAATTGTTTTTGTTTTGTTTGTTTTTCCTTGTTTTAAGTTGTTTTGTAGGTAATTGTCCAAGTACGATTCAAGAAAATGAAAAATTTTGAAGCCCCCTGGACCAGAAAGGTGGCACGGCCCGTGCTAAGGTTGGCACGGCCCGTGCCAAGGTTGGCACGGCTGTGCCCGATCTCTAGTAGCCTATAACCCAATTTTTTTCTCTCCTTCTTCATTCCTTCACACACACAAACCTCTCTCTACCTTCAAACTTTTCTCTAGAACCTCCATAACCATCAAACCTCAAAAGTTCATATCTCCATCAAAACTCCACCAAATCAATCCAATTCTTCCACAAAATCAATCACAAACCACCATTCAAAAACAACTTTCATCCACCCAAAGACATAATTCACCAAAACCCTATTCTCATTAACCCAACCACAAATTCTTAACCAAACTCCACAACTAAACTCATAAACCTTACTCAAACACAAACCCAAACCTAAACCAACCTTTTCTACCAAAATTCTTCCCAAACCCTAACCTTTACCCAAACCACACAAAGTCAACCTAAGGTTAATGGCTTCAAGAAGAGGTGGTAAAGAAGTAGCAAGCTCTTCCGGAGGACCTCAAGCAAAGAAGAAAGCACCGGCAAAGAATCATGGAATCCAATTCAAAGACAACACACAAAGGGATAGGTATAAAGTTCTAACTTCTAAACCTTTATATCCTTGTCAATATCCTGATTCTCATAGTTTGAATGTGCTAGGCATTAGAGATAATGTGTATAGTTGCTAGGAAACTTAGAATGGATTGAGATATTGAAACCTATGAGAGGGTATGAGAATTTCACCTATGAGTTTCTAAGTTCAATTGTTTTTACTAAAGACAGGTTGAATTTTGATAATCCTAACCATAGAGTTTGTTTCCACTTAGGTTGTGAACACTTGTTTCTACTTGCTTGATTGTCTTGCCGATGTAGGTAATAGGCCTGCCGGGGAAAGGGGGAGATAGTAGTGGGTGGCATCATCACATATATAACTAGGCAATTTTGAGTGGGTGAAAATGAGGGGATAAATCCAATTGAGGGAAAAAATAGGCTAAACATAGAGACCCTCATTGCAATAAACTTCATAAAACATCATCCGCCCATGCAATATTCACTCAAGCTTAATGTATCTATTTTGTTACTACTTCCTAACCCATCTCGGACTAGCATCGAGGTGGAAGCAAATTTGTTGTATGTTGATAATGACCAGGTACATGATGAGCAAGGCCAAGATGAAGGAGAAGGTGCTAACTTGCACCACGATGAGGAAGAAGGTGTTAACTTGCACCAAGAGGAGCACCATGGTCATGACACCGATAACCTTAATGAAGATCAAAGATGGGCATGGATTCACAATGAATTTGAAAGGATGAGCACCGAGCAACAGAGGCAAGGTGTTGAAATCTCCGGGCTTCGCAATGATGTTCAAAGGGGCAACCGCTTAACACAAGAAAATAATGAAATGCTCCGCCGGATGATGCAACACCTCCATCTCCAAGGTCCTTCTTATGGACCTCAATAAATTGTGAGCTTTCCTCTTCCTCTCTTCCCTTCTCTCTTCTCTCTTTCTCCTACTCCTTCTTCTTCTTCTACTTCTTCCCCTTCTTCTCTTTTAATTTCTTTTTCTTTTGAATCATTGAGGACAATTCTTCCCCTAGGGGTGTGTGTGTGTGTGTGTGTGTGTGGGGGGGGGGGTGGCTAATAAAGTGTCTAGAGTCATAGTATTTCCAAACTCCCTTGAACTTTATTGTTTTGTTTTGTTTTTAAAGCGAAAGGCATGACTAGTAGCTTGTTTTCAATGTAAAAAAATGGCATAAATTTTTTTGTTTTGTCTCTTCTTTAAAGGTTGTTTCTTGTACATAAAAGTAGTTTCTTGTGTTCCTTGTGTTCTTGCTATACCCATGTCTTGTTTTGTTGTGAAAATTCTCCAATGAGAAAAGCACCCGGTTGCAATCTTTGAGCAAGTGTATGAGTAGGTATTTTAAGGAGCACGTTCTATCTTTAGTGTTAACTTAGACCCTTAAAAGTCTTTAGAGTAAAAGTAGTATAAGTTTGTGTGGGAAAATAATCAATTGTGCTTTATTGTTATATTCTCTTAATTGTTAAAGTTAAATGGGGTGGGAGAATGGCACCAACATGTGGGGGAAAGGACAATCCCTAACTTCCTAATTGTGGTGGTGACTCCCTAATTTGAACTTAAAGTAAAACAAATTCATCAATTCTAGGGGGAAAGGACAATTACATCCAAAAAGACTTCCTACGCGGAGATGAAATAAAAGAAAATTTTGCAGCACTGCTTAGGGTGATTTTGAATCTAGGGGGAAAGGACAATTACATCCGAGAAGACTTCCTATGAGGATAGATAGCCCCTAAGCACCTGCAGCCCCCTTGTGCTTAATTGTTAATTTAATTTAATTTTAACTTAAATTCCCATCACTCTTATATGAAATGAAGAAAGGACTTTTCTCGGTTACTTTAGCATTAAGGATAGAACTTGTTCCTCATAATATCTGTCTTATACAGGAGCAAAGAAAAAGATTGGACTGCACACACTCACACTCACTTGAGACTTGATGTTGGGTTGAATAGGTTCACTAGGAATGTTTGAAATTGTGATTAGTGTACTTGAAACAAAACCTTCAAAGAGACTTGTGTTTTCAATTGCATTGCCATGATTAATCTTTTGTTGCTGCTAATGTCTATTGCCTTTTGCTTGAGGACAAGCAAAGATTCAAGTGTGGGGGAGTTTGATGAGTCATTAATTAATCTATTTTAATGCGTTATTTAGTTTAGTTTTATAAAGATTTGATTTTATTTTATTGCATATTTATTTCCTTTTTGAATATTTTACTTTAAATTGCTTTTTATTTTATTTTAGGAACGAATATATGGTGGAAGGTGTCTTGGAGCAAAAGAAAGAGGACTGGAGCAAATACAGTACAAAAATACGAAGATACGAGACAAAAATATGTCTCTACCAAGACAGAAGCTTGGCACGGCCAGTGCCAACATGTGGCACGGCCGTGCCACCCTCCAGAGCCACTTTTGCTGCTTTTCTTCAAGCCCAAGTTACCCTGTTGCAGCTTTACTGATTTACCCTTATAGTTGCTTAGTTTTTAAGTCAATTGTAAAGCTATAAATAGAATAGCATTCCACCATAAACAATTCACCTTTGCTTAGAATATTTCAGTATTATTATTTCAATAAAGTTCCTTTCTTTTATTTCTTTCTTGCAATTTATTGTTTTCTCTCTTCTTCCCCCATGTCTACAATGAACATTAGTGAGTAGACTTCTTTGTCTTGGGATTGTTGGGAAAGTCTAATGACATAATCCTAACGAACCAAGCTTTAACCCTAATTTTATGTAACCGTAATTTCTAATTTAGATTCACCGTTTTAACATGGATTAACCATTATCAAACTGTAGAAGCGAAAGTGGAGGGTTTAATAATTGTTAATCCATTATCCCAAACATCAATTCATAATGCGAAAGCGGAGCTTTGATGTTGGAACAAGTGAATCTAGACAATAATTGCAAAGGCAGCGAAATAGTCTTTGCAATTATTAAGACACAAGTAGTTTCAATCCTTATAAGCATCTTCTAGTAATCAAGTCAGCGAAATAGGCTTGGTTACTAGAAGTAAACTCTCACCGGACTTTTATCGGAAAGGTGAAAGGCTAAAGGGAAACCGGTCTTTAGAAATTAAGGTGTAAACCATGAAATTAGAAGTTAAAGTCTTGTCTAGTGAAAGATTTGTTATTATGACGAACCAATAATCCCAAAGCTCTTTATTATTATTGTTATTTACCTTCAGCAATCAAACCTCTTTTTATAAACTTTCTTCTCCTCTAATCATTCTTTTAAAGTTAATTGAATTGAACAACTCCCTAGCGGAACGATACTCTTTTACTACTATTACTTCGATAGACCGTGCACTTGCGGTTTGGTTCTATCAACCAGAAGCTGTATAGAGGTATGATTGGTTCTTTGTTATACCTCACTGCATCTAGGCCAGATATTTTATTTAGTGTATGCTTGTGTGCAAGATTCCAATCAGATCTAAGAGAATCTCATTTAACTGATGTTAAGAGAATCTTCAGGTATTTGAAAGGAACAACTAATCTTGGACTCCTTTATAGGAAATCCTTAGATTATCAGCTGATTGGATTTTGTGATGCTGACTATGCTGGTGATAGGATTGAAAGAAAGTCAACTAGTGGCAATTGCCAATTTCTGGGTGATAATCTGATATCCTGGGCTAGCAAAAGACAAGCCACTATTGCTATGTCTACAGCAGAAGAAGAATACATCTCAGCTGTAAGTTGTTGTATACAACTACTTTGGATGAAACATCAGTTGGAATACTATCAGATTAATGCTAACAGTATTCCCATTTATTGTGATAATATTGCTGTTATTTGTTTGTCAAAGAATCCAATTCTACATTCAAGAGCCAAGCATATTGAAATCAAGCATCACTTTATTAGAGACTATGTTCAAAAAGGAATCTTAGATATACAATTCATTGATACTGAGCATCAATGGGCTGATATATTTACTAACCTTTGACTGTGGAAAGATTTGATTTTATAAAGAAAAATTTGAACATGCACTTTCTGTCTGATTAAAATTTGCTTGCTCCTGAATAGGAATTCAGGTCCTGAAGTTATTCAGAAGATGTAGTCCATTAGAAGCTCTTTATTGAGGTTCTCAGGAAAATGTGCTTCTCAAAATGACATCAGCATCTGAACTCCAGAAGCAGGATTTTGTGCTCCTGAATAGTAGAGTTAGTGGAAACGCTGGAAGTTAATTTTTAGTAACACCTGTCCCACTAACTTGGCAGTTACTCTGAAAAACTCTAACGTGGCTTATGTGTACTGGTGTGTAACTTAAGAGGGCAATGATGATTTTTAGCTTTGAATACACTATCTCGCGCCCCCTATGTCATTAATGATGTGTTTGTTTGTCCCCTACTGAATTGCAATCGTTTTTACTCAAAACACTTAGACAAAAACACACACTACTCACTTCACTACCTACACTTTCCCTTTTCACACAAACTCTCTTCGAAGTAAAGTTCATCTTCTTCAATCAACCCTAGAACCCTAAAAACTTTCTTCAACATCAATGGCGTCCTCAAGTTCGGTTCCAGAAACATCATCAAGCATGCAAGAAGCTCCTGCGTATGAGATTAAAGGTAGAACGATGTCTTTGGAAGAATGGGATCTCAGGATTCAGACTGAGAATCATGTAGACTTCATCTCTCTAGCACATCATGGGTGTGACATCAGAAGTTATTATGAAGCGCAAGGTCTCATGGAGTACTTCAAGATGCTGAATGGCCTAACATACAAGACTTTGGTCAGACACTTCTGGGTAAGAGTGCATGTCTATGATAGAAATGCTGCTAAGTTGGAGGAAACAGAGAAAATACTAATTGATCCTGCTTTGGAAGGAAAAACAAGGGAGGAAATGGATTTAGAACCCTTTAGATGCATTGAAATCAAGTCAAGCATCATGGGCATCCCAGTCTTCATTTCAGAAGAGATTATTGCTTTTGTTCTCAGAAGAGATTCGATAGGGAGCTTCAAAGGTGGGATAACCAATCCCAAGACCAGCCCATGGAATGAAGTAGTTAACAAGTCCATGTTCAACAGCACAAAGAAAGGTGCTTATAGTGATTTGAGCATGGAAAAGAAAATGCTTCTGAAGATTCATAATGAAAACCTGCTACCAAAAGGTGGTGGTAGTGATCAACCCTCCCTAGAGCATAGGATTTCCCTTCATTTCGTCATCACAAAGGAAAAATCCAATGTGCCCAAGTACATATTTAAACATATGATCAAAGAGCTAAGGGAGAGCCAGGAGAACAAAAGATGCTGGGTTCCCTATGGAAGACTCATCTCAGAGATCCTTCATCAAGGAGGGATTCTGAAAGCTCTCGGCAATGTCAAATTCTTCATTGATGAGCAACTGGATACTGAAACTGGCAAGGTCATCAATGGAAGAACTCTCAAGAACATGAAGCTGATTGAGAGTCACACAAAGCTCAGCACAGACTTGAGTGAATCAAATGCTGTGTCAAATCTGATGGAAGACTCACTACAAAAAAACGCGTTAATTCTGGCGGTTTTTTACTGGCGGTCCCTCTTAACCGCCACTATATCCGGCGTATTACGACAGTTTTTATGACCGCCGCTTTTTACAGTACATTACGGCGGTTTCGACTGCCGGTATCAACAAAATATTATGGCATAATTTACCTTGTATATTATGGCATTTTAGACTGCCGATATTAACGTTTTTAATTTTTTCAGCCCCACGACATTTGGCGCACTAACTTCCCTCTCCTTTTTTTCCTAAAATTTTAGAAAATCCCTCCATCTTTTCTTAACACATAATATAATATTTTATTTTATAATAACAAAACTTCAGTCTTTTTCCAAATCCCTCCATCGAAATTGTTACTCCTATAACCTCATCTCATCTTACTCTCACCGGCGAATCCTTCACCGCATCTCCGGCCACCGCTTTCCCTTCTGTCACTCTCCGTCTCACTTCCTTCTCAGGTTCTCTCTCTCACTCGATCTATTCAAATTTCAATTTTGCAATTCCTCCCAAATTTTTGTTGGTTTATTTAGGGTTTTATGATTCTAATTTGTTAAATTTTCGATCAATGCTCCCACCAATTTTTTGTTTACGTTTTGTCTTGATTTTTATTCATGGGTCTGTCAATTTGTGTCATTTGTGATTCATGGATTCATAATAATGTAAATTGAATTGAAACTAATGTTTATTATTGATATATTTTCAATTCAAAACCCAATCTGGAACCTCAAACCCATTGATTCCTCAATCTTTGACTCAAACCCATTTTTCCGTTTTTTATTTTTTTGTTTTTGTTTTGTTTAAATAACCCTCATCTTTGTTTTGTTTCGTTTTTGCTGGTAGAAAAACTGAGGTTTGTGAAAAGAAACAAGCGGATCTACTGTTATTTGAGGAGGTTTGCTGCTAAATCAGGAGGATTTATTCTACAGTTGCGACCCATCACTAGGTAAGGATATGAGTTATTTAAATTTCTTGTTTTGTTTGAGTTTTGTTTCTTAAAAACCAAATTAGGAATAATGAATTTTTTTAATATCTTGTTCAGTCAGTTTTTCACCTCTGATTTTTATAGCGTGACGTTGCTTCGTTTTTGGAAACCAGCCACGAGGAAAATGTCTCCAAATTTAGGGTATTGCATTCAGAAAGACCTATGGTTCCATCCTAATTTGACGTTTGGTTATGTTAATTCAACCGACACTTACAAGGTGGCGTATTTAGTTCCAGTTAAAACAAATGTATATGTCTTCAGTTTGGGTGATAATATTTGAAGAACTATTCAAGATTCTCCGGTGGATCATGATTACTGGATCGATGTTGTGAATCTGCGTGATTGTATTAGTTGATTGGCAATTCGCAATGATTTCGCTCGTTATGATTTCAAGAATATTACTCTTGACCAATTTGTGATTGTATCTCTTTATTTGGGCACCGAGACACATTCTCAACTTTCGCCTCCTATAGGTTTCAGAGAAGTGCCGATTTTTGTACCATATATAAGTTTGTTAAAGGACTGTCTTTGTTTTCACATGATTACAAACAAACTCATTTGGTAGTATGGCAAATGAAGGAATTTGGAGTTGAAAATTCTTGGATTCAGCTTTTCAACATTAGCTATCACAATCTTCAAATATATGATCACTTTAATGATTTGGTCTTTCGTTTGTTACCGTTATGCCTTTCGGAGAAGAGTGATACACTTTTATTGATAAGTACTCTTGAAAGTGAGGCAATTCTTTATAATTGGAGATATAATAGAGTTGAAAGAATCCACAAACCTTGGTTCAATGGCATGGATTATGTTGAAAGTTTGGTTTCTCTTGAAAGTAAGTTTCTCTACAACAATTTATTTATTTAAATTTGATTTAATTGTTTTATAATTAACTCATGATGAATTTGATTTGATTGTATTGTTGAATGATTATGACTGGCTGTTATAAGCAGGTTGACAATCCAGAGTCTATTGAATCTGTTTTGCAGAATATTATTTATAAGTAATTAAAAGATGAATTTTTTTGGGTAATGCTTCCAGAAAAAATTCATTATATCTAGAATAATCTTTATTAGGTTGGTCTTTGACAACATTTTAATGAACAAGTGATACATATCAATATATGAGAAATTCAAACTTGTATTATTTTCCTTTTCTTCTAAATATTGTTGCAGAAAGTATGCACGAATGATCCTATCAATAATTGAAGTATAAGGATATTTTTGCAAATTAATATATATTGGATATTATTGCTCTGATTGTGTTTAGACCTAGTACATACACGTTGATTAGGGAAACAAGATAATGATATTGCTAGATATGATTATGATATTTAGTTTGTAAATCTGTAAAATATTGATTGCCTATAAAGAGACATGGCCATTACAAATGGAGGTGTTTGTTTACTATGTCTTGACGAAGTGGATGTGTTTGACTAACACATGCAATTTGGTTCCCCCTTTTATTTTTCAGGTACAGTAGAGCAAATGGAAGCTTAGGAGTCGAGTGCCAATCAGAGAGTTGCGACATAGACTCAATTAGCTATACTTAGCCTGACTTGTATAACCAAGTGAAGGTGTTCAATATCATGGCGAATTGGGGGTGGAGGAAACTTTTATAACCAAGTAGAGATGTTTAATATGGCGCTCTTGGAAAAGTAGAGGTGAAGGTGTTTGATAACGAAGTTTAGGTTCTGTCTTGTTGGAGTTGTACTGGTATAGCCAAACTTTTCTTGTTACTTAGCATATTTGTATGGTTCTGTTTTGTTGTTTTGGTCTTGCTCTCTAGCTCTTAAGTTTGTAATGATTTGAGTACTCCTTGTACTCTCTTTTTCTTAAGTTTGATAATTTTTACTATGTGAATGAAATTCTGGAAAATATGTAGTACAAATAGAGTGTTGCTCAAGTGTGGTTGGACCAATAATTATATGTTTATATGTATATGCATGTTAGTGGTGACTAATGCCTTTGTCACCATTGTGTTAGTTGGTTGGTTTGAATGTTCAAATGTGGTTGGAGTGCTTGTTTGCTTCATTTACATACCACCATAAATTTAAATTATGTCTAAAGTTTTCTTCTGCCTTTGTGTAAAGACTTTGTGTAGTTTAAAATCCTAAATTTGTTCATTTATGTCCTTTGTCATGCCTTGCTGTTCTAGAGTTTTAATTCGCGAGTACATTATTATTTAGTATATTTATTCTAGAGTGTTAATTCATCTCTTGTTCAATGCCATGTTTTTTATTTGGAATCAGCACTCTCAGAAACCAACTTTGAGACTAACAGAGCACACTGTTATTGTTAAGGCATTGCTGGTCCCCTCACCAGAGCATCCTTCTTGTGTCTGGAGAAGGAAGTGCTGATAGATAGGTGTAAACTTGGTTCAAGTTGCTGTTATAATGCTTCTTTTCTTTTTTTTTTTATCAAGTTGTTGTTTTATGAATTAGCATTGTGACCTATTTGATCTATATGTATGTGTACATGTATCAGAGAAGTTGAAGGATATCACTACATTAGGGAAATAAGGAGAGGTCCATACATATAATTGAAGAGTTGAGTTTACTTTTTCAACATTCATGATGTTCTTGGACTATTTTACACATTGTAATATTACAATTTATGTAGAAAATAAGTTATATTTGTACTAAATAGTGCCATTTAGGTGATTTGTTCCGATCTTTTTTTTTGTTAAAACAGAGGCCATTGCGGCGGTTAAAAGTGCCATTATGTGCATATTTTTTTTCTTAAAAAAAGTGACCAATATGGCGTTTAAAACTGCCACTATGTACTTTTTTTTTTGCTAAACTAATGTCTATTGTGGCGGCTGAAACCGCCGTTTTAATCAAAGAATTAGCCGCCGATATGAACATTGCGTATTACGGCAGTTACCATGGCGGTCCCTTATAAACTGCCGTTTTAAACTTTGTGGCAGACAAAATTTCGGCAGTTTTGAAAACGCCAGAAAAGTGCATAGCGGCGGCTAAAACCGCCAGTACATACAAATTTTAGCCGCCGGAATAAACGCGTTTTTTTGTAGTGACTTTCCCCCTATCTGCAAGAAGGATCCTCTTGAAGTTCAGATGAATTACATCAAAGACCACTTTGCAACAACTGGCAAGAGGATCAGGCTTGAAGATGTGCCTGAAAACATGTATGGTGGTGCTCTGCCAGTAGCAAAGAGCAGGAAGACTAAAAGGAAAGAAATCACCAAGGATGAGTACCCGGATGATGCTCATGAGCAACCTGTAAAGAAGGCTAAGAAGGCAAAGAGGGAGAAGGTTTCTGATAAGGTGAATGTTGGTGGTTCTGGTGTACCAACCATTCAAGAAGAAGTTCAAGACCTGGATGCTGATATGGTTCTGAACAAGAGAACCAGAAGTGGTAAAGCTGCTGCAACTTCTCAAACTGCTCCTGATCAACCTTCTGTCCCAAAGAAGAAGAGAAAGACAGTTGGGAGAAAGTTTAAAGAATCTACTTATGTAGAAGAAGAAGATCAAATTGCAGCTGCTACTGATCTGGTTACAAGAGAAGTAAGGAAGAAGAAGGCTGAGGATGATGCTACACTTCAGAAGGTGTTGGAGTTAGCAAAAGGGATTGAAGTTCCTGCATCAAGCATTGCAATGGAAGATGTTGGTGATATTGCACAACAATTGGTTCAAGCTACTAAAGAAGTACAAGAGATTGTAACTTCAGAAGCTGGAAATATGCTGATGATTGTTGATAAGAATGCCAATGAAGAAGTTCAGGAGGATGAAGCTGATGGTTCAGAAGCTGCTGCACCAGAAGCTGATAAAGGTAATCATGATTCTCCACACATCTCTAATGTTATTGTAGTAGAATCAAATTCAACACCCTCCATATCCTCTCAATCCACCTCCTCAACATCTTCTTTAGACTTAGATGATGTACCCTTAGGCCAAATTTACTCAACCATTCACAAATGCCTTTCACCATCAACCAAACATCACAAAAAGCCTGCCAAAAGCTCCCCTTTGAGCCTATGATCCCCAGTGTTGATGAAAGGATAGGGGATATGTCTGAAATGAGAAACAAAGTCTGTGAAAGACTACCCCCTAACCATCCTTTCCAACCACTAATGATTCAATCCCTTAACTTTATCCTTGCTAATGTGAATATTGAATCATCATCATCTCATCCTTCTTTAACCAACCAACCTACATAAACAGCTGTGTTAGAGACTCTTGTCAGTCACTATTCTGGTGAACTTCCAAGTGTTGAGCCAAACTTACAAAGAGGCTCTGAAGTAGCTTCCATGGAAGTTGCTTTAGAAAGCCCCCAACAACAAGCACCAAATGCATAAATGGCCTCAATCACCCACTCAGTTGTCCCTGTTCCTAAACAAGTTGCTTCTGAACACACTGGTTCTTAACAAATTGTTCCCAAACAAGTTATTCATCATCAAAGTGAGTCTCTTTCTGAACAAACTGTCAGTGAACCTAACTTTATGATCACATCAGAAGATTCTGATGTTGAGGATGAGCAGTTAAACTCTTCCTCTACTGTGATTGTAAAGTCTGTTTCTGATCAACCCTCAACCAGCAATCAAACTCCAACCTCCACAAATGACCAACCTTCATCATCAAACTTAACTATTCAAACTGTTGCTCCTGCCAAAACAAATGTACCCTCAACAACCTGATTCAAGCAAGACATAATCTGGTTCACAAGGAAAGCTATAAGAAGCTATGGAAAAGGTTAAAGGAGAGAGTTGACTTTGTCCTGAATGAGCTTCAGAGAACATGTATGGATGCTCAAGACTCTGCTCAACAGAAGCTTCAAGATTGGCTGAAGGGAGTTGATAGCAATCTGCAACAAGTTAAAGTTCTAAGAACTTGGGTGCAAAATCCTCTATGCATTAGAGAAAGAACTCCTACTGATTTCATTCCTACTGGTGTGCATCCCAAGGAATTGGATTTAACTTTCTTGAACAAGATTAACTTTAAGTCAGCTTCTACTGAACTGGATTTATTGCAAAAGAATGCTGCTTTGGAAAAGGAAAACAAGCAGCTCAGGAAGGAAGTTATTGAACAGAAGCTACTCTTAATTGAATATAAGTCTGCTACTGAAGCCAAGCTGGAAGAAGCAAGAGTAAGGGAAGAGAATTTAATCAAGAGCAATGAAGACTTTAAGAAAGAAATGAAGCAGCAACAAGAAGAGACAAACAAGATGCTGAAGCAGATGATGGAGATGTTTAACAAACAAGCCAACCAAGCCAACCCTTAGTTGCACACATTATTTTTAGCTTGTTTAGTTTTTGTCTTAAGTTTCCTTGTTTCCATCTTCTAAACTTCTTGTGCTTCTGACTTCAAATTTTTGCATCTGATCATATTTTGCTTCTGAACAAGTTTTTGCGCTACTGATTAATGTTTGTGCTTCTGAACTCATTTGTTTTGCTCTGATATATATCTTGTGATTACAAAAAAAATTTCTCACTATCTTTTTCTTAACTCTTTCTTTTTGTCGTTTAGCTTTTATACTTTTTGTTGATGACAAAAGCGGGAGTAGATGTATAGTATTTATAGGCTCTGAGCCCCATTAATTTAATTTTTAACCAAGTTAAATTAATAAGACCTTCCTCTTATCTCTTAGTCTATTAATGTGAGAATATTCTGAGTGTTATTTTGTTCTTAATGATGAATTTAATTAACATGGATATAACTCAGGGGGAGCTTACAAACCTCACGTTAAAGTACTATTAGACTCAGGGGGAGCTTAAAAACCTCAAACCCTTATAGTCAACTTGTTAATTAGATTAACAACAATTGCACATTTTAAATACTAATGTTTGTCATCATCAAAAAGGGGGAGATTGTTGGAACAAAATGTGTTTAACATTACCCTTTGAGAGTTCTGATGATAAAAAGGTATTAAAAATCATCAATTGGATAAGCTAATATTTGTTCAAGTGTACAGGACCATAGACAAAAATTTGACATCTTAAATAGGTTCTGGAAGAATAAAAGAGAGCTAAGAAATCAACAAAAAGGAAGCTTGAAGCATCCGAAGAGAAGTGCTCCTGAAGTCAAAGTGCTCCTGAAGTGATGACGTCATCAGAAACAAGTTCATCAGAAGCATCTCATCAGAAGCTGAATTACATCAGGAGATGCAAGACTTAAAGCTTCAAAGGTTGTTCAAAGGATTTAATCTCGTTTAAGCATTGCAGAAGACTGGAAGAGTGAAGCAACGGCTATTTTGAAAGGATTTGAAGGCATTGGATGCTTGATCTTTAAAGAGCGTTGACAAAGTACAATTGTATGAAGTGTACAACCACTACCTCCACTACTCTGTTTTTGTCTCTGCTACAAGACAAGAAAAACAGCTCTGCCTGCAACAACGTTTCTTCACAATTGGAATGGATTTGAAATTGATCCTTCTTAGGACAATAACCATATCAGGAAAAAGATCATTGGTGATTGATCAAAGCTTCAAACGACTCTATTTTGATGTGCTGGCAATTCACAACGTCTCTTTCACACCTCTATATAAAGAAGTGAAGACTAAGAGATTGGCAAGGACTCAACAACAATTTACAAGTGCCAAAACTCTACTGAAATTGTTCTGCATTCAAAAGTTCATTTAGAATTTCTTAACAACTTTCATATCTTAGAAATTCTAGAGTCTTAAGAGTCTGTATCTGATTTGTATTGTGAACACCACTGATTGTATATCAAGTGTTCAACCTCAAACATTTTCTTTGTAATTCTGTTTGATTAGAAGTCTCTTGCAGTTGGGCTTGAGCATTAGAAGTCTCTTGATTGTGTTCAGGAGCATAGAAAGTCTCTTGCAGTTGTGCTTGAGCAGTTTGAAGTCTCTTGCTATTGTTAGCAGTGAGCAGTTGTAATCAGATATTACATTTTAGTGAACTCTCCTTGGAAGTGCAAGGGGGACAGGACTACTTCCGATTCATGGAAGGAACCTGTATAATTGCTTTGTGTCTTTCTTCTTTCTCTCTCTTTGTTTTTATCCGCTGCAAGTTAGTCCTGAACATCACTTCAGAAGTAGAACTCTATCTTCTTCTGATCAGTGTTTTGAGCTTAGGAGAAAACGAAGAAAAAGCTAACACAATTCAACCCCCCTTCTTGTGTTTTTCTCACCTTTAATGTCCGATTTGCTTCCCTTGGAATTGGATGACCCATCGACGAAGATGGTCCAAATTCTGTCCTCATTCTCTTCGATCGGGAAAGTCATCTTGGCTATGAAGTCAACGAACGCTTGTGCTTCGAGTGCCTTTCGTGATTCATAAAGTATGTCGACTTCTGATAATTCGAGCTACCATTTCATCATTCTTCCCGCGACGTCGGGGCGACCCAAAATTTGCCTTATGGGTTGGTCAATTCTGAGGAGGATGGTATGCGCCAAGAAGTATTGTCTCAACCTTCGAGCGGCAATTACTAGGTCAAGAGCTACCTTTTTAATTTTTTGGTACCTCGTTTCTGATCCTAGTAAGTCTTTGCTGGTGAAATATGTAGGTTTCTGCCGCTCTTGTGTCTCTCAGATGAGGATGGCACTGACCACTTCAGAACAGACAGAGTGATAAAGATACAATGTTTCACCCTCGTCTGGTCTAGACAACACCGGTGCTTAGAAGAGTGAGTTTTTGATATGCTTGAGCACTTTTTCGCATTCTTCTGTCCATTCGAACGTCGTCTCATTTCTCAAGAGTTTGAAGAAAGGTAATGCGTGTTGAGCGGACTTGGCGACAAAAAAAGAGAGTGAGGTTAACATCCCATTGAGTTCCTGGATGCACTTTTTCGTATCGGGCGTGGGGAGTTCTGTAAATGCTCGGCACTTGTCAGGATTAGCTTCAATTCCTCGTTATGTTAGATAGAAACCAAGGAATTTGCCCGCATGCACTCCAAATGTGCGTTTATCAGGATTTTACCTTATGTTGTATTTTCTGGTTTGCTCAAATACCCTTTTGAGATGAGCGGCATGATCGATCTCCTCTTTGGATTTGACGATCATGTCGTCCATGTATACCTCAAGAATATCGCCCAGAAGTTCTTTGTTGTATACTTTGTTCATCATGCGTTGATAAGTGGCACCTGTATTTCTTAAGGAGTTGGAGTTGATTGAACAGTTTCGGGATTTGAGTTTGGTTACCAAGCTGACGCCAGATGGTGTGAAGTTGGGAATGTTGAAGCTGACGAGTAACATTTTGGAAGAGATTAAGAATGGCCAGAAGGAAGATTTGGAATTTGTAGATCGTGTGGTGCTGGTTAATCAGGGTAAAGGCGTGGACTTCAGATTGGATGAGAATGACGTTTTAATGTTTAGTGATCGAGTTTGTGTACCAGATTGGATTGGACTGTGAAGGGTTTTGATTTGATTGGGTGATTGTTGATCGGTTGACGAAGTCGGCACATTTTGTTCCTATCAAGATCGGTATGTCTGTGGCGAGGTTGGCAGAGATCTACATTGAGCAGATTGTCATATTGCATTGTATTCCATCGAGTATTATGTTAGATCGAGATCCGATGTTTACTTCTAAGTTTTGGGAGAGTTTACAAGTTGCTTTGGGAACTAAGTTAAGATTACGTTCTGCTTATCATCCCCAGACTGATGGGATGACGGAGAGGACGATTCAAAGTTTGGAGGATTTGTTAAGAGCTTGTGTTTTGGAACAAGGTGTCAGTTGGATCGAATGTTTACCATTGATTGAGTTTACTTACAACAACAATTTTCATTCTAGTATCAGAATGACGTCGTTTGAGGCTTTGTATGTACAAAGGTGTAGAACTTCGTTGTGTTGGTATGGGTCAGGTGAAAGTGCTTTGTTAGGACCAGAGGTTGTGCAAGAGACGGCAGAGAAGGTTAAGATGATTCAAGAGAAGATGAGAGTGTCTCAGAGTAGGCAGAGGAGTTACCTTGATAAGAGGAGGAAGGACATTGAATTTCAGGTTGGTGATCATGTGTTCTTGAGAGTGAGTCATCTAACCGGTGTTGAATGTGCTTTGAAGTGTCGGAAG
Organism: Medicago sativa; assembly: GCF_051527215.1. NCBI lineage: Eukaryota > Viridiplantae > Streptophyta > Magnoliopsida > Fabales > Fabaceae > Medicago > Medicago sativa. The sequence continues at coordinate 48,243,383 of NC_140750.1, forward strand.
TTGACACCTTGTTTTGTTGGACCGTTTGATATTGTTGAGAAGGTTGGAGCTATAGCGTATCAGATTGCATTACCGCCGTAGTTGTTGTAACAGCCCGATTTTTCGCTAGATATATTTTATTATTTATTTGTGTTTGTTATATGTGCTCTTATGTGATTATTTCCCTCTGTGTGTATTTTTGGTTGGGATTCTTAGAATTCGGTGTTAGAAGGGTATTTTGGTCATTTTGAGGGCAGGGGTAATTTTGTAATTTTTGCCAAAGGTTATTTTTAGTGCTTAGTGAGGGTTTTATTTTACTAAGTGTTGGAGAGTGGGGTAATTATTAAGTTTACTGTTAAGTGACCGTTAGTGTTGTATTTTACCGTTAATTGAGTAGTAACGTTTTGGGTTAGAATAGAAATGGGTTAGGCCCATTAAAACATTGTGAGATGAGCCCAATTGAGTAGAGTTTATATAAACACTAGTTGGTAGTGAAATTGGGGTCTTACAAACATTTCATTTCATTTTCATTTTCACAATTAGAGAGAGTTAGAGAGAAAGCACAAGAGGAGAAAAAGGGTTTTGAAGGGAAGGATCTAGAGGGAGCTAGAAGAGGCTAGAGAATCAAGGGTTGGAGCTAAAGTGAAGCACTAGCTAGTGATTGTGGAGAATTAAGGTAAGAGGGTTAGAATTCAAACATAATCAATAGTTGTAGTTCATCCCTAATTCTTGCTTAAGTTGTTAATTGAGATTTTGTTGTAGAATTTCGTGCTTAATTATGATGATATGATTATGTACATGAATTGATTGATAATTGTGTTGTTGTTGTTGAATTTGTATGTCAAATGGGTATGTATGAACATAGTGTGATTTTGTATGAAATTGATGAATTGTGAAGTTGTGGTTGTTGAATTATGAATGGATTCTTGTTCAATTGTTGTTGTTGATGATTTGAATCATGTTGTTGTTGAGTTGGTACATTGGGTATCATTAATTATGAATTGGTGATGAGAATTGTTATGATGTTGTTGAAAATGGTTGTTGTGAAAATTGGTTTTAATTAGAGAAGAAAACTTGTTGTTTGAGAAAAATGAATTTTCAAAGGTTTGTATAACTTATTCAAATGCCATGAAATGTGTGAGTTTGATGTGTTGGAGCCTCGGGTTATGCCTCGGATCACTTTTGACATTGAAGGGTTTTAAACATCCGATTTTGGGGCGAAAACGGCATAAACCCGCGGCCGAAACGTGCGAAAACGCACGTTGCGGAGCGCTGCGCCTGAGCTAAGGCGCCCACACTCAGAGAGCTAACGCTAGGCGCTACACTCCTGGCGCCAGGCGCCCTGCACAGGGCAACGTGCCCGTTGTTCCGTGTTCGCGGGGTCTGGGGCAGTCGTGTAAGGGTCCGTAGCGACCGTTTGAAGGTGTTCTTGTACTGTTTTCACTCGCTTTTCAAATGGAACATACTTGGCTTTGTTGAATGTTTGAATTTTCAAATGGTTGAAACTTGGGATTTTCCTCAAACGACTTAGGCTAATTTTTGGAATTAAGGCTTGTTTGCTTATAATTGGCCTAGGTTCTTGTTCATATGATTTTAAAAAGTAGTTGTGATTGGTTCCATCAAGTCTTAACTTGTTTTGCTTGAAAATGAGAGTTTTTGTGAAAAATGATAAAGTGAGACGAACTTTGAGTTTTTATTGAATTTGTCGTATTTGGCCGATGAAATGCTTATGTAATCTCTATTGCACGCATATGTGACTTGTGAGAATACATGGCATAGGCAATTGAGTTTGTTTTCTTGGTTTTGACTTATATGCTCAAATGTTCTAATGTTGTGATCTTAAGAGATGAATTTTGTTGGAAATGGTTTAAGAGCCAAATTGTCTTGTGAATCCTTTATGGATATTTGATATAACTTATATGAAGATGATTGGTGGTGTATATTTGTGTGACAACTATATGTTGCTTGTGTTGTGGATGTTGTTGGCAATTGTATATATGATTATGTGGTGGTGAATTGTTGTTAATGGCATATATACAAGTATTGGTGATGTTGAGGTGAATTGTTGTGTGAACATATGCATTGTAGTTGAGTCATATGTTCATGCATTCATGACTGATGGCGGTGGATTTTATATCCAATTGAGGTGATTACGATGTTTTTGTTGCATCGGAGGTGACGACCTTGAGGTGATTTGGTACCACATGCATCTAGATGAGTCTAGAGCCATTGCATAAATTGTTGGTGAATTGATTTGCATTGAAATGTGCTTGGTGGTGGAATTGCTAATTGTAATTGTGGATTGAATTGTTAATTGTTAATTGACAAGGTGAAGTTGTGATATGCGTATGATATACTTGTTGATGTGAACTTGGAATGATGATTTTGAATGACCTTGGATTATTTAAGTGTTGTGAATATTTGTGGAACCATATATGAAATGTCATTCTTTATCCTTGTTATATCTTTCATTTCCAAAGTTCTTGTTAATCTTATATGGATTATGATGATGTAATGCTAACCCTCAGTGGTTTACCACCTACCTTTCCGTATGGACGGGTAGATGGAGTGCAAGATGCTTAGATTGTGTGTGTTGATATTGCCGAGGAGTGGAGTTCCTCTTTTATGTGCAAGTGCCTAGATTAGGGCTCTGATCTAGGATAGTTCTTGCATGTTGGATTTTGTTTTGAACATGTAGTTGGAGTTGAGATATTACTGTATTTGAGATCGGAGGATGTATCTTTATTTTGAGACTTGATGTTGTTTATGGATTATATATTTATTCCGCTGCTATGAGATGTAACATGATCTTTATGTATGTATGTATTGTGCTTTATTCGAAGACGTAGCATCTATTTCTAGAATATGTTTGTATATTCACGCGTTTTACCGCTTATTAGAAATAGGGTGTTACAGTTGTCAAATCTTCATGATGTGTTTCATGTTTCTCAGTTGCGAAAGTATGTGTATGATGCGTCTCACGTGATTCAAGTAGATGATTTGGAAGTAAGGGATAATCTGACCGTCGAGACTTGGCCGGCTAGGATTGAGGATTGGGAAGTGAAGCGTTTGAGAGGCAAGGAGATCGTTTTTGTGAAGGTGATTTGGGTTGGCCCAACTAGTTAGAGTGCTACCTAGGAATCGAAGAGTAGGATGAGGGTTTCGTATCCGGAGTTGTTTTCTTTAGGTAATTTTTGAGGGCGAAAATTCTTTTTAGTGGGGAGAGTTGTAACAGTCCAATTTTCGCTAGATTAATTTTATTTATTTATTATATGTGTTTATATGTGCTTGTGTGTGATTAATTGTCTCTTTGTGTATTTATTTGGGATTGCTGGATTTTATCTTAAGAAGGGTATTTTAGTAATTTAGACTCAGGGGTATTTTTGTCATTGATGAGCAAGGGTAAAATAGTCTTTTGGTTACAAGAATTATTTTTAGTGTTTTAAGTGGAGATAATTATTTTTGCCAAGTTACTAGTGAGATGAGGTAATTATTTAGAGACAATAATTATTCCTTATTTGACAGTTAAGTGAGTAGTGACTCGGTGAATTAGTTAGTAAGAATATTGAGCCTATTAAGACAACTAGGGTTTGAGCCCAATTGTATAGTGACTATATAAACACTAGTCTTATAAGAAATTAGGTCATTACCTTCATTTACTCACTTTCACAAAATATTTTAAGACAAAGGTAGAAAGAGAAAGGGGATTTTGAAGAACAAAGAAGAACTAGAGAAGAGAAAGCTTGGGGTTGGTGGCTAGGGTAAAAGTTATGGTGCATAAGCCATTTCCTTATGCACCGTGCATAAACACTTCACAACCATCAGATTTCATCCAAAGAATCAGACAACAGCATCATGGTCCACCCCATCTCTCTCTGCATTCCTCTCTCAACCGACCACCTTCACAACACCCTCCATCCTCCGTCCACCCCATCGCCGTCACTTCCGTTCCTCCACCGCCGTCAACTCTGTTCCCCACCGCCGTCACCTGCGTCCTTGTCCTCTGCCTCCCTTTGATTCACTTCTCTCCCTCACCGCCATTCTCTCTTGACACTATCTCACTCCGTCGAAAAGGCCATTCGTCAGCGTTCTCACAACCCACCTTAACCAGATGGCCATGGATTCGTCGGCGTTTTCACATCTCACCGGCCACGACCTTGGCGGATCCGGATTTGTTTCAGGTGAAAGAAGGTCTGTGAACAAAACTAGATCGGTGTAGGAGTTGAGAGAGAAGGCGGAGGAGAGAGACACGGGAGGTTCTGTTTTTAATTGCACCCTGCTGGATCAAAGAAAACCATTAAGTACATCTAATGGTTTTGGAGTACAACTGCTGGAAACCATTAAGTACATCTAATGGTTTTCGACAGCAAAATGGTTTTGGCATTCCGATACGGTGATGATGATGAACGACAGTGTTGATGATGAGATTGAAGATTCTGGAAACCATTTCCACAACAAAATGGGTTTGGAGTACAATTCACAGAAACCATTTCCACAACAAAATGGCTTTGGCATTCCGGTATGGTGATGATGACAGTGATGATGATGAACGACGGTGTTGATGATGAGATTGAACATTCCATTGGTGATGATGATGAACGACGGTGATGATTCAGTTTGTTTTCGCGTTTGGGGGTGTAGGAAGCAATTATGTTGGGATTTATGCACGGTGCATAAGGATTTTCTTATGCACCATAACCACTCCCGGTGGCTAGGAGCTAAATTAAAGCTAGGAATTGGATTCTTGAAGAATAGAGGTGAGGGGGGGTAGTCTCTTTTTCACTAACTAAGCTATAATCACTTTTCTACTTATGGGTTTAATTGCTTTTGTTATAATTGTGACTTTTTGTGATTTTAAATGATAAAATTCGTGCTCCATTTTCATGTGAAATTGTGGGTATGATAAACTTCATGAAATTGATGGATTATGTGCTTAAAACTCATGGTTGTTATCGTTAATAAGTTGTCTTGGTGATTTTTGCTTAAATTGGTAAAAATGAAGTTGTTGTTGTTGATTGTTGATGAAATTGTAAAATTATGCTTTGATTGATGTTATGATGTGTTGTTGGTGATGATTTATACCTTGGGTGTTGTTATTGTTAGTGGTGAAGTTATGGCTAAGTTGTTGTTGTTTTGATGAGTTTTGAAGAAAATGGGTCATTAATGGTGAATTGTGAATCTTGATGATTTGAGGTGAATTGTTGATGTTATGGTGTTGATTTAGGCTAGAAGAACTTCGGTTTTTGGTTATAAGTTTTGCTTGTGAAAAGTTTTGGGAAGAACTTGGGTTTTTGAATGAAAAGCTAGTATAAGTGATTTTGAAAGATAAGTAGTCATAAGTGATTTTGGGCAAACTATTTTGGGATGGTAAAAACATGAATTTTTTGTAGAATGAGATAGAGCTCGGTGTAAGGAGTGCGTAGGAGAAAACGGCATCGAAAACGGATCAACGGTTTGAATTTTACGCATGAAATGGCGAAGACGCAAAAACCGACAAATCTGTGCTGTCAGGATGCCACGACTGTGCACCTTTCTGCCAGAATTCCAATTTTTACGTTTTTGAGCCTTTTTCACCCTTTTCTGTTTTGAAGGCTTTTGATCTGAACATGAAAGTTTTAGATAAAGATGTTAGCTTTCTAATGACTTTGGTTTGGCTTAAAAATTATTTTTAGGTTTTGAGTTCTGGTGAAAATACTACAAGTAGGTCTTGATGAAATTTTACTAAAATTCAACATAACTATTTTTGAGTGAACCCAAAAGCTATGGTTTGGTCCCAAACCTCAAAACATGAGTACTAGGAGCTTAATTAGAATGTTTAAGAGTATGTAACCTATGATATAATGGGTCTAACTTGGTTTCGTTTTGAAAATGATTTGGTTTTGCAAAATGACAAAATGAGACGAACCTAGGTAAATTTTGGGATTTATCAGCATTCGCCTATGAAACGTATATGTATATACTACTGCACTCATATATGATTCGTGTGTATACTCGGTTGAGATGTTCAGATTTGTTTACTTTGGTTTTGGAGAATTTATCGGAAAGTGTTAGTTTTTATAAACTTAGACGAACTTTGTCAAACTAATGTTTTATAGTCAGATAACACGTAGGAGACTTCGAATTCATGTTAGTATGTTTTAATGTGAATGAATTATTAAGGATTGGGTGTTTAAATTGGTGAATGTCAAGATGTGGCTAAATGTCTGTCTTTATGTGAAATGTGAACTTGAAACTTTATCGTTTCTTTGAGGTGTTAAATGTTGATGATGATTATGATGATGTTTGACGTTGATTATGAAAATGCTTGATGACGATTATGAATATGTTTGATGATGATATGTTGATGATTCTTTTGGTGATTTTAATTTGATGAATTGGTGATGACTTGTTGAATTATGACTTGTTGATTGTATGGATGTATGTATTTGATAATGAAAATGTTGGTGAATAACATAATTGGAGATGATTATTATGTTGATGTATATATGTTGGTGAGTTATGTATTGTTGAGTCCTTACTTGAAGTCCATGCATTCATAGTCATTTTAAGTTGAATTAAAGAATGTAATTGGTAATGTTTATTACATAGCTTCTGCAGAACATAATTGGTGATGTTTATTATGTTGGTGAATTCATTAACGGTAAGATTATCTTCGGAATCCTATGGTGCCACGTGCATCTAGATGAGTCTAAAACATTGCATGCATTTAATAATTGGTGAGTCGAGTCATACTTGGATATGTGAATCGGTGCATATGTGCATTGGTGAACTTTTGGTGATTGTTGTGAATACTCGAAAAAGGTGAATTGTATGTGCTTATATACATAATGGTTTATGATGATGTTGAATTGGTTATGAAAATTTAATCATGTATTTACTTCATTTGATTATGTTTTAATTGTGAATTGTGAACCAACCCCAGTGGTCATTTGGTTGATTGCCTACCTTATTTTTATGAATGGGTAGACGGCGCGCATGAATAGTTTGTTTTAGCTTGGTGAGTTGTTGTAGGTTAGCTTTGGAGCAAGAGTGAAGTTGAAGAGAAAAAACAATGTGAACAGAACATACGAAATGCAAGAGCGAAGTTGAAGAGAAAAAACAGGGTTCCACTTGTGTGACATAGTGGAATCTATGTTATATGACATTATCCAATTAGTTGGATTTTGTCCTGTCCTCCTAACCTTTTAAATCGGTTAATTAAAAAAACGATTTAAAAAGTTTCTGTCTTTTTTGGAAAAAAGATATTTTTATTTTTATCTTTATTTTCATTTTTATCCCTTAGGATTGTATTACTGGCTCTGATATCAGATTGGGCGCAGAATCGCCAGCGGAAGTTTCTCGAACTTGTTCTATCATTTGTTCGATTTTTGTTAAACCTTCGAAAGGTTCTAAAAGCATTTTAGCTCTCTTTTGTTGTATACTTGTCAGAATTTCTAGATCTTCTATTTCTTCTAATAGTTCACTAGTATAATTTATTTGATAAAGGATTAAATCTTGCGCGTGAAAAAGTATTTGTTTTAACGCAATTCTTTTACTCTGAAATTCTATCTCAGATATTATTTTTTCTAATCTTTCTTTATAGAGTTTTAGCTCTGTTTTGAGATTTAGTCCAGGCATTATAACTTTTGACTAATATTTAGAAGTTCAGTTTTTATTTCTGATAAAGTTTTGTCAAACTTTCTTCTTTCCTTATTGTCTAGTGAAGTTCTTGGTGGTAAAAACCTTGGTTCACTAGTACTTTCATCTTGTTCTAAAAGAGGTGTTCTTTCTATTGTCATAATAGATTTTGACCTTTTTAATGGTTTTAGAATTGGTGATTCTAATTTTATTAATGACCCAAATAGTTCATCTATTTGTATTTTTTCTTTTCCACTAAACTCTATGCTATAATGAGAGTTACTTACTGCATAATTCATCTTATAGCTTATACTAAAAGGATGATTTCCTGGTCTCATGAGATTTTGGTTTTTGAGTTTATAATGAATTATTAAAGATCTATTTAGATCTATATCATTTAGACTTAAGCCTATTTGTAAATTTATGTCGAATTTTATTTTTCCACATTTTAAATTTCCTTCAGCTTTGGGCTATTAATGAATGTTTTTTATCCATCCTAGCATCTTCTATAAGAAGTTCTAGTTCTGAATCTATTCCTTTCATAAAAGTGTTTTTTATGATTATTTGGATAGTTGATATATGGATATATCCTATCTTTTTTCTTTTTTCTAGCGATAAGTGTTTTAATCTTTCGCTTATTTGTTGATCATCAATCAAGGATATTACAACAGATCCATCTGTTGATTCCATTGGTACGGCAATTTCTCCTACCATCATTCCATATTTTAGGATGTTTTCTCTGGATAATTTTTCTTTTATTAAAGAAAAAATACCTTTTTGTTTGAAGTTTTCTTCAGGTTTTAAGGTAAAATCTACCTTTTCTATATGATCTACTAGTACATCGGCTATAAAACCAGATGAATCTTCTTTTATCATACTAAATTCCATTATAAAATACTAAAAATTGTAAAATATATTTAAAATCATACCTGATTTTGACTAGAGTCTTTGATACTTCTGATCTTTCGATCTTTTGAACTTCGAAATAATCTTTCGATTATTAATATTGGAAACTTCAAAATCTTTTGATTTTGTTGTGACAACCTCAAATCCTGCAAAGTCCTTTCCCAACAACGTTTCTCATAAACTAAATGGTACTTACTTCATTGATTTAAGTTGTGAATACAAATGAGCATCAAAGCTCTTATTTATAGGAGGAAGAGACTACATGGTAGCTTACATGTCTCTTTCCATCCAGCTCAAAAGTAAAGACACTAAAACACTTAAAGAGAAAAAAAATGCATTATCACTTAATGTGATAAGATTTTTCTATCTTTAGTGGTCCCCATCTGACTCAGATGATAAGATCCCACTATTACAACTTTATTTCTACGGTCATTTACATGACATGTGTTTAGGCTTTTTCTTTTGCCTTATCTTCAAGTAATGAGACTGTCGGTATTTTGTCTTTTTCTACCGACACTTTGTATTTTGCACACCATTTACAGATATGCCCTTTGTATTTTGAGAAGTATTGGAAACACTCCCGTTGTACTTCCTCTGGAATTCGGTAAAGACCGTTTTCGAATCCTGAGACCTTCTTCTTTGAATCATAGATCATAAAACAAAAATCTGAGATATATAAAACCTTGTAATTAATAATGGATGACCCATATTTAATCAAGTGATCGTAAAAATACTGCATTTGTTGGACAAATGAAATTAATGTCCATCCAACACTTGTTGCATTTGGTTCTAGATAGGTTATGTTTGAAATGCCTATCTTTATGATTGTTCTTGGGCCTACAGCCATCTGGTTATTTTCTTCTTCGAACCATGGATATGTTTGTTCGAATTGGAGGTATATTTCTCTTCCTTTAGCAAGAAAATCATTAAATCTTTTTGCTGTGTCACCAATCTCTTTTGGGAGATCAGCCAGTTCTTGAAATCTACGACCTTCTTTTTCTTCAAGATATACAGTCTTGAGCATTCCATAGTCATAGAATTCTTTGAGCAATTCCTTGGATATGCCTGGAACTGTGTTAGATTTTACCCCATACTTGGTGTTGACCGGGTAAAAACATTCAAGTGCTAGCTCTTCTTTGAAGTTTGCTAACCATCTCTATTTTCCCATGAAGTCATCAAGGGCTTTTGGCTTATTTTTCTCTTTTTAGAGATTTATAATAGATCCTACTCTTTTTTGATTCCATTTTTGGTGGTTGACCAATATCTTTGGCAATGGTCATTTCTTTGTAGGAAACCTTTGTAAGCTTCTTTTGCTTCTTCCATGGTTGGATAAGCTTTGTGCCTGACGTTTTTGCCGTTGATATGAAGACTTGCAATTGCCCAATTGTTGTAGATGCCCTTCATTGGACCGTCAAAGATGACATACACCTTTTTCCCTAGTTGTTCGTTGATTGGATCGACAACAACGTTTAGTTGGTCTGAACCATTTTTTGGCTCTTTACTTTCTTCTTCGGCTTTGTCAGCCCATGACTTCCTTGTATCTTCTTCTGGCATGGATCCTGCTGAAGATGTTGACGAAAAACTTTGTTGTTCGTTCAGGGTTTTTTTTGTATTTTCTACTGTTGGAAGTTCAACATTTATGATCTTAGTTAAACTTTCGATCATTTTAATCATTTCCCCCCTTTCTGAAGAGAGCTGATTCAGCTTTTGGCTATGGATTTCAATTTGTTCATCCTTTTGCTTTAAACTGTTTTGGAGAACCTTTAAAGCTTGCTCCATTCTCTTGTTAGTGTATCTGCAAAACAATTGTTTTCTGATTTTATCAATTGAATATAAGGATGGAATTGTTGGATGCACATTTGCCATCTAACAAGTCTTCCTTGTTTATGATCAACTTTTAAATTGTAACGTCAAAATCCGCTAACATAAGTTGAATCAGTTCTTAATAAAAATCTTGATGGAATTAAATCCATTTTTCATTTTTCTAAAACTTTTAAACAAGAAAGTGTTTCTTTCTCGTTAATATGATATCTTATTTCAGTATCTGTAAAAGATCCTGAAATATATTTGCAAAGCATAAGCTCTTTATCCTTAATTCGGATGTTATTACTTGAGTAATCAAGTCTTGAATCAGTCAAGACTGATTTTATATCTGATCGCCCTTTCGAGATATCTGATTTTAACTGTAGGGTTTCGCCTACAATGATATTGGATTGTTGTGGAGTTGCGTCCTCAACACATCCATTGAGATTTAATCCCAATTTTTGTTTACCATTAGGTAGAGCTCTAATAACTCCTCCCCATGTAAACTGATCAGCATCAACTTCTACGTTTTCTGTTGGGTTGTATAGTTGTGGCAAAACTTTTAGTTTTTCTTTAATTGATTTTACAGCCTCAGTATCCTCTTGTGTCCATTTCCATGGCACTTTTTCAGATATCTTTTTCTGTAAAATTCTTCTATCATTTGCTAAATCCTTGAAAAATCCTTCATTAGCAATATAGTTTAAACATCCCAAAATTCTTTGGATCTGTTTTCTATCCACAAATTGGTCAGGAAAAAGTTGGAGTTTTTCTTGAACATGTGGTGATAAATCAAGTTTTCCTCCTTCTCTTAAAATGAGACCAAGGAACTCAATTTCTTTTTTCAAAAGCATTGATTTCTTCTCTGATAAAATAATACCTTTGTTTTTAATTCTGTTTAACACAGTAGTAACATCTTTAATATGTTGTTCTTTACTTCCTTTAGTAAAAATTAAAATATCATCAATATATACAAAACAAATATGATCAAGACCTTTTAGAGTATTGTCCATAAATCTTTGATATATTGATGGAGCTTGTTTTAAACCAAATGGTAAAACATTCCATTCAAAATGTCTTTCTGGACAAGTAAAGGTTGTTAAAGGTTTAGTTTCTTCTGAAAGCCTTAGTTGCCAATATCCAGATTTTGCATCTAAAGATGAAAACCAATTACATCCTTTAATTTTTTCGAAAATATAATCTTTTCGAGGTAGTTTATAAGAATCACCAACAGTTGCTTCGTTGAGTTTCTTATAATTTATAACCATTCTAGCTTTTCCTCTTTTTATCTCATTATGCTTTCTGACATAAAAAGCAGGTGCTGAATGTGGACTAATAGACGCTCTTATCAAACCTTTGTCTAAGAGTTCTGATATTTCTTTTTTGAATTCTTCCTTATCTTCAGGAGAATATGGAATTTTATATAAAACTTTAACCTCTTTGTTTGGGTTTTTTAGTTTTATAGTTATTAAATCTTGTATTTTATTCTTTATAGAATCTAAAGGGTTTTCAGAACAAACTTGTTTTAATTGTTGTTCTAAGTTTTGTTCTACCGTGAGATAAAACTTTCTTTTTTCCCAAATACTTTGGAGAGTATTTAAATTTTCCACAATTGCTTTCACAATTACATTTTTTGTTATAATTTTTGTAGTAATCATTTCTTGATTTTCTGGATTATTAATATCAACCCAATTTAATGATATTGTATCAATTTTTTGAATAAATGGGTTATATAACTTTAAAAAGTTATTTCCAATTATTAAATCTAATCCTGAATCATGTTCATAAATAGATCTAACATAAAAACTTTTATGTTCTATTTTTATAAAAACATGTTTTAAAACAAACCAGATTTGGTGTTTTGTTTTATCAGCAATGATAATTTCTTTTGGTTTTTGAAGTCTAATCCAATCTTTTGATATGGATTTTCTTCCAAAACATAAAGTTGCACAAGTGTCGATGTAACCCATAATTTTCTTTTTATCCAGTACTACCTGAATAAATGTTGAATTAGGATTTCCATTTTTTAGGATTTTCCTACTCATCTAATTCTTCTTCGGTTGTGTATACATACACATCTTCTTCATTAGATTCTAAATCTGATTCTATAGGTTCATAACCTATTTGCCAGATTAAATTTAAAGTTTCTTTTTTAGAATCTTTTTTCTTAGGACATTCGTTTGCATAATGTCATTTTTCATGGCACAACCAACATGTGCATGTTTTCTTTCCTTTTGGACAAGAGTTCTTTTTAGGATATTCTCTTTTCTTCCTAAAATATTTTTGTTTCTTAAATTTTTTAGGATTCCGTCTCTTTCTTTCGTATTTTGTACGATCAATTCTCCTAAAAACTTTTTTCTTCTTTTTCCTTCTAGGTTTATTACATCCATAGTTTCCTACTTTATCCTGAAGTTTATCACAGCAGATATTAATTTTTGCTTCTCTTGTTGCAATTTTTTCCATACATTGTTCAGACATCCATTGTCTTAATGCAGTTATCCTTGCTCCTAGAGTATTTTCTAATTCAAGGTTATTTTGTAACTTTTCTTGGAATATTTTTTCCATTTTTGTTCCAACAGTTGATGGAAGTTTGTTATAAAACAAACCTAATCAATTATATTCTAATCGTTTTATATAATGAACTCCATAATAATATTTGTTGAATTCGCAAATGAATGGTTCTATTTGGCACATATCACAAATCTTTAAGTTAAAGATTTTATGAATTGTTGTGTTTTCTAGATCTTTGGCGGCATCTATATTTTCAAAACCTATAAATTCTTTTCTAAGCGTAATATAGACGTGATCTATAACTTCCTTGCTAGTAGAAGGTAGATCTGGGTTTGGATTTTCTGATAGAAATCGCCAGGCGTTTCCTGTGGTTTTTGCCCTGAGATAATTAAAGGTATCTCTTGGACCAAAAGCCTTTAATTGGGAATCTAATTGAATGTTTATCATATGTTTACGATACCATTCTCTTAGATCTTTTCCTGTATCTGCACTACAGTCAATATCTAAGACATCGTCGTCTTTATGAGAATTCATTATTGGAATATATTTAGGCGGTATATTTTTATAATGTCTTTCATTTATTCCATCTTGGATAATCATTTGTTCCATGGAGGGATCTCCTTTGTTTCTTTTTCTTTGGGAGCCTTGTTCTGACGATTCCGCTTGTTCATCAGTTTTTACAAGTTCTACTTGAGGTTCTTCTTTCTGAATCAAAATCAAAGACAAATTTGTTTTCTTCATCTGATTCTTCAGTAATTTGGTTTTTTCTATTAATGTCTAAAGCAGCCATTAATGTTTGAAGTTCACTAAACTGGTTAGCTATTTCTTCTTCTGTTTCGTCCATATTAGGATATAGGAGCAAAAAAGTGTGTTTCTTGTAGTGAAGTTTGTTTTTCTAAAGTTTCCAAACTTTTTATCTCTCTATCCCCCCCCCCCCCCCCCCCCCCCGATAAAGGATTGAAGATCTTCCAATGTTAAACATTTATCTTTTTTGGGTAATAGACTTAATAAATCAATTAAATCGTCTATTTTCATGCAGAGTTTTTCATCTAACCCTTTTTGATTATCTTCTAAGCTAGATAATCTTTCGTCGAGTTTTTCCTTAAACTCCTTTTTTTTCTATCCAATATTCTATTGAAGTTTCTATATAAGAAACTATTTTTTCTAGTCGTTCTTGCAAAACAACTATTTTTTCAAAAATATCTTGTATTTTTTCTCCTAAACCTTTGTTAGCCATTTGTTAATTTTTGTATTCTATGACTTAAAAGGTTTGCTAAATTTTCATACTCCCAGTATGTAAGATAATCGTCTTCGATTATTAAAAACCAAAATGATGTTTCTCTACACCAATTAATTTGGTTTTTTACTCTAGTTATTTCATTATAACTAGGATTTAATATAAATGGTTGTGGTATTATTTTTCCAAATGGATTTATTAACCCGTCCATACTTATTTTTTCTTGCCAATTGTCTTAATTTTTCTCTTAAGGACCAAGTTTTCTCTACATATTCTTTAAAGAGAAAATAATCAAAATCTTCTTTTAGATAATACCAAGATGTTTCTTCGCACCATCTAATTTGTAATTTTACCAGTGTAATATCCTGATAATTTGGACATGAAATAAATGGTAATGGAACCATTTTTCCTTTTGGATTTACAATCCATTCCATTATTTTATTTTGTATTAGACTTTTAAAGTCGGTTTTTACAAAAACTGGTTTTAAAGAGTTTTGACATTTGTCAGAATTTTATTGGTCAATGGTACCTAACTGCTATGTTACGCAAGTATTTCCCGAAAAAACAATGTGAACAGAACAGAAAAATGAAACCACTATGAAAAGTCATTGTGTATTTTAACTTAAATGTGCAGGTTATATCACGGGACAACTCACATTTTTCACCGTTATCCTAACAACATTCAATTGATAGTATTTTTCACAGTTATTTGGACAACATATTCCACCAAACCATAAATGTAGCTAAAAATATATCTATAGAAACATAAAATTGGCATTTTTAACAAATCATAAATATATTAAAATATCTACACATTTTTCATGAATTATAGAGAAAACTCCACACCTTGGAAGAGGTGATAAACTCAAGAGATATATAATATAATCTATCTATATATAGTGGAACATTGAAAGTAAAGTAACATCATGCTTAATTCGTAGCATCAATCAACTTGCTCTACATCTACAAGCCAAGATGGTGGTGTAATCCCTTGAAGTAACGGAAAATCCAAGACAATATAGCAAGTACAACAATACCAAACCCAAAAGTGAACAAAAACCCCACAATGAAAACAAAGAGAATGGCGAAAACTGGAACCAATATTGGGCTTAACAAGAGGATCAGTGGTGCAAAGAGGATAAAGCCCATGATGGTTACTACAAATGTTAGGCATGTGAGAAGGAGAGAAATGGTGCTAACTATGAAAAAGGTTAAGAGGCCAAAGAGTTGAGTTGAGTTTGAAACATGTTTCCTTAGCAATGGTGATGATGATGAATTGGTGGTTGTAATGGTGATGGGTTTTGGTGGTTTGAGTGTAAGGGGTTGGATTGAGTAGTAGTGGTCAGCCATGGTTGTTGATTGCTGGAAATTAGGGAGTTAAAATATTGAAGTTGAAGTGAAGGTTGGAATAGCCAAAGAGGATAATCATGACTTGAGGGACATGACATGTGTGACATGCAGAACACACGTGGAGGGTATTGAACCTTTGGTCATCGTCTCAAAAAAATTCAGAAAATGATTTAATGATTTATTTATTTATTGTGAAAGATGTTTGGTCTGGTTGATGTGAAATTGGCTTGTACTCTAAATAATTTGAGTTCAACTTGATGTGTTTATCTGATATCGGTAATTAGTTAGTATCTTTGTTAGCACTCTGAACTTTTTTATGTCTATAATAATTTATGAGTTGTGGAATCAAACAAACCTAAATTTTTTGAGAAAGAGAAGACTTTAGGCTCAAATTACCTCCCTTAAAGGTCACTAACGTTATATTAGTTTTTGGTTAGTTTTTAACTGTTTAACGAAAAACTATATCTCAAGTGTTAATAAACAATTATTAGTATATTAGTTGTATGTTAGTTTTTAACTGTTTAACAAAACTTTTTTTTTTGTTCTCTCTCCGATTCCTAAGATAATTTTTTTTTTGGTAATTTGAAGTTCGACATGGAGATAAGTAAAATCTATCTAAAATTTGAATTTGAATTTGAATTTTTTCGAACGGTTCGTCCTTTGTGGAATTTATTGACTATTTGAACTCAATCACTTAGTTAACAAAAACTTCTTTAAATCTAAGTTCAAATAAGTTTTTTATTTATTTAAGAGAAGTTCAAATCATTTTATAAGCTATCAAACCCCTTTAAATGTTAGTCGTTATTAATTAATGGTGATTAGATTAGTTTAAGGGTTTAAAAAGTAAATTTCTGATTAAAATTCTTCCAGCATCACTTAGTGCACCAACTGAGCTTCACTCATTTGCACATGATAAGAAATTGATGCACTAAGCAAAAGCCAAAGGATTTATCTTAATACCAATAAACATCCCGTTGCTGCTTTTGATTTAGAAAATTGCTAATAAAAGCTTAAAGTTTATTATCAGTCTATGGATTAGCCATAAGGACGTACCAAAAGAAACAGGAGTTCGGGTATGCTCCATTTAGGCTAAGCTCCATTTACTTCATTTAGGGTTTGGATGCAAGACATGTGACAAAAAAATATCTAATGATTGAGATTTTAAATTAAAAAACAAATATTTGTTTAATAAAAATACATAATAATAACAAACAAAATCAAGTATCCTTCTCTCTCATATCAGACCAACCTTTTATTGTTTTTTAATTTAAAATCTCAACCGTTAGATATTTTTTTGCCACATGTCTTGCATCCAAATCCTAAATGGAGTAAATGAAGCTTAGCCTAAATGGAGCATACCCGAACTCAAGAAGAAACATAGTAACATTGCATTATCATCATACTATAGCCTTTTCCCGCCAAATATAGGCCTCAATACTGCAACTGTTATTGTGGTCACATGAAAGTTTTTAATGCCCCTTTAGTCTCATCATGAACATGTGAAGCACGGATACAGACACGGACATAGGACATGACATTGACATTGATACTTTGGCACCAATAAAATTTTGAGATAATGACATAACTCAACATAATCATAAGTGTCGATGTCGGACACAACACGTGTCAGACACTGGAACACACTTTCAATCAGAAGTGTCCATGCAACTGAGCCATGAACTGTATTTCTAAACGTGTCGTAGTGGCTGAGCACTTTAGTTGACAACTTTTTCACTCTGCATTGCCGCAAACAATTTGATTCTGTAATATCAGTTGAAATAACTGCAACTTAAAATTTAAGGGTTATGTTTCAATCTAGACGCTGAATTTAAGAGTCAAGTTCTGTGTGTGAGATAACAAGCTACACACTTAATATAATATAAACAAAGAAGGGTAATGTTATTTGATCCTGAAATATGCTAAAAGGACTAACAAAAGGAAGAAATATACTAGCAGTTGCACCAGCAGGCTTTTAATCCTATCATCTGAATAACCAATTTGATCCTTGCTATTGCTACCTTCATTCTCTGCAGAGGACTCGACTTTTTCATAGTTACAAACCACATTTTCATATGATTTGCTCATTTCATCATATTGTTCTTCTTCCTTATGTTCCTTCAACTCCAAGCATGTAATAGTTGAATTCAGCTCAGAATTAGTTTCATTTTCATCGGTCACATCCTCAACTTCTTCTTGCATAACATGATAAGTCGATTTTTTAACCGATTCACTGAAAGACACTCTCTTCAATCTTGTCGGTGGTTTCTCTAGATTCATAAATGGATCACCACCAGCACAACTTTTCCTTGGCTTTGATAGATTCGATTCAACCATCGACATCGAAAACCTACGTATCAGTCCAGGTCTGCTTGGTCTATTTCCACCCTTTTGCGAATTCTTCTCGTTGTAATCTTTTGATTTCTTCCATCTTTTCAATTTATTAAGCAAACTAGAATTGCTACTGCCGTTACTTTGACTACTAGAAGAACTTTCGAGGGTGGTAGTTTCGATTTCATCAAAATCATCCAATGTAGCATTCGAAGAGACAGTGTCATGTGCAGAATCAGATGTGAATGAATGAGTTTTCTCATCATACAACAATTCTTTGCCTGAAATCTTGGTGCAGTCTTGTCTTGTGGCCTTTCTATTATGCTTTTTATTATGATTGTTAACTTCATACCTTAAGCATATGAAAAGCCATCTTTGGTACACAAGCTCTTGTACCATGTCAAATCTGTTCCTCTGCAATATTTCAACTTGTTCTGAAAGTTGTTCATGAACATGTTGTAAATCACTTATTTCTTCTTGTATCTGGATCACTTTTGTTTCCTGTAGAAAAAATTATCAAGCATAAGAAACTTATTGCTTAGTGCTTAAACTAGCCTTAAACAATAAATTTAAGGTAGAGGACAACAAAGAACAAAATAACTATTACCTACTACCTATTATTTTAACAAAATTTAGTTTGAAGTATCCATAACTTAAGTAATGTTGTAGGATTAACCAACATAGTTTTTTTGTAGGATTAACCATGAACCAACATAGTTTCTGGTTGTATTGTATTATAATAAACTCCTTTCACTTTGCTCACAAAACAATCATATTGGAAAAAATTCAAATCTCACATCGAAAATCGATAATGTCAGAAAAGAGTTTATAAAGAGTGGCACTGGCACATCTAATCTAGTCGGTTTGTAACAAAGAGTTAGAATTATATACAATATAATATAAAAAATCTAGTTTGATATAAGAGTTTATCCATTCGGGTCATCCAAGAAATCAACCACGCGCTAAACCCAATAGATTAGTGTTGAATGTGAAAGGGTATATCGAACAAAATCCAAGTACCATATTAAAAGCAGACTAGGTTTAAACATAATTTTAATAATACAAGATGGTATATTCAGAATAGTCCAAGTCCCATATTAATGAACATAAGAATAATGAACTAAAAAAATCAATTTCTTCTATGATGCAGTGTTCTTACCTCTGATTTGTTTCTTGCTAGTGCAATAGCTAACTTAGTTCCTACTTCCCTCTTTTCCAATTCAAGCTCTTTGTTTCTCCTCTTCATTTCCGAAACTTGTAATGCTCTATCTTCAACATGTTCATGTTTCTTATTCACCATAGCAGTAGCACCGTTATACTTCGCTAATTCGTCAACTCGCTGTTGAAGCGTCAACATCTGATCGTTGACATGGCTTCCATTCATATCCTTCTTACTTTCCATCTCATTTATAATTTTATTTGCAATCTCTAACTGCATTTTACACATGATATCCTCTTCTATTTTTTCTTTAATAATTTTGGTTTCGAACCGAAGGGAAGCAATTGTTTCTTCAAGAGATTTTAATTTTGCTCTCTTTTTCTCCAATTGCATTTTCAGTTGGGAAATGACTGATTTCTCTTCCTTCAGTCTATTCAATTCAATAAGTTTCCTTTCAAGGCTTATTTCCCTCTGCTTGTAATTTTGTATTAAATTCTGTAGCAACTCCTTTTCAGTGATATAATCCATATTTTCACAACCTTCAATTTGTGGCAATTCAATTTTAATCTTCTTCTTTTCTTCATTCTGTAGCAAATTAAAGACAAATCAATTTTTTGGGATACATTTCTACTGAACTTATCACACAAAAAAAACAAAAAATAACACATAAAAGGTACCTGTATTACATCACTAGCATAAGCAATGCCATTTTCCATTTCCTCAAAATCATGTTCAGAGTCTGAATTATCACTTCTTTTGCTTGCTGAAGGCATCATTGAAAAAATATAAAAATAAATCCAACTTAATAAAGAAACTAAACTGTCCTCGTGAACTCAATTGGGAGGGGCATTGCATAATATATGCAGGGGTTAGGGTTCGAACTCCAGACACTTCATTTATTCACTTTAAAAAAATGAATTTCTAATCTCTAACTATCTTGACCAAATTAAAAATAAATAAATAAAAAAAAGAAACATAAATGAATGAAGTAAATAGGGAGTATTACTCTTTTAGAGAAACTATGAATTAACAGAGGAAAAATGATGGTACCTTGAGATTTTACCAAACGGTTTCTTTTTGAAGCTGAAAACTTGAGTGCAACAATTGAAGCTAAAACGATGAAGCTCAGTCTGATAATCATGTAGTCCAGCAAACAAGTGAATTAGTTCAACAATCACTACCTCATTACCTCGTTCATAGTAATAGAACAAAGACAATGTTAAAATATCAATACGATTGAAGCTCATCACTTAGTATTGGTTGGCATTCGTTTAGACAATTCAATTGAATGCTTTTGGAAGAAAGTGAAACACTATTTTGTATTTATTCTTCATGCTTTTAATGGCATGTATCAAAACTCAAAATGACAAACATCGATTTCATGCCACGTGCTTATTGTGCTTGACAAAATTTTATGTTTTCTTATTAAATATGTTTGGCTTAAATAGGTTAAGTCCATGTAAATACAGGTCATTTGAATTTTAGTCCCTGAACTTAGTAATCTTTTCAATTTGCCATTGCAAAATTTTATTATTTGAGTTTTGGTCCTAATCACATTTAATTACTGATTATTTGAGTTTTGAAGAGAAGTATGGGGTAACATGATAATTTTGCATGTGGCTAGTCTCATTAAGGGCAAAAATGTCCATTTAGGTATGATTTGCTGACATGGTATCAGTTATACCCAGTCATCACTTGCCACATAGGTGCCATATCGCTAATCATTCTCCACCTCAGCAAACAAACGTGATTAGGACTAAAATTAAAATGATTAATATTTGCAGTGGCAATTTGAAAGGATTAGTAACTTCAGGAACTAAAATTCAAATGACATATATTTGCAGGGATTAAAGACATATTTAAGCAGTATGTTTTTATCTTTCTAAATATTCAAAATCTCTCTTTTAGTCTTTCTAAAAAAAATTCATCAACTAATAGTCCTCCTAAACTTTTTCATTTGCATCAATGTTGGGTGGGTAATATGTAGATGAGGGATCTGACTTGGATAATACCATTTTTTGTTTGTTTTTGTATTATATCATCAAGAGGAGCTGCTTTCCGTGTTGTCCCAGGGCAGGCCTTTGAAAGGGGCAGAACTTGGTGGTGGAAGTTTGACCGAAGAGGATGTTCTTGATAAAGTCCACTTATGAGGTTCTTACTAAAGTGTGGAGGTGGAAGGGGCGTTGCAAGTTAAGGTGGTGGAGGCATTGGCGAATTTTTGAAAGTCTTAGGGCCCATCAAAGGTGGTTGTTTTCTCTTGACAACTTCTTCAAAATAGTGTTCCTACTTGGGATAATTTCCTAAGGCGTAGGGTGGTCACTATTGGGTGTTGTTTTTCTTGTGATCTTTTGGATTCGGCATCCCAACTGTTTATGTTGTGCAATATCATCATTTTTGTGTGGTACGGTATTTTTTTCCAATGGTGAGGTTGGCAGTGTCTCCTCCATCGGGATGTTGGTCATTCTTTCATGTATCTCTCGGGGCTAGGCTATAGTAAGAGCCCATAGCATGTGAAAGTGTGCTATGACGCCAAGCCTCACAATTTTGTGGCAAAATTTAATTATTTTTTTTAATAATTTTGTTTTTAATCTATTTTGTTTTTTGACACATGTTTGGCATGTTGTTTCGTGGTTTATTCGAAACTCCCGCAATGATCTGATATTTTTACAGGGGGTCTTTTTATGTCGAGCATTTGGCAAATAAGGCAGAGCTTTCTTCTTTTCTTTGAAGTGGTTCTTTGGTAAGAACCCTGGTAGACTCTGAAGTGGATAAAATAGTCACAAGGAAGGGGGGTTTGAATTGTGACCCTTTAAAAATTAACCTGCAACTTAAAATTAGTTCTCAAGTGGTTTACTTGGAAAAAGTTAAGTTAGTGAAATTGCTTCAGAACGTTCTAACATTCTTGTGCAGATTATGCAGAAACTGATTTAATCAAGTAACTGTGTTGTGTGTGTTTAGTGTATACTGAATTTAAAAGAGTAAAGGGAAGAGAAAGAACACACAGAAATTTATAGTGGTTCCCCCAATGTGGGTTAGTCCACTCCTCACAATCTTGTGAGAGTTTCCACTATGATGTTTGAGATAACCTCTTAAATCCTGCACCTTACAATCTGTGTTCACCTGAACACTTACAATCTTGTATTCTCTAAGCCTCAGCAGGCTTGCACCTTGTTGCTAAGTTAACCACTTAGACTTTTACAACTCTTGCTCAAGCTAACACTTTAGTACCCCTAAAGCTAGATGAGACTTTACAAGATGTTTGGAGTTTGAATGTTTGAGAAACAAACAGAAGAGGGGGAAGAAGAAGTTATCTTTAAAAGAGATAACAAAGAGAATTGATTTACACTACAAAAAAGGTAGAAAGAGCATTCGGTGATGATCAATTCAGAGAAGAATGGAAGGAGAACTTATCTTTAACAAGATAAGAAATAATTGGTTTACATTACAAGAGACAATTTGAAATATCAGTGATGACCAATTCGAATGCTAAAGCTTCAAACATATTTCAGATGTTTTCTTGTATGCTTTGCAATGGTGCAAGTAATGCTGAGCCTTTGATCTGTATTTATAGGGTCTTTGGGCTCAAATAGCCGTTGTAGGGTGTCCAATGGTGTTATGCCATGTGTCTTGGGCCCCACAAGCTTTTACTTGAAAATCTGGGTGAACATTCTGACCATCAGAATGTTGTTGAGTTACCAGGATGAACATCAGAATGTTGTTGTGTTCTTCATCAGAATGTTGATATTCATGATGTTCTTCATCTGGGTTCATCAATGATGAATGTCTGATGAGTTTCTAGGTTTGTTCAAGGCGTGACATGAGATTTGTTAGGCTTTATCCACCAAAAAGTAACTTCTTCATATGCATCAAAAGTTGCTGGATAAAGTAGGATAAAGTTGATTCAAATCTGCCTTGGATATAGTGCAGGAGAGAGAGGATAGTGGGTCTGCAGCTTCAGGCCCATGCTTCTAGGAGATTTGCTTGATTTTGTTCAGAGGACAAGTTATCTCTGATGCAAGATCTCCTTTTCCTACCTTTTTCATCTTTCCACCAACTACATTGTTCATAGCTGGAAGCATGTGCAGGAGTGAACATTCTGACCATCAGAATGTTTCATTTGCTCTTACTTTAGGATGATTTGTAAGACTACTTTTGATGTAATCAATCCTAATAGTAGAGACATAACTGAAGTGCAGTAAATCCAACATCTAGGATAATATTCTCATTGGAATAATCCTAGTACTTTAATGTTCATAGTCTTAGATGAATATTAAAGATCTTTTTGACATAGTTGCTTATCCATGCTTTTATTGTTGATAGATCCATGCAGATGTACTTTTCTGGACATTTTATTCATGTCATGTGTACTTGCATGTTCTTCACGTTCTTGATGAATCTGGGTTTCCTTATGAACACTCTTCTGAACTTCCATCAGAATGTTCTGATCAACTCACTGATCAACATTCTGAACTAACTTTCTGAACTTCAGAGTTAGTTCATGAATTCAATGTCCTTTGATTTCTTGTATCTTGGTATGATTTAAACCTTGTTCATGTCTTGGTTAATCGCTCAAGAACACATAAATACCAAGAAATATCAAAGTCCATTAATCCTTTAATCACCGTAGATGCCTTTAATGATTTCTTAATCCAAAGTCAAAATCATTATCAGCATAAGATATGTTCATGTCACATCTGTTCTTGCATGTTCTTGGTGTGGACATTGATTTATGGGTTTGCTCTAATGAACCTTCTGAGCAACGTTCTGAACAACCTTCTGAACTCCTTCTGGGTTCAAACATATGAACTTCAGAATGTTTCTTCTGGGTTCCTTCCTTTTTGACGGTTGTACTTTGTCCTGAACATTCTGATGTTCTTCAACACTTTGAACCTTATGAAGGTTGTTTATTTATTTCCTTCAAGAACTACTTGAAGCATATAAATGAGAGATCATTTATTTTGACAAACAAGATGATTCTTTCTTTGAAGTCCAAAAGAATATTTCTTTGCATCTAGTTCATCATTGCATGTAACTGATGACTTTAAATATTCTTGTTTATCCATGAAGCAATACTTTAATATTTCTGGATATATTCAGGGTTAATGTTCATGATTGTTATGAACTCCATTCATATGAACATTCTGAACTCTATTCATATGAACATTCTGAACTCTGAACTTTTTATCTTCAGTAGCTTTGGAAGTGTGATACTTTGAGGAGGTTCTGAGAATCTTTCTAACTTGTATGCATATTTCCTTTTATCTTCTCTACCCATGGTGGATCTTCAAATCATATAGCATAAAACTCAATGTGAGTTTTGTCACATAACTTCAAGCACATTCTTGTGTAGCTTGTGATGTAAGTTCTTCCATCATGATTCAAGTTCTTCCATCATGATTCTTGAGCTATGAATCTTCATGAAGATATGATATTGGTGTTTCAACTGATGATATACCCATTCTTTCATTGTTGAGTAGATATGATGCACTTATCAATGTGGGTGGCTTCTAGCTTATCCACTTATGTGATTCCTGTTCTTTTAACAAAGACTCAAGTGCAAATATCAGTAGATCACCATTCATAAAACTTATCATTTATTCCACGAGGTTTGTTATCATTAAAACATTCATCAAAAAAAAATTTGCTTCAACAATCTTCCCCTTTTTGATGATGACAAACCTTTTGAATAAATATTAAGTTTTATGATGGATATAATAATAAATGTAAGAATGTTCATGGATATGCAATTAAACTCCCCCTAAACACATGCAAGAGTTTAATTCTTATCAAACTAATTAAACTCCCCCTCAACATATGGAAAAGGTTAATTCATAACATTCTTTATTAATTAAATCCATTTTAGATTTTTCTCTCCCATAATACATATGTCTCCCCATCCTAGATTTTTCTCCCATCATATATATCTCTCCCCCTTTTGTCATCTATCAAAAAGTAGTAAGGGTGATATGAAGAAAAAGTGACATAATTTTGGAAGGTAAGAATCACAAGAGATTGCATGTAATTCACAAGTGCATTCATATATTAAACTCATGGTTTAATTAAAACACAATGCAAGGATCATGATCAATCATTATTTCAATTAGTTGTGTAAACAAGACATGAAATATGATAACATATGCAACCATTTCAACATATTCAAAATATGAGATATTTTTCTCAAAAATTGAGAAAATGTTTTTGTCCTTGGTTTCAATGTTTTCGAAAAGATTGATATTTTCAAGTATAGAAAACTCCCCCTAAGTTTTAGAGATGAATATCCTATTACATTTCAAATCTTTTGATTTTCTAAGAAAATAATTATTTTCTTTTACTTATTGTCATAGCAGATAAGTTTTTTATTTTGACAAAGCCATGCTCATAATTTAGAAAATGATTAACTAATCTAAATTGAGTCTTTAACAGAGAAAAGATCAATTGATCTTATTCAACAATTTTTGAAATTGAGAGAAAATGAAGTATTTATGGAAGCGGTGAAATCAGAGTTTAGAAAAGATCTTTCTCTCTTTACAATATTCCCATGTTGGAAAATATTGCTGAGTTTTTTCAAAAGATGAAATGCTTCAAAGTATCATTTGATGCAAGATAGTTTCTTTAAAAGAATTCAATTACAAGCAACAATTTTTGACAGAATTTGTGGAAAGCACACATGTCTACAATCAAGTATATGCAGCAAATTTATGCACAAACACATATTGATATATCATTGATGTTTACAACTCTATCTTTGTCTTCTTTGCAATTAAAGTAACATAATTATTCAACAATGCTTAAACAAACTTTCATGCTCAAAGCAAGGCTAATATAAGTTTAAGAACAAAATATGCAAACCTTAGAGCAATATTTAAAGATTATAACAAGATCACACACAGCATCAAAATGAAGATCAAGTATATAAAAAATCTTCTAATGCTAATTCAAACATAAGATTCATTTAAAATCATGTTTGAGGAATGATATTTTCATAAACTACATCAAAATCAAGGGAATATCTTCACGTTTTAGATTATTCTGAAGTTTGACAAATTAAGACATTTTTTATGTTTCAAATCAATGAACAATCATGATTCAACATTTATGATCAAACATAAATCCTCCTATCAATTATTTAATCAACAATGATGATTTAGTTTGCAACTCATGTTAATAACTCAGATAGAAATGCATAAGAATCATTTATTTCAAGTGTGAAAAGATAAGTATTCACAAAATGATGTAACACATTTAACATGATAATTAAGAAGGGATTTGGGGCAAACAATGAGAGAATATTATGCATGAATTTATACATAACAGAAGCAACCCCTTGTTCAATTAAAAGAACACTAATTCATTTTAAATGCACCCTTAATATATCTTGTTAAAGCATAAGACATCATGCAATGATTTTAATCATCAATTATGACTTGTGCAGTTGAAAATGAGTAAAATACCATCATGAAAGGAGTATGAACAAATTGTGAAATAATTATTGCATTTTAAGTTTAAACATTTGATATATGCACATATTAGACATGACAGAATTTGATGCATTCAATCATCATATTTATTATAGTGCAAATAATTGTGTACCTTATGTGATGATATCCCTTACTTTGAGATTCAACGAAGAGAGCATGTTTCTCTTTCTTTGAAATACTTTCTCATCTGGATGGACAAGTCTAAGCATTAATAAGCAAAACCTTATGAAGCAGTTTAATCATCAGTAGCTTTCTCTTCTTCTTAGTCTTTCCAACTTTATGATATGAGTGTCTTTTAACATAACCAGATGTTTCAGGATCTACAGACATATGATCAACAGATGGAATGCTTTGTTCATGAAGAATGTTTCTTTGAACATTCTGAACTTGAGTTGAAGGAATTTTCCATCATTTTCCATCTGAGAATCCTCAAAGACACTTGCATTGAAGTCTGAGCTGAATTCCTCCACATTCAGATCAAAACCAGCTTGATTTCCAGCTAGCTCATCCTCATCAGATTCCTTTGTGGTAGTGTTTTCACTAAGCATGTTTGTGGCTAGAGCTTTAGCAACATCATGCATATCTTGATCTTTTAATGACACAGGATCATTTCCCATATCAGATTCTAGAACAATTTCTTGTTCATCAAACTGGAGTTCACTCATGATGTTTGTAACATCACTTTAGATTGTTTCAGCAGTAGAAGATTTAAAGGATCCTTCTCCAATAAAAGCTTCCAGCTTTGTTAGCTTTCTGAGGTATTTTTCAGAGGCTTCTTCAATTTCATTAACCTTCTGAAGTTGTTATGCAGGGACTTCATCATCTTTCTGAATTCCATCTTTTAGTAGCTGCATCAACTTTTCTGAATTCATGTTTCAGTAGTTGCATCAGCTTCCTAAACCTTATTGGCTACAATCTCAATATTTGAGGTATTGCTTCAACTTGCTGACTTTCATTTTCAGCAACATCAACTTCCTTTTGAAGTTTTTTTTTAACATTCTGAGCTTCATCAACTTTCTGAACAGCTTCCTTAGCAATGTCTGCAACTTCTTGGAAGCTTTCTTCAGGGATGTCTTGATCCATTGTTGGAGGATCCTCATTGTTGTCAAATTCTTTATGTCAAATATTTGGCAATCCTTCTCATACACTTCACTTTTTCAGAGGCATCTTAAAATGCTTGCATATGAGTGTGAAAGCCAATTCATATAGAATATGAGAAGTCTTCTTGTTCTTCAATCATATGTTGCAAAAACATGTAGTTGAGATTGAAAGATAATATGTTGAGAACATATTATATGATAAACATTAATGACATACTCAAACACTTTCACTTATTGTAGCAAGTGAATGCAGAGATTGTTTAGACAAGTCTTTTGATCAGACCATCTTCTTCAATCTTGAGCTTGCAAAAATAATTCTCTTATTTGCATCATATGAGTGCAGTTCTTATGACCAGTAAGGTCCTTGATGTTTGATCCAACATTCTCTAACCTTCCAAAGTTATTGAATGTTCTTTGAGTAATAGCTCTTGCTGACCAATTTTCTCAAAGTATAAGATTTCTACCTTGTTTGAAAACAGAGGGATGAACTTTGAAGCTTTAAATTTTTTGGATTGAGTAGCTTCAGCATCAGGAGCATTTTCCTGAACATTCTCATCTGCAGATTCACGAGCATTCTGATCTTCAATTTCAGATGTTTCTTGAACATTCTGAATTGCAGTCACTTTGAACATTCTGATCTTCAGTTTCAGATGTTTCTTGAACAATCTGAACTGTTTCCTGAGCATCTTGAAACACATCAGTATTGAAGTCTGAGTTTAGATCTTCTATGTTGAGATCAAAACTAGTTGAAAATTCCATTTGCTTGATTGAGCATTTTCTCCACTCATCATCTTACAAGCTAAGATTTCTGCAACTTCCTGAATATCTTCATCAACTTCTTGAACAACCTACTCAGTATTTTCTTCAACTCTCTGATCTTGGTCAAGAGGGTTTTCTTCAGCTTTGTGAGGTGTGTCAACCTTCTGATGTTCTTTTTCAGCAACATTCTCAACTTCTTTTTGAAGAGATGCATCACCAGCTGAGTCAATCTTGTGACTGTCTTCTTCAATGATTGCAGTAACTATATGAGCCTCTTGAGGTATCTCATCATCTTCCATTTGAGTGACAGCCTCATCTTGCACAATTCCTTCTTCAACAACTTCATCTTCTTTCTGAAGCTGTTATTCATTCTCACCAGCAACATTCTGAACTGCTTTTCTTGCAAGCTCAGCAACTTGATGAAACAACTCTAGGGCTAAAGAAGAATGAGCTTTATCATCTTCCATACTTTCAGGAGATCCATCTCCTTCTTACTTTTGTATGCTGAATAGGTTTCTAACCTTCTCAACTTTTCTTTTCTTCCTAGTTTTCTGAACTTTCTGATCTGCATATCTTTTCACAGATCTAGATGTTCTTGAAGTTGGAGGAGTTGGCATGTTTGAAGTGGTGATGTGAAGTTGTCCTAAGGTTTTGGTTGTGAATCTCATGAAGGTGTATTTACTTTCTTCACCTTCTAGGGATACTTGTGCAACCTTAAAGATGGGAGTCATATGGATCCCCTATGGCAACTCAATAACTTTTTGTTTGACAGCCAAACAAGAATCAATCATGTATTGAAGGATTATGAAGCAGAGGTTGAGTTTTGTTTTGGTCATGAGATGATACATAAATCAGTATCAGCATCAAAGGTTCCACATCTAGGGAGTAAAGTGTGCCTAATCATGTTATGGAAGATTTTAGGGACATCTTTAAGATTTGTGGAATCATGGTCAGGTTTGGTGTATTCTAGGATATATTGTGGTTCATGTTTAGGTGATGACAAATGATAGTTTCTTAGAGGTGTGCAAGTAAATGAAGTTTTGGTTCTTTGACTTGAACTCATTTTAAATTGTTCCATTGTTCTAGAACAACTCAGCATCATCTTGACAAGTTTCAGAATCTTCGTCATTTTGATCTCCACATATTTCTTGAACATAATTTGTCCATGAATCAAGCTCTTCCTAGAAATTTAGAAGATATTCCTGCATCACAAATTGGTAAAGCTTTTGGTACCCATATTACTTTTGGTCCTTGGAGGTTAGTGTTTCTCTTCTTGAGAGATTCTTTCTTATGACCACATTCTGATTTAAGATGATCAGATTTGTTGAAATAAGAAAACTATATTTTACCAATCTCAACCTTTTAGATCATTCTAATTTAGGATAAAATGCCTTTTTGAAATGAGGATTTTTCTCAAGTTTCTTTTTATATATAAAAAAAACATGCAGGTTCATAATGTTGAATTCTTTTTCAAAATGAACATTTTTCATTTACTTCTCACTTTTGTTTGTGATAGGTTATGAATCCTAAACCAACTTTTTGAAAGGTCTTAACAGACTTTAGAAAGTTGAATATGTCCTTTTTCAAAATTTTACTTCCCTTTTCAAAATAACATTTTGTTTCAAAAATTCAGACTTTTCTAAGTCTTACAAATTTTTGCACATTAAGGATCTTATGTTTCTTAAATATTTTAAAATGGTTTTAAGATATATACATCATTCAGGATTAGTAGTTTCACATTTTCTTTCTTTATACAAGAAAAGTTATTATTTTAAAAGTTCATACTTTTAAGATAAAATGCATGAGTCATATGAGATATTGTTAAACACTATATAAAAGATAAGGATTAGAATTTCTTACCTCTTCACTTCTTGTGTTTGTCTTTACTCATGTGTTGACTTCTTCTTTTTCTTCAAAATCATCTCTGGTTGCCATCTTTGCATCTTCTTCTTCAGAGGGCATTTAGTTTTAAAGTATCCCACATTGTTGCATATATGACATGCACTTTGATTTGCAGGCTTTGACATCACTTCTTTCTGGATCTTTTCCTCATACACTGTTAACTGCTCAAACCATAGAACCAGGCTCTGATGCCAATTAAAGTGGATAAAATAGTCACAAGGAAGGGGGGGTTTGAATTGTGACCCTATAAAAATTAACCTGCAACTTAAAATTAGTTCTCAAGTGGTTTACTTGGAAAAAGTTAAGTTAGTGAAATTGCTTCAGAACGTTCTGACGTTCTTGTGCAGATTATGCAGAAACTGATTTAATAAAGTAACTGTGTTGTGTGTGTTTAGTGTATACTGAATTTAAAAGAGTAAAGGGAAGAGAAAGAACACACAGATATTTATAGTGGTTCCTGTAACACCCTACTTCTAATAAGCGGTAAAACGCGCGAATATACAAATATATTCTAGAAATAGATGCTACGTCATCAAACATAAACAACATTTATGTATAAATTGTCAAGTCTCATAAACATAGCAGCGGAACATATATAAAACCATATAAGTGACATCTCCAAATCTCATGACAAAAATACATCTCTCAGATACAATCAATGTCTCAACTCCAGCTACATAAACAAAACAAGATCTAACATGCAAGTACTACCCTAGATCAGAGCCCTAATCTAGACACTTGCACATAAAAGAGGAACTCCGCTCCTCGGCAACATCAAGCACACAATCTAAGCACCCTGCACTCCATCTACCCGTCCATACGGAAAGGTAGGTGGTAAACCACTGAGGGTTAGCATTACATCATCATAATCCATATAAGATTTAACAAGAACAATGGAAATGAAAGATATATTCAAGAACGAAGAATAACAAATCATAAATGTGTTCACAAGTATTCACAACACTTATACCATTCAATATTATCATTCCAAGTTCGTATCAACAAGTGTATCATACACATATCACAATTTCAACCATGTCAATTAACAATCAACAAGTTCAATCATCATGTATAACTCAATGTATTTCAATCCACCAACAATGTATGCAATGTCTCTAGACTCATCTAGATGCATGCGGTACCATATCACCTCAAGGTCGTCACCTTCGATGCAACAAAAACATCGTAATCACCTCAATTGGATATAAAATCCACCACCATCAGTCATGAATGCATGAACATATGACTCAACTACAACGCATATGTTCACACAAACTAATCACCTCAACATCACCAATACTTGTATATATCCAATCAACAACAATTCACCACCACTTAACATATATACAATCACCAACAACATCCATAATTCAAGCAACATATAGTTGTCACATATATACACCACCAATCATCTTCACATAAGGTATAACAACTATCCATAAAGGATTCATATACAATTGGTTCTTAAAACTCAATTTCAATCAAGTTCGTCTCTCAAAGTCACAACATTAAAATAATTGAGCATTTAAGCCAAAACAAGGTAAACAAGTTCAATTGCCTATGCCATGTATTCTCACAAGTCACTTGTGTGTGCAGTAGAGGTTACATAAGCATTTCATCGGCCAATTATAACGGAATCATGAGATTCACCAATTTCGTCTCTTGGTAGCATTTTACAAAACCATACATTTATAAAACAAAACCAAGATAGAACCTTCACACCATAAGTTTAATACTCTAAAACGCCTTAATTGAACTCATAAAACTCAAGTTTGAAGTTAGGACACGATCCATAAGGTTTGGGTCGACTTAGAAATAGTTATGCGGATTTTTCGTAAAGCTTCATCAAGACCACCTTGGAGTATTTTCATCATAACTCAAAAACCAAAAATCATTTTCAAGTCAAACCAAAGCCTTTGGAAAGCTAACAAAATTATCTACAACTTTCATGTTTACACCAAAGGCCAATTCAAAGCAGAAATGGGTGAAAAATAGCGAAATATGAAGGATCTGGTTCATAAAAATCGTGTCACGATTTTAGGAATTGCGGCGCGTTTTTATGTCCAGAACAACTGAACATTCTGCCAACAAAATCGTGTCACGCCTGGAAAAATCGTGACGCGTTTCGACTGCATCAGGTCCAGAAAACAGCTTTTCAAAAAGTGCGTTTTTCACCATTTCGCGCGTAAAATTCAAACCGTTAACCCGTTTTCAATGCCGTTTTCGCCTACGCGCTCCTGACACTTAACTCTATCATAATCTATACCAAATTCAAGTTTCAACCATCCCAAAATCATTTCCCCAAAACCTCACATAAACGCTTATTTGGAAAAACGCTTAAACATCGACATTTTACATGAAAAACCCGTTTTCTCCCAAACGACTCGTCTAACACAATCAAAACATGAAAACAGAAATTCTACTAGATCTAACTCATCCAACAACATCAAAATTTTTGTCAACAACCGCACATATCAAAAGTTCATTTTAGTCTTCCACATGAACAACAGAACACAAACTTCACCAATTCAAACAACAACTTCACAAAAAGGAATACCCATGGTACAAATCAACAACAACAACATATCCAATTCAATAACAACTTCATTTGAACATGAATTCCATATCACAACTTCATTTGAACATGAATTCAACATCACAACTTCATTTCTCATCAATTTTGCTTAAGAACACAAAATACCAATATTTATGCATTTTAACATGTTAATCCACATACTAACATACAATTATCATACTAATCATGTTCTCAAACATAACAACAACAATCATGCACGAATTTACAACAAATAGATTCAATTCATCAATTTCACAAAATGGGTAAAAAGAAAAAGTTATGAATTATGGTTGAATTCTAACCCTCTTACCTCTAGCACCAATAATCTCTAACCCAAGCTTCAATTTAGCTCCTAGATGATGAATCCCATCTTGCCTCTAACCCTTGTTCTTGTTCTTCCCTCTAGCCTCCATCTCTTCTCAAATGAAAAATGTTGGTGAAAAACCCTATTTCTCTACTAACATTAGTTTATATAGGCTCCCCTAATTGGGCTTATCTCACAAACCTTAATGGGCCTAACCCATTTCTATTCTAACCTCAAAAATGTTACTACTCACTTAACGGTAAAAAGTAATACTAACGGTCACCTACCGGTAAATAAATAATTACTACACCCTTTAGTAACTTGGTAAAATAATAACTCTCACTAAGCACTAAAAATAACCTTCAGCAAAAATTACAAAATTACCCCTAAGTCTATAATGACTAAAATACCCTTCTAACACCGAATTCTACGAATCCCAACCAAAAATACACACGGAGACAAATAATCATACAAGAGCACATATAACACAATTAAGAATAATAAAAATAAATGTAATCGAAAAATCGGGTTGTTACAGTTCCCCCAATGTGGGTTAGTCCACTCCTCACAATCTTGTGAGAGTTTCCACTATGATGTTTGAGATAACCTCTCAAATCCTGCACCTTACAATTTGTGTTCACCTGAACACTTACAATCCTGTATTCTCTAAGCCTCAGCAGGCTTGCACCTTGTTGCTAAGTTAACCACTTAGACTTTTACAACTCTTGCTCAAGCTAACACTTTAGTACCCCTAAAGCTAGATGAGACTTTACAAGATGTTTGGAGTTTGAATGTTTGAGAAACAAACAGAAGAGGGGGAAGAAGAAGTTATCTTTAAAAGAGATAACAAAGAGAATTGATTTACACTACAAAAAAGATAGAAAGAGCCTTCAGTGATGATCAATTCAGAGAAGAATGGAAGGAGAACTTATCTTTAAGAAGATAAGAAATAATTGGTTTACACTACAAGAGACAATTTGAAATCTCAGTGATGACCAATTCGAATGCTAAAGCTTCAAACATATTTCAGATGCTTTCTTGTATGCTTTGCAATGGTGCAAGTAATGTTGAGCCTTTGATCTGTATTTATAGAGTCTTTGGGCTCAAATAGCCGTTGTAGGGTGTCCAATGGTTTTATGCCATGTGTCCTGGGCCCCACAAGCTTTTACTTGAAAATCAGGGTGAACATTCTGACCATCAGAATGTTGTTGAGTTACCAGGATGAACATCAGAATGTTGTTGTGTTCTTCATCAGAATGTTGATATTCATGATGTTCTTCATCTAGGTTCATCAATGATGAATCTCTGATGAGTTTCTAGGTTTGTTCAAGGCGTGACATGAGATTTGTTAGGCTTTATCCACCAAAAAGTAACTTCTCCATATGCATCAAAAGTTGCTGGATAAAGTAGGATAAAGTTGATTCAAATCTGCCTTGGATATAGTGCAGGAGAGAGAGGATAGTGGGTCTGCAGCTTCAGGCCCATGCTTCTAGGAGATTTGCTTGATTTTGTTCAGAGGACAAGTTATCTCTGATGCAAGATCTCCTTTTGCTACCTTTTTCATCTTTCCCCCAACTACAATGTTCATAGCTGGAAGCATGTGCAGGAGTGAACATTCTGACCATCAGAATGTTTCATTTGCTCTTACTTTAGGATGATTTGTAAGACTACTTTTGATGTAATCAATCTTAATAGTAGAGACATAACTGAAGTGCAGTAAATGCAACATCTAGGATAATATTCTCATTGGAATAATCCTAGTACTTTAATGTTCATAGTCTTAGACGAATATTAAAGATCTTTTTGACATAGTTCCTTGTCCATGCTTTTATTGTTGATAGATCCATGCAGATGTACTTTTCTAGACATTTTATTCATGTCATGTGTACTTGCATGTTCTTCACGTTCTTGATGAATCTGGGTTTCCTTTTGAACACTCTTCTGAACTTCCATCAGAATGTTCTGATCAACTCACTGATCAACATTCTAAACTAACTTTCTGAACTTCAGAGTTAGTTCATGAATTCAATGTCCTTTGATTTCTTGTATCTTGGTATAATTTAAACCTTGTTCCTGTCTTGGTTAATCACTCAAGAACGCACAAATACCAAGAACTATCAAAGTCCATTAATCCTTTAATCACCATAAATGCCTTTAATAATTTCTTAATCCAAAGTCAAAATCATTATCTGCATAAGATATGTTCATGTCACATCTGTTCTTGCATGTTCTTGGTGTGGACAATGATTTATGGTTTTGCTCTAATGAACCTTCTGAGCAACCTTCTGAACAACCTTCTGAACTCCTTCTGAGTTCAAACATATGAACTTCAGAATGTTTCTTCTGGGTTCCTTCCTTTTTGACGGTTGTACTTTGTGCTGAACATTCTGATGTTCTTCAACACTTTGAACCTTATGAAGGTTGTTTATTTATTTCCTTCAAGAACTACTTGAAGCATATAAATGAGAGATCATTTATTTTGACAAACAAGATGATTCTTTCTTTGAAGTCCAAAAGAATATTTCTTTGCATCTAGTTCATCATTGCATGTAACTGATGACTTTAAATATTCTTGTTTATCCATGAAGCAATCCTTTAATATTTTTGGATATATTCAGGGTTAATGTTCATGATTGTTACGAACTCCATTCATATGAACATTCTGAACTCTGAACTTTTTATCTTTAGTAGCTTTGGAGGTGTTATACTTTGAGGAGGTTCTGAGAATCTTCCTAACTTGTATGCATATTTCCTTTTATCTTCTCTACCCATGGTGGATCTTCAAATCATATAGCATAAAACTCAATGTGAGTTTTGTCACATAACTTCAAGCACATTCTTGTGTAGCTTGTGATGTAAGTTCTTCCATCATGATTCAAGTTCTTCCATCATGATTCTTGAGCTATGAATCTTCATGGAGATATGATATTGGTGTTTCAACTGATGATATACTCATTCTTTCATTGTTGAGTAGATATGATGCACTTATCAATGTGGGTGGCTTCTAGCTTATCCACTTATGTGATTCCTGTTCTTTTAACAAAGACTCAAGTGCAAACATCAGTAGATCACCATTCATAAAACTTATCATTTATTCCACGAGGTTTGTTATCATTAAAATATTCATCAAAAAGATTTTTGCTTCAACAGACTTGGCTCCTCCTATGAATTGGAGGCTCACCGCATTCGCTATAGCGTTGAAAGTCTCTTGAAGTCGGATCAGAATCTGAGTTTAGGTCTTGAATGTTTCCTTAAGGTGTTGATTTGAGGTTCTTTATTATGTAAAACTTTTTTAAATCAAATGTTATTCAAATATTAAATTGTAGAGTTGAATTTAATTTGGAGGTTTTATACATAAAATTTAGTCCGTTAAAGTGGACTTTTGAGTTGTGGTAGTCCATAATAAATAAGAATATGGGAATATCGGCTTAATTGCAACAAAGGTCTCATAAATCGTAAACCCAACATTTGGGTCCCCTTGGTTTTGCTCCGTCGGTAAAAAAGGTCCTTAACTGTTAACTTTAACTTTAAGGCAAATGTTAACTTGTGCCCTCTAGGGCACATGTTAAGAAGCTCTTTATAGAAATATACGTCTCAAAAGTCGTGTAGTCAACTTCTAAAAAGTTAAAATATCATGTTTTTCAATGCAAAGTTGCTTTTTTTGGGTTCCTTAACATGTGCCCTTAGGGCACAAGTTAACATGACCATAACTTTAAATGTCTAAAGTGGAACACAAACAATGTTTGTCCACCATAGACGTTATTAAATCTTTTAATTTTAACCGTTCGATCTTTTTTTATCAAAAAGTGACATTATTGTTGGCATTTCAACAATACTAAAATATTTTCTTCATTTTTTAATATCGACTTTATATATCAACTTTAAATGAACGGGTCAATAAGAATGCATGAGTATTTTACTAATTTGCACTAAAACTCCCACACAAAAGTGTGTGCTTTGGGTATTGTAAAAAATTATCAATGGTCTTAATTTCCATGATGTATGTGAACAACGGTACAACACATATATCAACTTGTTCCTTGTCTGAACACGCCATAACCTTATTATTTAACACTCTATTTGTTGGTGGTTATTGGTATACGCTTCCTCTCACTAGTAATATCAAATTACAACAACATTCTAATATAAATTTTGTAATAAAATTTATCCTATGGTACTTTTAATTCTTAAATAAAATTCGTTGTCACATCTTCGATGCATTATTTGTACAACCAATTCTTTTAACATTCATTATTGTTTGTGTCTCTTTTGGCACTTACCCTCATCTATTATGAAAGGCTAAAATATAAATAAATTATAATATATTAAAATTAATAAGAAAAGATAATGAACTTCGATGATCATCAAGATTTTTATTTGAGATATTTAATAAGGCTAAGCTATAATTTTAATGAGATAACGGGATAAGTACTACTTATTTATTAGATACACTGACATTTTTTTTCAAATTTTATGATGACTTCTTGTAACTCCTTTTTCAAATTTTATGATGACTTCTTGTAACTCCTAAGTGCTAAAAATGATTTAATTAAAACTAACATGGGATTATATTTTTGCTTATAAAGCAATCATAAAAATTATATTTATTAAATGCATAAGATGAATAATATGGCTCAAATACACATATTTCTTCATGCCTTCATCGTCTTTCTTTCTTTATTTTTTGTTGTAACCAATGGTAATATCATTTTTCGCGTCATTTTCAATTTTATCTAAGACACAATATTATATCACCTTTTGATAACACTCATTTTCTTCTTATTTGACAATGCAGCAATCCCTTGCATTACTCTCGATGATTGTCCAGGGAAAGTTTTTAATTTACTTTTTAGGTGCATTAATAATATTTGTGTACTCGTTAAATAGCATAACAATACACATGTTTATTAAACTCAGTACCTTAATGTTACAAGGCTAAGCTCTTAATGATACACGTATGATGTATGTTATTTGATCTTAAATATATTATTATTAGAGATACTAGTTTGTAGTAGTATATATACTTGTAATAACCTCATTAGTGGGATAACTTCCTCATTTGTAATATCACATTTTTACTATCAATACAACAATTTCATAGCTATTCTCTCATTCCTTCCATGGATGCCATGTTTACTAACATGGTATCAGAGCTAACCTGGTATCCACCTTAATTTTTCCGCTGCATTTTCTCGAGAAAATCAATTTTTCTCAATCTTGTCTTTCTCCATCTGTTTTCTTTCGTTTTCTTGAGATTTTCCCTTTTCTTCCCATTCTCGTTTTTTTCCTTTCTTCTGGATGTGCTTTCTTACAGCAATCTCAGCTTCATTTGATTTCTTTGCTTCAATTTTTGTTTTGCGAGTCTCATCGTTCATGATTCTGTTCACAAATCACTTTGATTTTGTTTTCATAACTTTTCCCCAAAATAATAGGGTTCCACGATTTTGTGATTCAGTCTCTTCTTGTTCTTGCGATCGCGATTCTGTTTCCATGACATTTCATCACAGTTCCTAATTTTTGCTTCGGATCGTACTTCTACTTTTGATTTCCGATCCGTTTGTCTTTGTTTTGATTTCGATTTGGTGTCGCTTGCTTCTGTATGTTGTTTGAACGATTTCTTCGTTTCGTTCTGCTACATCGATTCTTGTTACCGTTTCATCTTGTGATTCCATTTTAACACATTTTCTTATTTGTGTCATTTTCCCCAATTCCCAGGGTTCCAATTCTGTTTTTGATTTCTTGTTTGAGTTAGTTACTCATTCTTGGTTCTTACTATTCAATTTCAATTCATTGATTTTGGATTGAATCATTATTTCTATTTCATTTTGCATTCAGCTTCCTCGTTCACCTTTGGTGATAGCGTCAAATTTGAGATATGTGTATGAGGTTTATCAGATTCGTTGAAGTTGTGAATGATGATTAGTATTCCGACTTGGTTTCAGTTATGTGACGTGGTGAGTACGCGTTCTGCATCAGAGAAGTCTTCTAGTTCATGTTTGATTTTCTCTCTAGTCGTCATAATCTCGCAATTGTCGCTGCCATTTCTGAGTTCCAACATTATTGACTGCTACATCATGTTGCTTAAGAGGTTTCACTCTTACTCCATATTCCATTTCAATTTCAGTTTTATTCAATCATTATCTACAAGTAAATGTGGCAAAGATGGTGATGAGTATGATTTGTTCATATATTGGTTTTCTTTCTACCGACATTTAGCAAGTTATGGATGGATTTAGATATTGATTTGTTTATGGATTCAGTTTTTTGATTCTCTCGGCACAAGTGGTTGTCATCAATTTGTTCAACGACATGTTATGGCTATGTCAAGATTGATGCTACTTTGTTTGCTAGCTTACTTGTAACTTGTTCTATTATAGCAGTTGTGATGTTCATTTAATATTGTTTGTAAAAGTTTTACTTGAAGATAGCTTTGAGATTGAAAAGTGAGGGATTGGAAACATATTCATATCTTGTGATTCCTAACTTCATTTCTGACTTTTGAATGGACTTCTATGGTGACTGGAGTTCCTAATTCCTCTCTGTTAGTGGTGTGTATTGCAACAACTATTTGTCACTTTCAGCCATGTATTGGACTCCTCTTATCTATGGAATGGAGGATCAAAAGAAGTGGTTGGATTCTTTGCTGAAAGTTTTTTATATATTGCCTCATACTTTGGTCCTAGATCGTTGATAAATTTTTCTTCAATTTTGTTGGTATTGGAGGTTATGCATCTGCTGCATGGTTTGTACTTTGGGCTGCAAAATTGTTCCGACCAATATTGACTATATGTGAGTTGTCTTGGCTTACGGTACAGATCAGTTTTGTTGTTGGTTTTTGTTGTTGAGTAGCCTTCATTATCACCGTGGTGCTTTTTCTCTGCTGATGAAGCATCTGGTTTTGTTGTTTGTTGCATCTGGTTTTGTTGTTTGTTGCTTGGAGCATCTAGGTTGAAGACTTGGAGCTCATGGTGTCTTGCTGTTTGATTTTCTAGTGTTGCATTCTCCTGTTTATGAGGACTTGCTGATGTGCATCTTGGCTTATGTCAATGGTTGCTAGCGTTGTGTTTGACACTAAGTGGTTACTGAAAGTTTTTTTTTCTTTGCTTGCTGTTCTGTTTGGAGCCTATTCTCTTTGCAGGGATGTATTGCAAGCCAGCATCCAGTCAGTAATTTTCTTCTTTCTCTCTGTTGTTAGCCTATGATGGCTTTGATTCTTGTTTTTGGGCTTTTGTCCATGATGGTTAAGCCTTGGTGTGCTTCTGTCATGGATGGTTAAGCATTGTTGTTGTGCTTCTATCCATGATGGTTAAGCTTTGTTGTGCTTTTGTCATGGATGGTTAAGCGTCGTTGTGCTTCTGTCCAAGGATGGTTAAGCGTCGTTTTCTTCTTCTTCTTGTGCTTCTGTCTTGAGTTATTGAGAACTCTTGGTGGTTAAGCGTTGTGCCTTAATTGGCTTTGTCGATATTGGCTTCTACCGGATGGTGGTTAAGCGTTGCTTTGATGCTCCTTCCTTCAATTGGTTCAACCTTGAGTTGTGGTTGCTTCTTGTTGGATAAGCACTTGTTTGATAATTTTTGTTTAGCCAATGTATTCCCGGCATCTTTCCTTGTATTTTCTCATTTCAAGTTGGAAGTGTTTTGAACACCTTCCAACTTGAGGGGGGCTATTAGAGATACTAGTTTGTAGTAGTATATATACTTGTAATAACCTCATTAGTGGGATAACTTCCTCATTTGTAATATCACATTTTACTATCAATACAACAATTTCATAGCTATTCTCTCATTCCTTCCATGGATGCCATGTTTACTAACAATTATAATACATAAAACTTAAGACAATATGTGTGTAATACATTATTAACACCTAGAGTTTTTTTTTTTAAAGAATAACGCTAACTTGCCGAAATAATCACAATCCTCGTTTTAAAAATAAAATAAGAGTATATCATTCTTTAAAACAAAATCATTTGCTAGACGATTAGAAACATTTTCAAAAAAATTTAAGAATAATAATTAATAAACAATTGAAAAGATAAAACTATATGCACCATATATATCACATCTATCAAGAGCATTGCGCTAAAATCCAAAATACTACATCACCAATTTATAAAGGCATCAAGATTAAGACTTGTGTCCTAAGGACTATCATAATCTTTTAGTACTACTACAACAATTATAAAAAGATATTAACTAATGCCAATAATGAAGTAAAGTCAATTTCATGTACAATTAAAAATATATAATACAAGGACCAAAAGAAAAACTGTGACACTAGCCTGTTATAAACAACATAAAATCCCAACTACCTAAGTCATACTATCATTAAGTATAACAATAACACATGCATTTTTTTCTTCGATTGGCCAAGAGATAGGTGAGGCATCAAGGTGAGTCAGAATGACGGAAACCCACATCATATGCTGCATACTCAATAGGAAGAGGTGTACCTATTACACCATCAATTTCAAGAAGAGTTTGATTGTTTCAATACTCCTGGGGTAATTCCATCAGTCTAGTCCAAACTTGAGCATGAGTTTGTCTTTGAGAGTGTGTATTAAAATCCTTTGTACTTTTCAAAAGTCGAATCAACACTGGCTTCATATTAACCGTACCTTGTGACCAAACCAACCTAAGGTCCTCTATTGAACCAAAAGTGAACTCGAAGAACCCTTTACTTAGGGATACCAAATGTAACACCCCGTTTTCCCAACATATAAAATAATACATAAAGATCAGAGTATTCAACTTAAAACAGGATGTCACACTTCTTACATAAATTTCAAATAGGATAAGGTCACTATTTATTCAAACAGCACCTGTCAATATTTCAATTACTTTGCAGCGGAAAATAAAACATCTTAATTAATTCATCATAATGGCACTATGGCCTCAACATCATTCAACTTATTAAAATCTAAATCAAAGGTTCTTCAATATAATTCATAATCAAAACATAGTTCATGATAAAATAACATTGTTCATGGCAAATACGTAACACATGGAAAACAAGCAATATCCCCATCCCGTTACGTATCAGAGCAACCTAAGACGACACGGCAGAGACTACTCAAGACTGTAACTATTCTTGGTCACCTGCAAGTTACTCATGTAAGGCAACAATTTCCAAGCAGAAGGGGTGAGATTTCACATTCAATAATAATAAGCATATAATTCATCAGCAGAATTTAACAACATAAATAACACTTATTTAACTATGTTACTTCTTCATAATACTTCTTAATTCAACTCCTTAATTTATTGATAACTTGACAACAACGACAATAGATCAACTACGACATCCACAACTTCGACTAGACATCAAAGACGATGCAACAACAACTCTTTAACTTTGACAATGCAACAACAACTAAGACATCATGCATATGGTACCATTCAGGGCATAAACTGTAACACCCTACTTCTAATAAGCGGTAAAACACGCGAATATACGAATATATTCTAGAAATAGATGCTACGTCATCAAAACTAAACAACAAAACATACATGCATGGATATAAACTTCAACAGTCGCAGCAGACATATAATCATACATTTCCATATCAAATCAATACATATACCATGGTCAAATACATCATCAACATAAAATTCTCCAAATCTCAACAGGCAGTACATCTCAAATAATAAAATAAGTCCAACACAACTAAAAGACACTGACTCGACCTAATCAGAGCCCTAAACTAGACACTTGCACATAAAAAAAAAAGAGGAACTCCGCTCCTCGGCAACATCAAGCATACAGTCTAAGCATACTGCACTCCATCTACCCGTCCATACGGAAAGGTAGGTGGTAAACCACTGAGGGTTAGCATTACATCATCATAATCCATAGTAAAATTAACAAGAACATTGGGAATGAAAGATATATTCAAGAACGATGAAGAGCAAATCATACATGTACTCACAAGCATTCACAACACTCATATCATCCAAGATCATTCAATATCATCATTCCAAATTCAAATCAACAAGTGTATCATACATATATCACAATCTCAACCATGTCAATTAACAATTAACGAATTCAGTCATCATGCACAACTCAAAAGCAATTCAATTCACCGACAATGTATGCAATGTCTCTAGACTCATCTAGATGCATGTGGTACCAGATCACCTCAAGGTCGTCACCTTCGATGCAACAAAAACATCGTAATCACCTCAATTGGATATAAAGTCCCCCACCATCAGTCATGAATGCATGAACATATGACTCGACTACAATGCATATGTTCACACAAACAAATCACCTCAACATCACCAATCCTTGTATATATGCAATCAACAACAATTCACCACCACTTAACATATATACAATCACCAACAACATCCATAATTCAAGCATCATATGGTTGTCACATATATACACCACCAATCATCTTCACATAAGGTATAACAACTATCCATAAAGGATTCATAGGCAATTGGCTCTCAAAAATCATTTTCAATCAAGTTCGTCTCTCAAAGTCACAACATTAAAAATAATTGAGCATTTAAGTCAAAACCAAGTAAACAAGTTCCAATGCCTCAAC
Organism: Medicago sativa; assembly: GCF_051527215.1. NCBI lineage: Eukaryota > Viridiplantae > Streptophyta > Magnoliopsida > Fabales > Fabaceae > Medicago > Medicago sativa. The sequence goes on from NC_140750.1 coordinate 48,286,943, forward strand.
TAAGTATACCTCTAGGCTACATATGAGTGCAGTAGAGGATACCTTGGCGTTTCACCGGCCAAGTGTGACGAAATCATGAAAAACTCAAAGTTCGTCTCACTTTATCACTTTTCACAAAATTCCCATTTCCAAAGCAAAACAAGTTCAAACTTGATGAAACCAATCACAACCATTTTTAGAAATCTTATAAACATTATACAACTTTAATCCCACTTCAATTTCCGGAGAAAAACGAGTTTTCGGAAAAATCGACGTTTGGACCGTTTTTCCAAAGTTAAATGAAAATTCACAAAATCAAGTCTAATTCGATTCAAACCATGTTCCAGTAGGATTAAGTGCATAAACAGAGGTTTAACAAGTTAAAAGAAACATTTTAGAAAGCCCGGATTGGTCCCCAAGTGCACGAAGCGAAGAAATAAAAATGGCTGAACTGGGAGCTGCATGCTCAAGCGTCCTCTGCACGCTTCAGCGTCCAAGTTCCAGTAGCTTCTGGACTTAGCACGCTTGGAGCACGCTTAGAGCACGCTTAAGCGTCCTAACTCCAGAAACTGCTCGCTTAGAGCACGCTGCAGCACGCTTAAGCATGTTGTCTCAGTTTCTGTCAAAAATTGTTACGGGTTCCAACCCTTTCACCCCAAAATCCAATTTTCAAATCCCCAATTCACTAAAACGAGTTCTAGAAAGTGTTTATAGGTCAATATAGGTTCAATACACTTGAACAAACATGATTCAAGCATTAGAAACAACAAAATAGCTCATTTCATCAAAATCATAGAAATTTTCTCAAAAACACAACACCACCCCAAATCTCATCACAAATCCATAAACAACGATTCCAATTACACCAATTCGGTTCCAACAGTCCAACAATCATCAACAACAACTAATGAACACAAATTCATGTACAATTCATCACTACAACTTCATTTCTCATCAAATTTGCTCAAGAATACAAAGTACCCACAATTATGCATTTCAACATGTTAATTCACATACTAACATACAATTATCATATAGATCATGTTCTCAAACATAACAACAACAATCATGCATGAATTTACAACAATTAGATTCAATTCATCAATTTCACAAAATGGGTAAAAAGGAAAAATTATGAAATTATGAGTGAAGCCTAACCCTCTTACCTCTAACACCAAGAATCTCTAACCCAAGCTTCAATTTGGCTCCTAGTGATGAAATCATCTTCTAGCTCTAGCCTCCAACCCCTTTCTCTTGTTCTTCTCTTCAAACCCTTTCCTTCTCTCTATCTCTATCTCTTCTCAATTGTAAATGTTGGTGAAAAAACCCTATTTCTCTACTAACAAGAGCTTATATATGTCCAACCTAATTGGGCTCAACTCACAACACCATAATGGGCCTAACCCATTTCTATTCTAACCAAAATGTTATTACTCACTTAACGGTAAAATGTAATACTAACGGTCACTTACCGGTAAATAATTAATTACTACACTCCCTAGCACTTAGTAAAATAACACTAATCTCACTAAGCACTAAAATTAATCTTCGACAAAATTACAAAATTACCCTTACTCTCAAAATGACCAAAATACCCCTAAGTCCAGAAATGTCTAAAATACCCTTTTAACACCGAATTCTACAATCCCCGACCAAAAATACACACAGAGGCAAATAATCACATAAGAGCATATATAACACACAAAAATAAATAATAAAATAAATCTAACGAAAAATCGGGCTGTTACATAAACCCTCGTCTCTATTGAGCATAAAAGGCTCCCAGGGCTTGAGCCCTCGTCACTTTTGAGCACAAGGCTCCAGGGCTTGAGCCCTCGTCGCTATTGAGCAAAATGCTCCAGGGCTTCAGCCCTCATCGTTTGTATGAATAGACTCAACAACTTGACATCTTAACATCCTAACATCTTAACAACTCAACAACTTGGCATCTTAACATCTTAACAACTCAACAACTTGGCATCTTAACATCTTAACATCTTAACAATTCAACAACTAAGACATCATATAACATCGTATTCAAACATCAACAATTCATCATATAACATCGTATTCAAACATCAACAATTCATCATGCATCTTTGTAAAAACATAATAAATTATACATAACATATTTTCATGTCAAACCAAGACTACTGAAAGATATCGCAATTATCAACAACTTTCATGTTTCTACCAAAGACCAATTCAAAACAGAAACATATGAACAAAACGCAAAAACATGAAACATAGAATGTTGTCACTGTGCAATTTCGTTGTGACCTACGTGAAGTAATTTGACCATAACTCAAGTTCCATAAATCATTTTGAAGTGAAACCAACGGCATTAGAAAGCTAACATCCATACCTACAACTTTCGTGTTTACACCTAAAACCAATTCCGCACCAATCAATACCAGTTTTCATATCAACATTCGGGGCAGAGATGAAAAGAATCAGAAAAATCAACTTATATTATTCAAACTTCACATTCATTTAAAATCATCACAATTAACAACAACAACTCAACATAATTCATACCCAATTCATAATATGACATTAACAACAACAATCATCAACAACCACAACTCATAATCACGAATCCAACCACAAATCAACAACAAGATAACATAAATTATCAATTGAGCATAATTCATCAATTAAGTTGCATAAGGCGGCCCATCTTTTAACTCGGCTATATTAATCTCACTATCTTCGATAATATCTGATCCACAATCGAACTCTGGGTCACTGTCGTAGGTATCTACATAGGCTACTTTTTTTTCTTAGGAAACCTATTTGTCCCGACTTTCTCAGCCTTAAGCCTCTCGACCTGTCGGACTCTATATGCTAATTGTGCCATATCTCTGAGATACTGGGTATCCAGTTTCTTTCGGACGGAATAATCGAGGCCGCCAGCGGCCATTTCGACCAATTCATGTTCAGGCACTATAGTGAAGCATCTAGCCTTAAGGAGTCGAAATCTATTCAAATAATCGTCAATCGACTCGTGCGTTCTGCGTCGAACGCTGGCTAGTTCTTTCAGATTAATTTTATATTGACCCATGTAGAATTGCTCATGGAAAGCCTTCTCCAATTGGTACCAACTAAAAATGGAATGAGGAGGCAATGTTATAAACCATGTAAAGGCATTTTTTGTCAAAGAACTTGGAAAATATTTCATTTTTAAATTCTCGTTATTTGCTATATCACCAGCCTCCATCAAATATCGAGCGATGTGTTCTGTAACACCCCGTTTTCCCAACATAAAAATTTCTTATTTAAAATCAAATAATCAGAGTAATCCAACATAAACGGGATATCACATTTCTCAAAAATCTCAAATAACAATTTATTCTTCTTTAAATAGTCATCGTAACAATTCAAAAACGTTGCAGTGGAATAAGTTCAATACCATAAAAAGTCTTGGCACGCAGGCCTTATTATAAAAGTCTCATAAATCATAGTCATTAGTGTTCATCAAAGCTTCATAAAATAATACGCAAAGGAATAAAAAACAGTTCAGAAACCCCATCCCGTTACGTATCAGAGCACCTAAAGACACTGTGAGAGATAGCCACCCACGACTGCAACTAATCTTGATTACCTGCAAGTTACCCATACGAAGAGCAACATTTTCAAGCAGAGGGGTGATATTTCTCAAACAATAATATTAAGCATATAATTCATATAAAGTACATTCAACAACTTAAACATCTTATAATTCATTAATCATATCTAACAACTTAAACTTCCTTAACTAGTGTCATTATTCTTCTTACATTAGTCATATACTTCGTATTATATCATCATATAAATATCATCACATATCTACAAATATTAGTCATAAGCATTATCATATATCCTTTTCATCATAACATCATACATCATCCTAATCATAGACATAAACATCATCATATAACATCAAGTACTAATCATAACCATCTCATAACGTTATATATATCCATCATAAACATAATCACAAACAATCATCTTAAATATAATCACCAGGAATCATCATATATTATCATTAGTAAACGTATAACATCTTATCATAAATCACATATCATCATATCATAATAACTTCATATTTAAATTCTTAATCAACTTCATATATCAACATAATTATAATTCACGTAACATCTTATCATAAATCATTCGTCTTCATTCATCATAGCACTTCATTAATAACTTATAAACTTGATATCTTAACAACTTGACAACTTGACATCTCAACATCTTAACAACTTCGACTCGACTATGCAACTTCTACTTCTCAAATCATCTTAAATCATCTTAGACATCTTCATTATGCATGTGGTACCACCAGGGCATTAAGCCCTCTTCTCTAAGGTCATAAAGGACCTGCCGGGCATTAAGCCCCCATCTCTAAGGTCATAAAGGACCTGTCGGGCATTTAGCCCTATCTCTAAGGTCATAAAGGACCTGTCGGGCATTAAGCCTCCATCTCTGACTATGCAACGACACAACTCTAATGCAACGACATAACTTTCGTAAAACTTAGACAACTTCGTGAACATCTATGACATCCTAACATCTTGACATCTTGACAACATAACATCTTAACAACTTGATGACTTCATAACGACTCGACGACTTAACAACTCTTATCATCTTAACGTCTTAACATCTTAGCATCTTGACAACATATGAATCACATAAATAATTCATGTCATATCATAATATAACAATATCAAATGATAATAAACAACATCTTAAAACATCATATTCATCAATCATAAACAACTTCATATAACATCGTATTTAAACATCAACAATAATTCACTATGTATCTTTGTAAAAACATAATAAATTATCCACAACATATTTTCATGTCAAACAAAAGCTACTGGAAAGATATCATAAATATCAACAACTTTCATGTTTACAACAAGGATCAATTCACAACAGAAACATATGAACAAAACGCAAAAACATGAAACAGAGAATGTTGTCACCGTACAATTTCGCTAAGACCTCCCTGTAGTATTTTCATCATAACTCAAAGAGAAAACATCATTTTCACGTCAAACCAAAGCCACTAGAAAGCTAACAAAATTATCTAAAACTTTCATGTTTACTCCTCAGACCAATTCTGTACCGATCAATACCAGTTTTCATTTTAAATTCGGAAAAGTTGTGCTGAAAGTCCATAAAAATTCACTGTGACCTACGTGCAGTAATTTGACCATAACTCAAGTTCTATAAATCATTTTGACGTGAGACCAACGACATTAGAAAGCTAACATCCATACCTACAACTTTCGTGTTTGCACCTAAGACCAATTCCGCACCGATCAATACCAGTTTTAATATCAAAATTCGGGCAGAATGCAGATTTTTTTCAAGTTTCACCTAATCTTATGGTGCTAACCTCAAAACTGATTCTAATTATCATCCTAATGATTATCTAAGGTTTGTACACAATTTCTACATCAATTCAACAAGTTGTCATCATCTAATCATCAAATCTCTCTCAAAACCCTAATTCTAACAAACTCTCCCCAACTTGTTAGATGTAATCTAATGATTTAACAACTTACTATTAATGCAAGATAGTCTCACCCTCACCTTAGATTAATTCCTGAATCAGCAGTAGCGTTCTTCTTTCCTAAGGTCTTCTCCTCTTCTCTTGACTTTTTTCTTCTCTTCTCTTCTTTCTTGTTCTCCTCTTTTCCAAAAAACGGTTTAAGGTAAACTCTTTCTAACCTAAGCTTCTCTATTTATAATACTAAAATATTCTTCCCAAATCTATTTAGGCCCAACTACTTATTCTTCTTTCTATTTTAACCCCCAATTCCACTCACACTAATAATCCTCATATTCTAATGAATAATATTTCTCTACTAAATATAGTCTTCCACTAAATATATAATAATACACCAAATAACAAATATATTATGCTAGTAAATACCAACATATAACATAACAAAATATCACTCAACAAAATATATTAACTAAATTATAAAAAGACATCTAATCTCAATAAATCATATAACCCTCATATAAATCATATAAATATATAAATATATTCTAAAACTAAGTAAAATAATTAAATAAAAAGGAGGGCGTTACAACTCTCCCCAACTTAAAAGAATTTCGTCCTCGAAATTCAAGCACAATAGAAAATAAATTTAGTCATTACTTCTTCAAACAAAACACAAAAACCACATCAAGTTAGTCAGTTAAACATGATCAGTCATTAATACATATTTAGACAAAGCAGACATGAAATTGGGCCTATGTAGACCCATGTTGAAACCATTTTGGGCTAGTAAGGCTTCTACCACATTTGCTATATTGTTTTGGCCCTCATAATTATCTCGACGGGCTTGCATGACCATTTGGTCTGCATCTTAGTGTCTATTTACCAATATCAGGATCCTCTCAGGCTCCTCTTGGGCATGTCGTTGAACCCTTTGTTGTGCCCTGTTCTTAGGCACTTGGTTAATTTGCCCCTCTACGAGATTTTCTATTGGCATCATATTTGGGTCTTGGGGTACCGCTGCGTTTCGCGCTGGAGGGGCGCCAAGGAAGTTGGCTATTCGCTCCATCTGAGCGAACAACGCTTGATAACTATTATTGGTATCTCTAATTAAAGGGTTAATAATTGTACCAATTTGTTGAGTCACTTGGTTAACCATTTCATGATTACTGTCTTCCATTTGTTGCCTTAAGGCAACTAAGGAAGCGTTAGTCAGTGATTGTTGGGGCGTTCGAAGGGGAACACTCACCCCAGGGTTAAACATCTGTGGTAGTGACACATTCAAACTTTCTGAAAAAGCTGATGGGTTCGTATGCAGGCCTTGCATCAAAGACGACGGCATGCCATATGGCATGGTTCGATGGCTTAATGGGCCATAGTTCCAAATTCCCTGACTCGACATTTCTCCCAAAGTTGGGATGGCCTGTGAAACTGGAGCGGTCGTCGAGGCCGCTATGACAGGAATGGCATGTGACATTGGGGCACCCGTCGAGGCCATTGTGTGTGCAGGGGATGACACTTGCGCGGGAATTGTCGATCCCGTTAACGTTATTGCAGGTTTCGTGCTACTAGACAGAATTGACTGTGTGCCACCCTGCGAAACTGGTGGGTTGGTTATTGTATCTGACGCACTGACGACATTTGTTGCCGCAACAAATTGACTTGCAAGACGCGTCATTTCAGGAAGTTGTTTTTTATTCCTCAATTGCATACACAACACAAACCAACAATGTTAATCGAAATAAATTTCAGAAAGAAAATTTCAAACAAAAAGCACAAAAGGTCCCACTGGGCGTGCCAATTTGTTTACACTGATTTTTGGTAAACAACCGCTGGTTTAAAATTAATTACTTGCGAGATCAACCGGTAAATCTTAAGGACATATTGTGTTTTTTGTTATTTTCCAGAATTTGTAATTGTTCTTCAAGAACATAGAAAACTTATGAAGATAACTTATCGAATCTAACCCAGTTAAATCCGTCGAAGTTACTTTCAAATGAAATAAAAAAGAAATGCTTGAATGAAACAAGTAAATTGCAAAGATACTTAAGAAAATAAACTTAAATTGCATTGGTTGAATGTAAATTGGTACACATAATCATACATTGCAACTCGTGACTCGTTTCACTCTTCCATGCGGATAATTTGAGTGTAAGTTTTGTGTATGATTGGATTGTGACCTCTTTTCCTTACGAGAAACTACTATTTATACTAGATAAAAATAACTACCTATATTCGAATTTAAAACTACAACTGCTACAAACGAACAGTACCCATCTATTCGATTTGAATTTCGAATACATATATCTATTGCTTGACCTTATCCGAAACCAACTGCCTTTCGATGCTTTTCGCCTTGTCGAACTGAAACACGTGTCTCTAGCATTTCCAACAAATCCCATCTTCGATTTAAATACATAAGAATAGAAAAGCATCCTTTACTCCTTCGATCACAAGGTCAAACTTACTTTGACTGCATTTTATATAACCTTAAAAATATAGGCTAACACATGGGAGGATGAATTTTTTGATCAACACGATCGTTTCCGAACACTCATAGAGATTGAGAAAGGAGAGAGACCGGTTTCATCTAAAAAAGATTCAAATCAACACACAATCCTATTTTGTGTGACACTTCGGTTAAAGCAAATGAATAATTTGAAGATATTGTGGAACATTTAGATGATTTAATTTCGTTAGATGAAATATGACACTTTTTGGTCGATGTTCATCCTTTTTTTGGTCGATATGCACCGAAGTATTTTTTAGATATATAATGTAATGACTATTTTTTGTGGCCAAGATGTAACTAACCTTTAATGTCACAAGAACTAAAAAATGTGATGTAATGACTAAAAACTAAAAACAAAACTGTGAATATTTATAGGAACTAAAAACTTAATTAATTTTTTTTTAATTGAATATCAGGCGGGTATTTACTCTCTCTTTACTGCTGCTCGTAAACTGATCCCTGATTCATTTGTCAGAACAAAACTTTTGTCTTTTATATTATCACCGAAATTATTCTTCCTCTTTCGATCCAAAAAAATCATTCATCTTTCTCATTACAAAATCCACGCGCCATGGATATTCGACGCGCTCCACGCGCCGTTATCGACCCCAAACTACGACGCGTCGGTTTCTTCGACCAACCCGAACCCGAAACCCCACCGATTCCAGACTCTCCACCCTCCGACCCAACCAACCCCGTCATCATCCCGCCGCCACGTCTTCTCTCCGAACGAACCGCCGCCGTTCCCGTCCCTGAGTCAAGGTTCCGACGTCAGGAACTCGACGATCAGGTGCCGATTGGAAGCTACAATCCTTCTGAGTCGGTACTCGGAACCTCGCCGACGGTGTCAATTGCGTCTAGCGGTGTTGGGATCATTGATGGAGAATTCTCTGAGGATTGTTCTCGTGTGGGATGGTTTCGTGGGAGTGAATTGAGTTTTCGTAGTGGAAGGTTGGATTTGAAGAATCGTGAAATTCTTGAGGAGAATGTGTTTTCTGCTGTTGCTGTGAATTTGGATAATCTTCCTCGAGGTATTTGTATGTTGTGATTTTCATTCATGTGTGATCGTTGTTTTTGTTATTGAATTCAATTTTGGAATATTCCTTGTGTTCTAGTTATTTCTTGGGTAGTGATTTTGGATTGAAACTGTATAGATAAAGTGAAGTGATACCGATGAAATTGAAATTCTATAGCATTACTCTGGCTTTAAATGGTGAGGCCTCTCCCGCTTTAAATGGCATCTCGTGGGATTGGTCCCTTGAGATTAGTCGGTCATTGTACTGATGCAGAGTTTTCAACAAAAAATTCAATAATACATAGGCTCAAAAGTTATGATTGTAGTTTTTCTATAACTTTTATAAGTCTATTGTTTAGGTATATGAAGCACGAAAACGGACACCATATAGGACATGGATAAGCACACATAATAATTTTACCACGTATGTTAGGAGCCACATATTTAGTAGATGAAAGTGCTTAATGTGGTACGTAAGTTATGCAGCTCTTCCACCTAATGGCCCAATCTTTTGGATTTGGCTCGCCTCATGGGCTTAAGTCCTAACGCGGTGTTCGGACCCTTGAGACATGACTTCAGTGTGAAGTGTCTGCGCTATATTAGGTTTCCTAGATTCAACAATTTGTCACATTATTGAGTTTGTTATTGTATGCCATAGGGTTATTTTATTTTCGTTGATTTTAGCAGGATTTTATTTTCTGTTGGGTGGACTAGGCATATAGAGTTTTGAATTACATTCTCCATATGGTTTTCTGGTTTTTAATTCGCAAGGATTCCCTAATAATCCTAATGACATTGGTTGTGAAGTGCAGACTAAGTGGTAGTATTTATTGACAAATGTAAAACTTTCTTTGAAACTCAATATTAGCAAATTATCATTGTTTAGTTGGTGTGGCACAATGCAATTGAAGCATTATCTTTTTCTTGGTTCATTTTTCCATCCAGGTTTTCTACTCATGCACAGATCAAATCCATTTGGAAGACAACATTGAATATTCAGTCCATGAAAACCCTACTTGATTATCTATCGTTATTTTTTAAAAACTCTAAAATCTACCAAACTTAAATATATTACCAATCGATATTGTTTGCAGCATCCAAGTCAATCACCAATATATTCATAATAAAGTTTTTGCCTATTGCTTGAAAATTCCCATGAACCTCACATATACCCTACGAACCTTCAATCCACATGTTTTCTACCCTTTAATTGCCATTGGAATCCTAATCTTGATATGATTGATCCTAACCTATGAAGCCCGGATACTCCAAAATGGTGCCGTACCCGTGTCGGATACGTATCGGATACCGATACTCCGCGGATACTCCCGGATACGTATCCCAGAAGTATCCGAATGATTTAATTTAATTTTTATTTAAAAATATATTGGATACCTTAAGGATACGTTAAGGATACTCCCGGATACGTATCCCAGAAGTATCCGAATGATTTAATTTAATTTTTATTTAAAATTTTTATTTGTATTTTGATCACAAGTATTAATTTTTGTAAATTGGGATCATTATATTGGCCATTACTTGAAAAGGGTGACTATCTTCATACTACCTTGATATCATCATAGTGCAGGTTGTTTATATGGTATGTTTTGGTTTAAAGGATATCTTAGTTGGTGAATGGTCCATTGTATTTTGACTTGGTGTAATTAGTTTTAAGATTTCACGCTATTTATTTTTTGTGTGTTTATGTCTAATATATATATATATATATATATATATATATATATATATATATATATATATATATATATATATATTAAAAAAAATTGTAAACGTATCCAAGCCGTATCGTATCCTAAATTTGAAATTTTTGACGTATTCGCGTACCCGTATCGTATCGTGCCCGTATCCGTATCCGTATCGGGGCTTCATAGATCCTAACACTCACCATTTTAAAGCTAAGTTGTTCGATGAAGGACTTGAGTGGTTTTATATGTCTAACTTCTTGAATAATAATAACACTCTTTCTCCACAAGGTAGATGTATATGAACCAAACAATCTCATTGTATTATGCCAAAAATCAATTTTTAGAAAGGCCTTACAGGTTTAGGTCTTTTTGAATGGGTTTCGTGATAAGTTTCCTTGATCTTCCTCTATCACTCAAATGTACACAATATGACTAATTCAATTAAAATATTCCTTTTAGCTAGAGAGGCATCTTTTGATTACAGAAAATGCTTGAAGCATTTTTTCATTTCACCCACTTGGCTTGGAATCGGATCCTATGATTTGCATCTCCCTCATTCTCTTCATTTCTTTTATTTATGATAAACTCAAGATGCTTCAATTATATAATTTGTGATAAAGTATGATCTCAAACAAAGCCAGTGCTCTACTTGCTTAAAATGTATTCCATATACTCTGTTTCACTTTTATGTAACTGGAAACCGTGTTATCTCCACTACTCAAGTTTACCATTTACTTCCTCTTTCAACATTTCCAGTACAACTATGTCATCTACAAAAACTACAAATTAAGGCACTGGCCTGTGGGTATGCTTGTAACAAATGAAAAATGCATTTATGAGGGAGATCATGTCCTCAGGCCATCCAACTCAAAGTAAAGCTTAACCAGTTAGATGGAGGATCAGGATTTGGCATATATAATATATCTTTAATTTGATTTATAAGATTTTCTGTTACGGTTTCTGCTGTGTCATTTATGTACTAAGCACTAACTTACATAAAATTGTCTTTTATGATTATTAGTTTGTTGCCTAATCAAAGCCTATATGCGTTCTATGTAATGCTTTCTAAATGGAATAAGTGAACTCGAGTCTTGAATTTAGAAAAGGTTAAGAATCTTGAAATGATCGTTTCACTTTGCTAAGTTCTTTATAAATGCATTTGTTCAAAAAAAGCCCTTCCTTTGCCAGAATGTAGGATCTGTATTTTAACACTTAATTTTTTAGTGTGTTTTTGCACCAGAGGATATTGTATATGGAAAAATCTATACAATTTCTCAATCAATAAAATAATGTACGAAGTGGCTAATCTTGTGCCTTAGTTTGTGATGTATAAATGTACAAATGTTCTTGGAGATGCTTTGAGCCTATTCTTCCTGTTAATCGATCAGCATTTATTGGAATATCTTGTGGTATTGGATGTTGAAAAATTATAAATAAAAATGAAGGCAGTATAAACCTAATTATTGATTTCCTAAGGGTAGTAGTGCAGTAATAAATTTTGTTTTTCAATCTATTTATCTATATATCATTTTTCATTTGTTATAGTAGATTATGTTGTTATTTTATATATTAAATCAACTCCACCTTGTGTGAAAGGGATTTTATTCTCTTTTTTTGTATTATCTTATTCTCTTGGATATTAATAATGCCGAGCAAAACTCTTGCAGAAAAGAAACACGAGGCTGTCAAAGAAGTATGCCGCGATATGCCATCAGTTTCACAGCCATTGAAATCAAAAACTACAAAGGCTGAGAGGCGAGCATTGCAGGAGGCACAAAGAGCTGCAAAGGCTGCTTCTAAAGGTTGTAGTTAAGATTCATTCTGACTTGAATTCCTATAATTTTTGGATTGACACCATGTGTATCTATTTTATAACAATATATAAAGTTTATAATAATATATAAAGAGAATAGGGGATTTTGGGCTGGTGTTTTCATTATGCAAATTATACCCTTAAACAAATTTGGCTATAAGAATGTTATATTGTTGGTGTTATTGAAAAAGATAAGATTTTGTACTATATTTGTTATATTGTTGTTTAAAGATAAACATATTTTGTTATAATTTGAATTTAACAAACATCTATTCTATAACAGTGTATAAAGGGAATATGGGATTTTGGACTGGATTTTTCATTATTCAAATTATACTCTTAAACAAATTTGCCTATAAGAATGTTATATTGTTGGTAATATTGAAAAATATAAGAATTTATATTATATTTGTTATCTTGTTGGTAAAAGATAAACATAGTTTGTTATAATTTGAAAGTCACAAACATCTATACAAATAATTTTAATCAAAATTTCATAAAAAATATTGTTTATAATTAACACGCGATAGCACAGTAAAAAAAAGCAGAGAAACAAACGCGAGTCCCTATAAAGTTTTAATCCTAAGCCTTTATCCTCACTCAATATTGACAACTGTTTGTTACACTGGACATTGCTGTTTCCTTAATGGACCAAACATTGATCAAGTTTCTTAGAAAAATTTCATCAAGTTCACAATATTTGGCCCGGAAAGATAGAATATGGAGTTCACTGTTTTAGTAGATGCTTTTAACATCTTAGTTTGTTATCTAGTTGCTGATATTCAGGAATTCTATGTCTTCTATATTATTTTTGCAGTCTGTGGTTGGTTTGATTGTTGTTCTGTATCCAGCTAATGGAAATTCAGCAGTTGCTGAATCTGGCAAAGCAGCTTTAGCTAAAAGTAAAAATCAGTCTTCACTAAAGAAAGATGGTCCTCCAGTTACATTGGCAGTCACTATTGATAAGAAATCTGGGAATCGTCCTCTGGAGAAAGAGAGGAAAAAAGATGCCCCTCCTCAACGAATGCAGTTTGATGATCAAAACAGAGTGGGAAAAGCTAAAAGGCGTGCGTTAGTAAATCAAACTGAAGCAAAAAACAGAGTTGAATTATTTCGGCATTTGCCTCAATATGAACATGGGTCTCAGCTCCCTAATCTTGAATCAAAGCTTTTCCAATTGGACTCCGTGCATCCTGCTGTGTTCAAGGTACTCTTTTCGAAATTTTGTAAGGTTGGTTCCGTATAATGTAAATCTTGAGATGAACACCACCACCAACAACAACCGAGCCTTATCCCATTAAGTAGGGTCGGCTGCATGGATCAAATTACGCCATAGTGTTCTATCATAAACCATATTTCGATCCACCTCATTAATCTCTAGATTTTTCTTAATAGTTTCTCTTATAGTTTACTATGTTATCATATTTTCATTTTAAAAAAATATTTATAATTTTAGTTAAGATTTTACAATTTGTGTCACAATAACAAATTTCATGCTCTTTCCCCCCACTTCTCGTCTCCCAACGAGGTTTTAAATTTTGACAACCTTTTGAAGATTAATGTGATGGCATTTTATATTTTTCAGGCTCTACAACCAATTCCAGTGTTTATTTTCTCAAAATTATTCTTTTCTATCGAGTCTCCCATTTTCCCTTATATTTTCTATGAATATTGTGTTATCAATAATATTAGCCTGAGTATTCGTGCTTTTTTCTCTTGAATTAGAACTTGCATCAATAATATTTCTTCTGTCCATATAGATGGGTGGTGACTTCCGCTGCTTCTCAATTCAATTTAGTTGTGCTTTTTTATTTTTCATCATACATTCTTAGACCCCTCTTTTTTGGTTTGAATTGCAACTAAATAAAAGGGCAATTTAGGCATGGTGCTCATCAGCTTATTTATTTGTCAGGTTGGATTACGTTATATGGCCGGAGATATATCAGGGGTTAATGCTCGTTGTACTGAAATGCTTAGAGCGCTTCAGGAAGCCATTATAGACTACTCGACTCCTCCTGAAAAAGTACTTATTCGGGAGTTAACTGCAAAAATCAGTAGTTATATTTCATTTATTAATGAATGCAGACCACTTTCTATTAGTATGGGAAATGCAATTAGGTTTGTGAAGCGTCGAATTGCCAAGTTGCCCTTAAGTCATACTGATGTTGAGGCTAAAACAGCTCTTTGTTCTGATATTGACCGATTCATTAATGAAAAAATAATTATTGCGGATAAGGTGATTGTTGGGCATGCTTCTACCAAAGTTAGGGATGGTGATGTTCTTCTTACATATGGATTATCTTGTGTTGTTGAGATGATTCTCTTATCTGCTCATGATGTTGGGAAAAAATTCCGAGTTGTCGTGGTAGACTCACGGCCGAAGCTTGAAAGCCAGGCCTTACTTAGTAGGCTTATCGCCAAGGGCCTGAGTTGTACGTATACTCATATAAATGCTGTTTCTTATATCATGCACGAGGTTACAAAAGTTTTTCTGGGGGCTTCTGCCATTCTGTCTAATGGAACTGTACTTTCAAGGGTTGGGACGGCATGCATTGCAATGGTGGCTCATGCATTTAGTGTTCCTGTATTAATCTGCTGTGAAGCTTTTAAGTTTCATGAAAGGGTGCTACTTGATTCAATATGTTGCAATGAAATAGGTAAGTTTGACCATCAGTTTGTAAATGTTGAACTTTCCAGCTCTGTCGGGCATGAATGCAGCCCTATTTTGAAATACCGTTGGTGATAAAATTAACCGACTTAAAATTACATACAGGTGACCCAGGGGCTCTTGCTACGGTTCCTGGAAGAATGGACATAAATTATCTGGAAAATTGGACAAATGAAGAGAATTTGCAGCTTTTGAATTTAATGTAAGATTTCGATATTCCATTTAATTAAAGTTGAACCAACAGCCCCTAAAAATTGGATTGACTTATTTTTATTTTGTTTGCTAGGTATGATGTTACTCCTTCAGATTACGTCTCAGTTATTGTTACCGACCATGGAATGGTAAGTTGATCAGTGCCTAAAGTACAAAGTTTTTGGTCATCCAGTGTGTCACCACCTAATCTATTGAAATTAGGCAACTTCTATTTAGCTCGTTTCCTGCATTCTATGTGGAATTTTTGGAATTCTAACCTCTTCCATTATTATTTTGCTCATGGATCTGTATTTTAGCTATTTATGATATAATTTGAAAATTACATCATTATTAATTTCAAAAAAAAAAAAAAGAAAATTACATATCTGTCCTATGCTCAAGAACAATTGATCCTACCGGTCTATAACTTAAATGCAATTAGTTTCTAGATGCACTAGGTTATTTTTTTAGCACTGATGAATAATGTTAACATTTGGATATTTTTGCATCCTCATTCTTTTTAATTATTGTTTTGCTTAAATTTCCAGTTTCAGTTTTCATCTGTTTTTGTTGTTGCAGATCCCTCCTACAAGTGTGCCTGTGATCGTGCGTGAGTATGGACAAGAGCATTACTTGATATAGATAGAGATGAGTTAGAAAGTGACTTTAGTGACAACCCACAACCAATTTTGAATAGAACTTTACTGCATACTTGATGTCTAGTTACAATTTTTTTTTTTTTTTTTTATTCTTTTATTTTGCTTTACCTCTCCAAATGACTATGGAGATATACCAGTTTTGATCAATGTAACTCCTCTGCATTCTCCAGGGACCTTTCCACCATAGTAGTGGATAGGCAGATTAGTGTTAGTCACCTGTGTATGGACCTTAGCCACAAGTTTCGGCCTATACACTAATAACACGAAAACACTTTGGTCCTAGGTTTTTGATCTCTATTTTTGCGCTTTGTCTTGCTTATTTGGGCACTTCCCTTTTCTTGCTAAAGAAACTTTATCACCTTGTCCTAGGTTATCCATTCATTGAGTCCTTTTCCATTCTACTCCCTTGTTATGTACACATGTACTCTTATTCAATATCAAAGTCTAAAATTATATTCATTCTTATATGTTCACTCAATTACGTTATAACTAAGAGTTCGTAACTGGGAAAATGTCCACCCAGGAAAACAACAACTTTATCAAATCTTTTTGCATTTTAAGCTCTATGAATGTTGAGTTCTTCCGTCTATGTGACTGTTTGGGTTGGCACTGCAACACGTTGAGCCAAATCACGATGAAAGGCCACCTTAATGCAGAAGCAAGACTTGGAGCTTTTAAAAGGTTGCGATGGAGACAGTGATACAACTTACATGTGAGTTTGAACATTCAATAATGTAAACTTACACTCACATGTGTATCTTTTATGCTCTTGTAAAAAAGTTATTGTAATTTAACAAAAGTTCTAGCCATCGTCCGATGGATTTCTGGATTCATTCATATGTACTAGGCGGAGTGGGTAACAAGGTATTTCCAGCAACTCATTTTCATTGGTAACTATATGTACCTGTGCCCACATCTATAATACAGTTTTGTTAACATAGTTAATTTGACATGAACTTTTGCAGAGGAAGAAGAGAAGAACCCATAGAGGCTAGGTTTCATAAACATAACGAGCAAAGTTTGAATGTGTAGTCTTACAATAAGAATATCTACCATATAATTGAAAATTCTAAAATACCCTTACTAATAAATAATAACTATGTTACCTTAACAAATTTTACACTTGCCTATCGTGAGTTTTTATTTTGATTTTTTAAGTCTATCTAATAGGTCTGGGTTTAATATTGTCATATTTAGCATATTCCATAGAAATATGCTTATAAATCTAATATGTCACCATATTTAACTTCAAGACAAAAATAGTGACATAAAAAGAAGTCAAATTACTTGTCTTAGTATATGTCTCATTCTGTGTCCTTCCAAAAAAAAAATAATTACCAAATTATATCATAATATATAAAACAACAATGCAACAAATATTGAATACAGTACTACTTACAAGAGAGAAATAATTTTTTAATTGATGTCGGAAAGCACTGAAAATTTCAAAAGTCTGTACAATTTAATCACAAACAATTTTTTACTAATAATACTAGTTCCACTAAGAAATTATTGTGGAAGGTACACATGTTCTATATATGGTTGTTGTGTAGTGATAATTGGAGCAGGAGTAACGTGAACAAGTAAGAAAAATTGTGCTACGTCAGTGAAACATGTCATAGCATCTTCGGCGTTATCTACGCTGTGCAAGATTCGTATAATAATTTTTGACAAATGACAACAATGAATAGATTGTAAAATGTTGTAACAAATCCTTTACACAATCAGAAAATGAAGAATTTAAAATTATACTACTATGTTATTGCATTTTTCTTTTGTATACATTGTATGTGTGATAGGTAGGTGAAGATAAATTATAGGTTATTGAGAAGAAAAAGAAAATGCTGAAGTGAGATATTGTGTCCTTTGATCAGCTTCTCCTTGTTCTTCTTGATCTCCAAATAATTGCAGATGGATTTGGACAGATTCTGTATGGAATTTTTGGTGATGGACTATGAGGGACTCTGCAATGCAATTATAAAACTCAGTTATTTCTAATAGCAGTATTAATAAACCTAAATGTTCTTGGTGTCTATTTCTAGTTCCAGTGTCACAAGTTCCACAAATATTTAAATTTGGATTGCATTCAGCAATTGCCCGTTTATAGAGTCGCTATGTCGATGACAGTCGAATTGTGATTAGACGATCCAGATTTTAAATTTAATAAAAAAAAAAATAAAAAATGTACATTAAATTGGGGGATCTCAAGTACTGGCTCATGTCGATTCAACGATCGCGAACATGTTAACTTTATGTCAACAATGTTATCTTTGCACCTTGAATTCTTTGGATGAAAATTAAATCATTCCAACTTTAAGCTTCATAAATCAGCTTTAATAGCAAAACCAAAATTGAAACACTATCTAACATTGATCTATTGAGTTTCTTCAAAAAAAAAAAATTGATCTATTGAGTATTGAGCTATAGAAAGTGTAGATTCTTTTTTGAAAAAAAAGGTTCAATATAGTTAGAGATTTGACTTCTTTTTTCTTTATTGTGAACTCTCTAACTGCGTAAATTCCAAATTTTACATGATCCAGGGCGCGTTTGTTTCAATTTTTTTACAGAATAGATATTTTTTAAAAAATCTGAAGCTATTTTCGTTTATTTACTACTAATATACAAATAATTCTTTAAGATTTGAAACTCTTACATTTGAGTTTTTTGTTTTTAGAATTTTTTTTTTTTGGAAAAGTTACTAGGAATAACTTTTCATTTTGTGACTAAGGGTGCGTTTGTTTCAACTTTTAAAAAATATATTGTGTGTTAAAAACTGTAGAGATTTTAAAAAAAAACAAAAACATTTTTGTTTGTTTACTACCCATAAAAATCACTTTTAATTTTTTTTTTTGAGGGAACTTTTTAAAATAGAAAAAGAGTAGATTTTTAGAAAAGCTAACTCTAGTAGCTTTCCATTTTAGAGTCAAAAGAGATTTTTTTTTTAAAATAAAATCCTAAACAAACACTTAAAAATGACAACAGTATTTTTTTTTTAAAAAAAAAATCTGAAACAAATGGGACCTAAACAAAAGAGATTTTTTTTTAAAATTTTTGAACAGACTAAAAGAAATGTTTTTTTGGTTTAAAAAATAGATATTTTAAAAAAAAATCCCAAACAAATGGCCCTTAATCATTACAAGAAATTTATAAAGAATTGTCCCTTTTCTTAAAAAAACAAACAAAGATGCAATAATAAATAAGGATTTTACTTTATAGTATGTGGAAACAATGTTTATTTCTAATGATATTTAAACATCTAAATTCCTATAGTATCAAGTAAATAAAAGTCTCATGATGAGGAATATTTTAATGTGAGAATGATTGTAATGAAACTTACAGTAATGTAGAAATGTCAATCTGAGAAAAGTCCAAGTTGGTTGAACTATCTAATACAGCTGCTGAGGATATCATGGGACTTAGTGGGTCACCATGATGAGTAGGTTGTTTAATGGCAAGTACTCTGCAGTTGAAATTGCTTGATATACTATTCTGGGAATGGGCCATTGCTAATCTGTAATAAAAATAAATAACAAATGAATAAAATCATTGCTTTAAGTTTCTTAATTTCTGTAGTAGTGCTACAAAATTGCATGCATATATCAAAAAATGGTAAAATTAATTAAATAAAAGGAACATACTGAAATCATTGCATTTGGTGTCTGATTATGAGTTATGACACATGTCGGACACATGTCGGACACCGGAACACGTTTAATAACCCGAGGAGTGTCCGTGCTTCATATTAGGATTCATCTTTGTTTTTCTTAAGGGAAATCTTAGGGCACTTCCTAGGCATTTACACATAATTGAGGAGAGGTTGTTAAAGTTGTTTCAACAAATAAAATGGTAAATATTCCTTTGAAAAATAGAAGAAGTGTGTTTGTTATTTTAGCACATTTTAAGCATACCTCACACCTAGTGAAATCAATTTTCTGTATATAGTTACAGATAGATAAGGTAGCAAGGAGTCCTGCTTTAGAAGAATTCCTTATGTTGCATAAACTTAAAGGATAGATTGGTATATTACATAGTTAGAACATAGTCATTTCTAAACGCAACACAGGTCCCTTCTTTTATTAGAAAAACAGATAAAAATGTGGGTCCAAAAATCTTTTGACATGTTCTGGCACCTTTATTGAAGGCACGTGCATTTGCCAAACTTTTTGTGACCAAATTTTGAAGCCCTCTGGCAGAAAACTATTTAGTTAATGCAGCCAAAGGAACACAAATTCGTGTGAAATTTTGTGAAGAAAAAAAATGTGACTGTTACTAATTTTATTGTTAAAACTTAGATACATCAAATTCAGTGACTAATATTTGTTGTTATTTCAACTTTTTCTAACACATGAAGGTTGGGATCAGCCAGATTGGCAAGGAAGATATCATTAAATTGAAATTCACGGAACACAGAAGGTTGAAGTTGACCACTAACCACAACCTAACCATTTTCTTGTACATAAATACATATCCCGAAAGAAGAAACTTGAATTTTAGGTTTTCATTGATCGACCACGATTTTTATATCAATTTATATGATGAAGACCGTTTCCACTTATAAATACATGTTCAAACCTTAGACCTTATATCATTCAATGTAACACGCTAACGCCCGCATCAAAATGAATTTTTTTATCAAAAAGAAATGAATTCTTAAGAAGGATGAGAACCCAAATTTTATTAGAGTTATTAACAAAATTTTAAAAGAAAGGTCTAATGTTGTGTTAAGTTAAGGTGTTTGAGATATGTTATCACTACAATTACAACCATATCATTGATATTTGTAATTGAATAGCAATGAAATTATAGGACTAAAATTTTAAACCTTATTGATCAAACATTTATGGAAACCAAGGTGTCAATACTAACAATAAATAACAATTCCAACATGCTACTATAATAACCTTTCATTAATTGACCTGAAAATTAAAATGAATTATTTTCATATTAGCACTTACTTGTAAAGAAAACTATGATCATGGAGTCCAACAACAAGCATAGAAGCACCAATTTCTCTCACAGTAGCTGCAATCTTTGTTCCTTCATTCTCCCCTTCTGTCACAATAATCTCAACCTTTGTCTGCAACACAATCCTAAGATTTTTATATGACACATATCAATTAATTTGAACATAAAACAAAAACAACAACAAAAACAAATAAACCAATACTCAAACAAATTATACATACATTGGGATAATCGTTACAAATGTCTTGGAATGATAGTGCTAATCGAAAACCGTCAAGGCGAAGAAGACGAGCTTTGCTTCTGCTTCTACTTCTTGTTCTTGTGTTAGAAGAATTGTAAACATGAAGAAGTGTGATTATATCACCATATCTAATGATGTTTATTAGAGCCCATTTTAGGGCTGTTCTAGCTGCATCTACATCTTCTACCACCACAACTATTTTCTTCACATCCATTTTGTTTCTTCTTTCTCTCTATCTCTTTTCTATCTACTCTACTTTGTTCTTTATTTATATTATCATTGACTCAACCAAACTTGTCTCTTTCTGATTTTTAGACTTTATATATATATTTTAGTATTGATTGATTAAAAATGAGTATAATATTTAGTCCATAACAGAATCATATGAAATATATGACAGGGAAGTGTCCCTGTATTGTTTGTTACCTCATGTGGAATTGCTGGCTCTTATGTAAATTATTTGTCTACAAAATGAATGAAATGATAGAAATTGAAAGAGTAGATAGAATAAAATTAAAATGATAAGAACAATGTGAAGAGTGAACTGACCAAAAAAAAAATATTATATGTTTTTTATTGGTGAGAAATAAAATGAAAGAGAAGTGATTTTTTAAAGCATAAAGAAAAATATAATTATCCTTTTTACAAAAGGAAAATATAATTATTGATTTTCTTTTTGTTACAAACAGAAGTGAATTTTTAAAGCGTAGAGAAAAATATAATTACCTTTTTTACAAAAAGAAAATATAATTATTGATTTTCTTTTTGTTACAAACAGAAGAGAGAGAAAAGAAAAGAAAAAACTATAATAGGCTAACGCTGACAAAAGAGATGCCCAAGGCATCATCAAGCAACATGGAAGATAAATTTGAAGGAGTTGTATATAAATAAAATCACTAATCACACATACTCCCTCCGTCCATCAATAAATGACCTATTTGACAATATACATTATTGACTTAACATACTTTGACCATATTTTTCTACTAATTCACAAAGACAAATAATATCATGTAAGATGTTGTTGGATTCGTCTCAATGAATATTTTTAAAATATTAAATTTTTATAATTTTTTTTAGTAGAGAATTGAAGATATCAAAGATAAAACATATGCATTGGTACGTGTGTCGGAGTAACTAGGTCATCTAATATGGGACGGAGGGAGTAACTTTTAGCATCGAACTTAACCAAACAATCATCATCAAATTTACATTCCCGAAGAGTATGATACAAATCAACAATCCAATCTTGACTTAAGAGCTTCTTAATTAAGATAATCAAGTTACCAACCCACTAGGGTTGATATGGTGGTGTTGGCTTGGGACCTTTGGCGTGTGTTCCTCCTTAAGGTCTCAAGTTTGATTATCCTCGATGCAAATTTAGGTGGGTTAGTTTAACTTCTTCAAATAAAAACAAGTTAATCAAGTTACTAAATCTGCAAAACACATTAAGTGGATCCTAAACAAACTTAATCACATGTAAGGAATATGAATAACAAATAACCCTTTGAAAACCAGTCGACCAACACAAATCAACCATGGTAAAGTGCAAGAATCTCAGCAAATAAGATACAAGAGGGATCAATATTACCATAGAAACTGCCTAGAAAAGAGCTTTATTATCTCAAATAAGACCACCGAATCCCGTTAATCTTGAATCCGTAAACGCGCTACAATCCACATTAAGAGAAACCGATACAGGAGGGGGGACTTCCATGGCACACTCCTGACTAAATCTTGGATGTGATTTAAATCAGAGTTCCCAAATGCTATCGTAAGATATCGTAATATGGCTACAACTTGAGCTGAGATATCCAACCCAGAATGCTTCGTTCCCTCAAACAGATAAATATTTCTTGAACATCAAATCTTCCAAATAATAATTGCAACAATAATGTCATATTTATCAACTGCATCTTTCAACCAATCTTTAAGTTTTACATCTGCATAGGGTGCTAGGAAATGAGGCAAGCACCGATGCCAAACCTCCAAGGCGCGACAACATAGAAAATGCAATACAAAAAGTGTTCACTAATGCAATCACAAATTCGACACACATCTGATTATTTTTTAAGGATTACATAATAATTAGGTATTTAATTCTAATATGATCAGAATATTTTTATTTTTTAAAGGATTTATGAAACGCCCGTTTTAATTAATTGATTATTTTAATGAGTTTTAGGATATATTTATGTGATTTATGTGATTTTAAAGAATTTTTATGAGATGTTGTGACTTATTTTATTATTTAATAAAATAAGATTTGAAAATAAAATAAATATTAAGTTGAGGGATTATTTTGTGAATTTAGAAAGTTTGGTGGTAGAAAGAAGAAATAAGATAAAATAGATGAGGTGATATAAATAGGAGAAGTTAGGTTTAGAAGTTGGAAAACGTACGATCAGTTTTTGGTGAAAAAGGGAGAAAAGACTAGAGAAGAGGAGAAGACAAGGGAGAGATGCGATTTCATCTTTCTAAGGTAAGGGTGAGACTAATATTCAGTACTATTAAGTCTGTAATTCTGATAATTAGATTTAACATGTTGTAGGTTGAGTTTGTGAGAATTTGAGAATTAGGGTTTGAAGTCGTTATAGGTTGTTAGTTGAATATGAGTCTATCAAATTCATGTCCAGTTGGTGTGCAGTTAGAATAATCATAGGTAGAGTTTTCTATCAATTTTGGAATTTGGATTGATAAAAATTGGGATTTAAAAGTGATTCTTAAGTGAAAAACGCATTGTTAAACTGATTTTTGAACTGCTGAGAAGCCCAAAATCGGCCATCGAATTGTCAAAATCGGCCACCAATTTCTTAAATGTCCTAAATATAAATATTATTCGCAAAATAATGTGATCCTTAAGTTAACACTCGTCTAAATGTTTTAATTTACTACTTTACAGATTTCGAATACTTTTGAAAGTCACTATCTGGAAGAGAAACTATATCTTTATTATATATAATAAAAAAAATTAAATTTTAAATTACAAATATTAGTTTTTAAGTTACATATTTGACCACCACTTTAAAAGAAAAGGTGGGGTGTTTTTGGTCCAAAGTGAAAAGTTTTACATTGCTATATATATTAGTAGATGGGGTTTGGACAGGAACCCTAGCCGTTGGCCCCTGCTACCGACTTTGTTCCTTCTCTTGGCCGCTCTTATCTGCCACTATCCCTAATTCAAACCATTACTGATTCCACCGTCAAATCATCAATTCACACTTCGTTCCTTCACACATGTGTTTTTAACGACACACAGGAGTACATTGGATCTGATTCCACATTTTTGCATCTATTCATTATAATTTTTGCCAAATATTTTATTAGTTTTGCGTTCTTATTTTGATTTCTTATCTGTAACAGCTTGATGCTGCTTCATTGTGACTTGATTGAGCTTCATTGTGACTTGATGCTATTCATTGATCGTGATTTTAATTTCTTGTCATCAGCTACATGTCTTTTCTTTGGTGGTTTATTATTGACATCATTAATATTCTGTTGTTCTATTTCTACATTAAGTGTGATTTCTTTAATTAAGAAGGCTACAAATTCCGATTGGATGAGTCTCAAGTCAGAAGCTGAAATGGATGACCCTATACAAATGGTACTAATAAATCTACTTTAGATTTTATGTTTAGGGTTAATTCATCGAATTCTAGCAATGACCATATATAATTGATTGTCATTACTCGGAATCGATGAATTAACCCTAAACATAAAATCTAAAGTAGATTTCTGAGTACCATTTGTGTAGGGTCATCCTTTTGAACTTCTGACTTGAATCTCATCCATTTGGAATATGTAGAATTTTTAATCAAAGAAATCACACTCGATGTTGAAATAGAACAACATAATGATGTCACCAATAAACCACCAAAGAAAGGACATTGTAAATGACAACAAGAAATTAAAATCATGATCAAGGAATAACATCAACCATCACGCCACAGTGAAGCTTCAATATATAACGTTTTTGGTTATGTTATTGGTGTATTGAAATGGTGTCAATATTTTGCTTCTGGTGTATTGACATGGTATTGGAGGAGGTAATATACAGGGTTTTTGATTATATTGTGCTGAATTTCAATTTCATAGAAAGTTTGTGTGATTTGGCTGTTTGTTATTGGTGATTTCTAAAATATAATGTATGATTGGATAAATATTTCATTATTGATTTCTCAGTCTCATGGCTATTTCATGTGATGGTTATGCATCATCTTGTCGATAATAACCTTAATCTTAGGACTGATTAACAAAAAGCATTTGACGGTATATTCCCTAATAAACATGTACTTCAAATGTATAACCTAATTCAATATAACCACTAGAAAGTGTATGGACTGATTATGGTGCCTGATTGGATTAGTTGCGGTCGTCCCAGCTACTGTTCCTCTGCCTCTGGAGAGGTAGTTTGTGTTATGGTTTATTTGTTATGTTTTGTCACTGACATAGATGACAAAAATTCTCAAAAGATGCACTAGAATGTTATTGTACTATATTTGATTTACTTTGTTAAGTATTTGATGATTGTATACTTGGGGCAACATTTGATGATTAATCGACAATTT
This sequence comes from Medicago sativa, assembly GCF_051527215.1. NCBI lineage: Eukaryota > Viridiplantae > Streptophyta > Magnoliopsida > Fabales > Fabaceae > Medicago > Medicago sativa. The sequence continues at coordinate 48,312,764 of NC_140750.1, forward strand.
TCAATCGATCTCAAATTGAGTCAAGTCCTCAAATCTTTGATTGTGAAAACTCAAATCAGTAATCATGAGATGTGGGTGGAAAATTGAGAGAAGATTTTTGTTGTGGTGGAAATAAATTGAGGTAACTACCTTGAGGTGATGGTTTTTGAGAAGAGAATGATGTTATTGAGGGAAAATTGTTGTAACTATCCTGAGATGATGGTTTTGGAGAATTTATGCGAAAGGTTTATAATATGTATCTTGAATTGAAGAAAGGCACAAAAGACCTCACCTAACGGTTTGTTGGTTTTTTAATTCAGATTAGGTAGCTATCTTCATTTATGTTGAGGAGAATTTCTTTAGTGTTTAACCGGAGTCGGCAAGTGGTTGTCTGAGAGGAGGAAACACTTTTGTACATTCGTCCAGGGCTGATTTCATTCAGTAATGCTGCTGCACTTGGAAGGTAATTATGCAGTTTTGGGGACTCCTTACTAAGATTTGGGCTAATATTAGAAGTTGCATTTTCTGGTTATAGGCTTCTTAGGAGGATTTCTGGTTTTTATCTTGTCTCTTTACTAATATTATTGGGTTTTGGCGTAAAAAGATGAATTCTATGGTTTATGCATGGAGGTGAAATTAAAGATTATGAGCACACGATATGATATATCCAGGGAGCTGAATTCTTTAGTTTTTTTTTTTTTAATTTGTTGCTGCAGATTCTTCAAAAGTAAAACCTCGTGGTCAAGTTGTGGTGATAAAAGCTTAAGAGGCTAAACGATGGCATGCTTGAGGATATTGCCATTGCTGATGCTTGAGGCTTATTACCATTTTTCTTTTTACCTTTACATGCTTTGAAGTTGTGTTGCATAGTCCGTTTTCATTATGAATTCTAATTTCAAACGTTTGTATGTGAACATATTTGGAGTTGCAAATTTGAATGAATTTCGATCTTCTCATATTCGTTAATTCAAATATGAATGAAATCTAAGCAAAAACAAATTTGGTAGATTCACAATTTTTTAGTTTAGATAATTTTGCGACACTTTTTACAACTTCTCAAAAATGATGAATGTAACATTTTTTTCTTGTTACCGGTGATGCAAAAAGTGTTACAATAATGTACCATTTGCGACACTTTTTGAATGTTATAGATAAAACTCTAAAATGTAACTAAAGCTCTTTAGTAACAAGGGTTTTACCTAACAATTGTCCAAATGTTACTAAACTTAATTAGTAACATTTTTCTTGATTTAGTAATAGTTTTCAAGTGTTACTAAATCTCAATTATGTTGTAGAGGTAATAGTGTGAATTGATGGATAGTGAAGAGCGGCCAGTGGAAGGAAGAAAGTGAGTAGCAGCGGCTAGGGCTCCTTTCCAAGCCCTATCTATCTAATGTATATATATCATTGTGCACATTTTCAATTTGGACCAAAAGCCCCTTATTTTCTTTTAAGGTGGTGGGCAATTATGTAATTTAAGATTTATTTTATTTGTATAGATATTTTATTGTATTCACATGTGTGGTTTTTTTTCTTTTTTGGCCCTTTGTAATTTTGGTTTTTCTTCTTCCAATCTATTTTCAAATAATGTGCAACTGTCATTAAACGGGTTTTTCTTTCGAATTCCCCTATTGTAAACACATTTATAAAGGTTCGAGATTTCTTGATACGATAAATAGTTAGATTCTCTTTCTAATAGTTATTATTTAAAAGTGTGTGAAATTGTGCAATTAGTAAAATAAAAATGGTAAGACCGAGTATCAAACTCGAGGATCTTGTTATACTCTGGAATAATATTTTTAACTTAACTATTCAAAAAGTTAGTAGATTTGTTGGACAGCAATTATGAAAATTAAGCAAAATAAGATTGATTTGAACTAATTGTTGGGCGATGAGTTTAACTAGATGACTATCTTAAGTTATCAAATTTACTATGCTTCCATAATGACGGAGTCGTTAATTCTAAAATAACCTTAGTGACGTAGTCGTTAATTCTAAAATAACCTATGCTTCCATAATGAATTGAAGATTAAAATTACGCATGAAAGTACAAGAGTTCTCAATTGATTTCAAAGTTTTGAATATATTCCTAGATTGCAGAGGCAATATTTGTTTATCGCAAAGAGTTCATGAATTCAACTTCCATTTTACAATATGAATCATAAATCGGTTTATGGCATACAAGCAATAAAAGCATCAAGCATGGAGATAAGAAAAATAGTTTTGACAAGTTTCATCAATAATCAGAGATCAAATCACATAAAAAAAGTTTATATCAGGTTCTATTCATTCCCAACAACGGAGGATATACTCAAAATAAATATACAAGAAATAAATATTAAATAACAATTACAAGGAAAATCGACGAAATATTCTTGAGAAAACTTCTTCAATGATGTTAGTAAAACCTCCTATCTGTTTTAATGCTATGACACAAAGTTTCTAAACTCGAATATGATCAAAAGATGCCTCCAATATTATAAAAAAAAAACTATTTATAGTGCAACATGCCCAACATGGTTCATTGCCGTGTTTCTGGGTGCCTAGCAACCAATTACATGGAGCTAGCGCTACAGAGTTGTAGTTATGGCGCCTAGCTCCCAAACATGTTTTTTTTATCACCGATTTATGTTCTGAAATTGGTTTAAATGTATTTAAGAAACTTGTAGATATGGATATTACATTTCATTTGGCGTTGATTTGACTCCATTTGGATCCACAAGGGTCATGTTGCGCTTTCATTAGAATCCAACACTACAATAAACCAAATAATAAAAATAAAGGTACATGGGGTTTCAAGATTAAGTTTCCATATTTGATTGAAAAATCAAAATCGCATTTGGCTTTATAAATGTGATTAATTTTATTTTCCTTCTAGCCAATACGTCGACAAAATGCATGGTTCGTTTAGCCTCTATTCACTTGGACGATTTGATGTTGCAATGGAATCTCTTTTATATGCGTAGAAATTCGATGACTGAGGTTACTATGCGTTTTAGGGTTGTAAAAAGGATCTGCTCATAATGCAAACATAACTAAGTTACATTAACCCTCGCTTCCCTCCACCTCCAAATTTTCATTTTGTTTTTCTTACCAAATTTCATTTGCAATTCTCCAGAAGAAAAAAAGTACCAGTATATCTATTTTTAAAAAGATATGAGTAAATAAAAAACATATGACTAATTTATTTCATGTAGATCTAAGACCATCTACAACATATTATTCTATTTTAGGTGTTTATGTAGGCAATATACGTACACATTATCTATTTTATAATCTTTAATGGTATTACTTAATAAGCACCAAATCTCTCCCACCCAACACATTAAAAAGATTATTAAATGGGTCATATTAATAACTCAATTTCATTGTATTTCAACAAAGTTTACTCATTTTTATACAATTTAATAAACATGGCTCACAACAATTTGAGAAAGAGAGAGAGAGAGAGAGAGAGATTCCATAGCCACCCCTATAAACACCAAATATTTTCTCTCCACAATGACGATGAGAAAAACACAAGAGGGGGGGGGGGGGGGGGGGTTGAATTGTGTTTTCTTTTTCTTCTCCTAAAACTGACGTTACTGATCAGAAGCTGATAGATTTCAGGTTCTGATGTAATGTTCAAAGTCAAAATGCAGCGGTTAAGTAGAGAGAGAGAGAGAGAGAGAGAGAGAGAGAGAGAGAGAGAGAGAGAGAGAGAGAGAGAGAGAAGAAGAAAGACACAAAGTAATTTATAATGGTTTCTTCCACAATCCGGAAGTAGTCCACTCCTTCTTGCACTTCCAAGGAGAGTTCACTAAAATCAATATCTGATTACAATTGCTCAAGCACCAAAGCAAGAGACTTCAAACTAGTCAAGCACAACTGCAAGAGGTTTCCTATGCTCAAGCACAAACACAAGATACTTCCTATGCTCAAGCACAAAAACAAGAGACTTCTATTCAAACATAATTACAAAGAAAATTGTTTGAGGTTGAACACTTGATATACAATCAGTGGTGTTCACAATACAAATCAGATACAAACTCTTAAGACTCTAGAATTTCTAAGATATGAAAGTTGTTAAGAAATTCTATGTGAACTATGATGTGAAACAATTTCAGCAGAGGTTTGACATAAGTAAAATTGTTGTAAGAGTCTTGAGTGTCCAAACAGCATGCCTTCACTCCTTTATATAGAGGTATGAAAGATACGTTGAAAATAGCCATCACATTACAAAAGAGTCGTTGCTGAAGCTTAATGAAATCACCAATGATGTGTTGCTTCATTTGGTTATTGTCCTGTGAAGGAACAATTTCAAATCCCTTCCAAGAATAGAGAGAAACCAGCGTTGATATAGCTGCTATGTTGTACTATAGCAGACATGTAGAGTTTAGTAGTGGAGTAGTGGTTGTACAATTGTACTATTGTCCTTTTCCAACGTTGAAAATAGCCATCACATCACAAAATAGTACATGTTGTTCCTTGGAAGATAAAATATCAATATTAGAATGACAATGCAAGCATCAAATGAGCAGTCTAAGTGAAGATTTTTTCAGACGCTTATGTTTTTCTATACTTACAAACTTAGTGCAGGGTAGAAATTGAGAATCATTGAAATCTTGTCATAATTTAGTGATATTCGACTTTGGTATTTCTAGGTCTGTCTTCTCCTTTTTAACCCATTCACAACAACGTAATGACACCCACACACACACACACACACACACACACACACACACACACACACACACACACTTAACACATTAATAGCAGCAACCTCCCTTCATTTATTTGGCATCAAGTCACACGATTTCGAAAAAACCCAAAACAGAAAACAGGATACATTACATAAATTGATAATAAGCACAACACATGCTGCAACGTTAGTAAATAAAATGGAGGTCATTCAATAAAGATAAAATAACAGTAATCCAATGGAAGTATATAAATTTATAAGCACATTACCTTCCTTCTAACAAACTCCCATAATCCCGTTTAGGATTAATAGAGAGAAACTTCATCCACGTGTTCCTTCCAACAAACTCCCATTTAAGATTGATCAAAATCACTAAGTAGCCAGTCCAGATTTCACATGTTAGATGGTAGACAGTTCCAACACCCCATAAATGTGTCTTGTGATTGTGATAGAAGTATATGTATTGTTTAACATGATTAATCAAGGAAATCACAGCCGAAAACGAAAAAATAACAACATTACCCTTGCCAAGACGATCTTTCCCATCTACGCAAAAGGCAAAAAAAAAAAGTGACTATGATCAGAGTTGAATTCCTGTGGCATTTCAGGATAGTATTTCTAGGTATGGCTTGTCCCATTTAACCCTTTCTGCTAGGAGTTTGGTGACAGGATGTCCAAACTGGAGATAAATTTAGCAGACATTAGAACAAACACAAAGAAATGAAATTAAATGGAATCAGATATAATATCAAAAAATGGAACATACATGCATAGATTAAACAAAACTACTCATGGAAGCGGTAGCGGCTAGGGTTTTAGTAGAAAACCTTTAGTTCGCTCACAAGCATTTCATAAGAAAAAATTATGTACCCATCAATTTTATTATCTTCTAATTGTTACCATCGACTGAAATTTATTATATTTGTTTGCTAAAAAATAAATAAATTGTTACGATAGACTCTCTTTTTTATGTAATATAACAAATTCTCTCAGCTTTTTGTTTAATTATAAAAATTATGAAGGACAAATAAGATAAGTCTTATATGGCCAAGAAAATTATGATGCACAAGTAAGATAAGCCTAAGGGAAAGGAATGTTTTTGAGGGATCAAATTAGATGAAAAAATAGAAAAATCTTTCAAGTTTTTGGAAAGAGTGGTTTTGTAGAGAATGATAAATAAATAATTATGATTAATGTATTTTTAACTTTGAAAGTATGATAGCAGCATATATTAGATTTGAAAATCTTACCCAAACCTCTCAAAACTCTCCTCCAATACAATTTTTTAGCTCCAGAAATGCTAAAATGCACGAATATATTTGTCGTGAAATTTGCACGAACAATGTTATACTTGTCAGTTAGTTCTTTATCTTAATATTTATTTGACACAAAATGACAAATGTTGCCTCTGATAGACATATCTTATGAGAAATCACAAGAATACATGATTGGATGGTGTTTCTTCAAATCAGTTGTTGTTTGTATCTTACCTCACCAATGACATGTAGAAGGGTGGATTATGCATGCTCTTTCTTTGGTAACATGGTTTTTTAATATATATTTTATACAAAAGCATTAATAAACCAGCAAGAAATCCATTACTAATGTAAATTTCATGTTGTTGAATAAGTCATGTGATATCGTGCGCTAACTCCCTCGTTCCGTATAGCAGCTCTCTTTTAGTTCTCCCAAATTAGGGGATTTTGTATTGCGAAGAAAACTAAACCCTCCACTCTTATAGCTCTCCATCCTTTCCGCTTCTTCCTTCCTTTTAATACAAGCTATCCCTTCCCCTTCCCACAAAATTCCCAAACAGAGCCTAAAGTTCAGAATACAATGCCTAAATGCCTAAAAGGCTAAAAGATCATACTCGTCCCCCTTTTTTATGTCCCTGACGCGAGCTATCATTTGCTTGGTTAAAACTGCAGAAATGGTCATCAAATATATAGGAAAGAAACTGTGGTGGCCAAGAAATGGAATGAAAACATACAGAATCTTGAATCCTTGATTAATGTCTAAGCTTATAAGTCATTATCTGAAATAATGTAAACAATACCGAAAGCTTATAAGTCGTTATTCCTCTAAGCTTATAAGTCTTCTCTAAGAAGACTATTCCGCTAAAATACATTGCAGAATTTTACACTCACTTTCCTGTCATTTAACGATATATTAGTTTTCCAATACCAAAATTGAAAAAACAAGGTAAACAATGTAAACAGTACCGAAAGCTTATAAGTCTGCTCAAAGAAGACTATCGTAGAATTTTACACTCATTTTCTTGTCATTTTTCCCCTACAACAATCTAATCTTAATTCATCTTCAGGAACATAGTTTCCAACATCACATAAACCAGCCAAAAATCCTCAAAGTCTCCATGTCGTTTAGGTTTTGAGAGTCGGAAAAAAAAATATGCATGATCTCATCATATATGTCAAGTTTTGGATATCCAAATGGAGTCAGTCAACGTCAAGTAAAATCTAAAATCCATATCTATAACTTTCATAAAAACATTTAAACCAAATTCATAACATGAATGGGTGATAAAACAGATTTTGGGAGCTAGGCGCCATGACTACTACCCTTTAGCGCTAGCTCCATGTAATTGGGTTCTAGGTACCCCAGCAGCAGCGCAACGAACCATGTTGGGCACGTTTCACTATAAATAGTTTTTTTTATCGTAGTGGAGGCATCTTTTGATCATATTTGAGTTTAGAAACTTGTTTAGTAGCATACAAACAGAGAGGAGGTATTCCTAACATCATTGAAGGAGTTTTTTCAAGAATCATTCGTGGATTTTTCTCGTAATTCTTATTTAATCTTTATCTCTTGTATATTTATCTTGAGTATATCATCCATTGTTGGGGATGAGTACAAGTAGATGTAAACTTTTGTTATGTGATTTTGATATTTGATTATTAATGAAAGTTATCAAAATTATTTTTATTATCTCCATGCTTGATGCTTTTATTGATTGGACGCCATAAACTAATTTATGATTCATATTGTAAAATGGAAGTTGAATTCATGAACACTGATAAACAATTCTTGCCTCTGCAGAGTAGGAATTGATGAAAAACCGTTTTTTTTTTTTTTTTTTTTTTAAGAATAAAAAATGGTATATATAAAATAGATGAAAAACCTTGAAATCAATTGAGAATTTTAATCTTAAATTCATTATCAAAGCATAGGTTATTTTAGAATTAACGACTCTATCACAAAGGAATTAGGGCAATAGTATTTTACAGAATTCGGTAGTAATTATATAAAGGGATTTAATAGTCATAATAAATTTGATAACTTAAGATAGTCTTCTAGTGAAACTCATCCTCCAACAATTAGTTCAAACCAATCTTATTTTGCTTAATTTTCATAATTTTTTTTTTGAAACAGCATATATTCATAACTTGCCTTCCACAAGAACTACAAAAAGCTAAGAGCAGTACAATGGAAAAAAGGCATGGCAGAACATCACCACACAACCGTGGGATATAACAGCACAGCCAAAAGCCAAAAAAACCAAAAACTATGAGGCGCAACAGCAAAACACAAACTGCCTAAAAACCAGGACCAAAACCTACAGCAAGAAAACAGCAGCAAAACAGCGGCCCAGCACAACTCCAAAACCAAACTGCCGCGCCCACAACCACCCAAAAAGCACTCCTAGCCCCTCCGGTAAAGGCATTCCCGTGGATTCCAACATTACTAACTTTTTTCATAATTGATATCCAACAATCTACTAACTTTTTGTTTAGTTAAGTTAAAGATTTTATTCGATAGTATAACACGAGCCTCGAGTTTGATACGTCTTACCATTTTAGTTTAATTAATTTCACGATTTCACACACTTTAAAAAATAACTATTCGAACGAGAATCTAAATATTTATCGTATCAAAGAAAACTTGAACCCTTATAAATGTATCTAAAGTTGGGGAATTGGAAAGAAAAACAAGTTTAATGAGAGTTGCATAAGATTTGAAAAGAGATTGGAAAGGAAAAACCAAATTTACAAAAGGCTAAAAAAAAACACACACACACACACATGTGAATACAATAAAATAAAATATCATTTGTCAAAAAAAAATCTAATAAAAAGAAATTAAATTTTAAATTACATAATTGCCTATCTATGGCTTTTGGTCCAAATAGAAAATTTGCACAATGCTATATATACATTAGATGCTTGGAATGGAACCCTAGCCGCTGCTCTTCACTACACAATTATCTGCCTCTGCTGCTCAACTTATTATATTGATTCCACCGTCATTCATATATCAACTCAAATCGAACCAATCAAATGTAGACAAAACTCTGCTTTGGTTTAACTATGCACAGGTATGAATTGGATCTGATTCCAATTTTTTGCTTCTGTTCATTATAATTTCTGTCAAATCATCATATTACTTCCGTATTCTAATTATAATTTATTATCTGTAACAGTTTGTTGCAGGTTCATTTTGACCTATTGCTATTCCTTGATCATGATTTTTATTTATTATCATCATCTACGATGTCCTATCTTTGGCGGATCATCCGTGATATCTTTCTATTTTTCTATTTTTATATCGAGTGTGATTTCTTTGATTAAAGAGCGAGGTATTGAACCAGCATCAACTCCGAAGTCAGAAGTTGAGAAGGATGGCTCCACAAAAATGGTACTCAGAATTCCACTTTAGATTTTATGTTTAGGGCTAATTCGTCAAATTCTAGTAATGACATCCACGACTTCGATATTTATGGATTTATCTATACAACTATCTTTTACATGGTTACTGATTCATCCATATAATTATCTTTATTGATATTGATATTTATTGATATTGATATTTAATTATATTGAAATTGATCATGGATAGAATTATCACGTATAGATTATGCTGCTGAACTTGTTTTCCTTTTCAAACTGGCTAGTACATGTCATGGCTGCTAATTAAATGTTGAAAATCTGATCACCTCGTTTCAATTGAAAATATGTAATCCATAACACTAGATACTAATACAATCACATTAAATTTTCTTAAAATTATCACTTACTGATTCAATCACATTGGTGTCACATTGAATTTTTTTTTTTTTTTTGGAGTACTAAGATTCTTTGATTTTGATTTCTTTGGCAGGTCTTCATCCATTGTTGATGAAGCTTTAATGCATATCAACAACAAACTACATAAAATCTAGACAAACAGAAACAAGAAAAGCTCAAATCATGTAATGAAGCAGTCATAGCTGGTCACGGATGTTGGAGTAATAACTCTCAGATGGTAACTTCAAATGCACTTTCAACACCTCCATTCCCAGTTGCTTTTGATCAAATGTTGTTTTCAACGTTTGCGGAGATGAAGCACAATTTTGCATATACTCAACCAAGAAACCAGGCCTGTTGTTGACCACAATTTTTTATGTAATGGAGAAACATAAGATTGAAGTCATATATGCCCAACATCTTGTGCAACGATAATGGAACAGCTGCATGATTCAAGCCCATGTAAGATTCAAACACCATATTCCCATTTTATCGTGTATTTTATCTTTGTAATACTAATAGCATTTTATTTATCGAAATAAAAAATTATCCTATTGCCGAAATATCATAGCGTAAATGTTCGCAACAACAATTCTACTTTATATCTCTCAAATAGAGATCATATTAATATGATTCATGTAGAAGAACGAAAGGAAATAAACTTTTGAATGTTCTCTACCAATGTATTTTATTTTTCTATGAATGTCTATCACTTTACCGTTTTTGATTTTTCTGTTGCAGACTTATAATTGTCCGAGCCTCATACGCTATTTAGAGTATTCTAAGAAAAACAGGCTTGACGCCTATGTACGGGTGAGTTGAATTTTATTTTCTGAGGGAGAAGAAAGTCCACCTAAGGGAGAAGAAGAAAGTCCATTTGATGAGATCTTAATTCAGATCAAGTTCATAAGGATGGCTCCATAAATTTTTTTAGATTGTAGTGTGAAAATATTGAATTCTAGGAGTTTTTTTTGTTTTGAGAGAAGGTAAATTATATCATTTCATTAAAAATCAGATCAGTAATACATGTTGGAATCTCATCAAAGACCTGGAAGCTAGTACTAGATGTGGCTGCCTTAGCTAAAGTGTGAGCAACCTCATTCGCTTGCCTCCTAATAAACTCGACATGAGAGTTTGTTAAATAAGTGTTACAGAAATGGATACTACTCCCAGAAATGAATTCTAGGAGTTGACATTCTAGATTTTGATATTTGGGATGTTAAGCCAGAAGTTCAAGTTTAATTTAGATTTAATGTTTAGTATGAAATTATTGATTTCTAGTAATGAAAATCTAGATTTCATATTTATTGATTGGTTTAAATATGTCATTGGTCCTTGCAGTTTCACCATTTTTTGGCTTTGGTCCCTGTAGTTTTTTTTGTTTGGCTTTAGTCCCTGCACTTTGTAAAAAATTTGCCATTGGTCCTTCTGTTAACTTCAAGTTAAAAAAAATGTTAAAACTAACGGTGTGCCACGTGGCCCAGTTATTTCACGCCACGTGGCCCAGTAAAAGACAAAATTTTCAGAATTAAAATAAATAAAATAAAATAATTGATTTTTTAATAGTTTTTATATTACTATTATTATTTAATTAGAAATAAAAAATTAAAAAGAAAATATATGAGAAAGAAAGAAGAAATGAAGCGCAGAAGCTTTGGGTGGAAAATGGCTTGTAATGTTTCCAACTGGTAGTGTTACAACAGAAAAAGCAAGTTGAACCTGCTCCATACAAAATGAAGACAAACTTGAACCAATTCGTTTTGTTGCCTTGCCTTACGTTTCAATTTCAATTTCGACCTCCATACATCAATTAGATTTCGGCCATGTCATTTAACAGTTCGATTTTACATTCTCGTTTTAGTTTCTATTCGTGTTTTCATTGAATTTTTGTTCCCTATGAGCTGCGTTTTTGATTGGAAGTCACTGTCTTCATTTTGAGCTGGTTCAAGTTGAAACAGTAAAAGCCATTTTTCCCCTTTCTCAAAACTTCTGCGTTCATTTCTTCCTTTCTATATCTTTTCTTTTTAATTTTTTATTTCTAATTAAATAATAATAGTAACATAAAAACTATTAAAAAATCAATTATTTTAATTATTTATTTTAATTCTAAAATTTTTGTCTTTTACTGTGCCACGTGGCGTGAAATAACTGGGCCACGTGGCACACCGTTAGTTTTAACATTTTTTTTAACTTGAGGTTAACAGAAGGACCAATGGCAAATTTTTTACAAAGTGCAGGGACTAAAGCCAAACAAAAAAAACTACAGGGACCAAAGCCAAAAAATGGTGAAACTGCAAGGACCAATAACATATTTAAGCCTTATTGATTTTGATCATGTCTCAAATTATCTTTTATGTGGTTTTGTACCCACTAGGATTAGTTTGATGGTTGACAATATGCTCATCGGAAGGTCTCATTTTGATTCTGCCGATTGTGGTGGGCTGATTTAACATCTTAAAAAAAAAAATCTTTTAAATAGTTTTTGGTTCAATTTATTCCATTAAAAAAACTTCAATTTATGAATTTAGATTATGCTAGCTGTTGATTTTGTTTTGCTATGCGAATTGGCTAGTACTGTTGTTCTATAAAAAAAAAAATAGGATGGTAAACCTCATCTTCCTGGTATGAGAATGAGAAGAAAACTAGGTAACACCACATCAGGAAAATAAAATTTCAAGTATCACTCTAAGCCATCATTATGTGCTAATTGTGATTTCCTGGGTTACGTGCATCAAATGAGAAGACTAAGTTAAGATTTTTTCAGACGCTTATGTTTTTCTATACTTATAAACTTAGTGCAGGGTAGAAATTCATAATTGAAATCTTGTTGTCATAATTTAGTGATATTCGACTTTGGTATTTCTAGGTCTGTCTTCTCCTTTTTAACCCATTCACAACAACGTAATGACACCAACACACACACACACACTTAATACATTAATAGCAGCAACCTCCCTTCATTTATTTGGCATCAAGTCACACGATTTCGAAAAAAAAAAACCCAAAACATAAAATAGGATACATTACATAAACATAAAATAGGATACATTACATAAATTGATAAGCACAACACATGCTGCAGCATTAGTAAATAAAACGGAGGTCATTCAATAAGGATAAAATAACAGTAATCCAATGGAAGTATAAATTGATAAGCACATCACTTTCCTTCTAACAAACACTCCCATAATCCCGTTTGGGATTGATAGAGAGAAACTTCATCGACGCGTTCCTTCCAACAAACTCCCATTTAAGATTGATCAATATCACTAAGTAGCCAGTCCAGATTTCTCAACGTTAGATGGTAGAACTAGACAGTTCCAACACCCCATAAATGTGTCTTGTGATTGTGATAGAAGTATATGTATTGTTTAACATGATTAATCAAGGAAATCACAGCCGAAAACGAAAAAAATAACAACGTTACCCTTGCCAAGACGATCTTTCCCATCTACGCAAGAGGCAAAAAAAAGGGGACTATGATCAGAGCTGAATTACTGTGGCGTTCCAGGGTAGTATTTCTAGGCATGGCTTGTCCCTTTTAACCCTTTCTGCTAGGAGTTTGGTGATAGGATGTCCAAACTGGAGATAGATTTAGCAGATATTAGAACAAACACAAAGAAATGAAATTAAATGGAATCGGATCTAATATCGAAAAATGGAAAATACATACATAGATTAAACAAAACTACTCATCGAAGCGGTAGCGGCTAGGTTTTTAGTAGAAAACCTTTCGTTCGCTCACAAGCATGTCATAAGAAAAAATTATGTACCCATCAATGTTATTATCTTCTAACTGTTACCATGGACTCAAATTTATTATATTTGTTTGCTAAAAAATAAATAAATTGTTACGATAGACTCTTTTTTTTATGTAATATAACAAATTCTCTCGGCTTTTTGTTTAATTATAAAAATTATGAATGGATAAATAAGATAACTCTTATATGACCAAGAAAATTATGATGCACAAGTAAGATAACCCTAAGGGAAAGGAGTGTTTTTGAGGGATCAAATTAGATGAAAAAATAGAAAAATCTTTCAAATTTTTTGAAAGAGTGGTTTTGTAGAGAATGATAAATAAATAATTATGATTAATGTATTTTTAACTTTGAAAGTATGATAGAAACATAGATTAGATTTGAAAATCTTACCCAAACCTCTCAAATCTCCTCCAATACAATTTTTTAGTTCAAGAAATGCTAAAATGCCCGAATATATTTGTCGTGAAATTTGCACGAACAATGTTATACTTGTCAGTTAGTTCTTTATTTTAATTTTTATTTGACACAAAATGACAAATGTTGCCTCTGCTAGACATATCTTATGAGAAATCACATGAATACGTGATTGGGTGGTGTTTCCCCAAATTAATTATTGTCTGTGACTTACCTCACCAATGACATGTAGAAGGGTGGATTATGCATGCTCTTTCTTTGGTAAGATGGTTTTTTAATATATATTTTACACAAAAGCATCAATAAAGTAGGAAGAAATCCATTACTAAAGTAAACTCCATGTTGTTGAATAAGTCATGTGCTATCGTGCGCTATCTCCCTCGTGCTGTATAGCAGCTCTCTATTAGTTTTCCCAAATTAGGGGATTTTGTATTGCGAAGAAAACTAAACCCTCCGCTCTCATAGCTCTCTATCCTTTCCGCTTCTTCCTTCCTTTTAATACAAGCTATCCCTTCCCCTTCCCTCAAAACTCCCAAACAGAACCTAAATTTCAGCATACAATGGAGATTAAAATCATTCACAATGCCTAAAAGGCTAAAAAGACCATACTCATCCCCTTTTTTCCGTCCCTGGCGCGAGATATCATTTGCTTGGTTAAAACTGCTGAAATGGTCATCAAAATATATAGGAGAGAAACTGTGGTGGCCAAGAAATGGAATTGAAACATACATAATCTTGAATCCTTGATTAATGAATAACATTGAAGGTTAATAATTCCATTAGCGCACAGAATTTCCGATTAATGAATCATAATATATATAGACGAAGCAGACTAAAAATAAGATGTATCTCAACTAAAAATATGATCAAACCTACCAAATCATCTCATAGCTCAGATTACAACAAAGGTAAAATAGATAGCAATTAACAAGTCTGGTTCCATCGTAACCACATTAAATATAGCATACTTTCAAGTAATCCAAATTGAAATTGAAATTAAAGCATTTATCGATATATTAGTTTTCCAATACCAAAATTGAAAAAACAATGTAAACAATGTAAACAGTACCGAAAGCTTATAAGTCTGCTCAAAGAAGACTATTCCGCTAAAATTCATCGCAGAATTTTACACTCATTTTCCTGTCATTTTTCCCCTATAACCGTCTAATCTTAATTCATCTTCAGGAACATAGTTTCCAACATCACATAAACCTGCCAAAAATCCTCAGAGTCCCCATGTCGTTTAGGTTTTGAGAGTCGGAAAAAAATGCATGATCTCATCATATATGTCAAGTTTTGGATATCCAAATGGAGTCAAATCAACGTCAAATGAAATCTAAAATCCATATCTATAACTTTCATAAAAACATTTAAACCAAATTCATACCATGAATGGGTGATAAAACACATTTTTGGGAGCTAGGCGCCAGGACTACTACCCTGTAGCTCTAGCTCCATGTAATTGTGTGCTAGGTACCCCAACAGTAGCGCAACAGACCATGTTGGGCATGTTTCAATATAAATAGTTTTTTTTATCGTATTGGAGGCATCTTTTAATCATATTTGAGTTTAGAAACTTGTTTCGTAGCATATAAACAGAGAGGAGGTATTCCTAACATCATTGAAGGACTTTTCTCAAGAATCATTCATGGATTTTTCTTGTAATTCTTATTTAATCTTTATCTCTTGTATATTTATCTTGAGTATATCCTCCGTTGTTGGGGATGAGTACAAGTAGATGTAAACTTTTGTTATGTGATTTTGATATTTGATTATTAATGAAAGTTAACAAAATTATTTTTATTATCTCCATGCTTGATGCTTTTATTGCCTGGACGCCATAAACTAATTTATGATTCATATTGTAAAATGGAAGTTGAATTCATGAACACATTGAGATAAACAATTCATGCTGTTGGAACAAAATGTGCTTAACAATGAACCTTAAAGAGTTTTGATGATAACAAGGTATTAAAAATTGTAAATTGGACTAGCTAATATTTGTTCAAGTGTACAAGACCATAATTATAAAGTTACATCATCATTGGTTCTGAATGAGCAAATAAAGAGCAAAGGAAATGAAGCTTAGATGATTCTGAAGGCAAAGCGCTCCTGAAGTCAAGCTGCTCCTGAAGAAATACCGCTCCTGAAGTAAAGCTGCTCCTGAAGAATAGTGCTTCAGAAGACAAGAGGTCCAGAAGCCACTTCATCAGAAGCTGCATCATCAGAAGCTGCATCATCAGAAGCTGCCTCATCAGAAGTCATTTCACCAGAAGCTGAAGATCAACTGGATTTGCAAAACATTCAAAGATTGAAGGATCTACATTGCAAAAGCTGTCTATTGGATTCGAAAACATAGCAGAAAATTAGTGGAACATTGCAACGGTCATTTCAAAGGTGTTTGAAGGCATGTGCTTGCAATTTGGACGAAAGCGTTGACATTGTACTTTGTACGAATTGTACAACCACGTTCTCCACCACTCTGTTTTGTGTCCACGCTACAAGACAAGAAAACAGCTCCAGAATACGGTCTCGCCTGCATATATGTTCCTTTGGATAAGGAATGGATTTCAAATTGGTTCTTCGTAGGACAACAACCAAATCAGGCAAAAGATCATTGGTGAAAGATCAAGCTTCAACAACGACTCTTTGGTGTGCTGGCAATTTCACAACGTCTCTTTCACACCTCTATATAAAGGAGTGAAGACCTAGAGATTTGGTAATGCATGAACGCTGAACGAAAGACTCATAACATTTTTACAAGTGCC
This sequence comes from Medicago sativa, assembly GCF_051527215.1. Lineage (NCBI taxonomy): Eukaryota > Viridiplantae > Streptophyta > Magnoliopsida > Fabales > Fabaceae > Medicago > Medicago sativa. The sequence goes on from NC_140750.1 coordinate 48,329,391, forward strand.
AAATCTCTGCTGAAATTGTTCTGCATTCACTTAGAATTTCTGTGTCTCAAAGTCATATCTTAGAAATTCTTAAGTCCATTGAGTCTGTATCTGATTTGTATTGTGAGCACCTCTGATTGTATATCAAGTGTTCAACCTTAAACAATTTTCTGTGTAATTTTGTTTAGTTAGGAAGTCTCTTGCAGTTGTGCTTGAGCAAGAAGTCTCTTGATTGTGTTCTTGAGCAATGGAAGTCTCTAGCTTGTGTGCTTGAGCAAAGGAAGTCTCTTGCTTGTGTGCTTGAGCATTTGTAATCAGATATTACTCATAGTGAAATCTCCTTGGAAGTGCAAGGGGGACTGGACTACTTCCGGATTGTGGAAGGAACCAGTATAATTGCTTTGTGTTGTTCTTCTTCTCTCTCTCTCTCTGTTTTATTCCGCTGCACCTAGATTCTGATTATCACTTCAGAAGCTGTCTCACTTAGCTTCTGATCAGTGTGTTCAGTTTTTAGGGAATCGAAGAATTTTTCAAAACATAATTCAACCCCCCCTTCTTGTGTTTTTCTCACCTTCAATTGGTATCTAGAGCCTGGTTTGTTGTGTAATACTTAACCGTGCAACAGTCAAAGATCTGAGAAAAACATGTCTACTCCTCCTCCTACTGGTCCTAGTGATACTAGCTATAAGAATGTCTCACATGATTATAGTGATAGTAAGAAAACCAGCGTTGGAAAAGTTCCAAAGTTCAATGGAGATGCTGAAGAGTTCTCTTGGTGGAAGACCAACTTTTACAGTTACATCATGAGCCTAGATGAAGAATTATGGGATATTCTGGAAGATGGTGTTGGTGATTTAGTCCTTGATGAAGAAGGAGCTGATGTGGATAGAAAGAAACATACTCCAGAACTGAGGAAACTCTACAAGAAGCATCATATTATCAGAGGAGCTCTTGTCACTGCCATACCCAAAGCAGAGTACATGAAAATGAGTGACAAATCCACTGCTAAAGCTATGTTTGCTTCTCTCTGTTCAAATTATGAAGGGAGCAAGAAGGTCAAAGAAGCAAAGGCTCTTCTGCTTGTACATCAGTATGAGTTATTCAAGATGAAGGATGATGAAACTATTGAGGAGATGTACTCAAGGTTTCAAACCTTAGTTTCTGGGCTACAGATTCTAAAGAAGAGCTATGTTGCTTCTGATCATGTTAGCAAGATACTCAGAAGCTTACCTGCCAGATGGAGACCAAAGGTGACTGCCATTGAGGAAGCTAAAGATTTAAACACTTTAAGTGTCGAAGATCTTGTTAGTTCTCTCAAAGTTCATGAGTTAAGTCTTAATGAACATGAGTCTACTAAGAAGAGTAAATCAATAGCTCTTCCATCCAAAGGCAAGTCATCAAAAGCTCTCAAAGTAGTTGAATCTGAAGAGGAAGAACAGTCAAGTTCAGATTCTGAACCAGATGCTGCTGAAATGGCCATGCTCTCAAACAGACTTCAATATCTGGCCAAGAAGAACAGAAAGTTTCTCTCCAGAAGGGGTAACTCCAGAAGCTCAAAGAAAGAAGATCAGAAGGGATGCTTCAACTGTAAGAAGCCTGGACACTTCATTGCTGAATGCCCTGATCTTCAAAGAGAAAAGTCAAAGGACAAGTCAAAGAGGTCTACATTCAAACCAAGCAAACTCAAGAAGCAGATTAAGCAGAGTTTAATGGCTACCTGGGATGATTTGGGTAGTGAATCTGGATCTGATAAAGAGGAAGCTGATGAAGATGCAAAGGTAGCTGTTGGGTTGGTAGCAACAGCAACTTCAGAAGCTGGATCAGATTCAGACTCAGAAGATGAAAACGAGGTATATTCCAAAATTCCCAGAGATGAACTTGTTGAGTCACTTAAAGAACTTCTTACACATTTTGAAGTAAGAACCAATGAGTTGAAGGATTTAAAAGAAAAATATGCTGATTTGGTACAACAGCAAAAATCAACTCTATTGGATCTGAAAGCTTCTGAACAAGGACTTAGGGGCTTTGACTTCATGTGTAAAACATATGAAGATCAGCTCAGGTTCTTATGTCAGAAGCTACAAGAAAAGTGTAATGAAAAACCTTTAAGTAACCATGAAATTGCTCTTGAAGATTTCATTATATCTGGCATTGACAGAAGCAGAGTGGCTTCTATGATTTATAGCATTTACAAGAACAATGGCAGAGGAATTGGTTTTCCAGAGGTGAAACTTGAGAAAACCAATCTAAAATCTTGTTGTGAATGCATCAAGGAAGGTCTGAAAACATTCTTTGTACCAGAAGGGGCTGAGTTGGAAACTGTTGTTCAATCAGAACCTGAAGCTTCTAGTCCTAAGGCTAAGATTACTTCAAAGCCAAAGAACTCTAAGTCAAAGGCTATGATCAAATCTGATTCCAAGACTTCAAAGGTCAGGATCCTGAAAAGATCAGAACCTATTCCTCAGAGTCTGGTGAAACCAAAATCGGGGGTTCTGAAGTCTAAGTTTCAGAAGAAGATAGTTACTGCTTCTGAAGTACCAAAACCTAAGGTGATGGTTAATCAGAAGCAACCCAACTCACAGCACAAGGTACAAGAAGTGAAGAGTAAAGCCTTAAGTACTAACCTTCCAGGACCCATAGAACAATGGGTACCTAAATCTAAAAATGTCAATGATACAGGTATGTCTAAGAGCAGTGCCAAAGCAAAGATCATGGTACCTAGATAGTGGTTGCTCAAGACACATGACAGGAGACAAGTCCATGTTCCTCAGCCTAACAATGAAAGAGGGAGGAAATGTGAAATTTGGAGGCAACCAGTCAGGCAAGATCATAGGTACAGGAACTATTGGTAATTCCTCTACCTCAATTAATAATGTATGGTTGGTAGATGGTCTTGAACATAGCCTTTTGAGCATTAGTCAATTTTGTGATAATGGTTATGATGTGCTTTTTGAAAAACCCAACTGTACAGTAATCAACAAGGAAGACAAATCCATTGTGTTCAAAGGAAAGAGAGTTGACAATGTCTATAAAATCAATTTTTCTGAACTGGCTGATCAGAAGGTGATGTGCCTACTATCAGTGAATGATAAGAAATGGATGTGGCACAGAAGGTTGGGACATGCTAACTGGAGGTTAATCTCTAAGCTTAGTAAGTTACAACTTGTGAAAGGGCTACCAGACATTGACTATCATTCAGATGCACTCTGTGGTGCATGTCAGAGAGGGAAAATTATGAAATCATCTTTTAAAACCAAAGACATTGTTTCAACCTCAAGACCTTTAGAATTACTCCATATTGATTTATTTGGACCAGTAAGTACTGCATCCTTATATGGAAGTAGATATGGATTAGTCATTGTTGATGATTACAGCAGATGGACTTGGGTGAAATTCATAAAGAGTAAAGATGTTGCGTGTGATGTATTCAGTAGCTTCTGCACTCAAATTCAATCTGAAAAAGAATCAAAAATTTTGAAAGTCAGAAGTGATCATGGTGGAGAATTTGAAAATGAGCCATTTGAAGCTTTTTGTGAAAAACATGAAATTTTCCATGAATTCTCTTCTCCTAGAACACCACAACAAAATGGGGTTGTAGAGAGAAAGAATAGAACTTTACAGGAAATGGCCAGAACCATGATTCATGAAAACAATTTACCAAAACATTTTTGGGCAGAAGCAGTGAATACAGCATGCTATGTTCAAAACAGGATCTATATCAGACCTATTTTGGAGAAAACAGCATATGAACTCTTTAAAGGAAGAAAACCCAATATCTCTTACTTTCATCAATTTGGATGTACATGTTACATTCTGAACAACAAGCTCTACCTAAAGAAATTTGATGCCAAGGCCCAAAGAGGAATCTTTTTAGGTTACTCTGAAAGGTCAAAGGCATACAGAGTGTATAATTCAGAAACACTCTGTGTTGAAGAATCTATGCACGTTAAATTTGATGACAAGGAGCTTGAAGATAAAACTTCAAAGCAAGGTGAAAGTTTTGCAGAGATACAGGTTCCTGAAGCTACTCCAGAACCTGATCAGATAGCTGAGTCTGAAGATAGTCCAGAAGCTGAACCCACATCAGAAGCGCAAGATGAAACTGCTTCTGATGAAGCACAAGATGGCTCACATCAAGCAGATCCTCCCAGAAACACATTCAAACACAAGTCTTCACATCCTGAGGAGCTAATCATTGGAAACAAAGATAGTCCAAGAAGAACAAGATCACATTTTAGACAAGAAGAGTCAATGATTGGACTAATCTCAATGATTGAACCTACAACAGTTGATGAAGCACTTTCAGATGATGGATGGATCCTAGCTATGCAAGAAGAGTTGAATCAATTTCAACGAAATGATGTGTGGGATCTGGTACCCAAACCTCAGCACAAGAACATTATTGGAACAAAATGGGTATTCAGAAACAAGCTGAATGAGCAAGGTGAAGTAACAAGAAACAAAGCCAGGCTTGTTGCACAAGGGTATAGTCAACAAGAAGGCATTGATTACACTGAAACGTTTGCTCCAGTTGCAAGATTGGAAGCAATCAGGTTACTTCTTTCCTATGCAGTTAATCATGGCATAATATTATCTCAAATGGATGTCAAGAGTGCATTTCTAAATGGTGTCATAGAAGAAGAAGTGTATGTCAAGCAACCTCCTGGATTTGAGGATATTAAATATCCTGACCATGTTTTTAAACTGAAGAAATCACTATATGGCTTGAAACAAGCTCCCAGAGCTTGGTATGATAGACTAAGTAATTTCTTAATCAAAAATGATTTTAAAAGAGGACAGGTTGATACTACACTCTTCAGAAGGACCCTTGAGAAAGATATTCTTGCTGTGCAAATATATGTTGATGATATAATATTTGGTTCTACTAATGCATCTCTTTGCAAGGAATTTTCTGAGTTAATGCAGGATGAATTTGAAATGAGCATGATGGGAGAGCTGAAGTTCTTCCTTGGCATTCAAATCAATCAATGCAAAGATGGAGTCTATGTTCATCAATCAAAGTACACAAAGGAGCTTCTGAAGAAGTTCAAACTTGAAGATTGTAAAGTGATGAACACTCCAATGCACCCTACGTGCACCTTAAGCCAAGAAGATGAAGGAGCTAAAGTGGATCAGAAGTTGTATAGAGGTATGATTGGTTCTTTGTTATACCTCACTGCATCTAGGCCAGATATTTTATTCAGTGTATGCTTGTGTGCAAGATTCCAATCAGATCCTAGAGAATCTCATATGACTGCTGTCAAGAGAATCTTCAGGTATTTGAAAGGAACAACTAATCTTGGACTCCTTTTATAGGAAATCCTTAGATTATAAGCTAATTGGATTCTGTGATGCTGATTATGCTGGTGATAGGATTGAAAGAAAGTCAACCAGTGGCAATTGTCAATTTCTGGGTGATAATCTTATATCCTGGGCTAGCAAAAGACAAACAACTATTGCTATGTCTACAGCAGAAGCAGAATACATTTCAGCTGCAAGTTGTTGTACACAACTACTTTGGATGAAACATCAGTTGGAAGATTATCAGATAACTGCTAACAGTATTCCCATTTATTGTGATAATACTGCTGTTATTTGTTTGTCTAAAAATCCAATTTTGCATTCAAGAGC